>NC_047678.1:31563687-32281187 GCF_011762505.2 Arvicanthis niloticus | reverse complement strand
CTTACACAAGTCTGTGATCATAACTGCAGCATCGGGCTCTGGAAACTTCACATTTTCAATGATGGCATCGAAGAGGTCCCCACCTTGCACATACTCCATGATCAGGTAGATCTCTGCCTCCGATTCATAGACCTCGTGCAGTTTCACTATGTTGGGGTGAGAGAGACTCTGGATAATTAAAATCTCACTGTCGACAATGTCCTCTTTACCCTTCAGCTGGGCCTTGTCAATGATCTTCATGGCGAAAACCTGATTGGTCTCTCGGTGCTTGCATTCCTTCACGGTGGCAAAGTTCCCATCCCCGATGACCCGACCGATGTCGTAGTGCTTCTCCACATCTGCTGAGATGATGCACACGGGCCTCCGCTTCCGGCCACTGGGTCGCTCTGGCTTGCTCTCTTTCGGCTTTATCTTAGACTCCTTTTCCAGCACCTTCCTCCCTCCTAAGCCACCTGGCTTCTTCTCATGCTCTGCTTCCTTCTCCTCCCCTCGGGTTCTGGGGAGCTGTGGGGGTTCTGCCTGCTGTTCTCTCAGGAGCCAGACGGCATGCTTATTCCGGCATGTGTGCCGGGCATCTCTCCTCATGTGCACCGGTCCCTCCTCTACAGCTGGTGGACCTTCCATAAGGTCCTTCTGGGCCTTGGCTGCACCCTGAGGATGACTCTCCTGACCTTCTGAGCCTCTGATCTCTTTCTTGTCTGAGTTGCTGTTGGGCCTCCTCAGTTCCTGAGGGGGGTCCCTGGGGCTGCCCCGATGGCTGTCACCCTTCCACCCTTCCTCTCCATCTGTAGATTTTGCCTCAGAAGCCCTCCTGCAGCTCTTGGTCCTCACCAGCTTCTCGGAATCCCTCTTCTGACCCCTTCCCAGGTCCAGCTCACTGGTTCCCAGGGGGCACTGCTCCCGCTGCAGGCCCAGCTGCAGCTCTCTTTCTCTCTTACACTTCTCACACCTGACGATCTCCCCAGAGGTCTTTTCAATCTCCACCCCCAGGTGCTTCTCTCCACTTGCATGAGTCTCCTCCTGAATGGCTTCCCTAGGTGAAGGCAAGCTTCCATGTTCTGACTCCTGTTTCCCTCTTACGCACTTCTGGGCCCTCATCTTGTCGTCTGGGGCCAGCTCTGTAGAAGTCTTGCCCTGATGTCTAGTGACTGCCTTGCTTCCCGTTCCCTCACTAGAGCTTCCCGTCTCCCCACAGCGGTGACTTCCTTTCAGAAGCTTGCTGGGAAGTCTGCTTCTCAGCCTTGGGGAGGGGACTCTACTGTGAGGGGCCAGGGCAAGAGCCCGGTTCTTAGGATACAGCTCCTCCATAGCCAACTGGATACTCTTCAATGTCAGCGGCTCTTTGCCCATAGCTATGAAAGCATCACCCTCCCGGAAGAAGTCAGACACACTCTTGACCTCCCTGCCCTTGAGAGTGAACAGCTTTCGCACGCGGTCATTCTTCCATCGGGGGAAGCCCAAGGCTTCGGAGATGTCTGATAGGAGCTGCTCAAAGGTCTGCACTGACCGCCTGTTGAGGAGCAGGGTGGCCTTGCGGAGGGGCTGCCCACCCAGTTTCACCACTGTCACCACCCTGGGCTTCAGCGGGCTGTGCTCTGCGCGGAAGGAGTGGAGGCTACTCTGAGGGCTAAACATTGGCATGACGGCACCACGTGGCCCCAGGACTGGCTTCTCCAGAGGTCCTCGTCCCGCGGGCAGCCAGGAGCCTGGCAGCTTTCTCTCAGAGATCTTTGAACTTAAGCATTTTAGAGAATGGTCACATGGGCCTCTGTGGCCTGAAACAGGAAAAACGCAAAGGAGGTTAGTCAAAGTGGGCTTAGAGAATCCTTTGGACTTCTGGATTGACTGAAGGAGGGACTAGAAGTGTAACTCTGTCGCAGAACAGCTAGCCAGCACACAAGAAGATAGGGGTTTCATTTTCCAGGCACAATAAACAAACAAACAAATAAGATGATAGATAGATAGATAGATAGATAGATAGATAGATAGATAGATGATAGATAAATGATTGGTAGATAGATAAATTATAAATAGACAGACAGACAGATAGATAGATGACAGATAAATGATTGGTAGATAGATAGATAAATTATAATAAATTATAAATAGATAGATAGATATAGATGAGAGAGAGAGAGAGAGAGAGAGAGAGATTCTACAGTCACTGTTTTAAGTATGTGAAATGACAGAGCCTTTAAGCGTTATGTCTTAGCTTCAGTCTCCTTTGTGGGAGCCCAGAATGGAACCAACAGAAGGCCAAGGTGGCTCTTTTGGAGAGGCCTCCCCTGAGCCAGGCCACACCTGAGAAACCTAGAGTCAGGGCATGACCCACTGAACACAACCAGTTAAAGCCCCAAACTGTCTGCCTAGGATGTAGCATGCAGCTAAACATTTCAGAACTTCCAGGGTCACTGATCTTTCCCATCTGTTTGCCCAGCTAGATTTTCATGTCCTACAAGGAAAGCTGTATGAGGAGGTGACATGATGGTAGCAGTGAGGCAGCCCAGGATTTCCATGTCCTGGAGTGATATTTCTACAGACTCAGGCAAAGTTTTTGGTTTTGTTTTTTGTTTGTTTGTTTTTGTTTTTGTTTTTTTGTTTTTTGTTTTTTTGGGGTTTTTTTTTGTTGTTGTTGTTGTTTTTGTAACCTATGACAATAGGAAGGTAACATTTCCCTCCTGGTTTTGTAAAGTAAATAGGAAAGTGGTCATAGTTCATTTAACAAAATACTTACCATATAATCTTAGTGTCGGCTTCGTTTCCTTCAGTTAGGGTACACGTGTATGTGTACAGCTTTGCCTGGCGTCAGAAACACTGCTGGGCTCATGTCGGTGAGGGAGGGGTGCTAAGCTCTAATTGAAAGTTTGCATAAAAGGTTGGTATAAAGATCTTGAGGATTTTAATCTAAGTAGAGAAAACTCATCTCTAGAAGATTTTTTTCTCTCCTTATTTAAAATAAGATTCAGCTCAGTATTTACAATATGTGTTTAATAGTTACAATGTACAAGGCCCTAGATTCTATCACAGCACCAAAAAGAAAGAAAGAAAGAAAGAAAGAAAGAAAGAAAGAAAGAAAGAAAGAATAAACAAACTAGGTATGGTCACACAAGGTGCACTGGGGATCTGAGGTAGGAAAATTGCCATGAATTTGAGGCTAGAGGCTGAACTATACAATAGGTTCCAGGCTAGCGGGCTACAAAATGAGACCCAGTCACAGATAAGCACACCAGGCATAACAGCGCAAGCTTTTAATCATAACACTCAGAAGTCAGAGGCAGGTGGATTTCTGTGAGTCAAAAGCCAGCCTGGTCTACATGGTCCAGGCCAGCTAAGGGATATGTATTGAGACCTGTGTCCAAAAAAACAAAAAACAAAAAACAAAAAAAACAAAAACAAAAACAAAAAAAATAAAACAAACAAACAAAAACAATGTATGGTTAGAAAGATGGCAGGTGGTTAAGATCAGTTAAGATCACTGGCTGACCTTCCAAAAGGCTCTAGGTGCTTGATTCCCAGCATGCCCAGAGCAGCTCATAGACATATTGTTCCAGAGGATCCAACAGATGTCCTGGCCTCCTCCACCACCAGGACACACGGCACACATATTCACATGCAGTAAATAAACCCATTCACATAAAGTAAAATAATAATGTTAGGTTTAAAAGGTTATAAGTATGGGGCAGGAGAGATGATCCAGTGGTTAAAAGTACAAACTTGTCTTGCAGAGAACCAGCATCTGTGTCAGGCAGTTCACAACCACCTGTGACTCCAGCTCCAGGGGATCCAGTGCCTTCTTCTAACCTCTGAGGTACTGGACTCACACATGGACCACACACATACACACATACACACACACACAAATATTTTAAAAATAAGGCAAAAATATTTTTAAGTAATTATATTGTTTAAAATTTCAAAGTGATTACCTCAAAGTGTATTTGAATCAACCACAGCAGAAACCCCACTTGTGCAGGGATGGACAGCTTGGCCCTCGTGGCCACACAGAATGTGTTTTGTTTTTTAATTATAACATACAATCTGTTCTGAGACAATTTCCATCTAGGCACATGGTGGATCAGATGACAAAGTCGTAGCTAACGCTAAGCTTCCCACATGCCATGGGTTTATGAGTTTGACAGTCACAGTTCCAGTCAAGGGATTTATGTATGGGCATCTGTTACACCTTCTCACAATCACTCTGCCCCAGTGGTAGGCAGCAGGAACACTAATCTAACCTGCCTGTGTCACGGACGTGAGGAAGGTTATGAGGGAAGAGGACCATGAAATGCACACGTATGTGTGAAGGACGAGTGAAGAGGAAAAAAAAATAAGGGATCCTCGTATACGGTAGGACCTTGATTCACTTATCAAACCCTTGGTTGCGGAGTCAAAGTATAGGAACCTGAGAATGGTATCTCAGCCAATATCACAGACAGGGGCTGTCCCACGTGAGGGTAGAGAAAGGATAGGGTAGTCCGAAGGATCAAATATTGGCTGGGGCTAGCGACCACTCCCAGGAAAAGTCAAGAGATGAATCAAACGCAAATATCAGAAGAAAGAGCACCAGGAACAAATGAAGGACAGGAGTTGAGTTGAGCCTTCAGCTCTAAGTGGGGTCGAGTCCCCTAGTAAGGTCCCAGGACCCTGCCATGGAGTTGGAAAGTTGTCCATGTGATCCGAGGTTACTACAAATAAATGCAAATCTCAAGGTGGAGCAGAAATTCCAGTTATTTGGAGAAATGGTTGGTCTCTACGTGACAGTGTCAAACCAAGGGAAGATACAAGCCTCACTTGGGGGAGAGCAGGAAACTCTGCAGCAGCCTTGAGAAGCTAAATTCCTAGCCCTGCCTTCAAAAGCCATGGGTTGTGGAAGGGAAGCATCCTTTAGTGCAAGTCGGAAGAGAGAAGAGTCCTGACAGCCAGGCAAAGGAACACCAAACACATTGGTGACGACGGGTATTCATCGTGGAAGGAGGCTTGGAAAGACCCCAGAAAGGTCATGGTGTGTATCACCGCAAGAGAAGGTGAAGTAAGACAATGCCAAACAGCCATAGTGTCTCATTCACACGTGCAAACAAGACAACCAGACACACAAAATTTAAAATTTTTATTAAGAAGAGATTTACAACCAGTTGCTACAGGACACAAGCAATGCCTGATTGTTTCTGAAACCTTTAAAGACTATGTGGGGGGAAAAAAATGAAAATTGGTGTCTTAAAATATCCTGTAGCATCCAGTACAAAATAAATACATAAAAATTTAAAACTTACAGCATCTAACACGGCATCATTAACTCACTCTCCCTAACAGGGAATTTTCCCCTTGAAATATTTTCAGTGCTATCAGCCTTTCAGTTCCTGGTGATTCCCCCAGATTAATCGCAGTTGCCTCCAGATTCGGTGCTGAGACTATTCACTCAGGAGGCAGGGGTGGAGCGAGACTGGGAGAAATTTTCCTTTTCAACTGAGTCGTTTGTTCTGGGCATTTTCCAGACGCCATTTGGGAACAAACACATTCTGCTCATTTGTGGCTATGAGACCAGGGAAACAGCTGTGCAGTCCCCATTTGATAATGCAAACATCCCAAGGAGAGTTTTCTAAATGAATTAAAAACCGGGAACATGGCAGAGATACTGCTGTTCTCTGCCATTGGAAGCCCAGCCAGCGTTCACATAATGGAAGCTGGAAGCATTGACAAGAAAGGAGCCCAAAGTGCCCTGTTGCTTTATGCTGTCATCACCGGTGATACATCAAGCTCTTCCGAACACTGTCACCTCAGTCTTTACCAACATCATGACATTGACGGAGACACTCAAAAAGAGATTAATTTTAGTTTTCTGTTCTTATCTTAGAAGTGCTTCTGTTTTGCGATGGTTTTATCTGCTGATCTAGTCACCCTCTCCCTAGGTGCCTCCAGACACAGAAGCAGCTTGATGCCTCTGAGAGTGGCACCTGCCAGTCCTTAGCCTGTTCTGCCTGACCACTGGCAGATACGTCTTCCTAAGTCACACTAGTGTGACCCCTGTATTGCCTCCAGTGGTCCTGGGGACCACCTTTAAGGAAAGGATCTCTCTGTTCCATCTTTGTCTCTGCACATCTTACAGACGTGACACATTTTAGGTGGAAGGTTTTGTGGGTGGGGTGCTGAACTTGTCCCTCCGCTGGGAGTCCTGCCTGACTACAGGAAGTGGCCACTTCAGGATCCATGTGCCACACTGCTAGGAGTCTCAACTGGAGTCACCACCATAGACAGCAAGGGGAAGGGTCAGGGAAGGGGGAGGGGGAGGGTAAAGGAAGAGGGAGAGGAAAGAAGAGAGGGGAGGGGGAGGGAGAGGAGAAGAAGAACCCTAGACCAACAACAACAAAAAAAAGGACTGAAAAGCAGGCTCTGAACTCCCCTGCTGTACCTGTCGCCTCCTTCAGTACCTATGTTAATGGTTAAGACAGTAGCTTGCTGGTTAACTTCCAATTTGCTGCATTCTGTAGTGCAGGCCTTCCTGGATGTCAGAGTACACAGGAATTACATGAAGTTTGTTAAACATACATGGGCGTCCAGTCAGTCTTCTGGGGGTTGGGCCCTGGGATTTGCATTTCTCATAGTTGATGTTACTGGTCCCTGTCCCACACTCTGAAAGCCAGCGTCTCCTGGGAGTGTGGCTTGTCCGGAAGTGTCTCATTTCATAGTGAGGAACAAAAACATGGCACTGAGAACAGTGGTGAGGGGCATTCATGACTCCCTTTCATGGGGAACAGCGAGCAGGCACAGACCTGAGTGGACACCTGTATTGGCACCAGTTGCCAGAAGAGTAAGAGGGCTGGGGAATTGCGGGGGGGGGGGGGGGGGGGGGCGTTACATCACGCAGGCTCCTGAGATCCTGGGAGAAGATAGCCACTGAATGCCTGAAGAGGGACAGAAATTGGGGAAAGTGCTAAGCTGGGAAAGTGCTTCTCTACCATTCATGAATCCCTGGGTTCTACCCCAGCACATGCTGAATGAGGGATGCAGGGCGCACATCTGTAAAAACAGCATCTGGGAAATAGGGGCTGGAGAGTCAAAGGCTTAGAGCCATCCTCCAGTACACAAGTTTACAGACAGCTTGAGACCCGACTCAAAGAAAGAAAAAGGAACAAACATCTTGGCGCTCGCTTGATCCTGTTCACCAGTCCTAGAGAGTTGGTTCGAGAACCTCTGAGCTACAGGGAGAAGGGAAGGGGGAAGGGGCTACATTTCTGAAGCCTCTGTGACCTCTGGGCCCCAAGTGACCAGGTATAAGCAAGAAAAACCACCCTGCCTGCTGCCCTGCTCAGGCTCAGCAGAAGCCTATGAGGAGATGGAGACAGCCAGAGGACAACAGAGGGAAGGGACAGAGGTTGCATAGCAACTGGGGGAAGAGGAGGAGCCACATTATACCTAAGGGACCTAATGCTCTATGGACTGAGATTGCCGCAGAAGGGCCTGTGTGAGCGGTATGACCTAGTGCACTGGGCATTAATATTAACATGGCCCTACTTGCTCCCCGAGCTGACTGCGATGGTGACACTTCCCTCCAGCTCCCTTGCCTCCGGATGGGCATTTCAGCCACTGTCTGGCATGTACTCTCCAGCTTCTCTTCCCTCTCATTGGTTCTGAAGTGGCCTGAACTCTTTTCTTGGACAGACCTGTCGCCAGCGTTTCATGCCAATCTACCTGCCCTCTCATGGTCTCTCTCTAGGACACATGAGGAGGCTGGCCTGCTTTACACCTCCAGGAGCTCACCCTGGGGACAGCTGTCCTTTCCTTTCTGCCACTGGGTTTAATGTTTCCTCCCAGTTCGCCTGCAACTGCATCCCCAAGGCTCTGCCACCCACTCAGTGAAATCACAGAAGGGTGCAGTTTCCAGGCCCAGCCGCTACCTCTTGTGACCTGAATTGTTAAACCCAACTCTGTCAGAGGAAGTTCTCAGCAGCATAGCCTTGGGCTGAGTGCTAGATAAGAGGGTCTCTTTGATGGATCTTGTTGGAAGCCCTCACCTCACCTGCTGCCCACTCCTCCAGCCACCCACATGCTGAGACTTTACCACAGATTGGTCCCATCTAGTGACTCCAGATCCCCCAGCCCACTGGTCAGTGTCATACAGCACTTCAAACACACCAAGCCAAATGGAGCTTTAACATACTTTAACATGCTTTCCTCCGTGTATCAGGAACTGCAGGACCACCTCTATGTAAATGCCAGGGGCAGCAGCAAAAGCATCTCCTGTAAAAGTCCTCCTAATTTAGGACTTCCTGAGAGACCAAGGATTGCTGTTGTAGACAATGCCAGCCAATCGGGAACTGCTGTTTAGAAGAGATGCTTTCTTAGGACCAATGGGGGCGCGGGTGGAGGGTATTAAAGGAGCTTGCTGCAGTGCTCAGATGAGCTTGCTGGAGTTTCTCACCTGCTCCCTAAGTCTGTGTCATTGACTCTGTGCCAACACACCCTCAACCCCCAAGGGCAGTTGGGTCAGGCTGCAAGTAGTTCAGGGCACAGGCAATACCTCTGTAGGGTTTAGACAGACATGCCCCATAGATTCCTGTGTTTAAACAATTTGTTCTCCAGCTAGATTCTGTTTGGGAAAATTGCAGAACCTCTAGGAGGTGAACCCCACTGGAGGAAGTGGATCAAAAGGCCCTCCTCCCCCAACCCCTGCTTCCTGATCTGCTGAGATGTAAGCACTAGGCTGACACCTTTGCCACATGTTCTTGCTGCCGAGGAGTCATCTGCCACTGGGCCCTCTCTGCCACAATGGATAGTATCTGTTCAAGCCGTGAGCCAACACAAGCCTTTGCTTCCTAACGTTGCTTCTTGTCAGATGTTTTATGACATCAACAGAACGATAATAAATGCATTCCCTGTAGGTGAGGCTAGAGAGAGCAGTAGAAAGGCAAACTCCCAGGGCTGGGCTGTGGGTTGCTGGGTCTTTGGCTCCACAGTGAGCACCTGCCTAGCAGGCCTATGGCTGTGGAGTCCATCCACAGCACCACAGTGTTTTAAAGAGTGAACTCACATGTGTTCCTTTGCTCCTTTCTGTATCTTCACTATTCTGTTTGGATGGAGTTAGATGGACATAAAGACACGTGAATCATTTGTCAGCATCTGCAGCTGCAATCTCCCATTTGTCCTGTGTGTATCTGGACAAATGAGAGTCCCCCATCTGTTACTACATGGGACAGAAGAGGACACAGCCTGCAGATTCCTTAAATGGTCATTAAAAAAAAATTGAGTGTGGTGGTGTGCACCGGTAGTCTCCTGCATACACAGGAGTGAGCAGGGCAGGAGGATGGCCATGAGTTGAAAGCCATTCTCACTTTCTAAGTTCAAAACCTTGTCCCCCTACCCACCCCAAACAAGTAATTCTAAGTTTTAAGTGATATTGATTCCCTAGTCAGACCACTTCAGTAAGCCCCAATTCTGAGCAATTAAAATCATTTTAAGACGGGTATTTCAAAAATATACAGCTTTAGGGAGGTGGAAAGATTGCTCAGTGGTTAAGGACACTTGATAGACTTGGAAAGGACCAGAGTTCAGATTCAAGCACCCAATCTGCTGCTCACAAACAAGCTTAACTTCAGTTCCAGAGTATCCAATGCCCTCTTCTGACCTCCACCTACAGAGGCTTGCACTCATGTGCACACACACACACACACACACACACACACACACACATTATTTAAAAATAAATGTTTTAAAAATATGGATATTATTCACATTCGTGAGAAATGAATACTGGACATAGTGGGATTGACTGTAAGATAAGTAATAGGAAAATATTTTGAATGATTTTTTTTGCCCATAAATAATATAAATGAAACACATTCATTCCATGGAAGACAAATATTGCCTGACTTCACTGTGCTGTTATCTGAGTCTTTGGTATACCTGACTGACAAGACACTTCTCATAAATATTCATCAGCATAGTGGTTGGTGTGATCCACCTGACTTTCTGATTAAAAAAAAAAAAAACTCTCAAGAACAGCTTGCGCTGAAACAGAAATCCTTTGTAAACAAAAATAAAGTCACAAATCCAATCTCAGGAGGATTTCGACAACCACAAAGGCTGTCTGGATACAAATATCTGTATATGAAAACATCCATCGATGGGCAAGCAACCCCTAATAAATATACAACTATATATACAGACAAGGAACACTCAGCAATTACCACACGGGTCAGCAATAGGCACGAAAATCATTTTTCCTGGATCCTGAGTTTTTTCACACAGAGCACTGGCACATTTTGTCCTTTGTAACCACAACATAAAGCAAACTTTTAGGGTCCGCAGAGAAAACAGAGCAGACAACCAGACCCACCAGTGGGCATCAACACCTAGCAAGACAGCCTTGCCCTAGTTGCGAAGCCAGCTGGCATCCCACTAGGTAAACTACAGTCACACTGTGTTCCTGGAGCTAGTAATAAATAGGTGAGCTTCCCCATGTCCCTGCAGACAGAATGATCTAAAAATAAATAAATAAATATAATAATAATACCTCCCTAAAGTGAAGGAAGGGTGCAAAAGAAGAATATTGGCATAGAGCAGATTAAGGTGCAACCACTCCTATCTCGAGACTCAGACTGGGTTTGGTTTTCTTCTAAATTCAAGAAGGAAAGGTGTGTGTGGTTGGAAAGCCACCACAGGTGTCTTCGGAGCTCTGGGAACCGTTCCAGGACCCACTCAGAGAAGTGGAGGCCAGGATATCATCACAGTTACTAGCTGAGTCCAGCATCCTCCCTCTGTGGTGCCTCCCACACCCTGTAAATATGGTAGCAAGGTGCCAGCCATAAGCTCTGCTGTGTGCAGAAAACACTCAGCACACTGTGACCACAGTGCAACTGAGGCAGGCTGGCTTCCCTGCAAGAGCAGCTCCCCACAGAACCCACCTCACTTTCTGAGGGCATCAAACACAGATGGGCCTCAGAACCTCCAGTTGCCCCTGGCAGCTCCTGGCTTCCCTGGGGAGTGAAGAGTTAAGTTTTTGGGGTGAAACCATGCAATACTGTCTCCTTACAGAAACAAGCCTTGCAACAGTGGAGTCTACTAAATAAATGGATTTGCTTGGGAGGATTCCAAGCAAATCAAGCTGTTGCCATGGCTGAGGTAGGCTGGCAGCAAATGGGCATTATGTGAGAGAAGCCATAAGTGGTATTGATGAAAACAACTTGTCACGTGCTGGGCACGTATCACTTTTTGTCCCACCACTCTCCCTTTCTTCCTTCCATTCTTCCTCTTCCTCCTTTTGAAGCAGAGTCTCTCTGTGTAATCCTGGCTATCCTGCAACTTGCTATGTATACCAGATTGGCCTCAAACTCAGAAAGCTCTTCTTGCCTCTGGCTCCCAAGTGCTGGGTATTGTAGGATATTTGATCATACTGTGAACCCCGAAATTGTGTTTTTTCACTGAAAATACCTGTTTCTAGTTGTGGTGTGGCACAGACCTTTAATCCCAAACAAGGAAGGTAAAGTTAGTTTGAAGAAGGAAGCACCCATGTTTGAAAGTGATGTCTAATTGAGTGGCAGACAAAGTGATGAATCAGAGAAAGCTTTGACAGAATAGGTTATGCCCAGCTGTCATGAGAACAGAGAGGAAAGGGAAACTACTTGAGGGGCAGTACAAAGAGATGAAGAAGGAGTTTTACCAGGAGAGTTTTACAGAGACAGGCTGAAGAGAGAACAAGCTAAACACAGGTGAAGATAGAGCAAGCCAGAGAATGAGAAGGAGCCAGACGATGAGAACAGATTGCCAAAGTTAGTATGAGTCCAAGCAGAGCACTTCAGGGGAGGCCTAGAGAGAGAAGCCAGACTGAATCAGTCAGTGGGGAGAGGAGTTTTGAGCCATAACAACTGAATTGAACCAGCCAGCCAGAGTTCAGAAAGAAAAAAAGGGGTGGGGGAAGGTGAGCATATTCAGCAACAAGTCTCAGAGACTGAAAACATTCTAGGCCTAGATAAGATTATATGGAGGCTAGAAGCTTCCAGGACTAGACATAGGTTAGCTGACTAAAGCAGTAAGGCTCCCAGACAACAATTACAACAGGAGAATAAAAGTTACTTTCACAGGTGTGGGCCTTCACACCCAGCTATTCTGTCCCACATGGAATCTAAAGCTTCCCAATCAGCTTCCTGCAGGTCCAGTACAGCACACCTCTGGCTGGTGCCAGTGGCACCACAGCCAGCAGGCAGCTGTCTCTAACCACTGCTCTTGCTGCGTTGGCCTTGGGGACTCATCCATGCCCAGTTCTCCCCTATATTATCTTCTGCTGCGTGAACTTGCCCCATTCACCCCATGGGTCCCACACATGGACTCTACATTTTCACCCTTATCGTTGATGACTGACAGAAAGGCAGCTAGCTGCCCCAAGTGAACATTCCAAGGTGTCAGGCATGCCCTGGAGTTCTCCAGAGACTCTCACTGAGACGTGACTGCACATGTCCACCCTCACATCTGTGTGTGTCCCTCTAGAGACGCATGTGTAAACAGACAAGTGAATGATTCTCCAGAGCTCACCAGAGTGCTGTCCAGTGAGGCCTCTCATACACCTTCGCTTTGCTCACATCTGCCACAGACCCCATGTCCTACTCTGAGACATCCACTGAGGATACAATCCTCCACCCCAGTACAACCCTCTGCACAGTCCCAATGGAGGAATTAATGATATGCTTTGACCTCTGTCTGTGACGCTCCAGTTCTAGTACCACAGCTACTAGATGTTGCTGCATCTAACATGGTGGCACATAGTAGAGTCTCAATATATACATGTGAGTGAATGAGTGGCTAGTTCACGGTGATTCTCGGTGATGGCTTTGGTACCTAATTTTAAATCTATTACACTAAAAACAGATACAGCAAGATTAGGGAAAGAATGAAGAACATTCATGGAAAAAAAAAAAAAGATTGCTAAAGTAAGAAAGGATAAGGCAGTTACTGGCTGGGTTATAGAGGAAGGTAACGAATTGTAGGTTAAAGAAACTCAATGCCAACATCCAGATGGAGACAATTCACATGCCAGAAAGGCCAACTTTTTGAGAGTTACATAAGGCAAAATGCAAACCTTTCCTTTTTTTCCTTATAAAATGAACAGATATTTAATGTTCTATTTCATCCTTCCAAGTAAAAATCCATCGCTCATGATGTATGTGTGTGTATGTATGTATGTATGTATGTATGTGTGTGTGTGTGTATGTTCACACACAAGTGTACTCTCATGCCATGATGTGAGTATGGAGGCCAGATAATGTTGTGAAGTTGGCCTTCTCTTTCACTTGTGGATTCTGGGGGGTCAAATGCAAATCACCAGACCCAAGATACAAGTGTCTCTTCAGGACAAGCCTTCTCAGTGGCCCCTTACCTTATTTTTAGGGACAGCATCTCTCACTCTGCCTAGAATTCACTGCTGAGACTAGCTGGCCAGAAGGTCCCAGTCTTCCTCCTGTCCATCTCCCCAGCACAGAGATTAATAACCTGTGTTGTTATGCTTGACTTTTTACATTGGAACTGGAGAGCCAAACTCAGAGCCTCATGCATGGCAAACACTTTACCAGCTGAGCCTTCTTTTTCTCCCTAATTGTTACCACACTCCTTAAGAGCATTTAAAAACCCACACACTTCAGGTTCAGGGGAGGATACTCAGTCTGCTTCTATACCCACCCCCTGCACCTCCACCAGCATCCTTCACTGCTTGGCACTGGCGACAAAGAAAGCACAAATAACTAAACAGAGAGAGAATCAGGCAGCCATGCTGTTTTGGCTGTGTAACAGACCAAATGGTTTAGGAAACAGGAAATAGCCTACATAGAGGCCTGGGAACATAGGTTCCTGGGACTATCAACTAGTTACCAGACTCCCTCCTTGTGAGTGTGGCAAATGTCTTCCTTTCGCAGTGTCAACATCTCTGTAAAAAACCCTCTTCAAGAGCAGGGGAACCTCCTCAGCTGTCCAGTCCGTGCATAAAACAATCAACCACTGATGTCTAACTTAATAAAGCAACGCTCAAGGAAAAGCAGAAAAGAACTTCCACAGCTAATGCACAGCACACTTCCACCCACAAACTGAAACTTTCTCTTAAGTCAGATACCCGTGGCTCTGCAACCCTGGAGCTGCAGGTCACCTCGAGGTCCCAAAATATAAAGGAGGACGATGCTGGTCCACCAACTTCTTTCTTTCTTTCTTTCTTTCTTTCTTTCTTTCTTTCTTTCTTCTTTCTTTCTTTCTTTCTTTCTTTCTTTCTTTTTTGTTTGTTTGTTTGTTTTTCGAGACAGGGTTTCTCTGTGTAGCCCTGGCTATCCTGGAACTCACTCTGTAGACCAGGCTGGCCTCGAACTCAGAAATCCGCCTGCCTCTGCCTCCCAAGTGCTGGGATTAAAGGCGTGCGCCACCACCACCCGGCTCACCAACTTCTTTCTGATTCCTTTTTATTTTAAAGTATAACCTGTCATTTTGGCTTTCTCAACATGTGCACAGGTTGAGAACATGACTTGAAGCATGATGTCCTACACTTGCTTTTATGTGAACCAGTCTGGCCTGCCAGGCCCGTCTTTAGCATCAGTGTGGGGGTGGTTACCTCTGGCATCATCTGCTGTAACACAGGCTATGTTATTACCAACAACTGTCAACTGTCTTCAAGAAACCTTTGATGTGTGGGCTACTGGAGTCTCTCTCTGACCAGACACTGATGGATTTTACACGTGTGAGAGGTTATGTTTCAAAGAGAAATGCATGCTGGATCCAAGCTGTTTGTCCTCACGGCACGTGTAACTCTGCCTGACTATAAGAACAGCACCCTGTGATGCTCACAGCCTCTCTGCTCTCCGTGTTCCCTCTTTCCTCTACAAATTCACTTAAATTCTAGGACATGCCCGTTTATTTATTCTGATCTCCCTAGAAAAACAACTTGAGCTCATGAAATCATTTTATATGTTTTTACTGCAAAATACAATCTGAAAATGGTCAGCTATAAGGTAAAAATATCTAATAACATTTCTCTTATGCATTAACTTTAATGTATTTTGGAAAGTTTATACACATACCAGCTTTCCTACAGAAACTTCAATAAGCTGCATTGTTTTCAACTTTTGAAAATTCTTAGTAATAGCTTTAACAAGAAATTTATTTGATCACTGTAAGAAATAGTGTAAAACTGTGAGAAGAGGGGCTTGGAGGGCTGGCCTGGTTGTCAAAGTGCTTTCTGCACAAGTCTGAGGACCTGAGTTCGATCCCCAGCTCCCACATAAAAAGCTAGGCACAGTGGTCCCTTCTTGTAACCCCAGTGCTTGGGAAGACAGATGAAGGCAGATCCTTGGGGCTCACTGTCCACCAGCCTAGCCTAACTGTCCAGTTCCAAGACAAATGAGAGACACTATCTCAAAACAAAGTTGTTACCATGGAATAAGCTGCCAGGTTGTCCTCTGGTATGAACTCAAACATACATACACACACATGCACACACACACACACACACACACACACGCATACACCTGCTGTGAGAGGTACTGAAAGAGTCACAAGAAAGGCCATCCACAGCAGATGGTAATACCATAAGAAGTCAAGGCTGCTCTAAACAGCTCCCAGCTCTTCCCCGTTGTAACTGGTAGGCTATTTAACACTAATTAGTGTAGTGTACGTTTCCAGGAAGAACAAGGAGAGAGGCTAGTAGAACACAGTGGGGCTTCTTAAACTTTTTCCACTCTTCCTGTGAAGCCCTGCAGGGGCACATGCCTATGGAAACTGCTTCTTTGAAGACATTCCACAAGGGGAGAACGCAGATGAGAGACCAGTCCTCGGGGAGTGAACAGTCTCTCAGGAAGCAGGTATGGATCACAGCATGTGTGTGTGTGTGTGTGTGTGTGTGTGTGTGTGTGTGTGTATCCATGTGCGTGTGTACGCTTGCATCGATGTGTACACACACACACACACACACATATATACACACACACATTCACATGGCAAGAACGTATCTGGGTAGATGTGAAAGCCAGAGGTTCAAGTCAGGTATTTTCCTCAATTCTTTTCCTTTTGAGACTGTCAGTCACCAGAGCTGGAGCTCAGTTTCAGCTTAAATGGCTGGCCAGGGAGCTCCCCCCACCAACCCCAGGCTCCTCCTGTGACCTTCTCCCCAGAGCTGGGATTACCAATGTGTGCTACCTTGTATACACAGCTTCTTTCATGGCTGCCAAGGAACCAAACTCAGGTCCTCGGACTTACACAGCAAGCATTTCACCAACCGAGCCATCTCTCTAGCCCAGTCACGAGAATCCTGCTACCAGCACTGATTCTGTAGGACACAGGCATCTTCAGTGTCTCTCAAGAGTTGACAGATGTTTTGATTTTATAAGCATCAATACTGAGAATGCTATTTTGCATAAATACATAGAAAAATGGCAATACCATATTTGGGGGCCATTTCAGAAACTGTTAGAAATTCTGTCCCAATCCCAAGTCAAAACTCATTGAATTATTCTTTATGACACTCGAGCCATCAATTTAAACTGTTCTTAAAGTCAACCATTCTGAAACATTACAAATATTACAAATTTTATGCTTGATGCTGAATAATGTTAACACGAAAAAATTAGAAGCCTTTAGTTTTTTTGTTATTGAATCATGTGCTTTTATAAGAGCAGAAAACTTTTTATATAGAGAAAACATACTACAGTTCATAAAAAAGAGTAGTCTTGAATCAGAGCCAAGGTGTTTTACTCAAGATTCGTTGGGGTTAAAGGTCATGGCAGTGTACAAAGGGCGAAGGGCACGTGGTTTGTATCAAAAGCTGACGCTGCAGTGACATCACAGGAGAAAACAGTCTCGAACACATGGCCAGAAACACCTCAGGTTTGTCATCTGTTTGCCTTTGAGTTAATTTTTAGTTGTGCATTCAGAAACCTTTGTGTTGCCAAATATTTCGTGACCCTCCCCCCCCACACACACATTCAGTTACACAACCCTGTGTGGGTTGAAGCCCACTGTTTAAGAACCTGTAATGCAGAGTCTCACATCTCACTACAGAGATATGATCAAAACGGTACTTTTTCAGAAAGTCAAGGAAATAACAAAACCACAGCCTCCAACAAGCTGCCACTTTACACTATAATTTAATATAGAATCGAAGATGATTGTATCCCAAAGCAGGCGAGCTGGGGTCATTTTTATTCAATATTAGGACAATGGGATAATGATCTGGTAATGGCGTGAATCTTAATTCTCATTCCATGAATAACACCAAGGTGTCTTCTGAAGGAATTACAGGTGACACAGAAAATCATTCACATTTACTTTAATATTAGTTCCCCACCCCCGAAGAGCACTTTTTAAAAGTAAGGAGCAGTCAGGGCTGGGGATGTAATTCAGTTCATAAAGGTTTGCCTAGAGCATCCAAAGCACAGGGGGTGGTAGCGCTGTCCTGTAACCCTGGCACTCATGAGGAGGATCTTGAAGATCAAAGTCACCCTTGGCTTTATTAGCTGGTTGGAAGCCAGTCTGCAATACATGAGATCATGTCTCAAAAAAAAAATTAAATGAATAGATAAAACATTTTAAAAAGTAAAAAGTGAAAGTGGGTGTCAAAGATGCTCAAGAGTCCTTAGAGGATCAGCCTGATGTTCAGCCAGACAAGCAACTGCCTTGGATAATAAATGCCCAGAACCCAAAGGGTCACCACAGTAAGTTTTTGCTCTAATGAATCCCCGAGTAACCACAAAGCTTCTTCCATATCAGCTCCTCCATCTGAGGAACTCGGTCCCCAAGATGGCCGAGGAACAGAGCAGAGTGAAGGCAGTACCCTGACTTTTAGCTGCCTAGCCTAGGAGATGACACACAGTTTTCCCATCCACCGTCCAGTTATGGAAGCTGCTCACACAAACACAAACAAGCCCAAAGTCTTGGGCCCTCCCCAAAGCAGAAGCTGGGGAAGGATTTAAACCAATTCAGCTTAAGCTGCTGAGAATCTCTGGAAACTGTAGACATTCTCTTATTCGTAGCTGTCCTGCCTGGAGGAGAGGAACTTTGATGTGTACCTGCATCCTCTTGGCAGCTGAGTGCAGCTTCACCACTCAGGAACTGCCCAGCACTTCTGACCTGCACCACACATGGACAAATCACACCCCTGCAACCAGAGAAAGCCCTCTAACAGGGTCAAGAGGCTAGCAAAAGACAAGAGAGGTGGTGTGATTAGGGACCATGGACAGGAACCATGGCTTCAGCTGAGAAAGGACACAGTGGGTATCTGGCAAGACCCAACTGTCTCTGCCAACCAGAAACTGAAGCTCCAGAGGGCTCTAGCTGAAGACACCTGAAACCAAAACAACCCCTGAGACTCAAAGATGCTTCCCCTAGAGTTCTACAGAACAGCGTCTGTGGGGTTTGCTCCCTTGGAGAGGTGCCATGGTGGGATGGGCTATATATATCAGGTACAAGGTTCCTGTCCTCAAGGAGTGTGGTCTTGAGAGGAGGCAGGTGTACACTTGATCTCAGGACCTGTGTGTGTGTGTGTGTGTGTGTGTGTGTGTGTGTGGTGTGTGTCTGTCTGTCTGTCCGTCAGTCTGTCTGTCTGTGTACACATGCATGTGTATGCATATGCATACATGTTCATATTGGGGGAGGTCCATGTGTGTAGATGTGGAAGCCAGAGGGTGATATTGGGTGTTTTCCTGTTCACTTCCTTCCTGGTTTTTTTTCTTTTCCTTTTTGAGACATTTCCTCACTGAAGCCAGAGCTCACTTTCAGCTAAACAGGCTGGCCCAATCACATGAACCCTGGCACCAGTCCAACAGAAGTGGCGGAAGGAGGCTCCACACTTCCACAGGAGTTTCAGAGGCTTTACTTTGATTCTCCTCCCCAAGACAGTGAGGCTGAAAGTTCAACCCTGATGAAAAAAGGAAAGAAAAAGGCACATGGGTGTATTGGTGTGAGGTGCATCCTTCAGCTGGTGTATTAGGTTAACCATTATAGGGAAAGAAAACACGGGATGATGTTTAAAAATGTTTTCTTTCTTTTACTTTTTAATTCTCTCTCTCTCTCTCTCTCTCTCTCTCTCTCTCTCTCACACACACACACACACACACACACACACACACACACACAAGTGTGTGTATACAATGACTGACACATACCTAGCACATGTGTGGTAGTCAGAGGACACCTTACTGGAGTTGGTTCTATCCTGCCATCAGGCAGATGCCATTAACAGAGACATGTTCATCAGATTTGGTGGCATGTGTTTTACTCACTGAACCACCTCACCAGCCCTAAATATTACACCAAATATTTCAGTTACCATAAGACTTCCTTCTAGAAGCTACACACAGGTTTATTTTATGGCATTTTGTCTCTATGTTTCCTGTCCTTTCTTTTCCCTTTTCTTTTTTTTTTTTTCTTTTCTTTTCTCAGTGTGTAGAGTTTCCATCTCCCGCTCCCCCACAAGAATTTTAAGCCTCTTTGCCTTAAAGTACAGAATGGAAAGTCTACTGGGCTCTTAAAGTTGGAGCCAGATCATGAGCAGACACAGAATCTCACAGCACTGGCATGACAGCGTCTATGTCAAAACTATCCATAATTTTTCTCAACTTCTTTAACTTTCCTTAAAAATCTAGGAGACATTAGAGGTCTGCCAGAGCCTGACATATACAGAGGCAGATGCTCACAGCTAACCATTGAACTGATCATGGGGTTCCCAAAGGAGGAGTAAGAAAGAAGACTGATGGAACTGAAAGGGTTTGCTGCCCCATCGGGAGAGCAACAATACCAACCAACCAGAGGTCCCAGGGTCTAAACCACCAGCCTGGGAGCACATAGGGAGGGACCCATGGCTCCATCTGTATATGTCGGGCATAGATGGGAGAGGAAGTCCTTGGTCCAATGAAGGCTGGATGCTCCAGTGTGGGGAAATTTGTGGGTGGGGAGGTGGGAGTGGGCGGGTAGGTGGGGGCACAACCTCATAGAAGCATGAGGAGGGGGGATGGGATAGGGGGTTCCTGGGTGGGGGGAAATGGGGAAAGGAGATAACATCTGAAATGTAAATAAAATATCCAATAAAAAAAGAAAACAAAGAAAAAATCTAGGAGACAAAATAATGTAGTCCTAATTAGGCCAAATGTTTCAGATCCAACTCCACTGTCAGAAGCAGCAGACACAAAAGACAGGATAATAACTCCACCAGATCCATCCACAAAGGAAAGAACAGACCACAAGATGCAGAGGGATCTCAAAGACTGGTTTCAGAAATTTCATGTCAGTTAGAGAAGGGGGATAGTAAACACTGCTGGGTACCTATGGTCCTCATCCTCAATTTGGGTCCTGCATCCTCACCATGGATATCTATGGTCCTCATCTTCAATTTGAATCCTGTATCCTCACCATGGCTACCTGTGGTCCTCATCATCTAGAGTCCTGTATTCTCACCATGGATACCTGTGGTTCTCATCCTCTAGAGTCCTGTATCATCACTATGGATACCTGTGGCCCTCATCTTCAGTCCTGTATCATCACTATGGATACCTGTGGCCCTCATCTTCAGTCCTGTATCATCACTATGGATACCTGTGGCCCTCATCTTCAGTCCTATATCATCACTATGGATACCTGTGGCCCTCATCTTCAGTCCTGTATCATCACTATGGATACCTGTGGCCCTCATCTTCAGTCCTGTATCATCACTATGGATACCTGTGGCCCTCATCTTCAGTCCTGTATCATCACTATGGATACCTGTGGCCCTCATCTTCAGCAGCAGCAGCACCAACCACCCCAGCTTCATCCTTTCCATCAATTCCCATGTGCAGTAAATCTCCAAGTTCTATTGATATAGCACCTGACGGTCTCCTAAATCCAATGTCTCCTCTTCCTCTCCTCCATTCCCATAACAACTGCCTCAGCACCTATTCATCACTCCTGCTCATGACATCTGACCTCAGCACCCACTCCCATCACTCCAACCTCATCCTATAGCAGACACACCCCAGTTTGATGTCTTCAGCCTTGCTTCCTGTTCCCACCAACCCTCCCAAATGCCCTAGGCAAATCGATGTCTCTAAACCACAGAGTCGAGAGTTTAGTTTAGAGTCACAGTGATCCCCAGGAAAGCCTGACTTACTCTAGGGGACCACGGGTTCTCAAACACCACCCTAACTTTGTGTTCTTATTTTCATAATGTCCTTTAAAAAATACAATGAATCATTCACATGACTGTACTCTGGTCAAGTTTTGCCATATGTATTTCTCCCATATGTGTTCTTGAATTATCAATGGAATTTGCATAAGGAATTGTGTGTGTGTGTGTGTGTGTGTGTGTGTGTTTGAGACCTATCTCTCTATGTAGATCTGGCTTTCCTGGAACTCATTATGTACCATGGCCTGGCTTTGAACTCACAGAGATCCACCTGCCTCCACATTCCAAGAGAAAATATTAGTTTTAATTTTTATTTAATGTATATTTATGTATGTGTGCACTTGACTGCACATGCACATGGAGGTCAGGGGTCAATTCTTGGTGTCTTTCTCAATCACTATCTCACTGAATCCAGAGCTTACCTTCCAGGCCAGAATGTCTAGCCAGCACATTCCAGGGACCCTCCTGGCCCTACCACCCCAACTCTAGGGTCACGGGTGTGCACCACCTCTCCCAGTTTTGTTTAATTTATGAACATGGGCGCAGATAATTAAACCCAGGTCCTTTAGCCTGTTTGACAAGGACTTTACCAACTGAGACTTCTCCCCCAAAAGTCACTAAATATTATTTTAGTTGTCTAGTAGAAAGAAAAAAGAACAAATCATAATTGTAATGTGAAGAGATTGAACTGAAGAGAGAATTGAGTCATCACACAGGACATGGGCAGGACACACAGAACACCACATTCATAGACCCTGTAGGGAGCTTTCAGAGATGGAGACAGAGACTCTGTTTTAACCAAAAAAAAAAATGCCCATCAATTAAATTCAGATCCTGAATATATTCACTTTATAGCTATGATGATGGTGTCCTTAGATGTTTGAATTGGATTTATAGTCACAGAGTGTTAAGTATCAAGGCTTCAGAACTGTTGAATGCCACCACGTGTGTGAGTTGCATTATAATAACAATTTAAGCCACAGTAGGAAACCATATCTTTTTGTTTCTTCCTTTAAAGGAATCAGTGGGTTGCTCCCACTGGAGACACTCTGGCCTCAGACAAATATGGAAGGAGCTGAGCCATTCATAGGCCGCTGGTTCATTGTACTTCTGGCCAATGGACATAACCAGCAATATATCCATTGCACAGGAGCCAGAGAGCAGGACTCTCATGCTCTGTCAACACTGGTGACTCCACAGCCGTGTGTTCCTGGTGGTCACACTGTGGTGACTCCACGGCCATGTGTTCCTCGTGGTCACACTGTAAGCTCTGCCTGCCTGGCCCGTGAGAGAGTATGAGTGAGCTTGCCTTTCTTAACTGGGCTTTTAAGGTAACTAAGTTGATCTGTTACTGCAGCACAACTCAGCCCATCCTTCCTAACACAGCTTCATAGGCAGAGCTCTATCTCTACCAAGCCCTTCTCACTACACTCCATCTCCAAGTGACTCTTAGCTCAAGAACAAGACACTCCACGCTGTCCCACAGCGCCCTCCTATTAAATGGCGATTCCCTTAACCTATAATACCACTTTCCAAAGGCTTCCCTCCTCCACTGCCCCGGCCACTGTAACTCAGCTTCAGGAAGCCAATTCAGATCCAATCGCACCAGGAAGTTGTCCTCTGTTTCCTAACACTCTCTCTTTACAGTCAGCACATACCAATTACGCAGAGAATGGGTTTCATGGTGATACTTCCGTGTGTGTATGTAATTATATTTATATTTATATTTATATTTATATTTATATTTATATTTATCACCCCCATTGGCATCTCTTGTTCTTTACTAGTCTACTTCCTCTTTCCAAATACCTTCCCTTCCACCTTCATGACTCCTTTAAACGTATAAACTCCAGGGACTAGAGGGATGGCTCAGTGCGTAAGGATACTGGCAGCTCTTACAGAGGGCCTGGGTTCAATTCCCAGCACCCAGATGCCAGCTCACAGCTATCTGTTCCTCCAGTATCAGGAGAGCTAATGTCCTCTTCTGGTTTCCACTGCATCAGGCATAGAGTACACAGACATACATGCAAGAAAAACACCCATACACATAAGATAAAAATAATTATTTAATATATATATAGAGAGAGGAAGCATCCACTCCGTGGATGAAATAAAACATGAACTATTTGTCTGTTTTAAAAGATTATTTCTTTACTTATTTATGTATGTACAAGATCACACATGTGTAAATTGGTTCTCTCCTTCAATTGTGAGGGTTCTGGGACTTAGGCTCAGGTTATCAGTCTCATGTCAGTAACTTCAATTGTCTTCTGTTGTAGCATCTGGTAAGAGTTGTACATCACTGTCTCCTCTGAACAGCTGGAACATAACCATCTTAGCAATAAAGCAAACAGGCTCAGAGTGGGTGGGTCACAGAATCATGTGACTTTGAGCTTTCAGAGCCAGGATTTCCAGACAGGTCTGAAAGGCTCCAAAGCCCTTACTCCATAACTATACAGACTGGGACCTGCCATTCACAAATGTCCGATAATACTTAGCTTTTGAGAGTAATGCAGGCACTTTAGAGTCTTCTTGACCCTTCATGTCCCACTGATCCAGGATTAATCTCTCTTCTCTCTTACTACCCACATGATGGTGCCTCCACACACACCACTGTTCCCAGGAGACGGCCTCTTATCCCCAGGTAAGTGCTTTATAAGCTTGCTCAATAACTATTTGATGAGTTCGTGAAAATAGTTCCCCTTTAATCATCAAACAATACAGAGATCAAGTGAGTGGCTGTCATTAAGGAAAGGAAGGTGAAGACTCTGGGATTCTCAGGGAAGTTCAAAGTCTTGCCTGGGGTCTCTGCAAGGCCTCAGACACCTAGGAATGGAACATGAAGCCCCTCCTTAGTTCCCAGGACAGATGTCTTTGTCCTCTTGCTTCACCTTCCTGGATTTCCCACTTCTGACCTACACTACCAGGCAGTTCATGGAAACATCCCTTTCAAGTCCCCCCCCCCAACCAGATACTTTTAAAAGGGCCCTGCCACTAGATGGAACAAATTTAGATGTTAACGGACAGCTACCTGGGGAGATGGGGAAACCTGGACACAAACAGAGCACACCCCTGGACCCCAATAAAGAAACACTTATCAACCAAAGGCCTCCGAAGAAAGCAGCCCTCTCGGCTACAGAGACATGCTGTGGGAAAGGCTCCTCAGGGGCTCCAAGACCAGGCTGGAGGACACCAGGCCACTCACCCTAGTGAAGCACCACTACAACCTGTGAGTCGGAGGGTCACACAGCACCTTTCCTTTTCTTTGTTGCACTTAGAAAGACACTGAGGCCTTTATTAATTCAGCTTGTCCAGAGAAAAACAAACTATTTATGCCTGAAACATTAAGGGAAACAAGAGAGGAAAGCTTCCCTTGAACTGGGCAATGATGGAAAGATTTTACATACACACACACACACAGGCATCTATACAAGCACACAGGCACACACACATATGCACACACATTCATACATAGATGCATACACACATACAAACACAAACATGCACACACATTCGTGTATACACACAGGCATACACACATGAACATACACATAGACACGTACACACACATACAAACGCAAACATGCATACACATTCATACACACATACATCCATATATACATACATACATACATACATACGAATACACACACAGAGATATAAGAGCTTGGGACAGCAGAACAACTCTCCATTTTGTTTTTGCTTCTCTGAGCACCAAGTCCAAGGGCTGTCCCACCCAATACTCTGAGCATTGTGCCAAAGGCACACTGACGAGAGCCGTGGTTCTGAGGTTTGCCAGTCCTGGCCCTGGGCACCAAGACCAATGTGAATTCACACAAAGGCAACCTAGAGGAAGCAGGCTGTCTACTGCTGCTGTTACCACTGCTGCTGGCAAGGAACAGTGGGAGGAGGAAGCACATTAAGACAGAGAAGGCTCTCAGACAGACCAGCACACTCCAGAAGTGGAGGCAGAAGGATCACGAGTTCAAGGCCAGCCTCCGGTAAAAAGATAGTTCAAAGTTAGCCTGGTTTACATGATATCCTCTTCCCAAAAGCAAACATGGGAAGAAAGGAGGGAGAGAGGGGGAGGGAGAGAGGGATGGAATAGGGGGGAATGTGTGTTCGTTATTTTTGTCAAGTTGACACAAGCCAGGGTCATTTGGGAAAAGGACCTTCAACTGAGAAAATGTCTCCGTAAGACTATAGTAAGTCTGTGGGCATTTCCTTGATTAGTGACTGATGTGGGAGGGCCCAACTCTACATGGGCAGTGCCACCTCTGGACAAGTCAACCTGGGTTATATAAAAAAGCAAGCTGACCAAGCCATGGGGAATAAACTACTAAGCAGCATTCCTCCATGGCCTCTGCTTCAGCTTCTGCCCCACAGGTTCTTGCCCTGAGTTCCTGCCCTGATTCCCCGTCATGGCAGACTGTAACCTGTAAGCTGAAATAGACCCCTTCCTTCCCAAGCTGCTTTTGGCCATGGTGTTTATGACAGCAACTAAGAGCAAGCCAGAACAGGAGGGAAATGACTCCATGTTCTGGGGTTTGTTTTCTCGGTTGGTTGGTTGGTTGGTTGGTTGGTTCTCAGAATTAGATCCTGAGGAGGAATCCCTATGACAAGGAGGGAGTGTATTCGTAGCTGTTCACAGGAAAGAATGGTTGGGAAGTGCAGAAGCCAGCTAAGAACCAAAAGCAAGCCAAGTGAGAGAAGCAAGACCCACAAAGATCCTTGGGAGTCGACCATGTAATGCCAAAGGAACTTTTGATAAACAAAGGACATCACGCCTCACTCAGCGTCCTAGTGAAGAGCCTAGGAGCTGAGGTGACTAATGTCCTCTTCAAGACCCACCAGTTGTCAGGGGCTGCCCCAGAGAGATGTGCAATTGCAGCCAGTCCTTGCTCTGAGCTGGTAATAGCAGAGCAGCACAAAGGTCAGCCTGCAATGAAGACAGGGTGTGGCTTACACCTGGGAGCCATGTACTCAGGGTTCTAATGTGCTGCAATAGGACCGTGGAAAGAGAGCTCGAGAGTTTAACTCAGAAATCACAGTGGCCTCCATTTGCCCTTTCTCCCCTGGCATCACACTAACAATCCTATCACAGAGAGCCTGCTTTGCTGAAGTTGGGAGTAGACAAACCAGCATGCCACAGCCCTTTCCTCCCTGGGGCTCTACTTTCTGCTCCCTGCGTCCAGGAATAATGAGACCCTGCCTAGAGCTCCGTGAACCTCACTTCTCTGTGATTCTCAGCCTAACACTAGCCCAGTAGTGTTACCCCTGTAAAAGCCAACAGACCCCACTCCACAGCCCCCAAAACAGTCATCACAGTGCAGGTCTGTTCAATGCCAGCGTGTGTTATAAAAGCTGTTGACAGTGGGACCTAGCGTCCACTGGAGAACTATCATCAAGTACAGGACAGAGAATGGTGTGGACTCAGAAGGAGTGAGGCAGAGAAATGACTCACTGTAAGGAACAAGTAACAACCCAATTCCCTCCACAACTTCTCACCCCCACTCCCAGCAGGCAGATACTCTGGGAAGGTGTCCCCAGACGCCTCTGCCCAGCCCGGGAGCTGCCTTATCCTTTCTCCACCACACCTCGCCCCCAGAGCCAGACGTGGAAAGGAGCGAAAACGTGGGGCTATATTTGAAATGAATTGATGGTTCTATTTCTCCCGCTCTGATCTATCCTGCAAATCCCCAAACACTCTGCCTGTACTGTTTCTTTCTAACCCCCCTTTGTTCTTCCGTCTCTCTGGCTAGAATCACCGCTCTGAAGAGAAGGGTTCAGAAAACCACTCCACTACTCTCAGGTGAGCTTTGACAAGGAGGTGGCTCTACAGCTCCAAACCAGAGATTCTTTCGGGAGAGGATGGAATGAGGGAGGTCTCTAGGTGACTAGTGCCTGGCCCATGAAGATTAATCAATGACAGCTCCCTCTGTGGTGTCTTCCTCCTGCAGCCTGGCTGCACCTGCCCGGGATGTTTTTCCAGGAATGGTGTTCTGACTGCCCAGAGAAGGGAACTGCTCAAATCGGAGTCACCCCCTAGCAAGCGAGTTTTCCGTGGTGTAGAGGGGTTGCACACATACACACAATACATTCACGCAGAGCACACATGCTCTCAACATCGCACACACGCACGCACACTCGCCTGCACAGTGCATCCCCGTGGGGTCTGCCTCTGCTGCCCCATCACTCAGAGTGGGGTTCCCACCGACAGTCACCAAGGGCACTTACCCGGGATGGGAGGCGCAGGGCGGCTGGGTGCAGGCGGGGCGGGGGTCGCGGGTGGCGGTGGCGGGCGCAGGACCGGCGCGGCTGGCATGGCTGGCGGCCTGGCTGCAGGTGGCAGCTCTGGGACGTGGTCCGACGGCGGCCAAGCGGGCGCGGGAAGACTCGGGGACTACTCGCTGCACCGAGCGGCTCCAGTCTCCTCTTCCCTTTGGTTGCTACTGGTGGCAGCCACAGCGCAAGGACAGTCTCCCCAGGGCGAGCTTGACAACCGTGCTGCCGCTGCCGCTGCCGCCGCTGCCGCCGCCGGCGTCGCCGCCGCCCTCCCCGCCCCGCCCCGCCCTGCCTCGCCCCGCCCCGCCTCACCCTGGGCCACCCGGGGGCGGTGAACTTGAGTAAGCAGGGCGCTCCCCCCAAGAGAACTAGCAGGACAGTCAGAACCCCACAGGAGATCTCTCTCTCTCTCTCTCTCTCTCTCTCTCTCTCTCTCTCTCTCTCTCTCTCTGTTTTTCTCTCTCTCCTTCCCACTATCCCCCCTTCTATCTCCTCCCCTCCCTTCCTTCTTTCCCCCATTCCCTCTCCAAGGCTGTTCCAGCCAAAGGACTTGGGGACTGGTTTTTGACTTGAGCTGCTACAGTGCTCTCAGTAGGTGACTCCCAAGTCAGGAGGCTTGGAACCCCAGCCAACCTGCCTCTCCCTGTAGGGCAGAGGCCAGACTGTGGGTACTTCACCAAAACGTCCTTTTTGCACCCAGAGTCAAAGTTAGAACACAGTGGTTAGAACCCAGGGGCTCAGAGACACGCTGCAGAATGTCCTCCCTTACCACGGAAGGCCTTTTGTGAAATGCCCCTCTTCTCTGCACCACACACCTAAGCCTCAGAGTCCCAGAAATAAACACAGTACTTCACCACTTTCTCCTTAGAGGCGGTTATATCTGGGGGAAGCGGGAATAGAGTCAAATAGACAGAGGTTTGGGCATCAAATGATGAGTCTACTGCCTTGTCCCACAAAAGTCAAGCAACATCTGATGGCTGGGCTGGATAGAGAACCATCATTTCCCTGTGGTTTGGCTTAATACACCCAGCAGTATAGGTGACCGATCTCAGCTCAAGACAACACACCACAGTGGAGTTATCCCACACATTACTGCATGCTGTGGAGAAAACTGTTCACATATTCACAACCCTTTTTTCCCCTCTGACCTATTAACAGAACACTCAATTTTAGCTGAAGACAAAGCAATCCTCAATAAAGACTACATTTCCCAGCTGCCCTGGGTGCCAAAAATGACCATAAGAAAAGGTCTTGGCCAGGGAAGCTTTGTGTGAGACTCTCAAAATGTTCCTGAGACAAATAGATGCTTTCTGTTGTCCCCTTCCACCTCCTGCCTCATCCTGGCACTCAAAAATGATGTCTATAGTATGTTAGATTACAGGAGTAATTTCTTGTTCCACCTTTTAATAGAATTAGACCACCTACCTGCCTTAGATAGTTTCATTACTGTGACAAAACACCCAAGCTAACCAATAACCAAATTTTAAAAAAAAACTATTATTTTAAATTATGTGCACAGGTGTGTGTTGGGAGGTGCACATTAGTGTAGACACCCATGGAGTTTTGCAGAGGATGTCCAAGCCCCTGGAGACTGAGTTATAACGAGCAACTTGTGAGCCATCTTCCATGGCGATAGGAACCAAATCCAAGTCCTCTCACTCTAAAGCACTAAGCCATCTCCCTAGCTCCCTGAATTCACTGCTTCAAATGGAGGAAATATTTGTTTGGCTCACGGTCTCAGAAGTTTCTTGCTTGCTTGGCCCCGGTGATGGTGTCATATGTCATGACAAGAACACAAGGAAGAAGCTTATTTATATCTTGACAGCCAGGAAGCAAAGACAAGAAGGTGCTGGGGCCCCAGTATCACTTCAAGGGTGTGACATCAATGACCTAACTTCCTCCCACTAATCCCCATTCCCAAATGGCCTGACGCCTCCTAATACCACCACAGGCTAGGGAACAAGCCTTCAGCCCCTCGACTTCTGAGGAAGATTGCAGATCCAAATCACAGCAACATTCTTTGTTCCTTCAAACCACAGTGTTTTTCTGCATCTTGTCTTTCATTGTGGCCGTCTCACTTAAATGACCAGTGGGATGCTATTGGATGTGTACCCTCCTGGATTAACTCCCTAGGATCTGCTCCTGCCAATGATTGAGTAGCGACTGCCCAAGGAGAACATAGAGAAACATGAATCAGGCCTCAGCATCAACCTACAGCTAACATTTGACCTGATTCAGAGCGACTCCATAGGACTGTAGACCTAGAAGCCGCAGAGATAAATGCCCATAGTTACAAAGAATTAAGTTCTGAGCTATTTTGTCTGTCAGGATTATTGCAGCAAAAGCTAACAAACATGATGGCCAACAATGACTGTAGCTCCAGGTGCCTTCTTGGATTAAATGGTTGCCTTAAAGTTTTAAGACAAGCCCGAAAAATTGTAGACCAATAAAATAGAGGTTGGGGTCCCTTATGACAGTGCAAAGCTATGCAAACATTATATTTCCCTTTTAAGACAGAATGTGTCCTTGCATATTTAAGCCAGTACAGTCTTATTACCTGAGAACTGGTATTTTTGTCAACCCTTCAAAATAAAATATTTTTCACACACACACAAAACAAACAAATAAACAAACAAAACATCGAATACGGACATAGGCAGTCATTTAAATGCAAAATAGAGGTCTAAGAAGGAACACCACACTCACAGCAAGCCACCTAACTAGAAATATTTGGCAAAGCTCAAGGGAGTGCAACAGTGGCCGTGGAGCCTGGCTAAGGCATAAGGGCTACTTTGGTCTCAAGTAAGTAAAATGCACTCATGAAGCTCCAGTTAGGTGGAAGAGTCAAAGGGTGTCTAAGGAAATCTCTGAGCGGGGGCGGGAGAGAAATTGAGGGGGCCACTCAGTGGTTAGAGCACTGGCCACACAGGGCTGAGGGCTAGAGTTTGGATCTCCAGAACTTACTTCAGTCCCAGGCTGGAACCGCAACTCACCTTCCCAGCTTCAGAGGCAGAGATGGGGAATCTTCAGGGGAAGCTACATCATAACATAACAGGTCATATTGTCCAGCTAAGTTCTGGGTCCAAGAGACTCTGCCCCAATATATGATATGAGAGAGTGATCCAAAGGGTTCTCGATTCAACACTGGGCCTCTACTTAAAAGTCTTTCAAAAGCAGCAAGGCCTTACACACACACACACACACACACACACACACACACACACACACACACACAACGCCCCTCACAATGGCGTGTCTCAGGATCTACCCTCACCCCAGCTTACTTATTCTAATTAGCTTTGTTGAGGGGGGGACTTGGAGACGTTTCCAGGAAGCCTACCCTGCCTGGTTGCCTCTGTGCGTTTAAGCGTAACTTGGAGGACAGATTTTGGTGGAGATCATGGATCATCTAAGAGAAACCTCCCTGTTCCCAGAATCACGTGGAAGCGGGGAGGGACTCCCAGTGGGAGCTTTGGAAAGGGGAAAAATGGGGACTCTCCCATGACAGAGCCCACTAGTCTAATGAGCCTACAGTGGGCCCTCAGTCTCCTCATTAGACTGGCAGACATTCTTACATGTCTCCTCTCCACAACCACTACCATCATTCTCTCCTCCCCAGATAAACTTGAAATCTGTCTCTGTCTCTCTCTCTCTCTCTCTCTCTCTCTCTCTCTCTCTCTCTCTCTCTCTCTCTCTCATTCTCATTCTCATTTCCCTTTTTGAAACAAGATCTCATGTATCCCGGTCCAGCCTCGAACTCCCCATAAAAAAGCAGATGGTTTTGACCCTCTTATCCTCCTGCCTCCACCTCCCAAGTGTCTGGAACACAGGCATGTATTACATGGAACAGAGGACTGGAGATATAGCTCAGTGTATGTGGTAATGGGCACAAAACCCAGGGCTTCCTGCATGCAAGCTAACTACTCTACCCCAGCTATATCTGCAGCCAGTCACCAGCCCAGGAGACTACTTCTCCCTGGACATACCCATACTCCATTCTGTCCTCTTCAGACTAGCTGGGATCCACTGCCTTGATCAATCTCTCTGGGATGTCACAGGAAACCATTTCTATCCTTGTTTCCCTTCACCCCGCTGCTATGACCAGTCTCCTCTTGTTCTTTAACTTCTCTTCTGGTCTGACATCCTGGAACCTGTCAGTTTTGATCCCAGCCATCTTAACTAAGCATGGATTCCTATAAGTTTGAGGTCAGACTGAGTTATAGGAGACACTGGCCAAAAATAAAGTACAAACAAAAACAAAAACCAGGGGCTGAGAGATGGCAGCTCAACCTTTTCTGCTCTTGCAGAGGAGCCAGATTATGTCCCCAGTACCCACACAATGGCTCACAACTGTCCTTAACTCCAGTTCCAGGGGACCCAACTTGGGTACCAGGTACATATGTACATAATAGGCAAGACACATGTACACATAAAATTAAAGTAAAATAAAACTTTTGAACAATAACAAATAAATAAGCAAACATGTTTCCTGTTCTCTGGTGCCCCTTAAATCTTACGATTACTCGGGGATTTCTTGCTGTCTTTGGCATGCTCTCCTTGGAGGATCGTGTCTAAGCCTTTGATTTTCATTTTCATCTGCTCTTTCATCCCTCCAGAGGTCCAACACAATTGCCTATAATTGAGTGGCAACCCACAGGGACCTTCTTCAGTCTTCAGTATATCCAGGAAGCTCTCCCCACCTCCGTCTGTCTTTCCTGCAAGATCCTTGATCGTATTTAACTCATCCAGGCCATAAACCTATGAATTACTGTCAAGTCTAATCCCATTGTCAAACGCTCTGCTGTCCCTTCCTCTGCCCCACTCACTCCACTGGCCTTGGTCAAGCTTTCTGAGTGTGCTCAGTCAGATCCTTGACATCTCTGCATCTCTCCACTTCAGCCTTACTCCCAGATCATTGGCTTTAGCAGAGCTAAGGAAATCTCCTTGTTGACCCACACTATTGCACAGTCTCCCACTTAAGAGCCTCCAGTCTAAGAGTCGAGATTTAAAGCCCTTTAGGATGGCTTGCAAGGCTCTTCAACCTCTGATCTCTGCACACTGACTGTGGGTATTCAAGGCCCAAGCTAGAGCACATCCCCTGCTTTTCCTTGACTTCCATCTCTTTTCATATCCTGCCCTCCCGTTTCTGAGCAGCCATTGACTAAGCATCACCTCTGCCAGGGCTCAGGCTCAGGCCATTGACTAGTGATTGTTCCGCCCCCATTGTCAATAGAGGGGTGTGAAAGGAGAGTAGGAAGAAGTGTGACAATATCAGGATCAATTGGATTTGTCCCAGGGGATGACAGTGGACTGGGCCAGTGCTAATCCAGCCAGCCATTGCTTCATACCTATCTTGTAGTCAGCAAGGCAGTCTATCTGGATTGAAGACACATCAAAATTGACCATAGTCCACTGCACCAAAAGGTTTCAAAGACAAAGAAACAAAGAAATCAACTGCTGCCCTATATGGAGAAAACATGGAATTTGAATGAGTAATCTCTCTTTTCACTTGGTTGGTAAGTCAGCTGCATATAATAGGAATTAACAAACACATCTGAAATATGTTGTTACTTTTTCTGGATACAATCCCTGCTTTCAGATGGAACTGTTTGCCTTGTTCTGTTTTGGTTTTGAACGAGTATAGTGTATGAATGTGGTGTGTGTGTGTGTGTGTGTGTGTGTGTGTGTGTGTGTAAAATGTGTGTGTGATGTGTGTATGTACATGTATATACATGCTCAAATGCATGTGAATGCATGTGTATGCATACAGTGGAGGCTAGAGGTTAATCACTGTCCACTTGTCTCACTGGAAGAACCCACTTGACTTACCAAGGCAGGTTCTCTAACTAAACGGCATCCTGCCAATTTGGCTGGTCTAGTTAGCCAGCTTGCCAAAAAGAACCTCCTGTCTCTCCATCTCATATTATAGTGGGACCACTGCACCTACCAGTTCTGAAGATCTGAATTCCTGCCCTCACATTTATATATAATAAGTATGTAAATCACTGAGTCATCTCTTCAGGTCCTCAGTCTGGAAAAGTCTCTGTCTCTGTGTGTGTGTCTCTCTCTGTCTTTCTCTCTTTCTTTCTCTCCCCCTCTCTCAACTCACTCTCTCTCTCTCTCTCTCTCTCTCTCTCTCTCTCTCTCTCTCTTTCTCTCTCTCTCTCTCTCACACACACACACACACACACACACGCACACTTTTTCTTTAGTATCCACAGATTGTGTATGACTTCCCATACAGTCACTGGGTAAGGAACTTTCACTCACAGTCTTTCTGTGTGCTCTCTCCGGGCATGACCTTGCTATGGCTGATATGCCTGCTCTTTTCCTGATTTTTCTTCCTGATCTCAGATTACCATTTCTGAAATGTGCCTGCAGCTTTGGGTATTTTTTCCCAGCCATTAATTATTAATTTGCCAATTTTATGTTGGAACGTGTGGTTTATTCTTGGGTCCCATTCTTGAGGCTCTGTCACTGTGTTTTACTTTTAAATGATGAAAAGAATGTGCCATTTCCTGCCATTTGGCTGCAGAGTTTTGAGATAGAGTCAGGTCCAGTTGCATGCTGATGTTCCCGGAAGAAAATCACACCCGTGCTGAAGGCTCTACAAGCCCAAACAACGGTGAGAACTGCATGACTGTGGAGCTTTGGAATATTGCAGATCCAGAACCAACTTATTCTGGGCTACCCTCATCCCCTTTAGTAGCCATGTGTCTGTCCACCTGTGTGTCTGACCCAAAGTGCTCCTCATTATCAGGTAAATCTACTAACATGCATTAACTCAGCGAACCATAGCTACCATACCAACCTAAAAGGTAAGACTGTCATCAGATGGCATCTGAAACCGACAGTGGAGTCTCCTCTGCTTTGTGGTTCTCGATAATGTTTGGGAAATGCCTTGATTTATGACTTTTGTTCTGTGACTATACTAATTTCATGTTAACTGTTTACCCATTGGCACACATTATTTGGGACACCCTGAATCTTTGTTCCCAGATCCTAGTCATCCATCTTTGGCTCAGAATAAATTATCTTTCGTTACGTTTGAGGTGGAAGCAGGATTTTGAGCTGACATTGTGCTGATCTAGAGGTCGCCAGAATTTTTACATCTTCCCTTGTGAGTCTACTATTTTCTTTAAAAACAAACAAACAAATAAATAAAGACAAATACAGAAGCAAAGTAAAACAATAAAATCTGGGTGGATGAAACCACACGACGTTCCTGGCATCGTCTCTGTGCATGGCCACAATTTTTTATTTTTTTGCTTAGTATAATTTTCCTTCACAGTTTATGTGTAGAACATTTGAGTTACCAATGTTTATAATCCATTTTCTTTACTTCATATAGCTGTGGAGAAATATCATAGAAACCTTGCCTTAAGTTACCAAAGCTGCCACTGGAAAACTCAGATGCCTTATCAAGTTCACAGAGCGGGCGTCCACCTTTGAAAACATTGGGCAAAACATGACCCCAGATCACACAGCAAGAGGATAAGATCTGATTTATAAACTATCACTGTAATTCCAGATTAGAGGGGACTGAGCCAGGAAGATGGACAGATGGAGTATATCCTGGGCTACATAGTGAGATTGTCTCAAAAATGAACAGGACTGGAATAAAGGGCCAGTGGACAGAAGAGCTCACTGTGCAACCCTGATGATCTGGGTTCAGGTCCTCTAAACTCACACAAAAAGATGGATGTCCTGGCACACGACTATAATCCCATTGCTCCTATCGCGAGACAGGAGAATCACCTCACCTACAAGTTCTTGGGCAGGCTAGCCTGGAATACACAGATGGCAGAAACCAGAGAAACCCTGCCCTGCAAAAAAAGCAAAGGTGAATGCCAAGAACAGATTCCTGGAAATTACCCTCTGTTTTCCACACACACTGTGATGTGTCCACACAGAACCACATACACTTCATACACACATGCACATCGCATCATAGACACATACACACCACCACCACCACCACAACTCCCAACACCACCATCACTATCACCACCACCAAAATGAAAGAGCAAGTGGATAAAGAAACAAAACAAAAACTAGCATCAGGTCACACTTGGCTTCGGGGGTCTAGGAAGTTTTCAGGTCCCAGACCAGCATAGCCTCCAAAGCTGCATGACAGGCGGGAAAGGCTGCTCTCTCTCTTTATATTTGAGTGCAGCCCACACATCCAGGGTGATCTTTCTGTCTTTTTGAGATGAACACGAGGAGTTTATCAAAGGATAACTGAATCCTGGATAAACATGTTAGAGAGCTTGGATTTCTAGCCCTTGCAGCTCAGAGTATCTCATAGACAATGGTGAATTAGATATAAGTACATGTGTCTGTGTGTGCGTGGGTGTCTGACTTTGCATGATACGTGCCTTATGATGGGAAGTAGGACTGGTATTCATTTGCTTATCATCTCTTCACTCTTTGAGGACAGTTATGGTAACTCAGTAGGTAGCGCGTGTTATTGTAGTAGCCCAGCATTTTCAGGTTTAAATCTAGTTGGATTATTTGGGGGGAGAGGAGGTTGGTTTTTTTGGGGGGGGTTGGTTTTTAGTTTTTTGGGTTTTTTTTTTTTTTTTTTTTTTTTTTTTTGGTATGATGTTCAACTATAGGCACTACATTTGTTTTTGAGATGTGCAGACTAAGTTTCAAAGGTATGGCAGGAGCCTATGGTACCCAAAATCTTGCCATGAATCTATTCCTGATGATAGGAGCTTGAGACTATGTTTTACTTTCCTTTGGACATTCACATATCAATACTGAGTAGTAGGGCTGGAGAGATGGCTCAGCAGTTAAGAGCACTGACTGTTCTACCAGCAGTCCTGAGTTCAATTCCCAGCAGCCACATGGTGGCTCGCAACCATCTGTAATGGGATCTGATGCCCTCTTCTGGTGTGTCTAAAGACAGCAACAGTGTACTCATATACATTAAATAAATAATATTTTAATAAAAAAAAATACTGAGTAGTAGCTTTTAAAGCCGTTTTTGAAGGCGTTGATTATTTATCAAGATCTTTCCGCCATCTGGAAGCATCTAGCCCATGTTTATATACTAAATAACAATATCAAATAAAACAACATAAAAATAATTTTTTTTAAAAAAGAAAGCCACTTTTTTATTAATCATTTTATTCGTTTACATTTCAAATGATATCCCCCTTCCTGGTTTCCCCTCCATCAACCTCCCCATCTTATCCCCCTCCCCCCTCCTCTTTGCCTCTATGAGGGTGCTTCTCCACCCATTCCCCTACTCCTGACTCACCCCTCTAGCATCCCCCCTAGGCTGGGGCATTAAGACTCCCTCCCCTCCCATTGATGTCAGACAAAGCCATCCTCTGCTACATACGTATCTGGAGCCATGGATCCCTCCGTGTATACTCTTTGGTTGGTGGTTTAGTCCCTGGGAGCTCTGGATTGTCCAGTTAGTTGATATTGTTTTTCGTATGGGGTTGCAATCCCCTTCAGCTCCTCCAGTCCTTCCCCTAACTCTTCCATTGGGATCGCTGTTCTCAGTCCGATGGTTGGCTATGAGTATCTGTCTTAGTCAGGTGCTGGCAGAGCCTCTCAGGGAACAGCCATACCAGGCTCCTGTGAGCAAGCACTTCTTGGCATCAGCAATAGTGTGCGTGGGGGTGGGGTGGGGTGGGGTTGGTGTCTGCAGATGGGATGGATCCCTAGGTGAGGCAGTCTCTGGATGACTTTTCCTTCTGTCTCTGCTCCATTTTTTTGTCCCTGTCTTTACTTTGGACAGGAACATTTCTGGGTTTGAAATTTTGAGATGCGTGGGTGGCTCCATTCCTCAACCAGGGACCATGTCTATCTACTGGAGGTGCTCTCTACAGGTTCTATCTCCTCTTTGTTGCCACTTCTGTTCTTATTGCTATAACATAAAAGTAGTGATCTATACCCTGATTCCAGCAGTAAGTTTCTCTCTCTCTCTCTCTCTCTCTCTCTCTCTCTCTCTCTCTCTCTCTCTCTCCCTTTGTCTCTGTGTGTGTGTGTATGTGTATGTGTGTGAAATTAATAGTACTTGTACTAATATATGGACAAAATCTTGTAAAGTATGACCCAGCTCTTGCCACATGGCACATGAATGAAGAAGCCATGCCTAAGTGACTGTCATACCCCAGGAAAATGAATGGCATGGAGAAGATAGAGAACAGATGGAGAGTGGACACTGGGAACAAAGCTGATGGCACACCAGCCACAGGCCTAAACAAATGAGAATATCCCCACCCTGCTAAGGGCCTTCTCCTACAAGCTAATTTATATGGAGCCATGTTAGCAGACAATAGTCAGAAGTCAGAATCAATATGCCCTGTGGTCACTGTACCATACCTGAGGCACCCACTAAAATCATGAAGTTGATTAAATTGCAGCAGCTAATGTCTCCTTTCCCAGGGTGCTTCAAGGAGAAACAGGCAAGAATAACTCTGCTTTTCCCAGAGTCAGATACAGTTACAGTTAGAGGCACACTTACATAAGTATGGAGTTGAAGATGCCTCCAGGGTCTGCATGTGGTTTCAACCAGTCACGTGGGTATTATTTTTGTGTGCATCTTTAATAACTAAAAAGTAATAATAAAAAGACATACTAATTCCAACCAACAAGTATTATTGATAAATGCCAACACCCACCCATCTGAGCTCTGAGACCATGTAACCATCAACCCATTCTGAAGGAGTCTTCAGAAAGAGGTGGCTCTATATTTTTTATAGAGGACTGTGGTGCCAGTATCCAAACCAAATAATTGACCTACCCAATACCTGCTGGCAACCCAAAGGCCAAGAATTGTGATTTAGTAGCAATAAGCATTAAAGAGGATAAGAAAAAGCATAAAGAGAAGCCAGGACCTGCCTCTCCCACTCCACATCTGAAGCTACTGTTGTTACTAGTGTTTGAATTTTCTTTAGCATCAGACACTTTAATATTCAAATATTGTGACTAATTTTTTTTAAATGAAGGGTATAAATTTGATGGTCCAAAACTCCCATGAGTGATCTAAATTAAAAAAAAAAAAAACAATACAAAACAAAACAAAAAAAAAACAAATTACTGAACAAGTGGGTTTTTAAAAGAAATGACAAGGCATCTCCATCCTCAAAGGATGTCAGTCTGTCATGATGGGCATTTTGTGGTTTTCTGAGTCCATGTCTTTGTCTTGCATAGGAATTCCTGGTTTGAAATTTCAAGAATTTTGCAACTATGGAGTGAGTGTTGAGAACATCCCACTTACTCTAAGTGCAGAGAATGCTAGACCCATATAAACAAAAGAGCCTCTTCAATGTCGGAGAACACAGTCCAGACCATTTCCTTAAAAGTCCTCCAACTTTCTCTGTTCACCTATAATGATACTGTTTCTTGCAGCCTTTTTGCACCAAGAAAAAATATGCCCAGAAAGAAAGAAAATTCAAATTACCCTTAAGTCAGAGACAGTAGCAAATGTAGACTTTTTTTAAGGAGGAAGAATAAAGAAAGAAAAACTATTTTGAGTAAAGCATTTTAAAAGTACAATTATCTAGCAAGCAAAACTGATAATTATGTAATGCCTCAGCTTTTGGCAGCTTGACTTTTGCTTAGAGGAACGGGGTAGGATTTGTGTTGCAATGTCATACGTGCAAGGCTTGGTGCTCCAGACCACTGAGGATGAACACGAGAAGAACACGGGTATCATCAGTCAAATGTCCTGCAGGGACAGATGCTATTTATCTTAGTCTTTAAGGAAAAAAAAAAAAGTTAAAGATAGAAATTGCCAGTAATGAAGTCGAGCTAATGGTTAAAAGAATGTTTTATCTTACAAAAGAGAATTCGTGACATGCAGTCAGTGACAAGACTGGCTTCCAGAACAATGGTGCCTCCCACATCTTGAACTCTCAGACAGTGTCACCTTGGCTCTGACACAGAGACTCGATTGTTGTGCATCCGAAATGGGCTAGGCTGTGCTGCTAGCTGTATGTGAATTGTCTAGTGTATCCTAAGCTATGTGCAGAAATTGTTGCACCTACCAGAAGGATGAACTAGCTGAAGATCGTGTAACTAATAAACAACAAATTTAGAAAATGAACCTAGGGGTTAATTTTTACTGTACTGTGTCGTTACAGGCTGGGAGCTTTCTAATTAGCTTTTTTGTGTGTAGTAACCAACCCCAAATAGGCATGGTGGCCTGCTTGTAAAATCCCAGCATATTAGGAGGCTAAAGCTGGAAGATCAGAAATTTAAGAACACCTCAGCTACACAGTGAATTCAAGGATAGCCTGGGTTACATAAGACCCTGTCTCAAGAAATTAAATCAAGGGGTGACTAGATGGCTCAATGGTTAGGAGCACTGACTGGTCCTGCAGAGTGACTCAGGTTCAGTTCCTAATGCCCATAAAGCAGACCACAATCACCTGTAATTTCACCTGTAACTCCAGGTCCAGGGGGATCTGATGCCCTCTTCTGGCTGCCATATACACTATAAGCATGTGGTACATAGAAACACTTGCAGACTAAATATAAATGCATAGAAAATAAACTTGGAAGTCATTTTTTAAAAACATAAAGTAAAGGTCTGGAGAGATGCTCAATGGGTAAAGTTTTTGATGCACAAGCCTGAGGAGCAGGGTTTGGATCTCCAGAACCCATGTGAAAGCCTCGTAGTCATGGCAACCCACCTGTGATTCCAGTAGGAGGGGGAGCAGAATCAGAGAGTCCCTGGAGCAAGCTAGCTGGTTAGATTATCAGAATAGATGAGCTCTGATACAAGTGAGATACACTGCTTCAATCCATCAGATAAGGGTGATCAAAGAAAACACAGGGTATCAGCCTCGGGCCTTCATATGCATGCACATTCATACACACATATGCTAACACACAGGCATACATACATACATACATACATACATACATGTATACATAGCAAACATACACCATAATAAAGCAACACCCACAAAACACTAACTCCAAAACCTAATGTCATAAAATCACTGCTCTTTGTTTAGCCTTCATGGTGTGGTTAACGCTGTAGGCTCAGATAGGCTCCCTCAGTGTTCTTGCTGTTGACTGTTAGAGTGGCTAGGTGCTGTCTCCGTCCAGGGGGTCTGTCCAGCAGGCTTGTCTCTGCACTATGGAGTCTCTGATCCTTTATCAGGTTTATCAGGGTTGGCACAGAGTGACTGGCAGTGTCCAGAGAGAAGAGCTGGCAGTGTGCACAGGATTTGGAAACACAGGCGTTAAAGTAACAAAACATCCTTCCCATCACATTCTGTCATCATAACAGCTCAACTTCAAGGGAGAAGACTTCTTCAAGAAGAAGACTTTATATATATATAAAGAATAATGAAAACTTACCTTAAAAAGGAACAATTGCTGGCTATGTCAGAGCATCCTGGAAAGAAGGAAGGCAAATTTCTACGAGTTTGAGTCTGGCCCATTCTTATGTAACAAGTTCCAGACCAGCCAAGGCTAAAATAAAAAGTTTGGAAAGGGACTAACAAAATGGAGAAACAGTGACCTGCAGGCACTGTCAGAGCAATAAGACGTAGTGAGAAGAAACAGGGACAGAGATGAGGCCTCTTTGGCTCGTATGGCCAGGGCTGGTGAGCACGTGACGAAATGGGTACTCATGGGTCTGCCTCACAGGGCCACCATGCCTGAGAAGTACTTAGCTTTAAGCTTCTGTAAAACTAAGTAGTCTTCCTTAACAATCGCCTAAGAGACTCTATCCTCAGAAGATACTCTTGGATGCAAAACGATGAGGGAAAAGGATGCTTACTGAATCCCTGCTGTTAAACTGTATCTTGAGCATATTGACCTGGGAAAACTGTGGATGTGAGAAAGATGCCTTTGCCCCATTTAGACATGAGACCACTTGTCTAAGTACCGTAGCCAACACAGGCAGTTGGGCATTCAGGCTCAGCTTTATCTAATCATGAAGACCGTGCTCTCTGTGTCATGGCTCCTCATCTTTTCTTCCTCTTGCCTAAAGTCATATATTAGCTACTTTCCCATTGCTGTGATAGAATATTCTGAGACAAAGCAACTTAAAGAAGACAGGGTTTATTGGGGCTTACAGGACCAGAGTGATACAGTCTGTCATGGCGGGGTAGGCAGGGCAGCAGGGGCAAGGGGCTCTCTCAGCAGTCAGGCAGGAGGCAGAGTGATCACATTTTATCTGCACACAGAAGCAGGGAGAGAGAGAGAGAGAGAGAGAGAGAGAGAGAGAGAGAGAGAGAGAGAGAGAGCAAGAGAGAGAGAGAGAATGAGAGAGAGTGTGAGAGAGAGCAAGAGAGAGCAGGGTGTGGCAGCAGGGCACAGAATCTCAAACGCTGCTCCTCAGTGACTACCTCTTCCATCAAGATTCAATAACCAAAATTAAAAAAAAAAAAAAAAAAAAAAAAAAAAAAAAAAAAAAAAAAAAAAAGATTCAGTAACCAAGCCAGGCTGTGGTAGCACACGCCTTTAATCCCAGCAACTCAGGAGACAGAGGCAGATGGATTTCTGAGTCTGAAGCCAGCCTGGTGTGCAGAGTGAGTTCCATGACAACCAGGGTTACACAGAGAAACCTTGTCTCAAAAAAAAAATAAATAAATAAAAATCAATAACTTTGCTAAACCACCAACTGAGGACCAAGTGTTCAAATGTACGAGCCAGTGGGGAGCATTTCTTGTTCAAACCACAAGTCACCGTGCTGTGGTGGTTCATCTTCATTGTCAGCTTGACTAGAATCACCATGGAAACACACCTCCAGGGTGTCTGTGAAGGATTTTCTAGTGGGAAGATCCAACCTAAATATGAGTAGCACCGTTTCATGGGGTGGACTCGAAACTTTGTCAAAAGAGAAAGGCTAGCTGAGCGACAGCATTCATCTCTCTGCAGAGAGACGTGATACAAGAAGATGCCTCCCTTCCGGTTGCTACATCTTCTCTGCCATGAGAGACTATATCCCCTCAAACTGCAATCAAAAATAAACTTTTCCTGGTTTAAGTAGCATCTGTCAAGTATTTGGTCACAGCAATAAACAGAGTAGTTAATACAATGGCTATTGGGATGTTAAATGGAGATTTGAGGCCTCAAAAGACGTATCTTCAGCCCTCTGCTGAGGGATACAAGAGGACGTGAACTAGATTCCAAGTAGCCATCATCATATAAAATTTGGAGGTCAGATTGAAAATTCTGAGGGAAAAACATAAGAGCAGAATAATGAGAGCTCATGACACACTTTCCAGTTCCCAGAGAACTTGTTCTCCATGGAGGGCATTAGAGACAGATGTCAGAGTGTCAAGAGAATTGTACACACACACACACACACACGCACACACACACACACACACAAATCAGCTCAGTGGAAAAAATGTGTCCCGAGACATAAAGCTGATGTTAATAGATCCCCAACAACTCCTGGGGGACCTAAGTCATGGGACTCATGACCCAGTGACAATCCGAAGGACAGCCAAGGATGTGGCTTCCTGCTCAGTTCCCCTGAGCCCAAGGAAGCTTGTTGGGGATTAGGAGCTCTGGGTTACCAGGGCAGCGCAACAAGAAACTTCCCCTAGGGAAAATACTCAAGGAAAGAGCCTCTGGGCCTAGCTACTGTGCTTCAGTCTCCAGTCCAGCCTCGACTCTGAACAGGAGCATACAAGTGAAAACCGATGCAGGCCATGTCGTTCTGGAGAAGGAGATGGAAGGCTTCCAAGCTACACCTTCCCGGGTTGACAGACACAGTGGGTTTGTTGCCCTGGTGAAGATCAAGCTTTTTTTTCTTGTAAGGAAAAGTTATAGTTTCTTTTTAAAATAAACAATATGAACAAAAATAATAGTTATTTATAGCCTAGCCCAGGAGCAGAGCTTTGTAAAGAAGTCCACTATTGTCCCACTCCACTTGGGTCATTACACAGGACCTTGGGCCCTTGGGCCTCTGTAGCACATTCAGAGGAAGACAGCTAAGCCCTGAAGCTTGGGTAGGGTTTTGTGAGTGAGGATGTAAGCAAGATCGTAGAAAATTGTTTGTATTCCCAAGGGTTTCATGCATCCAGAAGCTACATAGAGAAGATTCATATAAAATGTCTGGTAACATCTTAAATACACAAAATAGTATAGACAGATAGTGTAGAGCTAGGAACCCTCATACCTTGCTGTTGAAAAGACAGCATGTTATATCATCTCTTTCCAAACCTGTGTGTGTGTGTGTGTGTGTGTGTGTGTGTGTGTGTGTGTGTGTGTACATGCTCATGTACGTGCACTTGTATGATATGTGGTGGTTTGAATATGCTTGACCCAGAGAGTGGCACTATTAGGAGATGTGGCCTTGTTGGAGTAGGTGTGGCCAAATTGGAGAAAGTCTATCACTGTGGGAGTGGGCTTTAAGACCCTCCTCCTAGCCACATGGAAGCCAGTTTTCTCCTGTCTACTTTTGGATCAAGATGTAGAACTCTCAGCTCCTCCAGCCCCATGCCTGCCTGAATGAAGCCATGCTTCTACCTTGATGATAATGGACAGAAGTTCTGAACCTGTAAGCCAGCCCCAACTAAATGTTGTCTTTTATGAGAGTTGCCTTGGTCATGGTGTCTCCTCACAGCAATGGAAACCCTAATAAGTCAGGGTGGTGCACATGTGGAAGCCGAAGGTCACTGTTGAGTAGCTTCTTCAATTGCTCTCCACCTTATTTCTTTAAGAATCCCAAGGTCTCTCACTGAGGGTAGAGCTCACTGACTTGGCTAGACTGACTGGCTAGCAAACCCCAGGGACCCCACTGTCTCTGCCTCCTCTGAGCTGGAATTCCAGGTGCATGCCCCTAAACCTGGCCTTTTACATGGATGCTGGGATCTAAACTCAGTTCCCCATAATTGTGCAGAAAGAACTTAAACAATCAAGCTATCCTCAGCCCCACAAAATTTTATCTACTAAACCAGAACTTACAACCATCCTGTGCCCCTGCAATTATACCACCAAAGTGCGTGTGTCCAAAAAAAAAAAAAAAATGCACACTTAGCTAGAAATGTTCACGACTGCTCAGAACAGGCTATCAAAGCCATGTTAGAGCACTTAAAACAGTTGCATTCTTACCCAGAAAGACGGAAGAACTGGCATCACTACCATTCTTATGCCTTTCATCTACACCAGCGTGAAAGGAGTCAGGTATCCAAGTGCACATTGTGTGCCTGCATTTATATGAAGTACAAAGTAATCAAGCACATGAGTGTCCTCAAAACTAAAATAGTGCTTATTCTCAGAGCCAGGGTGCAAGAGAGACCTCCTTCTGGCTATGCTCTGGTTTCGTGTGAAGATACTCGTTATTACAGAAATACAGCTTAGAAAAATTCAGCAATCTGTGCAGTTATCTTAGGGACCCTTTACTCTTTTTATGGCTAAATTTTACCAAGTATTGGAATTATATCACCTAGCACCTGTCCACATCGTTATTGAAAGCTACAGCGGCCATGCTGAGTCCTCATGCCCGATGCTCCATCAGCCTACAAAACTCGGTGGCTGACAAGATAAAACCCACAGACCAATCCTGTTTGCTGCTTGTCTTTGTAAATAAAGTTTTATTGGTATTCAGACTCTGCCTGTTTGTTGAAAAACTGTCTGTGGCTGCTTTCCTGCCCTAACAGCAGCAGGGATCACAGGGATCACCACTATGAACATGTTTACTCTGAGCCCCTTGTAAGGAAACATTGCCAAGCCCCAGCAGACTGGCCCAGACCAGTCAGATGCCCACTCTATCCAGCTCATCCGTCCAACTCCTGTTCTCTTTGCAGAATCCAGAGAAAACACAGACAGCAAAGCCCTTGTTTGTATCTTTTGTTTAAGAAAGCCTTGACTGGTACTCCTGAACCTTCCCTCCAGGCCTGTCCTCTGCCTCCTTCCCCAAAAGACTCCTTCCCTGCTTCTGGGATGGTGTGCTAGCTTTCGCATGGCTCCTAGCCCTTATACAACTTGGCCGGCTCTGTATCTCTCAGGTCTTCTCCTCTGTCCTTGTTCACCGGAATCTTCTCATTCTGGCCTCATCCCAAGGCTTCTCCCAGCTCCCCCACACCTCAGGGCCTTTGTGCAGTCAATACTCTCTCCCCGGATGCTCTTTCCCATCTGTTCAGCCCTCCACCATGTGCTCTCATAAATGTAACAGCTTAAACAGAAGTCTTTCTGAGAGTGGCTTTAACAGAGCCACATCCTGGAGGCTCCACCCCCCTGCCCCCACCGCTCAGGGTCTGGACGTTTATACCTTCCAACTGGAGCCTTTACTCCACCCAATCCATGCCTGCCCTTTAGGTTCCCCATACACTTTCCCTTCCCGTGGGTTTCTCATTCCCCAAGCTCCATTAAGAACCCACTCACCCTTGGCACTCCTCCAGCTGATGGCTCTACCAGAGACAGAGAGCTGCTACCAAACCCTGCCCTCCCCTCTGCCTGCTGCTTGAAGCTTAACACTACTCCTTACTAAGGAGAGGATGGACTTACATCAAGAAGTCTCAAGTCTCGATGCTTCAAGCAGAAAGATCAACCACCCAGACCCATGCCAAGGAAACTCCACCATAAGTCTCCTCCGGGGCAACCTCAGCTGCCGAGTCAAGAACCAAGGAAAGAAGATGTGGAGGCCTGGCATTCAGTGTGCCTCAGGCCAGCTCCAGGTGCTTTCCCTCCAGAACGCCCTGCCTGGCCCTCAAGACACGTGGACATCTCTCTTCTCCCCCCCTTTCCTTCAGTGGATTTTGATGACTGCTGAACAGCTTGCCTGTTCCTCACATTCTGCCTCAGCACCAGCTTCCAAGGAAACCTGCCTATAACACTTGTCCATATGGCTTGAAGAGATGAGCAGAGCTCCCAGTCAGCCCTGGGCTAGCATTTCCCACATGTGCTCACTGACCAGAGGCCTTGAAGGTGTTTAATAACTTCCAGGGTTCTGTCTCCTCCTTGTCAAGTGGAGAAGGAAGGTCCTCACTACAAAGGCTAATCTTAGGGTTCACTGAAGGAACATTCTATGACACGATCGATGTTCATGTGAGGTTCACTCATACATATATATATATATATATATATATATATATATATATATGTGTGTGTGTGTGTGTGTGTGTGTGTGTGTGTGTGTGTGTGTGTGTGTGTGTGTGTGTATGTATGTAAATGTAGATGTAGATATATATGTATGTTCTTTCCCCTCTAAAAGAACAGCGAGGACTTTTAGCTACTGAGCCATCTCTCTTCCTCGTGTGTGTGTGTGTGTGTGTGTGTGTGTGTGTGTGTGTGTGTGCCACATGACCTTGACTCCTTGTTCATGCCCCTTTATAAGCAGCTTTATTGAAGCACGTGTCTCAAGGGAGCATGGCTTTGACATCTTGACCTCACCTCAAGGTGTGGGGATGCCTCATGCCATTCAGCTGGCTTTAAGGTAGGAGGGACTGGCTTCAGGAAGCTGACAAACCACTGTGTTTGTTATTTTCCTTGTCACTGTGAATAAATATCTGACAGAAACAACTGAAGGGAGAGATAATTTGGTTCAGTTGGGGAGTCATCAGTCTATAGGCTCTGGGTCAGTTGGTTCAGAACTCTGGTAGAGAAGAAAGCACCATGGTGGGAGCATATGGAGAAGGCTATCTGCCCAGAGATCAAGGCACCAAGGCTTGGGGGAAGCTCAGCCTCCCTAACAAGTCTCCAGGTGATGTGGACACCAAACTCTTCCCTACTCTATGGAAGCCCACGTCATGGGCCTCAATACCTCATCGAGATCCATATCCCCGAGACTTGGGGTGGAGGAGGATTTGAACTTATCAAAACCCTAACTTACCCAGGTTCCTGAGGATAACTAGTTGTTTCTATTAGTCCCTTGAGATAACTTGTCTACTCTCTCCAGACCACCCTCTCAACTCACCTTTCCCCTCCTCAGCCCACAGGCTGTAACTCTGCTATCTGCTAATTCCGTTCCACTGAAAGCCTCCAAAGACCCTCCAAATGTCGTGCCCAGTAAGGATCATTGCCTTCAATGGACTTCATATTCTACTGGGCATTTAGGTCCACACCTATTGCCTCAGTTTCCCCATACTCCAAAATAAAATTATGGAATAGAAATTGGGGGGAAAACCAACCTTATTTCTAGTGTTCAAAGGACAAGAGCCCTCTAATATGTGTGTGGTAGCTAAAAGTTATAGAAAACCATAAGACATGGCTAGAGAGATGACTCAGTGGCTAAAGGCCGTTGCTGTTCTTGCAAAGAACCCTAGTTTGATTCAAAGCACACACACACATACACACACACACACACACATGTGAAGTTGGTATGGCCCATACACACCTGTAACTGAAGTTCCAGAAAATTCAACACCTTCTTCTGGTCTCTCCATGTACCTTTATACATATGATATATATACATATACACAAATACAGACACACACACACAAGCACACAAAATACATTTTTAATAAGAAAAGACAACCATAAGACAAAGACCAGATGGTGTATAAATTCATATTTGAGGTATTTTAATGAGTCTTTTTCTAAGGAGTAAGGTCACTGGGCCCCAGGCTGCCTCTGTTGTCTCCATTCTCAGCATGCAAGGGTACAAGGCACCTTCTTTAGAATACTTCCTGTGTCTTCACCAGGTCTCCAGACTATTCTTTGTTAGCATGGGGGGTCATGATTATAATGTTCTATTGTACAGACATTGGTCAATTTCCCACAACCAGAACCCCTCTATATCTGTCAGCAGTGGGTTGGTGAGGACCATGAGGACAGCAGCCCAACCTTACACCATGCTGTGACTAGCAATAGTCAGAGGGGTTTTTTACAGAGACATTTACTAAGGCAAAGCCAGGATTCAGGACTAGGACAATGAAAGGAATTTCAGGGGGCTGCAGAGATGGCTCAATAGTTAAGAGTGACTGCCTGCTGTTCTTGCAGGAGACCCGGTTCCATTTCCAGCCATGCCCAATAGCTTATGGCCACTGATAACTTCAATTTTAGAAGATTCCCACTCCCTCTTCTGGCCCCTGGGGGCACCTCCACACACATGATGCACATACAAATACTCAAGCACAGATACCAACACATGCATTTTTAAAGAAAAGAATTTCAAGATGGGTCAATATGAAGAAGAGTTGGAATTTTTGAAAGCAGTGTGCTCTAGGAAGGAAGAAATCACACCTCAGAGCATGGAGGTAGATTCATCAAGGACAAGTCATATTCAGATGTCTTTACAATGGAGCAATCTGTGTGTGTGTGTGTGTGTGTGTGTGTGTGTGTGTGTGTGTGTGTGTGTGTGTTAGAGAGAGAGATTAACAGATGTCTTTACAATAGAGTGCTCTCCTCTTGCTTTGTGTGTGTGTGTGTGTGTGTGTGTGTGTGTGTGTGTGTGTAAGAGAGAGATAGAGATTAAATCCTGTGTCCTCTAAGAGAATTGTCAAGTTGTCAAGAGAATGTAATTTACAAGAGAATGTAATTTACTACAAGGCTTAAAGACTAAAGAATTTTTCTCCAACAAGTTGTAGATAGATTTATGAGTTATGGTATTGTTTAGATTTAGGGACAGTTACACATGACTGGGCCCTATGTGGGTACAACCTACCTACAATCCTTGATATCCTTGACTGAGGTATCCCTAGAAGTGTGACATCTGGCCCAAAGGAGAACTTATTTATGGTCTTTGACAAAATGCCTTTTGTAAAAAGGACAATCTGGGCTTTATCAATGCAATCTGAAGTTCCCTGCCTTTCTCAGCAGACAAGCAGACCAAATGGTAGGCTTCAAAGCCCCTTCTCTTTCCACAACGTGTCACTGTAACTTGCCTGTCTTTCTCCTGCCTCATACCCTTGACATTTATGGTATTTGCCTTTCGGTCATTCTTCCCTCCTTCCAAGAATCCATCTCCTTGCTTTAAGTACCACTGCTCCTGAGGGTCTCCCTTCAGGTATTCTTCTGTGCCTATCCCTTCATGCCATCCCTCCCCCAAGATGGATACCCAGTGATCAACCTGCTGCCCATCTAGATATCACAGAAGTATCCCAAATCCAACTTGCTCCTTCGCCAGAGTCCCCTGCCTCCGTAAATGATGTCAACATCGTCTTAACATTCAGGAGACAACAGTGACTGCTTACCCACCTTTATTTGCAGAGCCAGTGGGGGCCTGCCTGTGAGCCTTTGTTTGTGTGGGCTTTATTGGGAATTCTGTCCCCCTACCTCAAACTCCTCACACCCTACTCCACCTTGAGTCTTTAAAGCCTCGTTGGCAAGAATGTGGTACACTGATCTGGAGACCCCAGTGAGCAAAATAGATGGCAAACTCTGCTCATGAGCTTCTTGCATCTTCAGGAACTCGAATTCCCAGAGCTTAGCCCCACTATGGAATGCTGGTTCAGTAAGTACTTCTTTGATGCCTTCATCTCGTGAGAGAAATAATTCTAATCCTTTCTGAGAGTACAGTTACAAGAAGGAGAAGAGCAATAGAGTGTGTGGAAGTGGTGGAGCTCCAGAGCACCACAGGGGAGAAGATGCCTCCTGCATGGAATCATACAAGTTTCAAAATTAAGACTTGGCATAAAAGTCCTCACTGGGCTGAAACGTGTAACGTAGACCCTAAGAAGAAGAGGGATAAAACAGGTCTTCCTGCTCAGGCTTCCATCCTCAGAAAGCAAAAGACTGATCAAGAGCTGTAGCCATGGCATAGTCACCTACAAATGAGGATAACGGGAATGTGGCTTTAGTGTTAAGGGATGAAATCTTTTCCTGGGCAGGAGACATCAGTTTGAAAAGATGGAATGATACTGAGGCTGAGAAAACAGCAGTGACTTTTCTTAGCATTTCTTCCCCATATGCATCAACGATTTTCTTTCACTGCATTTAATCTTACATACCAACCCTGACCATATTGATTTTTCTTGACCACAGTGACCACTCCTGAGCATGCGGACCCCTTTCTCACTGGCTCTGTACCACCTACACCTCTTGTTGAGAGGTTGATTAGAAGTTGAAAGACATTATGGTGACAGCCAGACTTGGCATTCCCAAAGGCTTGCTCTCAATTTCTTCTCTAATTGAATCATCAGTAGAGTCTTCTGCATTCTGGGATCCAGGATAAAGGTGTGATTGGTCCGCTCTCTAGGACACACTATATTCATGGAAGAACGAACAGGACAATGGAAATTTCCAGAACTTTCAGTGTATTTAAAGCTCACGGTTCCATGCAGTAAACAGCACAATACATTGGCAAAAAGAAGTCAGAACACTGGACCCCAGTGTCAATGGTGGAAACACAATCTACTCAGAGGCAGCAACTAATAACCAGTCACTCAATTTGCTACAGTGGTGCCCAGTTCTGATTCAGCATTTGATTCTCTGGCCTCAGTGTTTCTCTCTCTCTCTCTCTCTCTCTCTCTCTCTCTCTCTCTCTCTCTCTCTCTCTTTTCTCTCCCTTTCCCTCTCCCTCTCCCTCTCCCCCTCCCCCTCCCCCTCCCCCTTCCCCCCTCTCGTGTATGTGTGTGTGTGTGTGTTTCAGACTAGAGTGGAGGAGAGAAAAGGTGTCATGAATGGATAGCTAAAGTCCTTCCAGTTTGAGTATTTCTTTTACAGCCTACACCAATGCTCGAGTTTCCTCTTGTCTGTCTCCCAGGTTGTAGCGTCGTGGATTTTAATCTCTCTTGGCATCCTAAGTTAGATAGTGAATGTAAATCAACAGTTTTTATGTTTTCCCCTTGTATCTAAGACTATTTCTGTATACAACATTACCAGTTTTACACCAACAGGGTCTTGGTTATATATGTGGGTGGATGCAGACAGTGTTCCCTAGTCCTGCTCACCTAAAGAGGGGAGAGAAAGTGCAAACAGCCAGTTCTTCATCTCTTGTCCTGATAACTAATGATCACTCCCTTGACCCCTCCTGGTTGTAGTTGGCATGTGTTTGGGACCTTCTTCTTCCAAGCTATATGCTTCCAGAACACTTTACTGTGGCCGTGTTGAATGTTGATCATCTTGCCTTGAACCACCCTGAATTTCTGACTCAACTCAGAACAGACCTATATCATCAAACATCATGCATACACACATGTGCACATACACTCACACATACACATGTGCATATGCACTCACACAAACACGTGTGTAAATGTATACTTTCACACACTCACACATACACAGTCTCACACACATTCACACATATACATGTGCACACACACTCACACACACGCTCATACATATTCATGTGCACACACTCACACATACATACTCTCACACACATTCACATATATACATGTTCATACACACACATGTGCAAATACACACTGATGCACACTCACACATACACACACATTCATCACTCATACACATGTATACACACATACACATTGTGTACACACTCACACATTCACACATACACATGTGCACATGCACACGCATGCACACACACCCACACACACACACACACACACACACACACTCACACATATACACTCTCACACATAGGTGGGGTGAAGAGATCAGTTTCTGTTGTAAACACTGTGGAAAAACACAGAACAACAGAAACTGGAAGGAGAAGCACAGGCAGGCTCACCGACCAACATTTGGCCTTACCCCAGCAGTGTCCACGATGAGTTTTCTTCCTCACTCATCTCACTAACTCTCTTCTCCTATTTCTTCTTTCTTCCCTATTTGCTATCTTACAGAAGTCTCTATTGCTGATGTCCCCAAACTCATGCTGCCAAACCCAAATGGGAGACCCACTGTGGCAGGCTGTAGAGGGAGGCTCTGGTCCTGGACCCTGCAGGGGACTATCCTGAGCCATCAACCCTAGGGGGCATCTCCGCTGCACAGACTTCCCAGGACAGCTCACACTTTACTGGCCCACTTACTGAGCAAGCCTGGCCATTCTCACCCAAAGCCATTCAGCATCTTTGGGGCTCTAGCGGTCCCCAGGATGCCATTGAAGGCCTTTGTTTGTTCTGCTGTGCAGCTCAACTTTTCTTCTTTGGCCCACTTCTGCTTTCTTCCTCTCTCTCTCTCCCATCGGTATTGATCCCAAGGGTTCTTCTTAATAAACATACTGCAGGCTAGGCTGCTTCTCAAAATGAGCCCACGGAACCCAACCTACAACAGACAGTAACGCCAAAAACCACTGATACGCCTCCAGGCAATTAATACACACAATACACATGTAATTAGCAATTCTTTATTTGACCTTCTCCTGCCATTCAAAACCATCCAAAGGTATGTTTTTACATTAAAAAAAATGTATCAGCCTTAACACTACTGGCATTTGGAGGTAGTGAACTTTTTTAAACATTTCTTTAGTGTGTGTGTTTGCACGTGTATGAGCGCAGTCACGTCTATGAAGACGAGAGGGCAGCTTATGGAAGCTGGTTTTCTTCCTCTACCATGTTGGTCCTAGAGAACTCAGGTCATTAGTAGCAAGCACCTTTACAGAATGCTGAGCCATCTCAGTGGCCTTTCAAATAATCCTTATTGTGAAAGCAGATCTGTGTATCCACTCAACCATCTCCCTACTTCAAATAACCCCATCTGTTATAGATTGAATGAAAATGGCCCCCATAGGCACATTGGGAGTGGCACTATTAGAAAGTAGCCTTGTTGGAGTGGGTGTGGCCTTGTTGGAGTGGGTGTGGCCTTGTTGGAGTGGGTGTGGTTTGTTGGAGGAACTATGTCATGGGGATGAGGAGCTTTGAGGTCTCAGATGCTCAAGCCACTCCAAGTGTGGCATTCACCTTCTTCTACCTGGGGATCTAGTTGTAGAACTCTCAGCTACCTCTCTAGTACCATGTCTGCCTGCACACCACCGGGCTTCCCGCCATGATGATAATGGACTAAACCTCTGAAACTGTAAGCCACCCCCAATTAAATGTTTTTCTTTATAGGACTTGCCATGGTCGTGGTCTCTCTTCACAGCAGCAGAAACCCTAAGACACTATTGCCTGGGCTGATATTGTGGGTCTCACGGTGTTCAGCACACCACCACAAACTAGTTTGAAGTAGCATTCCTCACAGTTTTGTCGACTTGACACAAACCTAAACATACCTGAAAAGAGTTCATCTCAATTGTGGAACTGTTTTTATGAGATTTACTCTTTGGGCATGCCTGCCGGGCCTGTCAGCCCACTGTGGGCAGTACCATTCCTTAAAGCTTCTGTGTGCCTGAAGCTGACCTTAAACTCCCCACCCCGCTACTGAGTTTACTGAGTTTACAGGCATGTGTCCTCACACCCGCTACACCAATGCTGTGTGTAGAAGCTACACAGGTGAACAGATAAGCATAGTCATGGTGAGAATACAAGCCAGACTTACGCCACCTCCAGCTGCCTCTTTTTGCTTCTGTGAAGGAAATGGCAGGCCTCCTGCCAAGAACCTGTCCTTGAATCTCTACCCTCCTAACCAACTACCCAGATGCCCAGACTCCAGGCCTAGGCAAGTGCCTTTCTCATTTCCCCAATGAAGTTTTTAGACCTCAGTTGCTGCCTGGGCCCTGGACGACTCGCTGCTAATCCTGCCTGCCTTTGGGGGCTGGAGGCGATGTGGTTCAGAATCAATGGCACAGATTCCAGGAGAAAGTGAGAAGTGCTGCAGCAATCTCATCTGAACACTGCTGCAAGCTCCTTCAATACCCTCCGCCCGCACCCAATTGGTCCCAAGAAAGCCTCTCTTCTAAACAGCAGTTTCTGATTGGCTGGCATTGTCTGCTTCAGCAATTGTTGGTCTTTAGGCAGTCTTCAATTAGGTCCTCCTGCAGCAGATGCCTTTGCAGCTGTGCAGCTCCTGGCATTTATGTACAGGTGGCCACCGCCGCTCCTCCTACATGAAGTTTGCCAGACTCCAGGATACCAGAGGGCCACAGGGAACAAGTGGCATATCCCCTCATCTGTAAAATGGGTACGCATCAAGTAGATGTATCCCTCCTCCTCAATTCTCCCACATCCTCAGAATTACACATTTTAGACCCACCCTCCCCTTCCCTTTCTGTCTCCAGGTAATCAGAGACACTTGACTTCCTGAAACCTCCCTTTTCAGCTGAGACCTATTAAGAAAGGACACCATTTCCACCCCTATCACCCCGCTTAGCGACCCTGAACTCTCCAGAGAGTCCCCACCCACTCCCTGCATCCAGTGCTGCTGTCTCTCTGTATGTTCGTGGTGGCGATAACTCTTCTGAAACATCTTTACCCAAAAGGACAATCCACCTCAGTTTCCCCTCAATTCCCAAACCTTTTCATCTCCAGTGTAGGACAGTGAAAACCATGGCCTATTTCCTGGGCACAGGCAAGTGCTCAGAGCTGGTGTCACACTGGATAAAGGGCCATCCTCCCAAAAGAAGTAAGACACAAAAAGAAATCAGAGACTCAGGAAGGACGTGACATGAAGTATTCATAACTTCAGTTTCAAATGTGCTCTGTGTGTTATCTGACCTAAGGGACCATTGATGCTAAATGAAGTCTAATATCTCCGCTTGGACTATCACTCCTTTTGACCACAGCAGTGATGCTTTCTTTAGAGATGTCTCTCCAGGGGCTACAGACTGAATGTGTTCTCTCGATATTTGTATATTGAAATGATTTTCTCTTTGCCAAAAGCCACTCTGTCTCTGCTGCTTTTGTTATAGAAGCCGGTAGGCATTGTTCAGCTCTCAGTAAAGCAAACTCAATGTTTCCTTCCCTTGCCCAAGGAGGGCGTATAGGTGTTAGGCTAAGAATCCATCTTCCGAAAGTGACAAAGCAATACCCTGGGGGTTTATCTGTGCTGGCTCATAAACAGTTGCTATGGCAACAACAAAACACAGCCGTTACCAAATGTGCACGTCTCAGCAGGCTTTTCCAGACCCGCTTGTTCTGCACACGCTCCCCAAAATGCTGCGGGAGCTCGGTGTGTGGGATGTGGAGGGAGGAAAAGGAGATGAACTAGAGACTTTTGAGTAAGAGACAAGCAATGTAAAATGATGGGCTTTCATGTGAAAGTAGCAAGTTAGAGGGATCAGAGAGAGGGCTGAGCAGTTACAGAAGTACACTGCTCCTGCAAAGGCTCTTAGTTCAGCTCCCAATACCTAGTCAAACAGCTTACAACAGCCTGTAACTCCAGTTCTAACGGATCTTTTGTCCTTTTCTGACCTTCATCGGCACCCAAACACCTGTTACATGCGAATAAGCCTCTGTATGTGTGTGTATGTGTGTGTGTGTCTGTGTATCTGTATGTGTATATGTGTGTCTGTGTGTGTGTCTGTATGTGTATGTGTGTGTGTGTCTGTGTGTGTGTGTGTGTGTGTGTGTGTGTGTGTGTGTGTGTGTCTGTGTGTTACCACCACCACCAATGTTTGGTAAAGAGGAAAAAACATCCAAGCTGAGGGTGCGGAGGTGAATTTAAACATGACTCTTTGGGAAGCTGCCTTCCAGTGGGAGGAAAAAAACACAGACAATGAAGAAGAAACCAAAGGTTAGCATGGTAATCCATGCCTGCAATCCCAGTACTCGGGAGCTCAAAGGGAGATAATTGCTGTTGGAGGCCATCCTGGGCTATGAAGTGAGACCATCCAGAGCTCATAGGTAAGGCCTGCCTCAATCAACTCATCAAGAAGGGCTGGAGAATTGCTTCAGCTGAACAAGCATGAAGGCTTGAATTAAGATTCCCAGTATCCACATAAAAAGTCAGGGACAGCAGTGTGCTTGTGCCTGGACACCTGGAGTCAGATCCATATAGCTCATTGGCCAGACAGTCTAGCCAATCAGTGAGCTCCAGGCTCAGTAACAACCCTGTCTCAAAAAAATAAGAAGACAGTTATACTAGTTCCTATGTCTGTAAGTGTAACCGAGTATCGTTAATAGTTAGGGACTGGTTCTTGACTGTGGGATAGGTCTCAAGTTGGGCCAGTTTTTGGTTGGCCATTCCCTCAGGCTCTGCTTCATCTTTGTCTCTGCATTTCTTGTAGGCAGAAGAAATTGGGGTCAAAGGTTTTATAGGATTGGTGTCCTTATCCCTCCCTCTACTGGAAGTCCTGTCAGGCTACAGGAGTTGGCTACTTCAGGCTCCATAACCCCGACTGCTAGTAGTCTCAGATAGTCTCACTATAGACTCCCTGGGCCTCCCCTATCTCGGGTCTCTGGCACATCCTAGAGCTGCCCCCCTCTACCTAATCTAGTGGATTACCATTCACTCCTCCAGCCCTCTAGCACCAGTTCCAGCCCAGCATAGCTGTCCTCTGAAAGGCTCCACCCAGCAGCCGACCAAAACAACTTCAGAGACTAACAGCCAAACATCAGCTAGAGCTCGGAGAATCTTGTGGAAGAGTTAGGAGAGGGATTGAGGGACCAGGAGGGGATAGAAACGCCATAAGAAGACCAACAGAATCAGCTAGCCTGGATCCTTGGGGGTGCCTAGAGACTGAACTACCAACCAAAGAGCTAGCATGGGCTGGATCTAGGTTCCCCGCACAGATGTATCAGATGTGCCGCGTGGTCTTAACACAGGTTTCCCAACAACTGGAGCTGGGGCTGTCCCTAACTCTGTTGCCTACCTATGGCTCCTGTCCCCCTAACTGGGCTGCCTCATCTGGCCTCAATGGGAGAGGATGTGCCTAGTCCTGCAGTAGCTTGATATTCCAGGGTGGATTGGTATCCAAGATGGGGAGGTTCCTTTCTCAGAGGAGAAGGGGAGGAGGGGACAGAGGAGGAGCTGGGGGGGGGGGGTGTGCTGGGAAGGAGAGAGTCTGTGATCAGGATAAAAAGTGAATAAATAAGTTAATGGGAAAATAGAAAGACAACTGGTGTCAGCTTTTGTCCTCCACAAGCATACGTAAGCACACATGCACACCCTCACATGGACACACATACACGCAAGCACACACAAATAAAATTTTATAATAAGCAAAATCAAAGGAGCCAGAAGCATGACAGAGATGCCAGGGAGAGCTTCTGTCCTGACTGGTCTCACAATAGTCACTCTCCAGGTGAAGGACAGAGCTCACTAGGAGAGACAAGCAAACATGGAGTCTCCTGGTCTGTCAGCAGACCGTTGTGGCCATCTGAACCAGGTTGCCAGGCAACACAGCCATGTCACAGGCAAACCTGATAGAGAGCTTCCTGATAGGTGGGCAAAGTCAATTTTTACCAAGTAGGAGAGCCCTCTTGCAGGGATGGTCTCACGCCTTAGGATCTTGAAGGAGAGAAAAGACAAGGTGATGGCAACAGGCCGCTTCAGTGGTCCTCACACCAGAACACAAAGGAAACCAAGAATGAAACCTCACAATATAGCCAACTTCAGAACTGCCTGCTTCCACCTCCCGGAGGCCAGGATGCTATGCACCCAGTGTGAGCAGCTGGTGATAAAATCCAGGGCTTTGTGCATACTAGAGAGAGGTCACCACAGACCCACCTCACCACTGAAACCTCTTTGGATCTCAACAGTGTCAGGAGTAGCAACAGTTAGCACTGACTGAGACCACTGTGTCTCTTGCGTTGCTGCTCCTCTCGTGATGGAGCTAGCTGACAAACCCTTGTCATTCCATGTTTCCATGATGGCACAGTTCTGAACTCTGCCCATTCCATTTTGGTGGTCTGAGGTGCCTCTCCTTGGCTTTGGTAGAGAACAAGGGAGGAAGAGCTATTCAAAGAATCTGCCTCAACCTGCGATCAGTCAGTAATGTCTTGAGCCCATCACCGTCCAATGCAAGGTGTATTTACTGACTTTCTGGGTCAAGGTTGACAATTCCTTCTTTTCTGAGAACTTTAGTATGTTTGTGGGGTATAGGCCTCCGACCCGACTCAGCTGGTCAAGATGGCACCAGCTTCTGGTATGATCTACTGGTAAACAAGTGCACTGCGCATGCGATCACCCTTGGGCCAACTCAGTTTTGGCGCCAACCCCTCCCGAGAGGGATATGCTAATGAGGCACTGCAAGCCTGACCAATCACCCCCTCCCGAGCAGGGTATGCTAATGAGGCACTGCAAGCCTGACCAATTGCACACCTCCACGCGCATTCCCCACCCAGGGCTGAGGGTATATAAGCAGCTCGCCCTGGGCACTCGGGGTCCTCCTGCAAGAGAAATGAAGCACTTCTGCAATAAAGGCTGTTGAGAAGGATCCGGTTGTTCGCATCTTCCTTGCTGCCCGAGTGGGGCGCGACAGTGGGGGAGGCATAGTACATTTGTGCCATCTGTGCCAACGGGCATCAGAGGACTTTGCTTGAGACATGGTCTCTTGTTCACTATTCTATAAGCCAGGCTAGCTGGCCCTTGAGCTTCTGGGAGTTCGTTAGTCTCCACATCCTATTTTACTATAGGAAAGTGTCATTACAGGCACACACTACCATACCCCTCTTTATATGGACTGTAAGGAACTGAACTCAAGCCTAATAGACCCTTTGCCCACTGAGACGGAACTCCAGATCCCACAAATCTTAGGTCTCGTGTCATGTGACACCAACCTTGGGTCCCTGTGTAGAGAGGCCAGTCTAGCTCTGCTGGCTGCACACATAAACCTGAGAGAGCAGAAGAGAGCCAATGTATTAGAGAACATTTGGAAAGATCTTAGAGAAAACAGGGCAGCCAAGACCAGAGCAATTTTTCTTCCAGTAACTCATTCTGAGGCCTAAAGTCTACTAGAAAGGTGGCTTATACCTTGGCCTTTTTGTGGCTCTACAAAGAGAATCCAGAAGCCAAGAAGGATTAGACCACTATCAAACCCTCACAACTTTTATATCCTACAAATCAGAAGGAAAGTAGTCCTTGAAGTCCTCTGGGTGGTCCAGAAAAATCTAATCTTTGATAGTACCATGATGAATAGGAATGAGGTTCTTCAAAAAATTAAAAATGGAACTACTGTGTGATCTAGCAATCCTACTTCTGGGTAGATGCTCAAAGGAAATGACATCAATATGTCACAGGCATTGACACACTCATGTCTACTGCCACATTAGCCATGATAACACACACACACAAACACACACATGCAAAATGTAAAAACCGTCTGTCTACCAGTTGATGAGTATATAAGAAAAATGTGGTGAATAGCATGCATAATGGTATATTATGTAGCCCTAAAAACCATCTTGTGATATTAATTCCCAGAAACATTTATAGAGATGGCAGCAGATCTTGAAAGGGACGTGATGTGCTTCTTGGTTTGAGCCTGACACAGCTTAGAGCCTCCCACACACAGCAGAGGACCCAAAGCCTGGATTTCCCAGGAAACCAGTTAGCTCTGGCTGCCTCTATTTGAAGCTCAGATTGACAATCAGCTGAAGATTTCCCAGACTTGGGTGAAGAAAGACCTGGAGCCCAGCTCTTTCCTCCAGATTGGTCACTTCTCCTCATTATCTCAGTAAAGTTCTCTCCATATGCCTCCCTCTCAGCTATGCCCAGGGTACCCTGGTCCCCCAGGAATCATGCCGTCTGGCTGGGCAGGGCAGAGGAGCAGAGAGGAATAAGAAACAAATGAGACAGCAATCCTCAAACATTATGACAATCTCCCATGTTCTCACTCAAGTGCACACTCTTGGCCCCGATCCCGTGTGAAGCTGTAAATGAAAATGTGTCTCATCTACATGAGAAAATGTGTCTCAAATACTGACTGTTCAACCCCCAGCCCTCAGTCAAACGTGCAGATATGATGAACTTCAGACGCTTGGCTCCTGGCCCTTCCCCCTTCCCATCCTGCCTCTGCCCCTTAGGACCAGCTATAACTTCACTTTGGAAGTCTTTGGAGCAGATCCAAGGACTCTGAGACTTTTATTACCCAAATACCCTCAGGATCTCTTACTCCTTCTGAAACTACACTTCAACAGATATTTATTGTGAGCCAGTTTATAGCTTAACATGGGGTCAGACAGCCCGGAGCTGGCCATGGGGACTCCAGCACTAAGGAGGATGTTCTTTATTGTGTACCTGTGTTGTCTGGCATATGACCACAAGACACATGTCTCAAGCATTTAATGTTCTGGTTTATGCAAAAGGCTATGAGCCACTGTGTGGGTGTTCGGAACTGAACCCCAGTCCTCCACAAGAGCAACAAATGTTGCACACGGTGTGTGGTGGTGGTCTCTTCTTAATGGTTTCAGGGGAGTATGTTTGCACCTGTTCCTTAGCCTAATGTGCCTGATGACTTCTTGGAATTGATTTTTCTGGTATGATTTTAATATGCCCATGTGCATATATATAGTCTATCTACCTTGACAAATGTACAGGGTGGCACATGTTTACTTTCAGGAACACGTGATCTATCAGCCTGTGCCTTGTGGTAGTGGAAGCCCGGATGTAACCTCTGGAAACAGCGCATGAGTTTTTGCAAATGGAGCTCCTTATGGCAAGACCCTTGGAGAGCCCTGTCCACTAAGCAAGGACCCGTGGAAACAATATTGCAGAGCCCTGCATGGATCCTAGGGGGCACATGTGCTTCTGGCTCTCTTGGCTTTTGCTGTGTTTACTCTTGTGATAATTTTTAGTTTCACTTTGTTAGTCATGGCTATGGCTGAATTTATTGATGAAGCAGAAGTTTCTTTTTCCTCAAAACACAGAAACCAGTTCTCTCTGATACCCTGGCTGCTTCTACGGTCACCTTGAGTAAGCAAAATGAACTTGCCGGGATTAATGATTCTTGCTTACTTAACTGTTCTAAAAAAAAGAAAGAAAGAAAGAAAGAGAGAGAGAGAGAGAGAGAGAGAGAGAGAGAGAGAGAAAGAAAGAAAGAATTGTCAAGAAGTTAGGAGATAGTTTCTTAAAAGATGACACTAAGAACTTATAGAACATATAAGGAAGACATAAAGGATGTAAAAGGCCAGACATCGCTCCAGTGCCAGAAAATCAACACAGGAATCTAAATCTCCTATCCTGCTTGGAGGTAAAAGTATAAGTGGAGACTGCCAGAAAGAATAGAGACTTGGTCCCAACAGTGAAGAGTTAGGTATTAACCATTACCCTTTTGAGAATGTATGAAGAATAGGACCACAACTATTGCTCACACAAAAATGATATGGGGGCCATAGAAATTAGACTTACACCTAGAAAATATTGTTCTAGATACCCTATTCTAGAACAATATTCTCTGATGACCGCAAATATATAAAAGCATCACATTGTTAAAGGCTGACTGTAGAGGTTGGTCTTTTACTTCTGTAGCTGCATGTCCGCCGCCAGCCTAGACACAGTCCAAAGAAGATGTGCCTGGCTAGATAGAATCACTTAGCTTACAATATAAAACTCATGCTCAGATTCGAAGTCAAGGTTCATTGATCCTTAGATATGAGGTAAAGGCCAAGTAGTGATGACACGGGAGTGGGGGTGAGGGAGGGAAACAAAATGGCTAAATGTTAATGATTCTTAGGAAATGATTCAAGAGAAAAGAATTGAAACTGCTCCCGCTTGAACACTTTGGAACTTGTGTAAATAACGACGGCTCGAGCTATTCAGGGCTATTTATTAAAAAGACAACAGTGATCAGACTCCTCATTTTCACCGACTCCACACATCCTGCCAGAGCTGGACTCTGACACTGTGGGTGTGTTACACAGACAGTGTTATGAGTGTGGCCAGTGAGGTGCAGAATCGTCCTACCTTCGTATTTAGATTCAAAATGGAGTCAAATGCTGCTTGTAAGTCTCTCAGGTCTTGGGAGTCTCTCAAGGCAAGGCACAGCCTGAGAGCAAAGTTTTACACAGTATGGAGTAACTTAGGGCCATCAGTAGCCTGGTGGCAACATGGGAGAAGTTGCTTTATCCCAACACTTGCTAAATGAGGCCCTGGTTATTGATACTAGGGCAACTGTCAGAGCAGTAAGGCCCCTGTCCTTCCCCTTATGCCAAGGACAGACATCCCACCCAACAATGAGCAGAATGTCCCTCTCCCTGCATGACCCTCCCACACACACCCACTCCCATCAGCAGAAAGATGACAAACGGATTTTTAGATCCCTTCATGTTGTATGCTCCCACTTCTCTTTTTAAAATATCCCCAGTAGCGAGGGTAGACGAAGCAGAGTTCGCTCCTTGGCCAAGGCTGCATCTCAGAAACATTCCCAGACTCTGGTTTGTTTGGACTGATCTACAGTGGCTTCAGTGCCATCTGGACACTCTCAGGCAGCCAGCATATATATTTTTTTAAATTTTGAAAATAGTGCAAAGAAGGAACGGAATGGGCAAGAAATTCACATATATGTACCCCTCATCCTTCATGCCCCAGTTCCCTCATATACATGCACAGAAAGACAGACAGACAGACAGACAGAGACAGACAGACAGACAGACAGACAGACAGACAGAGAGTACAAGTACTCCACAGCTTTGCCCAGGAGCCATGTTCTGCCTCTTCAGGTGCACGTGTCCTGTCAGTTTAGCATTTTTGGGTCCATTTATATTCTAAGGGAACTTACTTTGCTTTAAAATGTTTACATGTTGGGTTGAGGGTGGCTGAGAGATGCCTCAGTGGTTTAAGAACACTGCCTGCTCTTCCAGAAGACCTGGATTCAGTTCCCAGATGCCATGTAGTGGCTTACAATCCTCTGTTACTCCAATAACTCCAAAGAATCTGTTACCTTCTTCTGGCCTCTGTGGACACCAATGACACCTGGGGTATGTGAATACACATGCAACAAGACATGCATGCACATAAACCGAAAATAAGTGAACCTTTTTTTTAAAATGTCAACCTGGAAATATCTATTTTGGGACAATGCCTTAGTCAATGCGACCTCTCATTTGCTATGTAGCTGAGGATAGCCTTGATCTTATCCTCCTGCCTCTACCTCCCAAGCACTGGGGTTACAAGCATGCGCTACCACATCTGGTTTTATGCAGCACTGGAGAGCAAACCTAGGGCCTCACGTATGCTCATCCACACTCTGCCACCCGAGCTGCATTCCCAATCCCCTGGAAAGCTCTTGATAGACGTAATACTAGAATTCTGGAAAAGTGCAACTGTTGCAAGCCCAGGCCTCCCTGGGAGCACTGGCTAACCTGGGTTCTTCAAAGCAAAGTGCGATGAGTCAGCCCAGCAGATCAAGGGCATCACTTTGGGCTGAAAGGACCCTGATATCTGGCATTAAGACCACAAAGTCTCAGAATGACAGACTGTGCCCTGCCTTTTAGGCAGGCATCTTCTGACATCATATAGCCCCAGGAAGTCTTTTTTGCCCAGCTCTGACTAAACTGAAAAAAAGTCACTGCCTATAGTCTCATATAGTTCCATGTCCCCTTGTAACGTCACCTGATTTTACACACGAGTGACTTCTCATTCCTTGGAAGTGCCCAATCCTGTTCTCCTGGGATCCCTTTTTAGGACCAACAAGACTATATTAGATGACAGAATCCCATCACTGGGCTTACCTCAGAGCTCTCCTACAGAAAAAGAGAAATGGATTCTGTAAAGGGTTCACCCTGCACCTGGGCAGGTAACCAGAGTTCCAGGGGGGTGTCCATGAGAAAACAGGTCCTTCCATTCCCATTAGCAGCTGCAAGGGCAGCGTGGAAAAAAAAAAAAAAGCCAGAGGAGCCTGAGAAATGTCTCCGTGGTTACGAGCATGGTACTTCCAGAACACTCATGTTTGGTTCCTAAGTCCCATGTCAGGTGCTCACAATTGCCTGTAACTCCAGCTCCTAAGAATCCGAAATCCTATTCTAGCCTCATCAAACACCTGTATGCATGTGCACATGCTAACACACACACACACACACAGAGAGAGAGAGGGAGAGACAGAGAGAGAGAGAGAGAGAGAGAGAGAGAGAGAGAGAGAGAGAGAGATGGAAATATGTTGACATTGCTCCAAGGAGACTGAAGAGAGGAAGACAGGGGTCTGGTAGTGACATGGAAAATGGAGGGAAGTTATGCACAGAAGTTATCCACCTGTATCCTCGCAGTCCATAGCTACATGGAGTGTGGCTGGCGAGGGAATGCGGAGCATCAGGTCTGGAGGGTTCTCTGGGCCCCATCTCCACCTGTACAGGAGATGCAGCAGCAGCTTCCCTCTTGGGCTTGTGATACTCACTGGGAAGAGACTGCAAACCAGTATGAAGGGCTCCACCCATAAGTAGCAGTTGCTGTTCCTGGAGGAAACCTAGGAAAGGCAGGAAGGGACTGGAAGGGGGCGTTGTGAGGAGGAGTTGTGAGACCCCAGGGCAAAATTGCTTTCAGGCAGGAAGGTAGAAATGAGAAAGCCAAGATTACCTGGACAGAAGAAGACCTGGGGGTGGACGGTTTGTACAGACAGCCTTGACGGTAAGACACCTTCTTATTTACCAGCAGCTGAAGCTGCATGCCAACTGGGCAGCTGGGTGAGAGGCCAGTTCTATGTGGATCCCCAAGGGTGTCCCAAAGGGTTGATCTTTCTTTTCGCTTGCCAACACCACGGAGCACATGACAACACCTCTTTCCGGGGGTTTTGCTAGCACCCTAGTGCCTCTTTGTAAGCACCAGAATGAATGAATCATCTTCCGACCATCTCTTTGAACAACAAACATCTACTTTCTTGGACCTCTCTCCAGTTCGGCTTCCAGAAATATTTTTCCATTGTTTTGCATCGGCAAATATAATACAAACTATTTTATAGAATTCACCTCACGTAGAATTCTCAAGGCCAACACCATCAATAATTCTGGATGGCAATTTTACTTACTTTTGGCAACAGTGGCTCAAACTACCAAGCCTCTTCTGAGCTTACACTTCCATGAATGGCTGATCTTAACCAAAACACCTGTAGCCTTATAAAAGGTGATTCAGACTTTGCATTCTCCAAGATGACCCTGTAGTAAACATCTCTCCATCACTTGTAGAAATGTTTCTCTAATCTAAACCCCTGAAAATGAAGCTGATAATTACACACATGCCACAGAATTTAACCTGAAAAGGGGGGATATTCTGACACCTATTACAATGTGTCTAAGCCATGGAGATGCTAAGCCAAATGAAATAAACAAAACACAAAAATAGACTGTTGTGGTGTCAAAAACCAGAAGCTAATACTGAGATGTTACAAGGTAAAAAAAAAAAAAAAATTTTACTCTACGACCAGGACAAACTTGCCGACTCCTGTAAGTAGGAGAGAGAAGTGGCCAAGAGTAAAACCAAAACAAACCTTTTTATATACCAAGCAAGCAGGTGATTACAAGAAGCAGAATTTTGCAGTTATTTTTAAGATTATGATTATGTTGTGAGTTTATAGTCAGACAATTCCCAGACTATACCATGAAACAATGGAAACAATTTACAGTGTGTAAGACACAAGGTTACAGAAAAACAAGTTTTTAAAAACGTTGAGCTTTAGCTTGGGACATGATTAGAGAAAAACGCCAATGGGAACAATATAGAAATAAAGAAAATTCTAACATTCTGTTTAACTAGGAAAAGGGAGGAAAAAGTGGAGTCAGCTGACCCTTCACACAGACAAACAGTGCAGGGTTCTACTTGTCTGAAGTAGCAAGAGTAGGCTTCCAAGACCTGGGGAGATGGGCAAAGGGGAGTTGGTGTCAATGGGTGACTTCAGCTATGGGTTTGTAAAAGTTCTAGAGGTTATACAGCAATATGAATGCCCTCAGCACTACTAAACTGTACACTTAAAAACAAGATGGTAAATCTCAGGGTTATATGAAGTTTGCCACACAGTCAAAACTGTATTTTGAGCTGGAGAAATGATTCGGTCAGTAAAGTTCTTGTCTCAAAGTCAAAATTTGACCCCTAGAACTTATATGAAACTAAGTTGGGAATGGCGCACATTTGCAATCTCAGCAGCACGAAGTCAGGAGACAGGTGGATTCCTTGGGGCTCTATGGCTGTCCAGCCTAGCTCAATCAGGAAATCCGTGAGCTTCAGAAAGAAGGGAGAGACCCTGTCTCAAAAAGACAAGGTGAATCACTCCTGAGAAATAATAGCTGAGACTTCTTTGTGGCTTATACACACATTAACACACACACACACACACACACACACACACACACATGCACGCACGCACACACAGACACGTACCTGTACACACACATAGATAAAAATTAATTTCTTGCAAAGAATAAAAAGAGTGCTGGATCTTAAAATAAATCCATGTTTACTTTAGTAGACACTGTCAAAATCTTCATTCTCATGCAGTGGGTGACAGGCCCTCCCTCCCACAGGCTCCTGACTTGGGCCTGCTCAGTCTTCTTCCCTTCGTGGTTTGGCGATGGCGAGTGAAGGGGAAAGAGACTAGAAGCCAACATGTCCTACTTCTGTGTAACAAAGACTATCCATCCTCCAGGCCCTATGCAGAGCCTCCAGAAGGTGCATCTGGGTGGTGGTTTTCTGCAGAGTGGGCAGAGATCTCCGTGGGTGCCTCCAGAAACTCCAGAATTATTTGTGTTCTCTTCCCCCATCCCACTCCCCAGCCGTAAAAATGATGACTCCCAAAAATCACAGACTGACCTACATATTTTCCTGAAACAGCTGGCCTGTAGAATCTCTAAAACTTAAGTTAAAAATAGTCTCTGGCTTTAAAAGAAGGATGGGCCCTTGGTAACAAAGTCATCTCACAAATGTGCCCCTCTGAACTGAGGGCACACAAAAGCTGACCCAGCTTTCTCCTTAGAGCTCTTTTTCACTCATAATCAGCCCTCCCTGCTCTGGAGACAAATCCCTACTTGCAATCATTTCAGATTCTTGCTTCATCTGTAGAAGGTAGGCAGGGAGAAAAAGACATTTACAACCAAGCTAGAAGCTGGGTCACTAGTTCCATTTTATAAATTCCCATCTGGGCTCAGAAAGTTTTAATGGGTTGTCTGGGGTTTTCACAGCCTGTATCAGAAACCACATTTTAACCTTAAGCATCAGATACTTCGGTGCCTGTGACCTGCTCCTCTGTTGCAACCCAAGTCCCAGCAGATAGTCAGGTCATGAGTGTGTATCTATCTCCTAAGCAGAGAGCAGAACTCTGAACAGAGTCGGAATTCTCCAGGACCCAGAGATGTGCCTCCAAACAACTCACCTAAGGAATGCTCAGTAGGGTTAAGGAGGTGTCTAGGTGGGTAAAACACGTGTCTAGGACCTGTGTTCTGGTATCTAAAACCCACAGAAAAAATCTGGGAACAGTAGCACCATACACTTGTAATCTTGGGGCTCCTATGAGAAGCTGGGAGGCCAAGAAGGAGAATCCCTGGAAACTTGAGGGCTAGCTAGCCTGTGGTATGCAGCACACAAGAGTAAACCTGTTTCAAATGAAGTGGATAGTTGGTACAGACAACACAACACGGTACTCCTCACACTTGCTGGCACACTCGAGAGCGGCACACACACAAACACAAACACAGACACACACAATGCTCCAGGTATCTTGCTAACTGATGGATTCTCTCTCCACCTATTGAAGAAGAACATCTTCCCAGGGAAGGTGAGTTTGTGAGTGGTCAGATCTAAGGATCCATGGTCTCATTGTCAAAGACCTGTTTCTCCCTGTAGTGTGGAGTCAAAGTTATCGACAAACTCTTAATCTTTGCGCTGATGGGAATAAGGGGATCAGGGTGGGAGATGGCACCCAATACCACCCACCCAGAGTTTGTGCTGGATCTGAAACATGAACTCTGAGGCAGAATCTCTGAGGTAGAGTTATAGCGACAAGATCAGGCTAAAGTCAGTTTCCGTCAACTAGGAAAAATAGCATTTCTATCAGAGAAAGGTATCTGCTGCATTGACTTGTCCACCTTCCAAATCCTGAACTCAAACGTGATCCCAGGGACACAGAACTGTGATAATTATAGATATTGATCCTGGAACATATTTAAAGCAGCCTAGCCCCCAGATAAGCCTGTTGGTAACAACTTTGAAGGATATATTTTATCTTGAGAGGTAGAAAGGTTAGGGAGAAGAGGAGGGAACTGAGAAACTTTTGACAATTTCATGGCTGAAGAATCTGTGAATTCTGACTCCTGTGACACACAGACCTTAAGGAGACGAGGTCTGGGGAGAAATGACCAAGAAGAGGGGATACTATCATGCTTCTACTACAGACTATGCCTGAGATCCACAAAGAAGTTACACACTTCCATTTTGCTGGCTAGTGTCATTTTGGTTTCATTTTTAATTTATTTTGCATTTCAAACTCAGTTTCCCCTCCTTCCTCTCCTCCCCCTCTTCCCCCCCCCCACACGCAGGCCTCCCATGGATATCAATCAATCATGGCATATCAAGCTGCAGTAGGCACCTCTTCTAGTTTAATTTCTACTTGATACAGCAAGTCATTTGGGAAGAAGGACTCTTAATTGGAAAAAAAAAAAGTCTTTATAAGAATGAATTATGGACAAATCTATAGTACATCTTCTTGATTAATGATTGGTGTAGTGGGCTCAGATCACTGTGAACAGTATCACCCTGGGCAGGCGGTCCTGGATGGTCTAAGAAAACAGGTTGAACAAGCCACAGGGGCTGAGCCAGTAAGCAGCATTCCACCATAGCTTCTGCTTCCAGGTCCCTGCCTTTACTTCTCTCAGTGATGGAGTGTAGCCTGAGAGTTCTAAGATGAAACAAATACTTTCATCCCCCAAGTTGCTTTTGGTCATGGCATTTATTACAGCAATAGAAGCACTAAGACACTAGATACATTCTAGTAGCCAGATGCCCCTGCCTGCACAGCCTTGAGTCTTTTCCCCGCTGATGTCCTGGATTTGAGATAAGAGGCAGCAAGTCTGGCTGTTTGGAGAGGAGAGCGTACAGCCAGCAAACGGGTTTGGATGCATGACTGCAGTGCAGTACACAAAAGGGAGCCTTCCGTAAAATAGTGTCAAGTAGAACGGGAAGAGAATGGTGGATAAAGGAAGCCTTCCTCTATATTCTTTTGTTTTTAATAGTTTAGAAACATTATCTATGTAATCCTGGCTGGACTGGAGCTTACTATGTAGATCAGGCTAGCCTTGAACTTGTGGCCATTCTCCTGCCTGTGGGGCTTAGATTACAGGCATGCATTACCATGTCCAGCCTCCATTACCTATTATTACACTATTACCCAAGCTTCCACCAATGTTAGCCTTACATTGGTTATCAGTGATCCTGAGGAACCAGATCTCCAGAACCAAGTAGAAAGGCCAGTGACATTGGCCAGAGGGGCTCACCCATATCTCAAGATGCCCTGCAACTGAGTCTCAGCCTGCATAGCTAGCTAGTTACCGATAGCCAAGATAATGAATGTTTAACGCTTGACTCCAGGAGAAAGTTATGGGTACCCTTAGTCCTGGGGCCTTAAGCACTTAAGGTGTCACTGTCCTTACCAGGACAGAAAGGTGTAGGTGAAACTTTTCATTCAACAGCAGGTTGAGCATATAGGATCCAGTTGGGAGCTCTATTCTGCCAACCTCCTGCCTTGGCTTCAGGCACTCATTATTGTACATATAGAAAAGCAGATGTCACTCTGAATTTGAGTGGCTCTAAGGTTTGGAGTTGGAAGAATAACATTCCTCATACTATCTGACATGAAACAGGCCTTCACTTCAGTTCCCCATTTCTGTATAACAAACTGCTCTAAACTGGGTGATTTAAGCCAGAAGGGGCTAATGCTATGATTTGGCTGTGGGCATTGGGGGCAAGTCTGAGTTGGTGTTGGTTCTTCTTTATCTGAATCAGCCAAGGGCACTGACCCAGCTGCTCTCAGTAGATATCAGGCTGAAACACAGAGCTCTTCACTCACATGAAGACATGTGGGACTACACAAGGCTCTCCTCACACTAGCCTGGGTCCATCACCGCATGGGTCTCAAGAAACTGAGTCTTCCTGTGGTTGGTGGCTGAGTTACCCCAAAGCTGTCAGGCCTTTACAAGCAAGAGTAGTATTGGCACACTGTTACCACTGCTGTCTTGGCTAAAATTAAATCCTAGGTGATGAGGAATAGACTCCATCTTTAGGTGAGCCAAGTAGTTCCCACATCCAGAGATGGAATGAGGGAAAAGAGTAACCATCCTTGGAAGTCTATTTGGCCCTCCACTCTATTCATCTGTCAATCTGTGCTTATTCTATTCTTCTTACCCCACCCCAGGAAAATAGAATGCCAGGATGTGTTGAGGCCAGTAGAGACCTGTGCTCATGTTCACAGTATGCAGTGGGTATGAAAAAAACCTCAAGGATGGAACAAGATGGTTCAGCCACAGAGACTGAAACATATGCCCCAGGGTTCCCAGCCTCACACATGCATGCTTATCTCCAAAAAGAGGAAAGTTACCTATTGTCTCAGACTGTGACACTCAGAGAGATAGTGTGTCAAAGACAGATGTGACATACTATCTATCATAGTGTATGTGACTGATGGTACATACTATGTCTCCCAGATCACAGAAGCTTCCTAATCCTTAGAGAGAGACCTCAGGCAAGCAGTGGCTTCTCAATAATGACTTGTGTTGAATTTCCACAAGGGGAACAGGGCACAGAATGGGATCTGAGTCAAATTAAGTAAAAGAGACATTTCATGCACAAGGAAGATACACATGAGTACCCTATTATTAGGCCATTAAACGCCAGGATTATAAGAGACTTAGTGCTATCAGCTGGAAACACAGGAAGCTCACAGCCAAAGCCATTTTAAAAATAAAAATAGAATGCTTCATAGAAGAATTATGTAAAATACAGAAGTGGCTTTGTTAAGATTGTGAAAGTGTGAAGCTAGAACCATTTCTCTAGGCCGTAGAAGTAACCCTGCTGTTTGGCTTGAAGGCCCTTTCTGTATGAGGGAAGAGTGCAAATCCAGTCTACCTCCAGTCCTGTCCCTTTCATGGGCCCTAGTCCATGTGCCTACCCAACAGCAACAACTACAGTGGCCCAGGAAAACTTACTCTGTCACACTAGAGAAATTGATAGCTGATTCATTCTGGCCACCAGTCGGGGACCTGGTGACAATCAGGACCTATGAAGGTAAATGTTCTTTGTATACTACTGAGAGCAAGACTATCATAAGCTGTTACATAGTAAGCTGTGAGCTGGGCTCTTGCAGCAGTCACTGTAAGACCGGGGTGTTAGCGAACACAGGGCTCCTTTTGAATTGTAAGATCTCACTTGAGAAACTGATGCCCAGTGGCTTGGGAAGGGCCCTTTGCGCCCTTGCTGGAGAGCTGGTTATTCCCTGAGTGACTTGCTTCTGGTAGCTCTAACTTTGCTCCACTTGCCTTTCCTGTTACAGGCCATGCTTGGGTTGCCTTTGCAAAGTAAATCATCATGACTACTGTTGTATGCTGAATCCTTTGTGCCCTCCACTTGTTTTGTTTTGTTTTGTTTTGACACCACAATGGGCTTATGACCTTTATATACACCCACATCCTGGTCTTCCAAGTAGGCCTGGAATAGCAAAGCTCTCGCCACAGGACTAGGCTCTTGAGCTCAGCTCACTGTTGGCATTTCCCACCCTCCTACTGACTTCCATTCTCTTCTCAGGACTTCAAAGGCTGTGGAGAAGAACTGTTGAGGAAGGGCTTCAGGTGCTTACCAGAAACTGCAAGTAGAGAAAGCAGTGGGATTATCGACCCAGTGCTGAAACCCTAAATTCTAAGCCTAGGATGGAACACTTGGCATTCTCCAGCTCAGATGTTCTTCTGCCTCATGTAAGTGGACACGGACATCACAGCACCAAGACTTGAAGGTATCCAAACGTCATTACATACAGTCCAACTCAGTCAAGCAGGAAGGGGTCTTTTGTCAATTTCCCAAAGAGGAAACTGAACCCCAAATGCAGAACACAAATGCTGCTGCCACCCCATGCACGATGTCGCACTATCACCACTGCTTTCTAGTGGCACTAGGTCTCTATCAGGCCCTGAGGCTGAGGAAGGTGGGGCACCTGAACACCATGTTGAGCAGATCTAGCTTATCTCAGATTATGCTCACTATGGACAGGAAAGGAATCTGATTCTAGGTCTCCCACCTCCTACAGCCATGTTCATTGCTAGGAGAAGCCCTGGTACACAGCATTGACAGAGTCCATGCAGCCCTAACCTACTGGACGGAAGCAGCCAGACTGAAAAGGCTGGTCCTAAGCAACACTCCTAAGCATGAGTGCCTGCACTCAGCTCTGTTTCTCTGACCTTGACTTTCTTAATCTTAGCAGGCACAAGAAGACAGCACCATCGAGCAGCCCAGGAAGAGCCAACAGCACCATCCCATGCTTGCTCTCAATGGAAATTTTAAATAAAAAGACAACGACAGGTAAGAGAGATGCTATAACTTTATAAAAAAACAAGATAATACAGCAATATTTGATTATATTTTCTGGCAGGTTTATAAAAAATCTGAAATAAAAATGAGAAACATAACTTAATAAAAATTACAAAACTTTTTGTGGAAATGCATCTTTAGAAAGACAATGGCAGGTAATGGTGAGCAGCAAAAGCAGCAGCAACATGGAAGAAAAGCTGGTTCTGTAGTGAGACAAAGGCTCCAAGGACCGGCGTAAACCTGGGCTGAGTGGGGAAAGAGCAGGCAGTGTCCATCAGAGAGGCAGAGAGGCTTCCCAAATGAGGCCAGGCTGACAGTGGCTGGCAGTGGGCAGAGGGGAATGCAGGCCTCATGCAGCCCCTCTGGCAGGGCCTATAGGCCACATGGCAGTGATCCACAGAGCTGTCATTAAAGGTTTCTCTGTCCATTGTTCCCCAACTGAAGAGCCCAATGAGCAAAAACTCAAGCTGTCAACCTGAGCACAGGTGTGGAATATGCCAGGGGAAACCACAAAACACAGATGTGCAAGGCATATATGCAAGGTAAGCATATCATCTACACAATAGCCAAGGCAAAGGCAAGATCACATTGGAGTGGGCAGGAAACACCTTCAAATGTTCCTTGAATGGAAAGATGTCCATTCAAGATGGGTGCTTGACTACATTCTGAGGTAGTCTAACCCTGACTTACTTGCACAGGTAGCTAAGAATGATAAAAAAAAAAAAAAAAAAAAAAAAAAAAAAAAAGAAAGAAAGAAAAGAAAAGAAAGAGGGAAGAAAAGTCGCCAGAGACAAAAGGAAAATAGACCACAGTAGCCACTCAGACAACCAAAAGGTAGCCTGGACTCTGGACTCAGGGATAGCAAGGCCCAAATGTACTCTGGGCACAAAGAGCCTTGGTTCTGCTTGCCATTTTACAGAAGTGTACCAAGAGATGTGGGATCCACAGAGGGATTTCCCAGCCCGGAGCAGGGGCATTCCAAGCTGAGCTGTGTCAGTCTTAAATGCTTAGTCCTCTGCTACAGTGGTGATGAGCCAGGGAACCTAATCTTGGGGCAGAGAAGTCCCAGCACTCCTTCCAACTATCTCCCCCATAACTGGACATGTGTGGTGTCTGGGGCAGCAGTGTTGCTGTTAGACCTCAACTTGGAAAACTAGAGGTCCCTGCACGAGGAGCACTCTGACCCTATGCCACCACTAACTGGGCAGTAGCAACAATGGACAGCAAAGGTGGCCATCCCTCTTTAACACTAATTCACATTACATTTCTCTTGTGCCAGCATTCAGAACTTTAAGACAGGATGGAACGACCTGAAGGTTTGGGAGGCAACAGATGTGTGAAAACACGTTAGTACTTCCTCTGTTTTCCACATTTCCGGGCACGCCTTCTAGGGCAGAGCTCACCAAAGTCTTCCACTTCATTTTCATACTCTTCGTCCTGAACAGTACCTAGTTAGGAAGCAAAACAGCAAAACCCAAGTGAAAATGGCAGATTCCTGTTCTACCAGAGTTTAACATCCTGCTAGACCTCATTTCTCTGGAATCATTGTTTCATGTTAAAGGAATAAAGCTCTCTGCCAGGGTGGTAGAGACTGAAACTCTCTGTTGTGTACTATCCTTGGGAGTTGCTGTGCTGAGTCTGCACAGTGACTGAACATCTATGATAATCCATAAGCAACTACCACAAGCCCGGAATAATGCCTTTCACCTGACGGAGAAACTCTATCACTAACAGTCTGGCAGATACTCCTGACATCACTGGCAAACCCACCTGACACTCCCCTGGAAGCCAGTAGTACTAAGACTCACAGGAGCCAAAGTATCACCTGTCCTAGGTTATCAGGCCTTACCTTCATCTTTCAAGCGGACCTCTGTCTTCTTCAGCCACTCTTGTGCATTCCTGACTGACAGGGTCAGAATTTTGACCTGCCGAGTCATCACCTCCTCTGCTACAGAAACGAAACAACAAAGCTCTAAGCAAAGAGATGGCTTCAGGCATTAGAGCATCAAGTACTAGGGCAAGATCCCCACATCCCAAAGCTGCCTTCTGCCACCACAAGCACAGGGTACTTTAAATGACAGCCCAGTGCCACAGCTGTGGGTCTGCCAATTGCCAAAAGCAACCCTTTCTAGGAAACTTGTATTCAAAAGATCATCAAGCCTGAACTTGGGGAAAGTGTCTGAATTACAAAATTTTTTTCAATGTAATTTTGTTAATTTTATGTTTAGTTTACAATGCTGGCACAAAACAGCCAATACAGAAGCGAGGGGGAAACTTGGTTGTAAGAGCAGATGAGAAAGAGCACTCACTATTAAAGGTTCCCACTAAGCGTGAGTTGGGGCCCAGTCTAAGAAGAGACCTATATACTCTCAGTTCCTACCCTAGGGTTCACCGTCTTGTCAGCACTCAAGGATCACTGAGTGAATAGTAAGAAGAAGGCACCTCAAAGAGTCTTCTCACAACTTTAAACATTCTGCCTGTGTCTTCTCGAAAGCATTAGCTAACAAACCAGTTTCTCATCTGTGGCACCCAAAGAAACCATCATCGCTTACAATAATCATAATATTTAACTGGCGATGGGCTCAACAATGAGATTTTACTGGAATCTGAGAACAATCTTTTCTTATCTTTCTGCTAATACTAACATCCCACCCTCCCTGAGTCAGCTGTAACTGAGCGTCTTAGGCTCAGGCAGCCTAAGTGCCTGGACCAGTCCCCTCTGCCTCTCACCTTCAGCCCAGGCCTTCCGCCTGTAGAGTTCCTCCACCAGATCTGAAACCCTCCTGATGTGCTCCTGCACCTTCCTGTGCAGCATGTGGCTCTGCTCCTTGGAGCCCAGGTGACTACGGATCCAGACACTCTGCTCAATGTCCTGCACCACCACTTTGCCTTCTTCGATGATTGGGTCTACCTTTTCATGGAAAAAATCCAGGTATTTCTGGTAGGCTGCTTGCTGCCTCCGGTGGCCTTCCAGGCGAATGTGCTGATCATAAGATTCACTGATTCTCTCTCGGCATTCCCTCCCTTCCAGTTCAGCCCTGGAAATGAGCACAGCCTCTGCGGCTGCTCCCTCAAAGGCTTTGCCAGGAATAAAATAGCTTTCGGGGCTGCGGGTAAACTTCACTCCACACAGGTCACACTGGGTCCTGTCTACATCGGCCCTTTTGAAGTTCCCAGGCCTGAGCTCCCTATCCTCCTCCCTGCTGTGCTCTGTCTGGATCCACCTCCTCCAGCTGATGCACAGAGACACCACTAGGCAGGCTCTGCGCAACTTGCGCTGAATCAAGGCCTTTCGCTGCTTCTGGGACAGGATGGCAGCCAGAAAATTATCTCGGTCTTCCAGGGCCAACTCGTCTAATTCATGAGTCTCATCTTCACCAAAATCCCAGTCTGAGTCAGCAAACTGGTCCATAGGGCCTGTACAGAGCAGGCGGTTCAGTCTGACCTCCTCATGACAGAGGCCACGGACCACAGTGCCTTTGGTATGTACACTGTCCCACCGCCAGTGGCAATCTACCAGGTACTCTTCATCCCGTTCAAAGAGCAGGTCCTGTAGTGCCTCAGCCACAGACTTCACACTGGTTGCCATCAGCACCCGCTGCACCACCTTCAGTAGCCTCTTGGGCACCTGGTCTGGCCAGTCCATGCTCATCAGCTGTAGCCTTGTCTGGATCTCCCGAAAGTGGCGGAACAGAAGTGGCTTACAGAAGGGATGCAGGACCTCCTCAGCATTCACCAGCATCACCAAACACAATACCAGTGTCCGCTCTGCCTCCCCCGATATCACATAGTCTATTTCACTGAAGGAGTCAAGCAGAACATTGAAGTTCATATTCTCGTAGCCACACAGCACCTTGACGAGGTAGGACAGGTGGAACCGGAAGTCCCGGATGGCTCTGGTCACATCCTTTGGCTTATACTCTTGGATGATGGAGAACACATCCCCAGATTCCCTGTCCTTCTTGCTTGACAGAAACTCCCAGAAGTGCAAGAGTGCAATGTAGCTCTTGGGGAGGCACAGGACAGCATTCTTCCAGAGGCGGGCCAGTACCACCCCACTATGGACAAACTGCAGCTCCAGCAGCACCACTGTATTGATAATGCTGGGAACCAGAGGCGCTTTGCACCTCTTGATGAGGACATTCATGAAGCGGAAGAAGAGCCTCTTGTAGTCTTCAGGATTCCTACGTACATAGAGCTGGTCCATGGAACTCTCCAGAAGCCGGATGAAGCACAGATAGGATTTCTCCACATTCTCATCTTCCCTGTTGGGCACCAACATGCCAAATTTCCCTTCTATACCTTTCATTCTGCTGCCTCGACCCCTGCCTCTGTCCTCTCTGTCAGACTCCAGCACTTTCAGCTCCCGGTTGTAACTGTCCTCCTCCTGGTGAAGCAGCTTCTCAAACTCCTCTGGGTAGCTGGAGGACAGAAGGAAAGCCTGCATGGCACTCAGCCACAGGTCTGTGGATTCCCTGCGGCTGTGTGCACTTTCTTTTTGAAATAGATCATGGATGTACTCTTTCAAGGCATACCGGAAAGAGCGAAAGGACTTGTAATTTGGCTTGAGGATTTCTTTACAGGCCATGGGGTTTTCTGACAACACTCTCTGATGGAAATGCCTAGGGAAGAGGAGGTTTAGGAAGGATTTGCAAAGGCCATATGTATCTGGAGACAAAATATAATCTATTTCTTCAAGTTCTTCAGCTAAGACATTAGGAAACACTTTCTTGGCTTCCAGAAGCAACCCGTTGATTGCAACTAGGTGCATTTTTGACTGAACCATGCACTTGGCTTCACAGCGCCTGAGGGGCCTGTGGAAATCTTCACACTGCTCATCTTCACATTTCAAACCTACAATAAATCTCATGCAAATTCCTGGGTAGTTCTTCCCGAGCAGGGTCTGTGTGATCTGACATAGTCTGCCCAAAAGGTGCTTGTTCAGGGCTAATTTCACTTGATCAGTCACTATTAAGAAATGATCCTTTGTTTTCTTCTCACTCAAGGTCAAATCCAGGTCTAAAATTATTCTTAATATGGGTCCAGGGTCATTCTGGGATATCTGGCAATATTTGGCATCCACCTGAGAAATTCCAAAGAACTCAAAGCAAGATTTGACCATTTCTTTTTCAGCATTGTTGGTCACATTTTTAAGGGCCCTGACCAGATTGAGAAGGACTTCCAAGCCCCCTGGAGCCAGGGCCAGAACCTTCTGATGCTCAGACTCACACTGGCTGGCTGCTTCATAGAGAGCTTCTACCATTCCAGCTGAGTGGTTGAGCATGTCAAACTTGATGAAGGCATCTCTAAGCTTCTGGAAGTCTCTCAGGATAATCCCTAGCAGGAACTGGGCCTCTGCAATGCCAGCCAGCTGGCTGGTTTGATAGCAGAGATCAAGTGCTTCTCTCAAAATAGCCTTTGTATGTTCTATGTCAGAATCTCTGGCCACATTGAGGCGGGCAACCCCCAGTAGGCATGAGGCCTGGAAATCCTTGTTGGCTGTGAGCCTGGCAGCCTCCAGGAGGCAGCCATGTTGCTTCATCAATAGTGCAGCCTCTTCCCTCCGGCCCTCCCTGTTGAGTAATTCTGCTGCTTCTGCTAGACATTTCCGAGACTTCAAGAACACCAGCTGGTCTTCTACATCAAGCTTGGAAAGAACAGCCATCATTTCCTTGCTCTTATTTGCACTCAGGTACTTGGCAGCAGCTTCCAAGTAAAACTGACTGGCAGAATAGGAGAGCTTGGGAATGGGAAAGGTCTTGTTCTTTAACATTTCTTCATATCTATAAACAGAGGATACACATATCAACTTGTTGTCACCAAAGTAGGAAAGTCCCCCAAAACCAATACAAAGCTCCTTAAATAAGGTCCCCATGAGCAGATACTGAAGAAGAGATCTAAACCTGTATGCCACTCAGACATTTCTGGAAATGCTTTATTGTCCAAGCAAGATTTATGCATACTACAAAACCAAATCATAACAATTACTTTGGGTACTAAGCTTTGGTAAACATGACTGTGATTCTGAAAAGGGACATACTAGTGGCTGCAGCAATCTTTGTTTTTATCTAGCCTGTAATTCTTCCCTTTTGCTAGGTGTGTAGTGTATGTGATAGAATCATGTTACATGCATAAAGCTCACAGGGGTCCTCACACCCCACTGACTAGAGTCAGTATATCCTATTATAAACACACTGGGACACACCCTTCATCTACAGCCATCGCTTGTGATGATGGGTCACAGCTGAACAAGAGGCTGAGAGATAGAGCCACTCTCAAGGAGCTCTGACACTGCACTGAAGCATCCTCTCAGCTGAGGGAGAGTGACATGGTCGAGCCACTTCAGAATCGGCAGAATAACCACCAAGGCAAGCCATCCCCTGTGCAGAGGGAGAAGAAGGCAGACAGATGCAGAAGAATCAAACCACCTACTTTTCCACTGCAATAGCAGCTTCCTCAAAGAGCTCCTCTTGGCAGTACATTCTGAGTGCGAGATCAAACTCCTGAATCTGCTCAAAGCATCTGAAAGCATCCTGGAAGCACTGGCTCCGCTTATAGAAATAAGCAGCATCTCTTATCTAGAACAGTAAAATGGTACTCTTATTTAAACTGTTCTAATTTTTTAATCTTAAAAACAGTAATACATAAATAACAAACATGACTATATGTCTATTTCTTAGAATCCAGTTAAAGCCACTATAGCATAGATACTATAAAAACAAATTCCTTTTAAAATAAAGGGAACGAGCTAAATCCCAATGTCATCTCTTATACAAAGATGGAGTCCAGGTGGACTTTAGATGTGGATAAAGGCTCAGAGAGATGGCTCAGCAGTTAACAGCCCTTGTTTGTTTTGCAAGTTCAATTCCCAGCACCACAACCATCTTTACCTCCAGTCCCAGGGGATCCAATATCCTCTTCTCTCCTTCTCAGGCAATGCACACATGCAGTAAACATACATACATGTAGCCAAAACACCCATAAACATAAAAAACAAAAATAAAAAAGCTTAAAGGTTTAGATATGAAAACCATTGAAGAAAAATGTATGGGAATATCTGTGTAAGTAGAAATGTTTCCAATAAAACCTAAAGATACAAATCTTAGGAAAAGAACTAATGAATTTTATGACTTCAAAGGTCTCGTGAAATAAAGCTAAGAAGGAAAACATTTTTAAGGGCTTAGAATATAGCTCAATGATAGACCACTTGCTTAAGATTTGTGTGATGCCCTGGGTTCGAGTTCTAGCATTGGAAATGGAGAAAAAATGGGAGGAGGCAAGGAGACAAGAACTGTAGCACTGAGAACAGCACTGTCCAATAACTATGAGAGCAGACCTGTCTCACTAGTGTGGGATCCACTCTGCTGGCCACTAACTAAGTCTGAAAAAAAACCTCGATATATGGGGTACTGTAACCTAAAAACTGGATTTTAAATTTTATTTATTTTTATTCTATATTTTATTTATTTACATTTCAGATGTTATCCCCTTTCCCCATTCCCCCCCATTAGCCCCCTATCTTATCCCTCCTCCATTTTTGCTTTTATATCATTTAAATTACATGCAAGTATTAAGGTCAGTTCTAGGTTGAGGAACTAGCAATACAATAGATGCAAATAGTCAAGGAACAAGCAAGACAATAAACACAAATAGTCAAAGAACAAGCAAGGCAATAACCAAAATTCTGTGAATACTCCAGTGATCACTATTTCTAAGAGCTTATCAGGATGACCAAAATATCTGAGCCAACTTCCCTGTCCTAGACAAAAGTAATTTTCATGTCTGAAGCCTACTTCCTTGTTCTAGCCTAAGATTTAGATTCCTGCCTGAAATTACTTCTTTGTTCTAGCCTAAGATTTAGAATCCAGGCTGGGAAGCCAAGGATGGGTAAGATTCTGTACAGAGCCTTACCAACCTAAGACAGAAATGCATTGCTTTTGATAATGCATATTCCATGACAGGTAAGGAAGGCATTCATGGCAGGACAACCTAAGACAGGCTCAGTCTTGTTTATGAAATAAAAAGGGAGGAGAGGCTTTTGGGGCTGCTTGGCAAGAATCTGACATTGGCCAAGGACAAGGAAGTAGGCTTCAGGCAGGAATATGACATTAGGCTAGAATTTTATTTAATTTTAACTAATCTTAAGTAGCCACATCTGACTAGAAGTTACTATATAAGAATTGCAAGTCTAGAACATAAAAAGAATTCCTGTAGCTACAAGTAAATACTTTTTAAAATACATAATTTTTTTAAAACACAGGCTATAACTGCCATTTACAATAAGGGAATGTGAACAGATGACACAAAACTACTCCACTTCAGTAACCATCAGAAGAATACAAATTAAATCCCTAGTGAGCTACATCTATGAACTTGAAAAAAGTTAGAATCTGTTAAGCACGGCCAAGGACACAGGGAACACAGAATCTTTACACACAAAGTAGCATGGCCATTCTGGACAGCAAGGTGGTCATAAATAGTAAAATGAGGTAATAGTATCTGAAGACCCCACAGTAGCAGGCCATTCACAGCAACACATCACAAATGGCACCAGCAAGACTGAGTCATGCTACAACTGTGTTGTATGTGGCATCCAGGCATTAGTGGAAAGTCTGGACTTTGATCACTGGAGAACTAGGGTAGTGATACACAGAACATTCACTCTGAAATGTTACTGTGGTGGAGACTCAGACAAAGCTTAACACAAGAAAAATTGTGGGAGAGCGAAAGTACAGAACAAGGTGGCCCTTAGACAAACTTAGAACACATGTGTATGAAAGACACCACTGTCTAATGTTTAGCAGAGTGAGGATGTGAGGCCGAAGCAAGGTTAAGAGACAAGGGTATAACAGGCTCTTTTCCCATGGCAGGGACTGGGAGGCAAAGGGGGGAAATAATAGGCAAGCCTGTATTTTGTAGCCTCTTATAAGGGTTCAAGATGGTAGCACTGAAAATCCCAGGGCAGACTAAAGAAATTAGAAAGCCTGGAAATGATCTCAATTCCTAGAATGTAGGATGCCTATTCCCAATCAATGCCTATTCTATCTCAATTCTAGCCCCATCTTTTGCAAGTCATATCCCATAACAAACATGGAGCCAGGTCTGCAGCATTGGGAGGGCCCGATCCCCTTCTCAGACACTGACCCCTATAGGACCCATACCTTCAACTTCTCAGTAGATCTCATTCCCCATCCCCTTACTCTGACTTCAATACCCAGGGTATACTAGAAATCCTAGACACACAGACACAGAAACCTGAGTTCCAAATGGAGGGTAAGAAATATGGGTAGGAAATTCAACAGTTCACAGCTCCATGCTTTCTACCACAGTTTTTCCAATCCCCAGACTGTTTTAAATTCTTATTCCACCACAACTGATATACTGACAGAGAATAGCTGGCTTGGGGAGGTGGCTCAGTAGTTAAAGCACTTCTACAAGCCTGAAGACCAGAGTTCTGATCACCAGAACCCAATTAAATGTCTGATGGGAGAAGTGGTTTGAAAGTAAAGACAAGGAATACCCCAAAGCAAGCTAGCTGGCAAGACTGGCCATATCAGTAAACTCTGGGTTTGATTCATTGACCTTGCCTCAAGAGTAAAGGTGAAAAAAGGATGGATGATAATTCCTGACATCAACTCTGGGCACACATACACAGGTACACACAGACAGACAGACAGACAGACAGACACACACACACACACACACACACACAACCAATGAAAAAGGAAACAAAGGAACTGCAGAGAACATGACTTGGAGTCATACTTGAGACTTGGAGTCACAGAAATGCGACGAAGCTGTGAACAATCTCTGCTTATTTTTTCTCCTGTTTTAATCCTGCCACAAACAAGCAGTCACTTGCTGTCCACTGCCAGCTTGCCTACCTCTGAGAAGCTATGTTCATACTAGAATCTCTGCCCGACAGAGCTATGGGCAATGACTCCATTCTGTAATGATGAGCATTCACACATGGCTAGTGACACTGGGGGTCAAACTTTTAACTTTATTTCCTCTTAATTAATTTTATATCAAGTAGCTGCACATGGCTGCTGGATGATCTAGATAGTGATGATCTAGATAATTATTAAGAACACACACACACACACACACAAAACCTCCATGTAAACACCAGGCTACTTACTCAAGCTGACTCCAGACTATGAACATATGGAAAGAGAAGCAAAACTATTCTAACATCCATCTGGTTTGGGTCTGCAACTTGGCCTCCCTGTGGCTGACTTCAAGCCTTGAATAGTAACAGATGTGGGTGAACACAGTCTCTCTCTCTCTCTCTCTCTCTCTCTCTCTCTCTCTCTCTCTCTCTCTCTCTCTTTCATGAGCAAGTGGAGAAAGAACAACCACAGATCACAGGGCCAGTCTCCCTTCCTTCAAGAATTAGTCTCTTCCTGCCACAAACAGAGGCTGAGTACCACCCCCATTTGCCCAGATGAAGCCCCATCCTTCAAGGGTGCCTTGGGTAGGACCATACCTTTCCCAGCCTCTCACACAACTGGGCAGACAGCTGGAACTCCTTAGCGTAGCTCAAACACTTAAGAGAGAGCTTTGGCTCATTGCACTCCAAGTAAGTCTTAGCCAGTTCCAAATACTGCAGCTCCTTCTCCCTGGAGGAAAAGAAACCAGCATTGTCATGAAATGTGCCTGGAATACTCAACCTGCTGCTCTTATCAGAGAGCATCTAAACCGATCCTGAGACACCTACTTGGGGCTGAATTTCTTGGATTTCATATTCAGGGCAGTGTAGTGGGCCAGGGCCAACTTCTCTTTCTCAAATGCATCTCCTTTCTGGTAACACTTAGCTGCAACCTAGAAGAGGTCAAAGGTTTGATTCCCAGCAAGGTAATGCAGTTAATAGAACAAGAATTAGTGCATGCATTGTGTTCTTATGAATAGAGTTCTGTGTCTGGCCCAGCCCAATCTCACAGTGAAGAGCAGGAAGGTGCAGGTAATTTAAAAAGAGGCATCTCCGAAGACAGAGCCCAGCTGTGGGACTAGCTAACACAGTCCAAAGGTTTCATTAGCAGATAGCCAGTAGCCATGGAAACGTGAATACAGCATATATCTATAGGCCACCATGACACCGTTCTTGCTTAATTTTCCAATAGCCACGTGCAGGGGGTGAGCCCTCCTCATTGTATGTAGTAGCAACCTCAGTCAGAGCCATAGAGCAATGGGTCCAAAGTCCCCCGGTGGCTTTTCTAGGCTTTGACACAGTTGCTAACTACAGTGGCACCTGTGTGCTAGTAGACAGCAGTGTAGACGTGGTGTTGTAGAAATACAGTAGCCATGGCATCAGAGCATATCCAGATCCTTGGAGCATGCAGATCTGTGTTTACAAACCTCTGACTGTGAGATGTGCAAAAGAGTGCCAAAGGGTCTCCAAGCATAATTCAAATCCTGGCCAGCAGAAAGCTGCTCTTCTGAAACAGGAGTGCTTGTACTGTCTCAAAGCACGAGCTAGAGAAGCAGTAGGCTCACACTGCACCTGGCATTAGGTAGCAGTGTTGATTCAGGAGGCATTTAGTGATGCTTTCTGGTGACTCAGATAGAATGACCTCTCCCACTCACGCCCTTTGCTCCTGTCATTCCAGGCCTGTGGGTCTGGGACCTGTGCCACCCTCCTTCCCAGCTAGGGCTTTCGCATGCACTGCTCTAGCTGAAATGCTCCCACTTCCTCTCTCTGCCTAGTTCGCTTCATTTATTCTTCAAGTCTCAAGACCCCATTTCTTGAAGAAGGCTTCCCTGACCCCCTGTGTCCAGAACAGGTGGCTCTGGGGACAGCTGTTTCCCTTCTATGACACCTGCAGAACTGAGTTGTGCACTTGTCTAGAGTCCACTGCTGCTCACCATCATTTCCTAGGATCTAAACAGACTGTCTGGCCCATAGCTCAACAAGTATTTATTGGGTGAATGATCTTGCACGGTGGTTCTGACACATTCATTGACATGCAGCCAAAAACTCAATAAGCCACCTGAGTCCTGAAGTCCTTTAGCGGGGTCAAAATAAAGTCAGGCGAGGAGAAGGCTTTTTATAACATTCTCATCTGTGCCGGCTCCCCTAAAAAAATTTTAGATTCAAACATTCAAAAGGTATTTTTAAAGGGATAAATAATTGGAATCCCATGGACAACACATATGGGTAACATCAATGATGTTCTGAAAGAAACGAACGGTGAGACTTCACATTATAGCTCGTGCCCACAGCTGCTGCTGCCATCTTGCCTTGCTGTTCCCCCCCTGCTGCCTCCTCCACCCTGACAAAAAATATTTTGGTTTTACAGCAGGCAAATGCTCAGTACTTCTATCAATTTCTATCTATCAATTTCTAAGGCTAAATATTACATGTTTTGAAAATGACTTTCCATACATAGCAAATCTCTAACAGTGTGGTTCTGTTCTTCACCTCATGCCACAGTGCCCTCACACCTCTGACCTCTGCCACACTCCTTAGACTCTATCTTTGCTGCTTCTACTGCAGTCATGAGTCTGCCTGTCTTCTTGTCCTTCAGTGTAGGCTGTGACTTATCAGTTTATTGTGTCCAATGAGAATTCAGCAGAAGGGGTACAGGGCTAATTCTAAGACCAGGCCTCCAGGGACTGACATACATCTTTGAATACTGGTATCATATGAACTAAGCCAAAGTGACCTGCTCAAGGATCAGGGACAAGTTTTCCAAGAATCCAGTGGCTGCCTCCACCCCCACCCCCATTATCAGAGCCAGAAACCAGCCAAGCACCAGAAACAGAACAACACAACTGAATGGAAGCTTGAGTGTAGACATACGAATTCTCCAGGTGAGCCCAGAAGCTATTCAGCTGGTTCAAACTGCCAGCCCTTAGACCTGGGAGCAGCAAAAATTACCTGTGATGAGCCCCAGTTCGGGTAGGAGGTATTTGTTATGCAGCAACAAGTGGCTGAGAAACCCAGATATGTGTTCTTTTCTGGGCATGTAAACCGTTTCCTCTGTCATCACCACAGACAAAACTCTTCTAGGAATCAAGGCTAAGGAAACTTGTAGAGCTCTGTCTCCCAGATATGTGAGACCACAGGCACCTCATGCCATGGCTTTAGTCAGTTCTGAACTGCAGTTCCAGGGTCTTCACCACTGCCTAGTTCCTTCACTAAAGCCTAACTTTATAGAAACCAATAATGAGGGTTTCTAGGCAACAGAATGAGTGGCACAGAGAAAGAAACCACTGTCTCACAGTGTCTGTTAGTCACAGAAGCAAAACCATGGGCATCTTTCTGTGACACTTGAGAAGCTGGACACCATACATGGTGTGCAGAAGTCAAGAAAGCCATCTGTCAACCCCAGCCCAGCTGCTTTCAGCTACAGACATGAGTACCCAGTCACCCAGGTGCCCAGGCAGGCAGTTCCAGAAAGTATCATCTTTTAGGGCTGTTTGTGGTGGTGGTGGTGGTGGTGCTACCCACAGAATCCTCCTTCCTTTCTTCCCAGATGGAAAAATCTACTTTACATAAAGGGCTGAAGCTGTCAGGCAGGACTGTACTCCCAGATGACTTTGCAGAGATGGGGGCATGTGACCTAGTACTGACCCGGAGAAATATGAGGAAGTCCACTGGGGACTTTGGATCTAAAGAGAGATCCTAAAGAAGCAAGTGCCTGCCTTCAATCCTGCGTGGGATGCTGCTGAAGCAGCCACTTGCAGATACAAAGGGGAACTCTCTAGTGAGCTGCACAGACAGACAAAGGGGAAGAAATAAAATAAGATTGGGCCGTTGATGGTTTTGTTGAACTGCAAAAATCAATCAAGGAAATAAAAATCGGAGGAATCTTTGGCAGGAGACAGGCCACGACACTCTACCTATCTATCAGTATGTGCCAGCAATTGGCTGAAATGAAGAACTGCCCATGCCTGCACTTACTGGGCAGGGAAGGGTGCAGGGAGCTCTCCTCCTGTCAGGACAAACTCAGAAGTGACAGAATCACTGCCATCCTCACTGTGTCCTAGTCACAAATGTGATAGTGGGAAACCTTCCCATGAGCTCTGCCAAGGCCAGCAGTGGCAGACATCCCTCACCCTTAGTGTCTGGCCCAGCTCCTTACCTTCCAGCACTGGTGCTTGGCATAATAGTCTCCTTGTATGATCCACTCATCAGGACTTGAGGTCTTAACAAACATGCTGTCATCAAAGTCTACAAAGAAAGGGAAAAGCCAGTTTGTTTCTCCAGGAAGTAGTCATTGACTTATACCTGTTTGACCTAAACTGTCTCCTCTCATATTCATTGAATTCTTTATCTCTACTGCTTCAAAACAGGGCTTTATTTGGAGACAAGGGCTAGTCGATGAAGCCTTGAGAATGATTCTTAATCCAATCTCACTGGTATCCTTGGAAGAAATAAGGATACACACACATGCACGCACACACACATGCACTCACACTCACACAACTGCACCATGCAGAACAAAGACCATGTGAGGACACAGTAAGAAGGTGTTGCTCATCTGAAGCCCAAGAGTGGCCTCAGAATAAACTCTCTCAGCACACTCCTTGTGGCACTCATGCTGACAGTCTAGACTTCATCAACTTGTGTTTTAGCACTAAGATGGGCTGCTGTAGGTTTCAGGAGGAGATGGGAGTGAGAAAAGGACATAATTTGCGCTTTAAATTCTGGTCTGTTTTCCTTGTCTGTTGCTATGAAGTAGAAGACAGTGATTATTAATTCCTCCTTGAAAATCCAAGGCCAACCAGTTCTCAGCAAGCTCCCAGATTCAAGGTGACAGGATCTTACAATACATATGCTATTTGGATTCTGTTGGAGTTACATCTCAATAAACCCTATAGTAAACTGGAAATATCGTAAATTTAATAGTGCTTGGTTTAGCAAACTAGCACACTGTGGCGTACTGGGCCTTCACTGTTGTGTGTGCATGGATGCCTGGCAGCTATGGGTCACCGCCACTGACCAGCCTTGTTAGAAAATATTGTACTCACTTACTGCTAGCTGAAGGAAAGACAAAGATTCAAAATACAGTTTCGACTGAAGTATATCAGCTGTTTATACCAATGTGAAGCTTAGAAATCCCAAGCTGAACAAAACCTATTTTTGTGCTTTAGCTGCCAATACTGTCCTCATAGCTGCAGACAATCTATCACATTCCTGTTGGTGGGCACACACTACTGTAACGATCTACCGTTTGTCCTTTCTGTTCCATACAGACCTTCCTGTAACTGCACCAGCCCTCTCCATCCATGGCCCTCAGAATGTCACCAGCAATGAGCATCGATGAGCAGCACATGAAGAATCAGAGATACAGTGAATGCCACGACAATGACAGCAAGCCAGATCAAAAACAAAGGGACCTGAGATGCCTAGACTAAAAGGTACCAACTAAGGAAACCAGGCAACCGTGTTCAGAAGAGGCAAACCCAGGCAGAGCTACACAGCCTGTTCCATCCCTGCTTCCTTACACTAGCCTTCAGGAACACAATGCAGCAAGGACTCTGAAGCCACAAATGTTGACTCTCTGTTCTGGGAAGGAGTTTATCCCCACAGCAAAACTCCATACCACATCTGACGAGGACAAGACGACCACAATGAAGAAGCCAAAATGTCTCATCACCACACTCAGCTCTCACTCAGTGAGAGAGACAGATGTTCTGGAAGAGTCTACTGTGTACAACTATAGCTTGTGATTAAGACTGACTTTGCCTCTTGTGCTATACAAGAGCTGCTATTCAAAAGAAACTGTCATTCTTGAATATTTAACATTGTAATAAACTACCTATCTTAATCATCTCTTCCAGTGGTACTAGACCATATCTGAGGATTAAAATGAGTTATAGAATAAACTGGCAACTATATACTATGCCAACCCACTCCTTTTCCTTTTAGTGAGGAAGGAAAAGCCCATGAAGAGAAAGTTGGGCTTAAAAAGGACATGCTCAGATAGCAGGGTCCTTGAGAAGATGGGTTTTTACAATTTTAAACCTTCAACTTTTTGCACCATTTTTCTTAACAATAGTTGGTTTCTGGGAAAAGAATGTTGGATCTCAGTCCCCAATTGAGCTATCAGCAGTAACCAGAAATAGCCAGGCATTCAGCAAGCCTCTCTACAGTAGATAAGCCCTGCTTCTTCCCAACCCTTAGAGAAATTAACCCATAGTCTAGAGGAACCAACTCATTAACTAGCTCTTAAGAAAGACAGATTTCTTCTCCATAGAGGGAAGATTTTTTTTTCTTCAAGGTTATCTTACTCAGAGAACTTCATTGTTTTATTAGATAGTCTTTATAAATTATGATAATGATAATATATGATAATTTTGTAAATCCCTCTGCAAAGGATCTAAAAGAGAAGGAAATTATGTCTACATCTACTCAACAAATTCACATCCACAAGATCTATACAAAAGTGATCAATGTAACGTCAGCATCAGAGTAGCAGCCATGCAAATGTGTATTTATGCATTTCTTCTCCAGACCCTCTCTCCATTGGGCTCACTGTTACTCACAACCGGGAGTTGAACAGATACAAATAACTCTCTTGCTAACTGAATTCTTGGCCCTTGTGCTCTGATATTCAGGAACCAAACAATGCAGTGTCTGGACTCTCACCGTGGTGGTTTGAATGAGAATGGCCCCTATTAGCTCACATGCTTGAATGCTTGATCCCCAGTTTTCAGGGGTGGGGGTGGGTTAGGTGTGACCTTGTTGGAAGAGGTGTGGAAATGGGCTTTGAGGTTTTCAAAAGTCCATGCTAGGCCCAGTGTCCCTGTCTGCCTGTTGCCTTCTCCTTGTGGATCAGATTGTAAAACTCTCAGCTACTATACTACACTATGCCTGTTTGCGTCCCATCACGATGATCACTGACTGATCCTTTAAAACTATAAGCAAGCCCCCAATTAAATGCTTTCTTTTATAGAAGTTCCCTTGGTCATAGTGTCTCTTCATAGAACAGTAACTAAGATACTCTCAAACCTTATCCTTAATGTACTGGTGTGGGAAATGAGTTTGGTTTAACAGTTATAGGCACTCAAACAGATTTCATATGCATACACACATACATATGTACATGCAAATGTTCTATTCTACTGTATGCTGATAGACAGATATAGTTTTTATATTTGCATTAATATAAAGTTCTTTAAAAATTAGACCCTTCTATATTAGAAATCTATCTTATCTTCTTAATGATTACATGGTATTTTGGCCTTTCCCATACTGGACACTTAGGCTACTTTCATTTTCTTGTCATTACAACTAGAGCTATGTGATCTACATTTTGATAGGCAATCTTAGTCAAGCTACTCAAAAGCTTATGATAACTTGTATTATACTACTATAGTCTAGTACCTGCAACCCTCATCCAAACACTCACTTTTAAGAGACAAATAACAGACTTTCCCTAAGTAGCAAACTCTTCACAAATGCATCACCAACACTCTTTCCTAGATGCCTTTACATAACTAAGCTAAAATGGTTTTTCTAAGGAAAGCATGGAGGGGACACTATTAAACAAATGAAACTCTACAGCCCAGGCTGGAAGCACAAGTCGGTGGTAGGGCACTTGCTTAGGGCCCAGGTTCAATCTTCAGCACTATAAAACCCAAAACACCAAAACCTGTGCCCTTTCTACACCACCATCAGAACAGTAGAGACAAAAGTAGAGAGACATCTTTCCTCTGACAGCAAGAATATTTTAATTGAGATCTTACCTTTATTTTCATCTGTCTTTACAACTTGGACAAAATCTCTCCTAATGAAATATTTGAAAGCAGGAGCCCGTTTCTCTAGGTTTTCATCAAAGATCCAGAGGTTGACCCGAGCGCGAGTGATGGCAGTGTATAGTTGCTTCAGCTCTCCATTGAGGAGCTAACAAGAAAGGTGAGGACACAGATGATGAACCTTGAGCCCAACTGACTGTATGAATATGCTTTAAGAGGTTTACTCTGGTTTGGGAAAAACACAAAAACTAAGCTAATTTTTAACTTAATTTATTATTTACATGTATATGTACACATGTTGGCACACATGTATAAGTCACAAGACAACTTTGTTGAGTAGGTTCTCTCCTTCTCCTTAAATTCTCCAGAATTCAGGTAGCCAGGTTTGCCTGGCAAACATTTTGCCCACTGAGCCATCTCACTGGCCCACAAAAAGGAAGTTTTAGAGGCTGGAGATCTGACTCTGCAGTCAAGAGCACTAGCTGCTCCTGTAGAAGACTGAACCCCATCTCCAGTCATGTACGTCCCCAGCACGTAGCTCCTGGATGACTATAACTCCAGCTCCAGCAGATCCAACATCCTCTTCCAGCCTCCACAGGAGCCCAAACACACATAAATAAATAATAAAATAAACATTTTTTAGAAAATTAAGTTTTAAAGAATTACTGTAAACCTTTGAGCAGGACCTCACTGTGACTTGCTTACGCTCATACATTGTATAGCAACTGTCATTACTACTAAACTAGCTCACACGCATTCTGTGATTTCATCAAATTTCCTAAATAAAGTTTACTTCCAGAGCAACTAAATGACTGGAAGGCACTTCCGCCTACACGGCGCAATGGTCTGCAGAAAGGGAGAAAGCAGCAGCACCACCTTTCCTTCCCCGCTCCCATTGCTGATGTAATGGAAGGACAGCCAGCTGCAAGGAAAGCTGTTTTCCATCTCAGCTTCCCTCCCAGCCTTATTTGCTCTCTCCATACTAAATCGCTGTGTGGACAAATCGCACATATTCACCTTGTACATTTCTGGGTTCACCATAAGGGACCGTGCCTGAGAGGAACTTGATTTCTCCAAGGGAACGTCAACCAATGGCCAGTTTTCCTCTCTGGAGTCAGATGATGGTATGAATGAGGAGATGATCTTCCATTCCTTGTAAGCCTGAACAACAACAACAAGTTGACTACAACAGAATTTGCTTTTGAAGTGCCTCCCAAACTTCTTGGAGAGCTGAGCCCCACCCAGAGGTGTGGAGCCTTCAACACAGCTGGATAGAGGGATTCATCCCAAGTCTTCAGTTTAGGTGGGAGGAGATGAAGCTGCATAGCCACAGGTCAAAGAAGCTACCATGAAAATACACCAACACTTAGATAAGATGGTTTAGAAGCCAGACATAGGTACCCAATATGGGCAAAAATGCTAAGGGACCCAGGGTGTTATGGCAATTCAAAGAATGTCAACAAACCGTATGAACAGAGGGAACCATACTCCTTTTCATAATGTGGTTAAGAAATGCCACATAGGGACAACATTTAAGACACAGGCAGCAGAATTATCTAAACTAGTCAACTAAGAATGGAGAAAAAAATCAGATATTGTATGCTAACATAAGGTAGACAAAGACAAAACATATTAATAACTAAATTTTCTATTTATTAACTATCTGACCTTGAACACAATGTTCTTAATAGTGGATAATAGAACAACTCAATTTTTTTGGTAAAGAAAAGGAGATAATCAATGTTGAGGGTATAGTACTTGCTTTTAATTCCTTCTTTTCTTTACCCAAACCCCCAAAGCTAAGGTGGTTGTGTGACTACAGGATGGCAATTTTTCCTCTAAGCAGTGGCTCTCAAACTGTGAGTCACAACCCCTTTGGGGGGGCACCTAAGACCATCAAAAAAACATAGATATTTACATTAAGATTCACAACAGTAGCAAAAACATAGTTATAAAGTAACAATAATTTCATGGTTGGGGGTCACCACAAGATGAAGAATTGTAGTAAAGGGTCCCAGCATGAGGAAGGTTGAGAACCACTGCAAAGGGTAAGATGTGCGTGTTACATGTCTCTCACTGGTCAATCTGCCATAGTACAAAGCAACCACAGATAACAGGTGAATGAATGGACAGGCTATATTCCAGTAAAGCTATTGGTCAAAACTAAATTGAGTTTCATATCATTTCCATGTGCCAAGAGGTATTATTCTTGAGTTTTTTTTAACCATTCAAAAATGTAAAATCTATTCTTAATACCAAGATATGGAAAACAGCCAGGGGCTGGAATTGGTAACCAGGCTTCAGACTGGTTTCTGACCCTACCAAGGAGGAACTACCCAGGTTACATGTGGTATTTAAAATGTGAAACTCCCAGGAGTCTCAGATTTTACACATCACTGTATCTTCTAAGTGTAGCCACTTCATTCTCCAGCCTTTCCTTTTTATAAAGTGATGTAACCTTTGTCTGCTGCCTGTGTCTTAAATGTTGTCCCTATGTGGCATTTCTTAACCACATTATAAAAAAGAGTATGGTTCCCTCTGTCCATACTGTTTGTTGACATCTTCGTAGTGCTCAAGGATTCCCAAACCATGAAGTGGTTAGAGCTGACAGATGTTTGCTTTAAATTATTCTAACTACATAATTAAACAAAGTGAAATGGCTAAAGCACTGTCTACTAAACATGGCTGGTTGTGTTACTATAAAAGTCAATTATGGGGCTCAGTATCATACTCTAAAAAGTGATGTCAACTATAGGTAAAATCATTTGAATAGTTGAAAGATTTAAAAAAAAAACTCTTTAGGACATACTCATAACTTCCTCTTGTGAAGCTTTTTAGCAAGCTGTTCAAGGAAAGCAGGTAAAAATGCTGACATTCAAGAAGACTCTCTTGGTAGGCAAAGGGGCAAAAAGGGGAGGCTGACAAATGGGCCAAAGAAGCTAGATGCATTTTTAAACTGCTGGGAGGGAAGCAAACCTGCTCAGATGGTTTGTGGCTACCTATTTCCAGGAAATAAACATTTTTTATTATTATTTCAAGATGAACACAAGAAGAAGCTGTGTGTTTGTAGCAAGGATAACAGACCTGCAGCACTTGGGGCCATGAAAGAAGGTGCTTCTTCCAAGTAAAAGGCCTGGATTCCACAGCAAGTCTCCCACAAAGTTTGTGGGTTTCAAGGTTCCTGCCCCCCCCCCATCCCTCTCCTATATGAGTGTGAAAGAAAGAATGCCCTCAGGACAGGGTGTAAATAGCAATCAACCTTCTAAATCCCCAAGGATGGTTTAGGGTTGTCTGAGAAAGTAACTTCTCCACTAAGATGAAGAAACATCCTATCAGGGTCTGATATGGCCACTCTTTGGTTGGCTTCCCAACTCTGACGACAATCTGGTAATTATGTGAATCAACAGGCAAAATTAATCTAAAAAGAAGAACACAGTGTCCACCCATGCCCATGCACACCCAAGTCCAGATGTCCACCCAAGCCCAAATGCCAGATATTCCAAGGCAGTGCTGCCTGGGACAGGAACAGGAACAAAGACAGACAATCTCCACCATCCCTCATGTCAAGCATTGATTACTGTTCAGAAACTTTCATCCAGCCACCTCCAAAGAAACTAAATTCCAGACCACAGAGGGTGGGGAAGTTTGCTCTGCCTTCCCTCTCTTTTTCCCCCCTTATGCATTTCCTTTCCTTTTCTTGTAGCATTTTTTCTGGTCTGGAGATTGTAAAGGATGAATTGGGGGCATACTTTGCACCAGGGAACACACAATTGCATTACACCAGTGAACACCATATAAAAATATTTATCAGAGGTCTCCTTATGTACACAGAATAAAGCAAATACTATCAAAAGATTCTGTTTAGGTGTTTGTTGCTTTTGTATCTTTCTGAATTGCACAAAGTCTGAGTCATCAATGGGAGGACAGGGAGAAGCCTGTGCCAGTCCCAGGATTAGGTGAAAAGAGTAACTGATTTTTCTTTCAAAAGCAAAGCTCCCCCACATAAATCCTTAAATCTTTGACCTTTGACTTTATCACTGGCATGTGCATACAAATGGCACTTAATAAAGGACAGGAACAACAAAGTCTTACCCCTTTCTCTTTCAGGAGAGCCTCAGTCCAACCATGACCAGTGGATGTGTTATTAGGAAAAAAAAGTTAGACCTCAGAGATGAAAATGGCAGCAGGGTTAATGAGCATGCATCGGCTTTTATTAACAAACCTACCAGAAGGGGCCGTACACAAGAAATGGCAATGATATATCTATTCATTGTGGGAAGTTCTGGAAGCCAATTCACATGTGGGGGGAGGGAGGGAGGACAAAGGAAAAATACTTAATGCCCAAAGCATTACTTCAGATTCTGCTATGAATATTTTAACTATGGACAACTTACTTAATTAACCCAGTAACCTCTGGCTTTATCTACAAAACAAAGGTAATAAAATTCTTTAGGGCCTCAGAGCATTGGTGAGATGAAACACTACATTCAAAAAGTTCCTTATAAATGGTAAGGCAGCCTTGGTAGTATCAGACATAAATACTATTAAATCAAATATGGCATTTAAGAATGATTTAAAAACATAAGGAAGGATTCTATTTCAAGAGTCGTATCAGGGGTAAATTTTAAGGTATCAAAGCTAAAAGGTGCTCCAATTTAGGTATAAAATAGCCTCTCCAAACTTGTAACAGAAAATCTGCAACAGGGACCAAAACACAGCAAGCTGTAGCACAAAGAAAACCCATGGCAGTCAGCCTGAGTCCCCACCAAAGACAAGAAACCAGTGAAAAGAAACCAGTGGCTAGAAGCCACGGGGCAATGGTCTTGATTTAGTAGGTCGCTCAACAGTGATTTAGAAATTTAAAAAGAAGAAGAAGAAGAAGAAAAGCATGGCAAGGACTCAGGAACCACGCTAAGGCAATGGCTAGCACAGAAGTCACTGGGGATGAATCCAGGGACTCTGATTACTGTGGTCTACATGTGTGAAGCTGTGGTAGTGAAGCATGCCAAAGGGAGCTGGGGACAGGGTGACTGTTCTTGTCACCCACATTACCTGATCCAGCAGGCCGGAACAAGCCTCATTGTCTTCCTGGAGTTGTCTTTCACCTGACTTTGCCCAGTTCTGCCCTTATAGGGTGGACATTGCTAACCTGGCCCTCGTGTATGGCTCTCCTTAGAACTTGTTCCAACTTAGACACCCCTGGGAGCCAATTATAACAGCAGCTAATAAAATCTGGCCTTGAGTACTGGTCATTCAGAAAACATGAATATAAGAGAGCCAGGGATGTGTACATGGACCAGTAGCCAGCCCATAACAACTCAGAGCTAGTCTCAAGTCCCATCCCATCGACTCCCAAACCCCACCCTAAGTGCAAGATGCTCCACAACAGACACAGGCACCTGTAACAAACTCTTAACCTTAGCTCCAAACTGTCTTCCACAGAGCAGAAGTCCAGGCACAGGCCTGGACTGTGTAGAAAGAATCCAGTGTGACGTACCTCAGAATCAGTAAAAAAGTTGTAAAGGAGGACATCATCAAATTCCAATCCTTTGGCCTCATAAACAGTTAGCACAAGCGCTAACCCCAGCTCTTCTGGAATTTTCTCCTTAGCCTTTTCATTGGCAACAAGAATCACCTAAAATAAAATAAACCCAAGTAATATCAGATTCTACAAAGACAAATAAAGGGAAGTTTTGTGTGTCCCTGGGAAACAAGTAATGACTCTAAAGAGAACCGGCCAGGATTGACTTGGTCATCTAGAATTGGGAAGATAGTTAATGGCCTCTCTCAAACACATACTCATTCTGTATTAAGAGCATAGTAACTCACCTTCTTCTTCTTCATGATTGAGACTTCAGATTGACTTATTTCAGAACACATAATCCCAAGAAGCTTACCTGGTGGGCGCCAAATTCGATGGGCTGAGTTTTTCTTTTGTTCCCTCGCAACAAAATTGCCAAGTCGCTTACACTACAAGAGTCCAAGAGAGTTGGCTTGGGACCATCAAAAAGTCCAGAATCTCTTGGAAGGCGATCAAAGGATTCCGGGAAATAGAACTGAAGTAAGTCCACCACTCCAGATGCAAGATTGAGGATTCCTGGATGAAACAGAAAGCACCTGTCAGATACTGCACAGCATGACTGAGGTTTTGGTTATTTGGTTTTCTTTTTCACAGGGGAGCTAGTATATACCACTGATGTAGGGGGAGTTTCCCTAATTGTTGATTGGCTAAATAAAGACGACAGAAGCCAATCACTAGGCAAAAGATAAGGCAGGATTTCCAGGCAGGACCGGAAGAGGGGGACTGAGAGGATTGGAGCAGGACCAGACAGTGGAGTGGAGAGAACGCTGTAGGTTTCTTGGGGCACTGATAGTTTGTAGCCTCTGCAGGCAACTGCAGAGGCCAAGGAGAATGGGGCAGGATATTTTTCACCTAGCCTTTGAGTTATCTGGTCAGTTTTAAAATACAAAAGTCTCTAGTGTTTTTCTTCCACAGTGCTAAAGAGAGCTAAGTAAGGCGCCATTGTGGTACTGGGCAAGCAGCAAGCAAAGATTGGGAGAGCTAGCGTGGGAGCTGAGTGAAACTGCGAGGGTCATTGGCAGCTGTTCTTAGAGCACAGCCAGGAAGGCACTCCCAAAATTTGTGGGGAAAGCCTTTGCTAGCAGGCAGATGGCTGCTAGTCCCAGAGCCTAGCCAGAACTAGCATGGTTTATTAAAATTACAGGCAACAGATGGTACCCACCATGGGGCATGAACCCAGGACCCTAGGATTAAAAGTCCCATGCTGTAGCAACTGAGCTAGCTGGGCTACTGTGATAGCACACTTTATTTCAAGCTTCTATCCAGTTCCCACTCAGTTAACAATGTCCACATTATCACTTTGGGTGTAGTAGATAAAAGCAGAAATGTGTTGCTGAACCAAGAGGGTTTATGGGCCCTCAACTGCAATTTCTGATGAAAACAGAAAGATCACTGCCTAAAGAACCCAAGGCAGACATGTCACCACAACCACAAGTACTAGAATGTCCATATAAATGTGGTTAAAAAAATATGATAAGAAATCAAGAATCACTGTTTCCTCCCATTGGTCCCCACAGCACGAGAAGCAACAACATTTCCACAGTAAGAGCATGAGGAATTGTTAACTGGAGACAACCAAGGCCTCTGTCATCCTTTTCCTACAGGTTTACACAGCTGAAATAGGACGGGCAAAAGAAAATTGTCAGCGCCAGAGAACAGGCTTTGCAAAAAGCTTTTTTTCCATCAGGTCCCATTTCTTACCTATGCTCTAAAGTAATGCTGACTAAAGCCTGAGATACAATAGTCACCCTCATAAAAATCACTCCATGAAATCCTTACAAGAACCCAGTGGGCCAGCTGAAACTATGGAAATGTTATTAATGGATTCCACCACCTGAGAAGTAACTAACCTCCTCTAAGTGATGGCATCTCAAGTTAGACTGAATACCTATCTCCTTGGGTCTCTCTAGTTCCCTTAGAAGCCATCTGGAATTGCCTAACACCAGGTAGATTAAGGCAGAACACCGAAAAATTGCATGTGTTATCACAACTATTATTAAATAGTAAAGAAAAAATGTATTATCTAATTATTTAATTATTACAAGTTTCCAATATATGATAATAATGAACATAATTGCAACATAATGGCTGTTCCTAAGAAAATCTTTTGCCACTGTAGTTTTCTGTTAGTCGAGAACTAGTAATGGCCAAAATTTTACACTGATGGAGGAGCCCAAAAAAGGGTATAAAAGTACTGTGCTGAACAACTGGAATTCACTTAAATATCATCCAGGAAACTAGGTAAGTAGTTTTTGATATCACCATACATAAGGAATAAGACAGGCTAACCATGAAAAGGAAACACAGACACTATATTTGGATAAATCTTGAAAAGATTAAGTAAAATAAACCATACAAAATTAAACAAAATAAACACATGCTATATCTTTCTAGTTACATGAGATGTCCGTAACAGGCAACACCATAGAAACAAAAGGATAAGTGACAGGAAGAAAACATGAGGGATGGCTGCCTCAATGAATAAGAAAGACCAAGGGAATCTCCCAACTTCAGCCTTGGTCTTCTACATGCATGCATGTAATACCTATCTACACACCCACACATGTGTACCAATACATTTCTAGATATGCCTACATACATACACAACACATGAAAAATGCAAAAGGAAAAAAGAAAGTGTTCAAGCATATATTATCTCCCAGTTGACTTCTTGGAGAGAAAAGCTGTTTTAAAGACTGATGAACTATTAACCAAACATTACTTTAAGCTGATAAAGTGGACTCATCTTTTCCTCGTGGCACTGGGCAAGTGTTAAGCAACATTAAAATGCTGTTATAGTCATTATTAGAGTTAAGAGTAAGGTTTGTTTGTTTCTTTGTTTGTTTTTCTTGTAGAGACAGGATCTCACTATGTTGCTCTGGTTAACTGGAACTCATTATGTAAATCAGGTTGGCCTTGAACTCAAGGAGATCTGCTTGCCTCTGGCTACAGAGTGCTGGAATCAAATGTGTGTACCACCAAACCCACCATTAATAAATTCTTTAATGTCTTCTAAATAAGCAAAGAAGTTGGGAGGTGGGACAGTTTGATTCCCTAATTGGCAGCTGTTGGCCTCCCTTGAGCAAAAGGACTGTCAACCAAACAGCCAGCAGAATTATCAGCACCAGCCATTTTGAAGTCCATAAATGCCTTGAGAAAACTATACAAGGATGGCAGCCAACTGCCCCAACTCCTGGAGGCATAGCTTCAGTCAGGACTCTTTCAAACAGTTTCTAGAAGACTTTGCTATCACAAGGTTCAATAAACTCTAGCTGTCCCTGCTACCATTTCTACCTATTCCAGAGAAAGAGTAAGTCCCCTAGTGACCTAGCAGAAGGGCTGATGAGACTGGCACTAAGGAGACAACCTTTGTTTGCATTCAAAGTGTGTGTGATTGGTACAAGCACCCCTTTTCTGGCCATTATAAGCAGGCTGTTTGGCTCAAGTAGTTGAGAGACATCTTCCTGAGCAGCTTCCCTTCCATGGTGTTACAATATTAGGCACAATAAAAAGCAGACGTGAGTAGCCTTTTTTCCTTTGCTTTGCATCAGACTGGACTGTTAACATGAAGAAAGAAGCAGTTTGCTGAGGCAGCAGAGTGCCGTGAGGGCAACAGCAGGAGAGAGGCCATAACAGCAGAGAGGCAGCTGAGCAGATGACAAACATTTGGCCAATGAAGAAGAGGTCCTGAGTTCAGCAGAGCAACCAGGACAGGGGCAAGTGTGATGGAGCAGTCAGAAAGGCAGAAGAGAGCTGAGGTTGTAGAAGGAGAAAGGCCATTGAAGAGCCAAAGAGACACTGCAGGCCCAGGTGGCTTAGGATTCCAAAGACCTGCCAAGCTTTTAGGGCCAATGGCTTCAGAGACCCCAGGCCTGGGAGTTACAACACTGGCCATTGTCAAGAGCTAAGGAGTCTTGGTACCTAAGTCCACCTAAAGCTGCAACACCAAATGCTGCCAAGGGGAAAATATTCCTGACTTTCAGCCTTGTTCCCTGAACAGGGTTAACACCAACAAACATGCTGCCATGGAAGGGAGAAGTAGAGCCCAGCACTACTGTTGGACTGCTGAGAGAGGGAAACTAGTCTTCCTCAGGGATAAACCCTCTACTTGGTTATCTAAAACCTACTGATCAGCCCTGAAAACATGTACATACAAACAATATTTGGAACAACCATCTCCACTGGAAATGGCAAAAATCATCATAAAACCAGCACAGCTGCCTGACACAGCTCCAGCAGCGCTGAGCCAGATGCTGTAATCTCTGTCACTCTGTCTGTCTCTCACTTTTAGGGTTTGGTCTCTATGTGTTCCATTCTTGGGGACTTTCTGAATTATGGTTCATTTTATGTCCTTTCCCAAGAAAATTACATCTATTTAGGAAAGTCCTAAACTTACTATCCATTCTCCTTTTAGGGAAGTAACTTTATCTGGCAAAGACGCTAGGAATATCTTTATGAGGCCATGACACCAGTGATCTGGGATACCCATCTCTAATCAAACTCTAACAGTATAACTGAAACAGTAAACTTAGAGATAACTGACAAACTCCGACTGGCCAGGAGAATTGGTAATGGATCAAAGGCCTCTTTTTAGACTATGCTTAGGACTTTCTAAAACTGTAGTTTAAAGATAGGCACTCACACAGAGTTTGCCCCTGGAGGATTAGAACTCAGTAACTAAGATAGATTGACTAAAATAACTTTTCCTACTTAATAGCGTAGATGATAAAAGGATATAAGTAAAAGAGTTATATATTAGTGTTTGCTATTCATAAAAAGACCAAATACTTTCTATTTGTCTGGAACACTTTAAAGCTGCAAGTACTGCCAGCCTAAAAGCAGGCTGTCACAAAATAAATATGTTTGCTTTGTTCGTAAATCCAAACATGTAATGAAAAATCAAGCACATGTCCAGAGACAAAGTGATATAATCTGTACTTTTTGAAGAATCATGAGTCTGTCTTTGTTCTGTAAAATCTACATAAATAAAGAAGCAACCTGATTGCTAGTCAGTCAGAGCTGCAAGATTCCCCTGACCACCATGCCTGACTCCTCCCTCAGATTCCTTATTTCCTCTTGTCCAGGCCAGCTGGACAATCAAGTGGGACCCTTAGGCCCTGTGGAGAGAACTGAGATGCATATGAAAATAAAAAGGCACAGCACGTCAAGAAGTCTGATCAAGCTGGCAAAATTTCTATTGTTCACACCGGTTATATACTCTAAAAACAGGATATGGGGAGGGGTAGGAAAGGAAAGAGGGCTTTGCAGGTGGAGGAAGCTAGCTGCAGCTGTGGGGTCTAACTAAGTTACTCTTACAAAGCCTTGCTGTTACCAGGGGTTCTAAAAACATCTATCTAGCAGGATGTTGTCTAAATCTAGAGATCAGGAGGAAGGGTTACTAAGGTGGGTTGCTATGAGGCCTTGTTTGAAGTTCTGAGACCTGACAAGTGAATCATGGAAGGTAAGCAGAAAGAAGAATAGTAGATAGGAAAGCCAAGGGTGAGTGTTTGCCAAGAGTAAGGCCTTGCCATGGCTTCTCACACCTCTCACAAACACTAAACAGTGACTGAGTAGGGTGTGTGTGTGTGTGTGTAAAACAATAATTATTAAAGAAAAAGAGCCCATGAATTTGAGAGTGTAAAGGGGCAGATGGGAGACTTGGCGAGTATAATCATGACAAAGTGATATAGTTATATTTTAATTTACTTAAATTTCAAATTTAAAAAGAAAGAAAAACATTCTGACTTCCCAGGCTGACACGAGAACTGTAAGATTTGTAGAGTTAAAGTCCTACTAGTCAATGCCTGCAGAACTTCTGTGCAAGTCCACAGTGCCACCTGCTGTGGTTCCTTCCTTCCAGCCTGCCTGCTGCCACTTCCTACTACTGTAAACGTGCTGAGAGATACAAAAGCACATACAGATCTTCTTGTCATCAATAACTTCTATCACGTTAGAGCAAACGCTCCCTGGCCAGATGACTGGTGCTACTACAAAGGAGTGTTAGTTAGCAAGGGTTTACATTCCCCCTGAAATGTCTCTTACATCATATAAACTCCATGAATACACAGTCACTTAAGATTCACTCCTATCAAACTACACCTTCAGTGATCTGTTTACAGATAAGTGCTGGCAAAAATCCTAAGTTCTCTTACTCTTGAGCATATTAACTAACAAATTTCAAACCACTAGCTCTTTCTTCTAATACAGACTTAGCCCAAGGCCAATGCTCCTGCCCCTCCCCTAAGGCCTGAGGTACCTGAGTGAGATCTGTAATTCTGGTACAGCTGGTGGATCCTCTTGGGCTTTCGAACAGCACATTGCTTGTCTACTGTGTTTCTGCTGGCATAGTGGAACAGAGAGAGCAGGTCACTGAAACGGAAAGCCACGCCCTTCATGATGCTTTGGGCAGTGTCTCCAGTAAGGAACATGGCATTGGGGTCATTGATGCATTTCATCAGCAATGCTAGCTCTGCTTGGGTGAAGTCCTGAATCTCATCACCATAAAGCTCATGGATGGACCAGGGGAGCACCCTGAGCTTCGACAGCCTCCAGGACAGGTTGTACAGGACATCCTCTTCATCAAAATACCCTTTCTGGGACCTGATCTGTTGATACAGGCAGAAGAGGCTGTAGATCTCACTCCGGTCTTCCTTGAAATTGGGGGATCGTTTCCTACCTAGTTTCTTATAGGCTTCTTCAGTCAGTCTCCCATGAGGACAACTAAGAGCCTCAAAGGAACCCTTCAGGAACGATTTTATTTCTTTCCAAATCAGTGCTGGGTTATAGGAACTTCTCCCTTTGATCATTTTGGGCCATATCTCATTGGTGAACACCTCAAATGTCACATACACCCGGGGATCACTATCGCCTGTTTGTGTTTCTGTAGCTTTCTCCTCCTCACTGTAGATCCCATCAGCCTCAACCTCTTCATCATCCTCTTCCCAGTTGGGGATGCTAAACTCTTCCTGTGTGGACCATCCTACAATGGTTCTTTTTAAGCTTCCATCTTCGTTTCTCAAAAAAAAAGGTTTTGGCAGAGAGGCATCAAGCAGGAGGAGAAGCTGTTTGGAAGTCACAAACAGAGGGAAGTTTTCATCCCTCAGGTCCTGGAGTTTGTGGACATTGGGACCCAGTGGTTTATAGTGACTAGTGGCCTTGGTGGACTTGGAGAGCTCAATAAAATTTCTTTGCACCTCCTGGCATAGGACATGGTTCTTCGTTACAAAGATCTGATGTAGATGCTCCAGTTGGTGTGGGTGGTCTGGCACACAGCCTTCTGCTCCTTGGCTGTCCCCTGCTGGCTCTGCTGTGGCTCCTCCTCCACAGGCTTCACTCTCTTGCTCTTCATCTATACTGTCCACTGTTTCCACTTTGACGGAACCCTCCTCTTCCTCATTTTCTTCTTCCTCCCGACCTGGACCCTCTTTTCCTGGTTCTACTTCCAACCTTCTCTTTGGCAAGATCTGTTTGGACAGCAATGGGCTTCCTGCCTGCTCAGCTTTCTCCCAGTAAACATGGAATTTCTTCCAAAGCCTGTACAAGCAACAGGTTGTTTTCCCAGTGCCGCTCCTTCCAATGAGGATGATGGGCTCTAGGGGCTTAGGGTTGAGATCAATCACAGCGTACTCAAGCTCACCCACTCGGAAGGGATACTCCACCGTTGCTGTCATATCATTGAGGATATTTAAGGCCATGCTGGTACTGAAGCTGTGGAACTTCATGATGTTGTACTCTGTCTCCACAGCACTGGCTGGAGGAAAGTACTCAGGATCTACCTGTTCTATGCTCTTCTCGGCCTCTGTGTCTTCCACATAGCAGCGGGGTATCCGCTTTTGGATTTTCATGTTAGCTGATACCTGTCCTTTGTTGATACCCTTCAGCTTCTTTCGAAGGACACAGGACAAGCCCCGGGTGTAGGCACTGCAGATGGCCATGATGGAATCTGACAGCTTGCAGTGATCTAAGACAATGTCCCAGATGCGGATGATTTCCGTATAGACCCGCCCTGATTTTTCCAGGGAGTAGGTGTTCCTCTCCGTACCCATAATTTTCTCAGAGTTCTCACTGCACCGAGCAGAGAAGTCAATGGCAAGCTCCCACAGCATCCTGGCACCTTTGTCTAGCTTTGCTTCAAAGAGCTGGATGTTTCCTTTTGAGTGTTTCAGCCGCTTCTGCAGGCCCTGGGTCCACTCACCGTTTCCCAGCTGCTGGATGGCAAAGATTATTTTCTTCTTTATCACTTTGGTCATGACCTTACTAGACAGCTTCTTCAGCATTTCTGAAGTGCATTCAATCTCCCAGGTCATGTTATCAAAGTCTTGCAGACAGGCTTGAATCTCCTGCATGGTCCAGTTCTCCTGATGATCACTGGCTACTCCCAATCTGTTACCAACTGGAACAAGCTGTAAAGCCCCTGGGCCTGCCTGAGCATACCCATCCCCAGCCTCAGAGGCAACAGGGTTGTTTCCACTACAGCCAGAGCTCTCCATACTCTGAGTTCTCTGGAGTTTGTCTTTCTTTCCTTCTGTGCCAGCCACTACCTTGGGAGAGTCTCGCTGAGGAGAGTCCTCTGGGAGAGACACATTTGACTCAACCTGCTGGATCAGAACTGCGATGTCCTGTACAAGGCGGTCTCGCAAAGAACGTGTCCTGATGGCTTCAGGCTCCTGCCTGGTCACCTGAACATCAGGGAGAATCTCTGTAACTCCCTTAGAAAGGGTTTTGTCAGCAGTACCACATGGCAAAGACTTAAAGGAACTCTGGGACTTGAGCTGAGACGTGTGGCCAGGGGCAGAAGATCTGGAAAGCCTCCCCAAGTGGGCAGAGGGGTTTTTCCGCCTGCTCTCTGTCAGCGCTTTGTTCCAAGCCAAAAGCAGAGCATCATTCTTCTTAATCCGGTGCTTAACACCTTTGCCTGCTTTGTTCTTCAGGTTGAAGTTGATGTCAAACTTCACCAGCAGATCTATCAGCTTCTTCGTGCGCTTCAGCATGCCCTTCTGGAAGAGGAGGTGCATCAGTGTGTTCCCATTGCTGTCCTGGACGTTAGGATTAAGGTAGTAAAATTCGCTAGGGTTGGACAAGAATAAGTCCAACAGGTGGCTGAGGAAGTTAAAGCCAATGTCAGCTGAAAGACACAAACAGAATCCTGTGAGTACAAAGCCATTCTTCTCAGGGGACAGCAGACTCTGGCCAGTTTGAGGCATCATACAGCATTGACCTTCTTTAAAGATGTGATACTCATTAAATGACAATGTTTTCAACAAGGTAATTTGCCCCATGGGAAATCTGGCCATGTGGGGGCAGTTTAGTTGTGACAATCAAGAGCATATTTTGCCAACCAGTAAGCAGAGGCTATGCACAAGATAGTAGCCCAGAAATCAATGGAACCTCCTAAAATTACCTGATGTTATTATAGCAAGATCCTCTAAGTGAGGATTCTTGAAAACTGATAAAAAAAAAAAAAAAATACATGGAAAGTATTTGTAAGCTACTTACAGCCAACTATAGGACTTAACACCCCCACACACACTATAATCTGATAATTCACCATGATATACAATGATACTAGATCTGGTCAGGAAATAGGTCTTTTTCAGATTTTTTTTCCCAGATAAGAGAGAAAAGAATCAGTGCTAATATCCAGCTTCCTCCTCCAGAAACAAGATGCTTAAGGAAGAGGCTTACCATTGATGTCCAGAAAGATGTGGAGCGCTGCATGCAAAGGCGTGTCCCCTTCCATGAGAGAAACACTACGGGGGTCTGCACCCTTGGTCAAGAGAAGAAAAGCCAAGTCAAAGTCCTCGTGTCTCAGGCACATGAGAAGTGGCCTGTCCTGGCTGTCTTGGAGACCCTCAGGCAATGCTGGAAGGGGAGTAGAATGGGAGAAAGAGGCAGAAAAGAGAGCATCAGGACCCTGGAAGGAGGCAGACTTTCTACCAATGAAAAGGGCAAGGTGCCCATCTGACTTCCAAGATGTTCCCCCACCTTTCTGAGCAGTAAGGCTTCCCAGGCCCTCAGGGAAAACCCTGCTCCTCAAGGATGGTGTTCTCTAGTCATGCTCCTCTCATTGCTCCTGTCCTTCCTCTAGTCCTACCACAGGACCACACTTCCTACTGTGGAATAGGGACATGGAACAAGGACAATGGAAATCTTAACACTCCTAACACCATCTCCCTGACATAGTCAGGAGTCAGGACCTCAGTATACTTCCAAATCTTTGCTTCTCCCCTCCCTGACACACCTCCACTCCACTCACCACCTCACCTTCTTTTCAGCTCAGTCCATACTCCCTTTGCACTGCAGCCTCCATAACCTCCACCCGGAGGCAGCCCATCCCTGTAAATCTGCAGCCCTGCTGTACTAGCACCTGATGCTGGAGATGATCTGTGAGTGTTGGCTAAATCAAAGAATAAAACAGGAATTCCGTCACAGCAGTAATTTCTGAGACAGCAGCACACACAAGGAAGAGGATTAAAGAAATAACTTGTAAAAGGCACTCCATCTCCTTGTAAGTGGAGCCAATACCTAGAGGCACTGTGCGGTGTGCAGCAATTGGAAAGCCAAGGACCAGTGTGTTACTACTCTCTATGAAGGATTACAACACAAAGAAGAAAACCACAAAGCTAAGGTACTCTTCCAAAAGCCTGCGCATACAAGTTCATTTAATGTGTAAAGCAGCTCTAAGAAATACAGACTGTTGTTATTCCCATTTTGGTAATAATTCCAATGGGTAAGGGTGTGACAGCCTGCTCAAGGCCACACACCTAGTAGAACACAAGTGGTCATGTGGGGAATACAAGTAGGCATTTCTGATTTTTTTTTTTTTTTTACTTAACGTCTATCTAGTACAATGTCCTGTATATTCCAGACACACAGCTAACCAATGCTCTTACAATGCACCCAATGTTTCCACCCATGAACTACTTGATTATTTCTCTATAAACAAGCATCATAAAATCCCAGTCTACTGATTAGGAAAGAATGCCACAAGAGTGGACAAAGGTCCACATGATGTATCCAGGCAGAAAAAAGGTTTGGCCAAAAGCAAGTGTAATTGACCATTGGGAGAAAGCAAAGGTCAAGGACCCTCCACATACGTGGTCCCACATATGAGAAAAAAATAGGAAAGGCCTATCTGGGAGTCACAAGAATGCAGCATTCTTCAAGCCAACTCACTTTAACCCTTTACTGTTTCACTGAGAAAAAGATGGAAATGTGCCGGTTTCTTTAAAGGAGGGACAGCTGGTCTATAGTTGAGGCTGTCCAGACAAGTTACAGAGCACACTCACCTCCACTGTCAATCAGGCGGCTCAGAAGCTGGGTCTTCCGCTGGTCCCAGGAGCTGAGATGGGGAATGACAGTACAGATGTCCAGGTCTGAGAGGTCACAATCCTTGATGAGGCCATTTCTGAGCTGAGGTTGCCCACTGACTTTGCGGGTGAGCAGCAGAAGTACTTCAGGCCACTTCTGTCTTTCCAGTAAGAATTTGATGAAGGTGGTGGCACAGTCTCGGTTAGCATCACAAACCAGGCCAGCAGGAATTTCTTTCAAAAATAAGAATACACTATACTCCAAAAATGGTTCATATGATTTTTTTCCTCCTCACCCAACTACAATCCTACATATACACATAATTAAAGTGGTTTATAAGTCAAAACTTTTAAGCATGTTGCAAGTTTTATGAAGAAATAATGGATTACTTTGGACAAGTTACTTTACCATAAAGGAACATCAAAACAGGCATTGACTCAGGAGCTCCAGGATCAAGACTAAAAACACCCAGTGAAGAAGATAGAGCCCAGAATTAAGATGGTTTAGAAGATAGAATGCTTGGTTTGGGACAAATACTTGAGTTAGTAAAGGTCTGCCTTAAATTTTTCATACCATTGAAAGTATACTCTATTTGTAAACACTGAATTACAGGGAAATATGATAGAAGAGCTGAAAATGCAAGAGGTGTTAGAGATGAGGCACAAGTGCCTTAGTCTTCAGTCCTTAACTGTGTCATGGGCCATGAGTGCTTCCGTCTGATCCTTGATGTGTAGACATAGCTGATGACTATCCCATTTCATGATATTGGTGAGTCTTAAGGTTAGAAAAAATGTAAATATGTTTTCTCACTAAGAAAACTGCAAAATTTACTATATAAATGTACTGTATAGATGGAAGTGGCAAGACGGCTCAGTGAGGAAAGGCACTTGCCACCAAACCTTATGATTTGAGTTTGATGTCCAGGACCTACATGGTGGAAGGAATGACTCTCGCAAGTTGTCCTGTGATCTCTACATGCAAACTGGTACATGTGTCCCCTAAATGATAAAGAATTGTAATTTTAAAATTATAAAACATGAAGAATGCCAGTTAGTTTTAATTCATTCCCTTTTTTCTTTTTCTTTTCTTTCCCTGCACCCCTCCCTCAATCCCTCTCTTCTTTTTTGATACTAGACTTAGAACAAAGGGTACATATAGGTAGGCACTGACCTCCACTCCTGGCCTTTGTTTGTTTGTTTGTTAAGAATTTTTTTAACTTTTTACTGGTTTGTGTGTATGTGTGTGTGAACTCACATCATGCACCCCAATCCCACTCATGTCATCATGATCTTGGGGCTGGCTCACCTGCAACCCCCACATCCAGAGCCAGCTCAACTGTGTTGCCCAGGCAAGGAGCAGGGCCTGAAGAAGGTTGGGGGCAGCGCTAGCTCTCCTGCTCTCATGATCCCATGGGAAGGACTGAGGATAGAGAAAACTGGCCCTTTTTTAAAAAAATTATTTTGAGTTGCACAGGCTGAGTTTGAATGCACTATGTAGTTCAGATAGTGCTCCTCCTGCCTCAAACCCTTAAGCAGCTGGTATTGATTACAAGTATGTGCCACTGCTTTTTGGTTATATTTGAATTTCAAATGAACAAACAACTTTTTAGTAGAGTTCATATAATACTGGGGATATATTTACATAGAAAAATTTGTTTATCTGAAATTCAAATATACTGGGCATTCTGTACTTGGTTTGACAATCATATCACTGAAAAAGCTGGATAAGAATAAATCACTCCAAAAAAGGTTCCCATGATTTCTCTTCTTCCAACTAGAGCAGATGGGAGAAATGAAGATTACCCAAATAAAACAAACTTGATTTGCACTTGCTGGCTTTTGCTTCCCATCTTTTTCTAAATCTTTGAAATGAATATTCATTAATACAACAAGAGAAATTAAATATAGGTTAGTCTATCATCTTTCTTTAACAAGGTTTAGAACAAAGTATAAAGGCAAACTTTTAAAAATAGATCTCTGCAGTTCTGACCTTCAGAATCTGCTCATATTTTCTGGGAGGGTAAAGGAATTAGGCCTGAGTCATTCAAGACTGTCATCCTGATCAGACTTACTGGTTCTGCTGGTAAGATAAAAAATTAAGTCCGGCGGGGGGGGGGGGGGGCGCAGGATGTTCAAATGGTTTCAAAAGGGATATGAGTACACCGATCCACATATGCTAATAAGTCAGGAGTTGGAGACCTGGAATGGTTTCACTAAGTCTAAGATGAAAGCTGTCCAGAGGACAGGCTGGGTTGAAGATGGAAGAAAATGGGTCCAGGTGACAATGAAGCCAATTATGACATTTCTAGCATATAAGTCAAAAATATTTTTAAAAACAATTTAAGCCAATTTGAGTTGGGGGGAGGAGTGGAGCTAGCCAGAGGGAGCACAGCAGCACACACAATTCTTAGAGAAGTCAGGAAGTCTGAAGCCACAGATGATGAAATGCAAAGGATTTTCAAGAAATAGCATTCCCACCTGTAGTCTTTGGAAGAATTGTTGCCAGACTCCAATAATTTTACTTTTACAACTTTGAGTAAGTGTAGTGACATTTTTGAGAATTCTGGAATTTTGGGTTCTTTTAAAAATGCAGAAATATTATAAGAAAGTGTTTTGTTTTAATCCCAGGTGTGGGGATTTGGGGCTATTCTGAACTAGCTGAAGCAGCCATGATTTGCCTTGTGCTCCAGCAGAGGCATGGTTCTTCCAGCTACAGAGAAGTTCTCTGATTGTGTGACACGTGGAATTCTGGGAACTTTTCAGAGGGTATATAAATGCAAGAGCAGTGTTAGGCAGGGTTGATGGTTGTTGGTTGTTCAGGGTAGGGGCTGGTTGTGGTTTGTTAGTAGTTGTGCTCAAAGAAGAAACAAAAAGAAAGAAGTTAGATTCAGAGGCCTCTATCTCTCTTTCCGATCTATCCTTCTTTCTCTTCTATTTAGTGATAGGAGTGAATCTGGAATAGAGGATGGGAAAAAGAAGAACCCACAGAGTAGCAAAGGCCAGCTACAATTATGTTCACATGAGGATAAGTCAGCTCATGGTTAGGCCCAAAGACTCCCTCAGTGTGATTTGGCCAAAATCTCTAAGACCTCAAAGAAGGTGGTCCCATCCTAGAGTCTGGAATGTGCCATTTATCCTTGATCCATTAATATATAAAACTTGGCTGACCTTATATATAATCCAATTTACCTAACCTCACCCTAACAGCTACTGGGCATGAGCATTTTAGTGAGGGGAGATGGTCTGGTTACATTATGCAGGTGGCTCGTAGACGAGGCAAAGAGGGAGGAAGGCAGGGTGAGAGTACCAGAAACAACCAGTTAGTCCAAGGCCACACATCTGACTAATGGTGGAGCCAAGACCAGTACAAAGTTTCAACTGTAACCACTGTGATATGTGTCATACCCTGAAAAGCATTTGGGATTTTTCCAGGCATCCTTTCTTGAATTCTCAGTAAAATTTACACATCTCACCCTTAGGAAGCTGATGCTGGGACTGAACTCAGGACCTTACACTTGTTAGGTAAGCATACTATAACAGAGCTACATCTTTAGTTCCAGTTTGCTTTTTGTTGTTGTTTTGTTTTTTTGGAGACAGGGTCTCATTGTGTGTCCCTGGCTGGTCTGTAACTTACTATGTAGATCAGGCTGGTGTTGAATTCACAAAAATCTGCCTGTCTCTGCCTCCTGAATACTGATGTCAAAGGCATGTACCACTCCAAATAAGTACATCTGCCAATCAATAGCCTAAAGTTCTCACTTACTACCTATTCCAGAGGGTGGGATTCCTCTCCTATTTCTGGAATTGGGACTCACCTCCAACCACCAAGACCTAAGGGTTTCAAATGTACACCTAAGAAAAAAAATTCTTTCTCCCAAAGGTACTTAACTTTATTACCTACCTATAGTGTGTGTGTGTGTGTGTGTGTGTGTGTGTGTGTGTGAGTGTGAGTGAGTGTGAGTGAGTGTGTGTGTGTGTGTGTGTGTGTGTGTGTTTCTGCATCTTGTCAAGTCCAGGTGTTTACTACATACAATCCAGGACAGCTCCAGTGAAGCAACCCCCAGATCCTCCAGTCTTTTCTCACAGACACAGACACTTCTACTGGAGATGTTCCTTCTGATCTATCCACAGATGATTCCACAGACTCTGAATAGCACGGAAACAGCCAACTCTCCTATGACTGGACCACCATCCCCATCCCCATTTCCTAGGTTTCCTAGAGACACGTTGCCCCAAAGTCGGCAGGAAGTAGCTAAAAGACCACAGCGACCATATTCCTGCTCCACCATCACCTCTTTCTTTTTTTTCCTTTTTTTTTTTTTTTTTTTTTTTCTTTCAGTGTTTTCGAGACAGGGTTTCTCTGTGTAGCCCTGGCTGTCTTGGAACTCACTCTGTAGACCAGGCTGGCCTCAAACTCAGAAATCCGCCTGCCTCTGCCTCCCAAGTGCTGGAATTAAAGGTGTGCACCACCACCGCCCGGCCCATCACCTCTTTCTAATTTTTTTTTTAATTAAGTCAATATGGGCGAATGTTATTAGCATTTTGTCTAGGCTCTACCACAGTTACCTGGCAACAGCCAGGTACTATAAAAGGGAATGCTCGCCCCCTCCTCTCTCTTGCCTTCTTGTTCCTGCTCTGTCGCCTCCCTCCTGCTCTCCCCTTTCTCCTTATTCCCCTCCCCCCTCTCTCCCCACATGCTCATGGCTGCTCACATGTGCATGTGCGTTCTCTCTCTCTCTCTCTCTCTCTCTCTCTCTCTCTCTCTCTCTCCTACCCTCTCAACTCCCCTCCCCATGCCCTGAATAAACTCTATTCTATACTATACCATCGTGTGGCTGGTCCCTCAGGGGTAAGTAATGCCTCAGCATGGGCCCACAGAGTCACCCCCTTCCCCCACACATATTCTATCCTTATCTTTTTATAAAACATAACACAGACCCCAATTTTTTAAATGATAAACTTTAACTATTTAGAACCTAAAACCTTCCATAATTATCTAAGGTTTATCATCTAAAGTTCTTTTAGGATAGTTTTCTGATTTTCTCAGAAAAAAAGAAGCATTCAATTTTACAATAGCCTAAACAACCTCAGCTGACATCTACAGAAGAGACAAATGACTGTGGCTATACAGTAAAAAGTATTACAGCACCAGCTTTTATTGCTAGCACTCCAAAAACTTTAAGAAACGAGCAAACAGCTTTCATGAGCCCAAAGTCACCGTGAAGGCACTTCAATGTCAGGGCACACAGAATGCTTATGAGACCAGAAGTCCAGGCAGAGTTACATTCTCTACTGTGCCTTCTCCACACACCTGGATCCCATTTCAACAAATAAAGTCAAAACCCCAGAAACATATGTGCCAACTTCTATGGTATATACCCAAGAGCCTCAGTTGTGAGGCAGCAGGAGGAGCCACATATCATTTACTACACGGCAACTGTTTGTTAAAGGCCCACGCCACCTGCCTTGAAGCCCATGTTACGACAGAAAATATGTGTGGTGTTATGGAGATTGGCTAGCACTCCGGGATTTGCCTCTTACCTGCATCCTAAGACCTATGACTACACTGAAAACCAACAGTATAGAAGAGAAAGAATAGGACCCTTTGTAAAAAAAAAAAAAAAAAAAAGGCACTTCCTTTCCTACCAGGCTGATGCAAGTTTGCCAATTCTCCCTGCACAATCCTTTAAAAGCCTTCTAGAAAAATCATTCATCATTCTTCCCACTGGAAAATTAGTTTAGCATAAGAGTCACATGAAAATAAACAGGAAAAAAAAAAAAGAAACAAACACATGATTGCAGGATATAGACTAGTTAAGAAGGCAACTGCAGACTGGAAAAACTCCAGCTTGTGAGGAGGGGGTCACAAAATGTTATAAACAACACAGAAGGCTTAGAAGGGCCATTCTAAATGTGACAAATAGTGTCCCTGAGTGAAGGCTGCAGGTGTCTTTTTATTATCTAAGTTTTCTGTTCCTTTTTTCAAAATTTCCACAAGCTTATATGAAACAAAAGAAACATCAGAAAGCAAAATTGCTTGTATGCTGTAATCAAAGATTTTTTTAAAGATGACTATTAGCTGAAACATAAGCAAGAAAAGCAGACTGAAAATACACCAAAGTATAATTAACAGCAGATTGGCGTTGGTACACAAAACTCCATTTTTACAAATTTTCTACAGTGATCATATTTAGTAAATATAAATAAAAATAATTTGAAATCAAAATTAAAGAGAACTTCTGAAGTTGCAACAGAGCTCAGAATTTGTCAAAAATAGACATAAATCATTTCAAAAAGAGACTTCAGTTTTACCCAAAGTCTGTCATTCAAGGTATAAAAGACAAAACTAGTAAGTTTTATTATACACAGTTCACTCAAGCTAACATATCAATCCCAATTTATAAAAGAAAAACAAATAACTACACTTAGAATAAAAGACTAAATGATCAGTCCACAGATACATTAAGTTTTCCTGGTAGGCAAATCTGTGGTAAATTAGTAATTTGCTTTCCTTCATTTCATGAATTTTCTTTAAAATTACAAAAAAAGAGGAAAATATGACTGATATCCTAGATCCACGGCCTGAGGCTGAACTCACTGACAAGCAGGGCCCTCCTGGCAGAAAGCAGCCAGTTCCCCTTCAGAGCTGGACCCATGCTTATATTAGGCAAAGCCTCAGGGGTGAGGAGACCTCAGGCAGCAGGAGATAAAGGCTCCATCTTGTTCTTGTCCAAAGAAAAGGCCTAGCAGCAGCACCCAGAGTACAAGGACATGATGCCATCTGGTGGTGGCCACTGTCAAAGACAATTTTATAATCTTGACTGACCAAGATTAAAGCTTTATTGCTCAAAATGGCATTCCCTGGTGACTGGTGAGAAATGCAGAATTTAGTGTCCCTCTTAACTCCCCAAATCAGAATTTGCATGCACATATGTACATATAAACATTGAGGAAATAGCTCGTCTTGAGAACAGTAGAAATATTTAGCAAAATCATTTGTTTCAAAGGCCAGTCTAGCCAAAGAGATGAGTCCCACCAGCAAGTAGCAAACAAGATGGAGAAAGCACTGTCAATCCTATCCTGTGAGCTTGTTTACTCATCCAGGTGCAAAAACAACAAACCCTGTCCTTACAGTGCTGAGATCAGGACCACATGCATAAAGACTCATCAGATCACACATCAGACTGATCAAGATGAGACATGAGCAACCTCGGAATGGATCCTCACACACTCGTACTTTTATTTGTCCTCAAAAATGATGACAATGAGGAAGGAGGTAGGGCCCACACAAGTAAACTTAAATTCATCTTCATGCTGGTACCCCAACACCCCTTTCCTTGGGTTCTTCATTTTCTCAGCTCCTGCTTGGAGAGAAAGGCCCCTTGAAGGCCTAAAATTTAAAAGTAGTCAGATACAGTGACCACTAGCTTACTTATCTAAAGGTAACTAACTAAAGGTACATTTTCAGTTCTCCAGATACATAAGCCATATACATTAACAGCCATATGTGACTAATGGCTATCATGAGACTAGAGACACAGAACATGTCCATCTCCTCAGACGTTACATTATATGGAGCTGATCTAAAAAAAAAAAAAAACATTCTCAATATAGTTTTTAAAATTGTAAAACAGGAAAAATCTTTAAAACAAAATAAAGGTATGCAAGTCCGTGCAGCTATATACCCTCAAAGGGACCGTGTGGAGTGTCGTCCTGCTCATAATTTCATTCAAGGACAGACTTCAAGGAGGCTCCGCTGAGGACACTTTGATAAATACAGGAGAACTCAATTTACAACCCCTTCCTGCCACTAACTTCATTTTCTTGCTTGATTGGATTCCTTTTATATTTTCACTTTTAATTCTGTGTTTATTATCTTTTACTACTTCATCATAGCAAGAAATACCTTCATGCTCTATGTTCTAAAACACTGCTGCATAATCAATATCTAGCACTAAGAACTGGGTCCAATGAGAGCCGGAGCCAGTGAGAGCTGGGACCAATTGAGAACTAGTGCTGCCAACCAGACCACCTGGGGAAACAACTAGCCAATCATGGCATACTGTCCGTTCCTCTTCTGCATGCCTGCCAGCAAGTACAGCTTAGCCCTGCTGAGCACAGTGAAGACCAGCATCGACTCCATTGAGCCTGTCTCTTGGTTCCAGAACCAGCTACTTAATTAATGTCAGAGAAAAGCAAGAGAAAGGCTGTCTCAGAGTCAGGGTGTGGCTCAGAGGCAGAGCACTGCTTAGCAAGCACAAGGCCCTGGGTTCCAACCCCAGCATCACAAAAATAAAGCCCAACTCAAATAAGATGCTTTTAGGGTTAGATGATGTTTAAAGGCTCCATTAAAAAACATAGTTGAAATATTCTAAGAATTAAGACAAGAATTAATAATATTTTGTAAACATGCCAGCCACTTCACAGCTACTAATGGTCCTTTTTTTCTTATCTTAAAACTTCAAAATTCATAGGCAAAGTAACCTCTTTGGTTACTTTAGATTTCTAAAGTTGTGAGGTCATTCTGAAACTGAGATTATATAAACAAGCTATCAGAAAGCATGTCACAATTGTTGGTTAATTACACTCCCCTACAGGGGGAGAAAAATCTCAGTTTCTTAAAATATGAATATATTTAAAACAACACCTGGTATGTCACAGTCTAAAGTGTGAACATCCATGGGTAGGAGGGAGGTAGAGACTGCACAAGTATGTCCCCTCTTCTTATTATCATGGCCTCAAGAAAGCAACAGAAGGTACTTTAAATTAGTAAGTAAAAGTTAAAACAATCTCCCCAACAACAGAGTTTGCCTTATGGAAGCTGAAGAACTGGCCCAGGAGTTAAAAATGCTTATTGCTCTTCAAGAGTACCCAGGTTTGATTCCCATCTCTGACACATCAGCTCACGGTCGCCTGTAACTCCAGTTCAAGATTCTTGGGGTACTACATATACATGGTACACTTACACCCCTGTAGGTCAAACACTCACAGCAATAAAACAAAAATAATAAATAAATCTTTCAAAAAACTCTTGTCAAACTCTGACAATTCCAATAATCCTGAGATGACATCAGACTGTCTCCCACACCAGCTATATGTTCCCCACAGCGGGCTTCATTTAACCATTCGCAGGAATGGATCTTTCTGAGGAATTTAAATATCTCCAGGATACAAAAAGTAACATTTCATCTAGTCTTTTATTCACAAAAGTAAGTGACAGAAGAATCAGGAGATAGTTAAAAGAGAACAATAGCATCAGAGAGAAGCAGGAAAAGGAACCAGCAAAACCTCAAAAGTAACATAAATAATCCCAGGGTGGGGGAGACATTCTTAAATGTAATCCAAGATGAGGCAGAGGACAGCAATGAGCCACTGCAGTAAGAAACATGCTGGAGAGAAGGCTCTGCCGCCGGTAAAAGCCCTGGCTGCTCTGCTAGAAAACCTGGGTTTAATCCCAGCATCCACAGGGCAGCTCACAACCATCTGTAACTCTAATTTCTGTGGATCTAATACTTTCTCTCTGGCATCTGAGGGCAGCAGGCACACCTTGGTGCAATGACATGCATGCATGCAAAACAGTCATATGCATAAAATAAAATTTCTCGGAAAAAAAAGAAATAATAAAAACAAAAAATAATTCTTAGAAATTAAAATCATGGTTTTCCAAATCTTAAATTGTAGCAGTAAACAATGGGAATTATAAAAGGAAAAGCTGAAAACCAAATTAAGTATATGTATGTGAGGGGAAAGTAGATAAACATAGAAAGAGCAAATTTAACAGAAAACCAATGACTCAGTAGTAGAAAAAGATTGGGGTGGGGAAAATAAAATGATAGGAGATCTTTTCCTTGAGCTAGGAAAGACAAATTATACTAAAAGAACTAGCAAGCACCACAAAAGAATAAGTAAAGACCTCCATCCTGATATATTCCAGGGAAATTTCAGAACTCATAGCCACAGAATGTTCTAGAAAAAGAAACAGAATGACTAGCATCAGACTTCTGATCAGTGGCAATGGAGACTAGAAGGAAATTAAATAATTTTTTTTCAAAGTTGTCATGCAATTTTATAGAATATTGTATAAATCTACAATGTACAATGGATTCACAAATACACAAGAAATAACCTGCCACTAAATGATGGCAGATTACTGATGGCTAATTACAGAGCTGGTAACAAGATGGGGCAGGGCAAGGGCAAGTTGCTGTCAATAAAACATAATAACTATATCCAAATTAGTAATCAATATGAAGATAAAGACATTTTCAAACACTCCATAACTTTACCATCCATGCTTCCTCCCTGAAAAACTTAACTCCAGTAGGTATTCTTACAAATCAAGAAAGAAATCTATAGGTAACAAGAAGTATAAAGTCACGCACAAGTCCAGGCACTGTAAGGAGCACAGTCCATCCATCTACATTTATTAAATAGCATTGTGGAGAAAGGGTCACAAGACAGCTGGGGATTCATTTCTATGGGCCCAGCCATGAGGCTTATGGTAGGAAGAGTAATATTTAAAACAATCACAATACCATGAAAATGCCACCCACTGGTTTCTGATTTTAGAATCAACCCATAGATGAAGCAGGAAACATTTAAAGAATTAAAGACAGAAGACGAACGGTACAAATGGCATTACCACACAAGCCCAGCAGTGGCACTGGTACAACCATCCGCTCTGTCTTACACAGCAGTCTCCCCAAATCAACAGTCAAAAAATAGAGATGTAAGTATATTTTGAATTGTCAGCAGCAACTATTTCTGAGAAGTAGGCTTAATTTTGGTTGCCTCCTATTCTATATGGTTTTTCCATGTGCATGCTGGGGGAGGCGGGGGTCACCCACACTGTCCAAATGTAGAAATGTTTCAAGAACATCAGAAATGTTCTCTGTAAGTGATCTCATTCTGTCTTTACAAAAACACAAACACATTTTCTGAACATTGGAAGGGAAAGTTTCACTTCCACCTACACATCCAAAGAAAAGATAAATCAATTTACATCTAATATCACAGAACCAGTTTCCCAACACCTCCCCACAAGAAGTTAATTCATTGGAGCTGTACCTGACAGGCCCTTAGAACTGGAAGCCAGCTTTTCCAGGTGACTGTTGATTTTGTCAATCGCTCTGAAGTTCTTGTTCCTCTTCAGAACATCCACAACAGACCGAGCATGTCCATCTAACAGAGTAGGGTCTGCTCCAAAGCTCAGCAGCATCTGCACATCTTCAGTTTGTCCTAGGGCAGACCAGATTGAGAAATGGGAATGCTCATGCCTCCTTCTATAAGGAGATGTCCCCATGAGTGTTCAAGGGACTGGGGTCCCTCTTCTTTAAGCAGCCTATACTGACAGCCTTGGGCAGTCTACCCAACTCCCCCAAAGCAAGGAGCCCTTTGATGTGGAGTGGGAAGGACAATAGCTTTTAAGAGGTTCAGAAGTGCCCTCCTCTCTCTCTACCTTTCTCCCCTCTCCTTGGCAACAAGCAAAGAGAGGGGGAATCTGGTTACTAGGCAACAGTTACAGCTGTAAGGATAAGAGCAAGCTGTGACTTCAGATTTCTTTATCCCCTGGAGAGGAAGCAGAATATTGTTCCAGAAAAATACATATATTTATGAAATATAAAAATAAATATGAACATATGTATACATACATATACATACATACATACACACACACACACACACAAACACACACGTCTAGTGACAGAAGGAAAAGGGAGCAATCGCTTTGGCATTAGGGTTTTATTGTCATCATTGTTACTCTGCCTGGCCCCAACCTTCCAGCTGTCAGCTCCATTTGTGCTCGGATGTGCAGATGTACGTATCTGACAAGCATCAGCGTGTCTCAGTGATCATAGATCTGACTATTTTCAGAATAGAAGGGTATGGCCCTGGGGTGCACAGCACTTACACAGGTACAAAGAATTAAATCAATGCTAACTTTCAACTCTCCTGTGTAATACTAACAATTACCGTCTGATAAGGCATCTCCATGCCAACTATCAGGCTGCTCACTGTGTTATCCTCCACCATCTCTGTACTCACAGCTGCCTCTCTCACTATACAAAAAATAAATAAATAAATAAATAAATAAATAAATAAATAAATAAAATGTATACTTCCTGTTCACTGAGATCTTACTGTGGTAGGCACAATACTAAGTCCTAAGATTCCTGATCCATGATGTCTGTATACTCCATCATATATTAATCTAGATGCTGCTGTAATAAGACTCTGAAAGTCCCCAATCAGCTAACCTTAAGACAGATTATCCAGTTGGGCCTGACCCAGTTATATGAGTGTCAAATGCCAATGTCCTGGAGATCAGAGAGAAAAACTAATCATCAAAGAAACAAAGATGAGAGGAACAGGATGCACAGAAAGTTCTTCTCTGCTGGTTTTAAAGGTACCAGATGCCACAAAGTGACTGTGTGTATGGCCTGTAGAAGCTCAGAGCAACTTCTGGCAGAAATTCAGAAAGGAAGTTTAAACCTTAGCTAGTATCTTAGATTCTGCCCCACCAAATATGCCTGAAAGCGGACCTATAATTCCAGACACAGCCAAAGCCAACACTGAATTCAGCCTTTCCAAAATATCAGCAGAAGACCCAGTTACATCATGCCATACTACTGACCTACAGAACTGTGAACTTTAAAACTGAGCATCAGACAGAGGGAGTGTTGTTATAAGCCACACTGATGGCACTTCGTTACACAGCACTGGAAACTCACACAATTATTATAGCATAAAAAAGGAGGTGAAAACCTCCCATCTGCAGGGTATCAAATGGACCATGAAAACTAAGAAGTGCTTGTTTTCAAAAGCATTGCGTGAGCTGGCAAGATGACTCAGCAAGTAAAGACACTTGCCACTAAGGCTGACAACCTTAACTCAACCCTGAATCCATACACAGACACACAAACACACATACACACACACACACAAATAATAATTAGAAATTTACTATATATATATGGTGTTTGTTTGTTTGTTTGTTTGTTTTAAAGAAATAAAAAGGTCCCTATTTCCAGTGTGGCTTGCTGTCAGAAGATCCTGGACCAGCCTAGATCACTAGTCTGCTCAGGTGATCACCTCACCAGGCGTGAGTGCCACCACTCCCTGACTGAGGCTTCATTACCACTAAAATTGTGGAGGAAATGCTCTGTGTTTGTTTGAGACAAGGTCTCACTGTAGAGCAAACTGGCCTCAAATTCAAAGGGATCCTGCCTCTGTCTCCTCAGTGCTAGGATTAAATGTATGTGCCAACATACATGATGCAAAAAATAAAAATAAAGGTTTTTATATAAGCAACAGAAAGCAAATACTGACAGGTCTGAGTTTGGGGGAAGTGAGTGTCATCAAAAAGCTCTATGGGAGTGACCAGCTTTCCTCCTTCAGTGTCTACAAAGGCTGTCCACATCACTGTAGCCAACTTCTCCTCAGCTATGCCTGTCTCTCTTATACATGGCCAATATAACACCATGTGTGACAGGCTATAATTCCCATGTTAGGTTCTAAGGACCATGAAGATCATTATCAGTTGCCTGGTTTACAGTTTATCTCAGGTAGCACACCAGATTTGGTAGAAGGAAGGAAGGGAGGGAGGGAGGGAGGGAGGGAAGGAGGGAGGGAGGGCGAGCTTTGTAGCAAAGCTACAAAGGTGAGTATGGGGCAGGGAGGGATGTAGCCAAAGCCTATGTTCTTGAATTATTAAGCCCCACAGAAATCACTTAAAGTCAACAGAGCACAGGAGCCAGTGGCTCTCCTCTCACCCACCTCCCTCCTGCTTACAGCCTGTTCTCCCAAACATATTTAATTCAAGGAAAAGTTTAGTCCTGTGAGCCTGCCATGTGTGAGTTTTCTGATGTCTGCAGTCACTGGCCCACAACACACACTCATCAGTGTCCCTACTCACGCTTGATGGTGTATCCTGGGAAGTGGGCAGCAACAACATGCAGGACAGTGCAGCCAGCATCATCTCTGTGGTTGATGTGCCCTTTCCACTCAGGCTGATGTTCCATTATCCACTGGAAAAGATGACTTTCCCCTGGGTAGAAATAAGTTGCAAATATTAGTTTCTACATAAAATCAGCAAATCAAATCAACTGTATGCCCCCTTCCCCAGGGAACAAAATGGGTACTGCAGCATACATTTCTATTCTCCACCAAAAGGGGAGAAGAGAGGCAGACATTTCATGATAATCTTAGGTCAGGACCCCTAGAAGGAATTCTTGACTGTGTGATTTACTAAGTGAGAGAAACTCAAAAGAAAGAGGTGAAGAAATCAAAGCAGGCAGGGAAAGGAGCTAAGACTGTGTCCTGAGCTGCATCTGGCTCCAGCTATGGTAAAGAGGACACAGGACAGGGTCTTGACCTTCAGGACACAGGAAATTTGCTAATCTTCATTTGAAAATGGAGTCCAGGATTATACTGTTTTTAGTCAGGCCTTACTTTAAAATGCTTATCTTCCAATCTCTGCACAAGAGGAAGGACAGTGTCATGTACAAAATCCCCAGAATATAGAATGGATAATTGTAGAACAGAAATAAAAGATGGAAAAATTAAGCCCCAGGTCCTGGCCACCCCAATTCCCTCTGGGATGATTACACAGCCTAGAAGAGATAAATAGAGCTCTCTTGGCTTCTTCTGGTCCAGGCAGGTGTCAAACTTAAACATGAAAACCCAATTTTCTATCTAGTATGGTATAAGTGTATGTATATTAATGATAGATTCAAACATTTAACTTTTTTAAAACCAAACAATTAAGCTTTAGAGAGTCTATCTTATGAAAACGGCAGCCCTGTTAGGTCTAGCACATGCCTGTAGTCCCTGTTAGGTCTAGTGGCACATGCCTGTAGTCCCTGTTAGGTCTAGTGGCACATGCCTGTAGTTTCTGTTAGGTCTAGTGGCACATGCCTGTAGTTTCTGTTAGGTCTAGTGGCACATGCCTGTAGTTTCTGTTAGGTCTAGTGGCACATGCCTGTAGTCCCTGTTAGGTCTAGTGGCACATGCCTGTAGTCCCTGTTAGGTCTAATGGCACATGCCTGTAGTTTCTGTTAGGTCTAGTGGCACATGCCTGTAGTTTCTGTTAGGTCTAGTGGCACATGCCTGTAGTTTCTGTTAGGTCTAGTGGCACATGCCTGTAGTCCCTGTTAGGTCTAATGGCACATGCCTGTAGTTTCTGTTAGGTCTAGTGGCACATGCCTGTAGTTTCTGTTAGGTCTAGTGACACATGCCTGTAGTCCCTGGTGTTCTGAAGCCAATGCAAGAGGGACACAAATCCAAGGCCCACCTGAGTTACAACTGAGTTCAAAGCCAGACAAAGGAACTAACAAAACACAGTCTCAAAATTAAAAAGGGTGTGAGGGCAAGAGTCGCTCATTGGTGGACAGCTTGCCTAGCATGGGTAATGGCCTTCTTTCTATCCTAAGGGAGAAGAGGGAGGGAGGGAACAGAGAGAGAGAGAGAGAGAGAGAGAGAGAGAGAGAGAGAGAGAGAGAGAGAGAATGCAGTCCCTTGACACTATAACCAACTGTATCAGTATTAGCCCATATTCTTCTCAAGGATCCCCCAGCACAGTCCCAAAACACAGTTGTAGGCCCTCTAGGTGAGGGAGAAAAACATGTTGAGGGACAGAACCATGCAAGCTGCCTGGGTCTCAACAGTTACTCTGTCCCAATCCCTATCTGGAACAGGGATCCTTACCCTTCGGTCTAGACTCTAAAAACACAAAATCTTTGCAAGCTGAATCTCTGGAAACTACTAGGTGCCAGGAGAAATAAAGATGTCGTGTACATGCGGAAACTCTGAATCACTTGGATAGGCTGCCTTCAAGTAGCTCAACTCTGGCTCTGAGCTGTCAAACAGTTAAGTGAAGGGGGGAGCACTCACTTGATTGAATACAGAGCCGCATGAGGGCATGGAGAGGGCTGGGTCCTATGGTCTCAATGTTTGCACCGATGGAGATGAGCCACTGAACCAACTTGGGCACTTGTTCCATTTTCTCATAAAGCCCAAGGAAGACATACTTCTGGAGGGAAAAAACAACATATACTAGCAGAGTCATGGGAGTTACTACATTGATACTAAACTTTGAGCTCCATCATCCACAAATTTTGAACCAGTAAAACATGAATTAATTATGCTCTGCCTGAGAATATCACAAATAGCACATCTACAATGAAGCAGCTGCCGGGAAGCCCTAAATACAAGTGACATGGCCTCCCTCCTATAAAGATACATTCCTGGAATCACTCCCTTACCTCAAAAAGACTCTGCAGTGACAACTCAGAGACATGGATGTTGCTTGGCAGCCTGTCTTTCTTTGCTGACAAGAGTAGAAATGACTGTTTATAAGAAAGAAGAAAAGGTTAGCACAATAATATTACCCACAGAAGTTATTACAACAAAAAGGTTATTGTGTGAGCTAACAACAATCAAACCACAAGCTTCATCTACTTTTTAAGCTACTACAAAATTTGTTAGCCTGAACTAAGATAATCAGTCTCTGTGTCTAGCTATTTTCCTGGCTGCCTGGGAGCAAAGTTCTTTCCACATTCCTTCACAACCTGCTATGGACAATATTCTCTAATATCAAGCAGCATGAGATGGGATGAGGGCGGTCTGATGTCACACAGACCTAAAGTTCTAGACTTGACATGACCATGCCTAGAGACATAACTCTAGCTTCCCTCTCTCACATATGTCCCCACCAATGGACTAGGATCCCAGGAACTGAGACTGAGGCCAAAGTTTGCTAATAGGTCCTTTCAGTTTGATTCATGGTTAATACCCACCTTCCACAGGCCCACTGTCTGTGCTTAGCCCTAGATAATGCATTCAGGGCTTTGTCTGTCCTGAGTGTTGGCCTGGCTTTTACAAGATGCCTCAGTCCCCAATATTTAAAACTACCTATACATCACTACAGCTAGGATGTTGGGCCTGCCCCCTTGGACTGGATTCCTGGGCCTTCCCTTGACTATATAGGACAATGATGTCAGATTATTATAAAACTTCTTTACTCAGCAGTTGAAGAGCTGCTCAGTGGTTAAGAGCACTGGCTGCTCTTCCAGAGGACCAGAGTTCAATTCCCAGCACCCACATGGGAGCCTACACCCATTTGTAACTCCAGTTCCAAGAATCTGACAATCTAACATGCTCTACTATCCCCTGGGTACCAGACAAGCATGTAGTACACTGGCAAACACCATAAACATTTTAAAAAAGGAAAAAGAAAACTTGGTCACTCAGTGCTTAGCACACTGCAGGACTCCAGCACATACTACAATTATCACTAGGTTCCCTTAATCATTCTTTTTTAATTCTCAGCAAAACCCTAAAAAATTAACTCTGTATGCTGTAACTTACAAATGAAAATCTGAGGCTCAAAGGAGAAATTATCAGTCCAAGTAGTAAATGAAGGGAAAAGCCTCAAGGACACCTGAGATCTCATTTAGCTGTTAGCAAGCTCTTTTAGAACTACACAGAAACCTTTAGTTGGTAAAGTGCACATCAGGCAAGTATCAAGGTCTGAACTCAGATCCCCAGCATCCACATAAAAATCCAGGCACAGAAACAGGCATCTCTAACTCCAGCTGAGGCCAAAGAAGACAGGGAAATCCCTGAAGTTCACTGGCCAACCAGCCTATCTGAATGATGGGCTCCAGGTTCAGTGACAGATCCTGTTCAACAAAATAAGGTGAAGAGTGACTGAGGAAGATAGGCAACATTAGCCTCAGGCCTCCACACAGAAGTACACACGTGTGCACATGCATCTGCATACACATATGCATACACAAAGAAGTACACATCACATATACTGTACACAACACACATACACACACAAAGGCACACATGCATGAGGTACGCATGTGCTCATACCCCCACACTAAGAAAAATAAATAAATAAATGTTTTTAAAAAGTTATTCTGGTATCAAGATAATATATTACATTCCCTTGGTGTCAAAGAAAGAAATAATTTAATACAGTGTGTGTTTTCCTAGTAAGAGAGTCACCTGTACTCACATGCCATAATCCTTTCTTTGCCAACTTCTCAATTACAGATTGCCACACTTCTGTTGAAAATCCAGTAGTGAAAATATGATCAAAGCAGGGCAAGAAACTCTGCAAGACAATGGAGTCACCTGAAAGAAAAATTCCATAGCTTAGAAACTTTCAAATGAGGGAAGTCTAGAGCCCTGAAGAACAGTTCCCCAATGAAGACCACGTAGAATCAAATGATAAGTTAAAGATCTCAGGAGGAAAACTCCCTTCAAAGGAGAAATCCAAAATGACTGACAACTATCTTAAGTTTCACCGTACAATCCGTCCCCTAAGAGTCAGATGCCATATCGTAAGCTAACCATCACTTAGCTTTCCTCTCTGCAGAGCCCAGTGATAGGAGCTTCTGTTTATCCTCTCAGGTAAGCCACCAAGGCAATACTATTTAACTAGAAGCCCAGATGGGGTCACAAAGCTCACTCTGGTGACAAATATTGTTTATTCAACAGGTGGAAATTACGGTAAATGAAAGCATGCATGATCCTGGAATGGCAAGCAGATAATTCCTAGCAGAAACACCTTCCAACACAGGAGGCCTGTCAACTACTGCAGCTCCTTATCCTCCAGAGCACATCTCTCAAACACACAAATGGAGATGTCTAAGGGATAGTTAAGTAGCAGAACAACATGGCACCTCTTCCAGGGTCAGAAATTTCAAAACCTAAGTAAATAAGTAAAAAACAAAATTTAATTAAATAGATAAACAGATAGACATAGATATAGATAAGAATATAAAACAATGTAAAACTTCATTAATTTGCTTTTAAAATTTTAGGAACTGTGCCATAGGCCTATTTCACTCTCCAAAAAAGGAGTGCTTTGGGAGAAAATCATGCAATGTGGTGCCCTAAAAGAGAGATGGGGCAGTATTCACGAGCACAACCTAGTCTTCCAGAGGAGCTGGACTTTGTTCTCAGCACCCACATACCCACATACGATGGCTCACAACCACCTATAACTGCAGCTCTTGGGGACCTAACACCCTCTTCTGTCCACTAACAGCACCTGCACACACAGTATACATTCTGGCTCAATGAGAGATCCAGTGGACAGCAGATGAGAAAGATAACTGCTGTTGACTTCTGGCCCTAAGATGGGCACACATACACACACATGCACTCACACAGATGCAGAAAGATTCTGAGGAAGCTCTGAGAACTGGCCAAGCTATTACTTTAGGAGGAAAATAGACCATCTTTGGACATTAGGGACAAAACTCTCAGGAAAGAAAATGTGACCTACCTGGAGGCTTTCTATTTCTCTGTCTGGAGGACACAGGTGTGCCTACCTCTAACCCTTTCCCACTGCCTAAGTACTGATCCTTCTCTGTACAAAACATGCCATAGTCTGTAAGGCTCTACCATAGACCACGAATGTGTGTGAACATGGTTGCCATGGGAACAGCTAAGTGAAGAGCAGCTCATTCACCAGCAACATCGGATTTCCTACTTTAGAAAGCCAAAAGTATTTCTTAGTGATGCTAGAGTGTCTGTCACTTTGTATAGTCTGAGACCTCTGAAATAGGAGTATGCCTTAAAGTAGATGCTGTTTTCCCTGGAACAACATACAGAAGTGGCACTTGTTAAGTCAGTGTAATTTAAATCTGATAGACACACTATCTGAAGGCAAGGTTACTGCCAGAGCAGTAGACTGCACCATCTCTGGCAAGAAGTGTAAGACACAGGTCCCCTGAGCCCTCCTGGAATAGTATGTAAGGCCTTTGATCCCTGGGCAAGGAGTTTTGCAGCTAAGTTGCCAAACATACATTGGCAGCTGTCCCAGGACCCTCCATCAGCCCTCTAGGTTCTTTTCATAGCAAACAAGGGTCCATGAGATGGCACAGCACATAAAGGCTTAATAAACAATGTGAAACCTTAAGAGAGAAAACAAACACATACTAAGAATAATAATTTTTTAAGAAAAAGAGAAGAATGACTTTTAGCAGATTAGAGAAAAATACTTGAAAGAACAAAATCATCCAGGACAAGTAGTATAAGAAAGAAATCTCTAACCAGTGATAAGGGAAAGTTACAGGTTAAAAAACACTACTCCAAAAGCTTTAAGTCATGAGAGTAATAGTACATTGCTGTTTTTACAAAGGCGCAAGCCATTGAAGTTTCCAAAATGCTTTCTGTCAGACCAGTTTCATTCCAACTGAATACATTAGCCCCAGAAGAACACTCTAGAGTCATTTTTTTCATGAGGCATTTGGGGGTAAATAACAAGGACTTAAAATATTCTTCTCCAGTTTGACTTACTGCTCATCGTTGTGAAGATCCCAACAAGAAAGCCAGGAACCTGCACTTGCTCTGGGCTTCTCTGCAAAAGTCGTAGACCCTCAAAAAACATCCGAGCAGCTTCATAAGGCTGGAGCAAGTGCAGCAAGGAGTAACCAGCTCGGTAGTACCCCTGGAAAAGGACAGAGTAAAGTGTCATGTTCCCATCACCTCTACCCTGCTGCTGAAAAGGAATGCAAACTTCAATCCAACTCCAGAAGTCTCACTGTGTGCAAAGAAACTCACTGCCCCATGTGTGCCTCCAGGTGTGTGTGAGTGTGTGTATGTGCACGTATTGTGGGTGTAGGTGTGTGACTGTGAGTGGGTGTGTTGCTTGTTTAAAGCTAGAAGTCAATGGCAGGGGTCTTTATCGATTGCTCTCCACCTTGCTTCTTTTTAACAAGATCTCTCACGGAACCACTTCAGCAAGACTGACCAGCTAGCCAGCCAGCCCTAGGATCCACCTAGCTCTCTCTCCAACCAGCACTGGGGTACTAGCATGTTGGTACTGAGAATTCCAAACTGAGGCCTTCATGCTGGCTTAGCAAGCACTTTACCCACTGAGTCATCCCCCAGTCCTAAGAAGGACTTCTAACAAGCATTAGACACAGGCTTCCCACATTATACTGTGTGCCATGCTCTTCTGACACATCTTACCTGTTAAGAAGGTATGTAATCACATCCAACTCTAAAATCTCTGTAACACCTAATGTGACAGAGAGGGAAGAAAGCAGGCTACTTCCTGTCATGTGTGTGGCTTATTGTTCATGGTGTTAATCACAGTCTGGACAGGAGAAGAATGAAAAGTGTCCTATAACTGGCATTCAGAAAAAAACTGAGATTTCTGTGTAAGCACAGAAGTTGTTCCTTGTTCCTTTTACTCAAAGTAAACACAATGTTCACTGGTATGTAAGAAAAATCTGCAGTGACAAACACTGAGTATTACTGAGCTCTATACTATAAGCTATAGCAACAAGAGGCAAAAACTGTGTTTTATTGTAAAGAGAAGAAAATTACAACTAACAGGGAGATGAACCAATAAAACAGCTCAGTGAGTAAAGGCACTTACTGCCAAGCCTGATGACCTGGATTCAGGTCTCAGGCCCACATGGAGAAGGAGAGAACCAACTCCCACAAGTTAGGGCACAATCATGCCTCCAGCATACACACACACAAATAAATAAATAAATAAATAAATAAATAAATAAATATGTGTAATATATAATAAGTAATATTTAAGATAGAGAATGGTCTGGTTTCATATATATATATATATATATATATATATATATATATATGCAGGACTCCACCTAAGAGTAAGAGGACACTGCCTTCCCCAGTTTAGTCACCTCCGGTGGTAGAGACACACCAAGACTGCTGTCAGAATTAATGGAAGTATTCACAACCTGGGTTCATGCAAAATCAAGCATTTAGAAATCCAACTCAACCTTGGATCTCTCAGTATTTATTAATCTGAACTAACCTTTCTCTGCACATCTAAAGAGCTCAGGTAACAACTTGAAAAAAGAGGGAAAACTACATTTGTACTGTGTTGGGTTGGTTTGCTTGTTTGTTTCTCCAAGCATGCAAGCTGGCACAGAATTTTCCATTGATTTATCTCAGATCTAAAATCTCATCTTTTATTCTGCAGGGAGAAGAGTATGGGGATATGCTATCCCAAAGCATGCTGCCTTGGCATAAAGATTACTTTAAGAGGAAGGCATTTGTAAATCAAAGGAGGCAGAGCAAAGCCTTCCTTCTCTAACTCACTGCAGGCAGGATCTCCTGGGAGGACAATTACCATAAATCCCCTCACTTGAAGGAGCTTTTGAAGCACTGAGGTGAGCACACACAATCCTTCTCCCTGAAACAGCTCTTTCTATTTGTTTCCTCGTACAAGTTGCAGCCCCTACAACCTAAGGTGCCTTCCTTTGTACTTCACTTTTGTTTTTAAAAATGTCACGCTGGTTGGTGGCAGTGCACACCTTCAATCCCAGCAGAGGCAGGCAGATCTGTGTGTTCCAGGACAGCCTGGACTACAAAGTGAGTTCCAGAACAGCCAGGGTTTGCAAAGCAAAACAAAACAAAAAGAAAGAAAGAAAAAAAGAAAGGAAAAGGCATAAACTTCCAGGCTTGTCCCCTTCATTAGAAGCTTTAGGAAATCCTCATAAAAAATCCACAAATAAAATGTATGCTTGTTTCCTCAGTTAACTCACTAGGGCTCCAGCCACTGAACTAAAAAGGACTAGCTGTTTCCTGTACTACAGAGTGCAGTGAGGGTGGAAGGAGAGAAGAGACACCTAGGAGCTGCAAGTAAAACTGGAGGAGTGGCTATGGTTGCCGTGCTGTTGGGAGCTGGATGTATAAGCACACAAGGAAACTGGGAGCATCATTCAGTCACAGCCAAAACAGTGGGAATGCATGCAGGGCCTAACTACTCCCCCACCCTAGCACGCCCTTGAGAAGACTTCCCAGAAATGTCATTCCAGTTTTCAAGCTCAGGAACTTCTACTGTACCCACCTTCTAAGGAACGTAGCTCAGTAGAGTGCGTCCCTAGCATGTATAAGGGTCATGCCTACTTATAATGTGAAATAGTCAAGCCTCTCTCCCATTAGTTGAGTCATTTGTAGCTCCAGCCTCCCCACCTCTTCTCCTTGTGTTCTGCTGCCAACAATTTTGTGCAGTCTCTCCTCAGTTCTTGCAGTCCTTAGGCTCATTTTATGGTTGAGGACCATGGACTGAGAGCTAGAATCTCTGGTGCACATCAGAGCATGTGACAGAAAAGCTACTGCTCAGTGTTTTCCCACTTTATGGAAGAGTCTTTCTCTATTACCCAGATCACTAATTTAACACCTCGCTGCCTCAGTACTTCTGTGCTATTCTTCTCTTTGAGTATGAATTACTCAAGGTCTGAGATGGTGTCTCTCACTTCTTTTGTGTGTCCTGAAACACCAATGCCTTACAGGGTGGGCATTCAGGACATTTCAGTTGAAAAAGCATCAGTGCTTGCCAGAGCAGGCATAGTGGGGATGCATGCCTTTAATCCCAACACCCAGGAGGCAGAGACAGGCAGATCTCTTTGAGTTCAAGGCTAATCTGGTCTATATAGTGAGTCCCAGGCTAGCATGGCTAAAGAAATGCACACACACACACACACACACACACACACCATTTACTGAACTTTGTTAATAAACAGCCTTACAGCCGGGCGGTGGAGGCGCACGCCTTTAATCCCAGCACTTGGGAGGCAGAGGCAGGTGGATTTCTGAGTTCGAGGCCAGCCTGGTCTACAGAGTGAGTTCCAGGACAGCCAGGGCTACACAGAGAAACCCTGTCTCGAAAAACCAAAAAAATAAAATAAAATAAAAAATAAACAGCCTTACAGGGTCTTACTGGCCTCCCAAACTTCTCTGCTCCCCTAAAAGGGTTTGATTTCTACTGAACTGTCATCTGAAATAAAGCTTTGCTAAAATGAAGCTTGCTGATAATAAAGATCACTTGCAGATCAAGCATCTTTGTCTAACTATCTCAGGTCTAAGTGAGCTCCTCCAGCCTCTCACTGAGCTCTAACTACCAGACCCTCTCTCCCCAGGCAGCATGTGTCAACACTAACCATCCCTATACCTAACTCCTCGAAAGGGAAAGCTCCCCCAGCCCATAGATCTTTCTGAAGAGCAAGTGCATTCAAAGAGACACATTTCTAGAATATCCACTTTAACAAGAAGGAACAAGAGCAATGGAAGTAGGAGGAGGAGGGAAGCAGGCACCCCGCTCTCCTATACCTTCACATAGGTTGGGTCCCATTGCAGACACTCCTTGGCAGCAAGAAAAGCCTCGTTCCACTTCCCCAGGCTGTAAAATGCATTGGATTTGTTGCACAGCAGCACAGCCAGTTCCCGAGGGGGAGTCCTGTGAGCAAGAACAAACCAGAAATCAATAAAGCTATCATTCTACAAAGGTCCTCAAAGGTCACTGCTCTAGAACTGACTGCTGTCACCAGGCAGAGGGTTTTAGCAGGAAATATCTGTTATACATATAAAATCTGACTTTTTAATCCCCTAAAAAGACTGGAGCATTTACAATGTACAAACCTATGTTTCTTGCTCCCAAATACTCTGCTCACACTTTTTTAATGACAAATGGTTTTAACATCTTAATTCCATCCCCCACACCAATCAATACAAATATTTTTATATCTGTAGAGAGAAAATGTAAAATTACATTGGAGAAAATGTAAAACTGATGATGCCATAAACATGGGGATGGGATGGCATTCCTCCCAAGACTTCAAAAAATGCAGATGTGACATGACCCCATTCCACATACACACCATATCCTCTCAGGATCCATGGGATTAGGCTGTAGAAGTAGGCTCTGCAAGCTTGGAGGCAGGCTCTACAGGCAGGAATTCCAGGGTACTTGTACCCATTGTGTGGATCAAAGGGAAGACAAGGGTTCTGGGTGAACAAGGCACCAGCTTCTAACTCCTGCTTGTAAGAAGGAACACAGCTGGAAGATGGCCAAAGAAGGGTCCTCTGAGGCATGGCGGGGCAAGGGCCACTCATGCCTTTCCCCAGAACATACATGGCAGCAAGAGAAGCACTAAGAGCAGTCTAGAACAAGAAAGAAGATTCCAAATGTACCACACTATCAAGGGAAGTTCAAATGCCACTGGAATGTTAGACACACAGAGGGAGAAGACAAGACTTAGGGCTTTCTTTTCATTTTAAGAGTGAGAAAACAAGTCGCTAGGTATATATATCCACATCTTGTAAATAAAAACAAAAAACAGCAAATAATATCTATTACCTTCCCCATTCAACCTTCTGTATGTCTACCTTCATTAACTGCACAACTTCCCAAGTGAAAGAATACAGCCCAGAAACACACAGGTGGTCAGCAGCAGATAGTTAGCAAAGAGAAAAGGGAATAAAAGCCAAACACGGGATATCACTCACAAAATAGAAAAGGCTTTGGAAGATGAGACCCCACACACACACACACTGCACAATGACTCCTACCTGTAGGAGAAATGCATTGCTTCCTCTCAGAACTCTCCCGTCCTCCTCCACCCAGCAAAGCAGCAGCCCTAACTCCAGACTTCTGGATTCCAGAACCATAAGAGAACAAATCTGTAGTCTTAAGCCACTAAGTGTATAGTAATTTGTCACAGGATATTAGTATAGCAATTATGCTGGTCAGCATGTGCTTTTTCATGCATATAGGAGACTTTCTAGAAATAGCAACATAGACTAGATACAGAAACAGGAAAAATTTGCAAAAGCAAATTTCTTTTGATTAATATAGTTATTTTCATACTTTCATTCAGCTTTATTATTGCTACTCTAATTTTTATTTCTATGAGAAATGAACTTTTGCAATTAATATTTGAGATTATCTTATCAAGCTATAGATTTCATATACAATCAATTATGTATATGTCACTATTTGCTCTTATTTGTTCTTCTCCTTCCCACTGCCCTCCCCTGTACCCCCTCTCTTACTCTGCCTGGTTCCTTTCCTTCCCCTAATTAGTCCCCCAATATTTTAATACATTCATAATTATTTTTCTCAATTTTGAGTGATAATTCAGACTATATTAATAGCTATAACCTACAGAAATAAGGGCTCTCTGGCATTTCCAATAACCTATAAACCTGTCACATAATACTACTATGTTTGAAAACAGGTCTTCCAAAACTGAAGAGTCTAGGAAGTTTCAGTGAGCCTTAGAGAGAGTGTGGTATGCCTGTGGCCAGGGCTGAATGGCAGAAAAAAATCAACAAGATGACAGCAATAATAATGAAGAGGTTTAAGGTCCAGCCACTCCAGAAGTTTTGGGGCCCAACCACCCCAGGAACTAGGATCCCTTAACCGGATGGAAGGGTAAGCTCTGTTGGGTTTCATTTTCCAGTTCCTTGTTCCAATTGCATTCCTTGACTTTCTATACTAACAATGACAAATAGAAACTGGTATGAGGAAGGAAACAGAAACCAGGTGACAAGAAGTGTGGAGCGAATATAACAACAAAGGCCTTGTTTAGTCAAAAGAGAAAACAAAGGCTAGAAAAGCTGAACACTTACCGGCACTGTATGTAAGTGCAGAAGAATCTGGAAGGCTTCATCACACCTTCAGATGACCAAAGAGAAGTTCATAGTCTTAAGCACCTGGGTGCCAGACTCTTTCAACAGATGAACATCAACAATTAGGTCTCCCCTGTAGAAAGTGGAAGGCTGGCTCCCCTGCTAGCTACCAGACTCATGAGGGGTAAGGTCACTCTCAAGTTTGGTTTTTGGAGTCCACAGAAGCAGATTATTCATTCTAACTCCACCCACCTTGAAAGAGCACAGCTTGTCACACCTCCTGCCACATCAAGATATCTGTGAAGACCTGTCTCTTCTCATTTTCCTTGTGACAAGAACATTCCATTTACTTGGTATTAGTGTCGCTCCCTTCCCCCAGGAGCTGCTTCCAAGCACAGGTCAATATGGACCTGGCAGGTGTGAGGATAGTCACATTCACTTGTCACCACAGCCCATGAGGAAGTACTGTTCCCACTGTTCACATAAGGAAACAGGCTCAAGGACGTTCAAGTTACTTGCCTAAGGATCTGTGGGTAACATTGTCCATTTTTTTTTTTACCCCAGATCTGATCAACTCCAAATTTCTGACCTAGATTCTATGCATATTAAAACAAGTACAATTCAGTTGACAGTCCCTCTTTACCCTCATAACAGACTGACACAGAAAGGCACTGAGTTCTAAAGACCTCATCTGTAAGTGGTTAAGAAATGGGACTGCAGCCTCTCCAGACCCTTCCTTTTTGAAACTCTATAAAACAAGCCTGGAAGTATTTGACCAGAAGTTGCTTGTATCCCTTCCTCTTCCCAATCGCAGTCTCTTCTGCTGTTGCCACTCCATGAGCTAGCATGTACAAGACCACTTAAATAGCTGTGAAAGAGCCAGCCATCTGAACACCAGACATGGAAAGGGTATATACGAACATCTTGGGTTTGTCTCAAAGGTTGGAAGAAAGGGTCTGACAGCCCTGGCTACATGACAGGGACTCTAATTATGTTGAGCAAAGACAGGAGAGGAGAGACCTGAGAAAGCCTTGAGAAGCAACTAGCAAGGAGATGGGGGAAAGCAAGGTTCAAAGGAGAACCCCCTTCCAGTACAGCAGTGATGAAGGCAAAGCCATGGGGAGAGTATTAGACAACAAGAACACAGATAGGCATCCATGCATGCCATGGACCTATAGGGACATCAAGTCTTCGGACTTACTTGTCAGCCAAATCAATTCCTGGATATGTAATATTTCATATAACCTTTACCATTCCAAGTTTTGTCAAGGAGGTGTAGGAAGGTGAAGCACTAAGCAAGTGTGATGGCTTAGTTGGGCACACGGGAGCTGGCTGGGAAGGGGATTTCTGTATCCCACCTCATCCCTTAGGTGGAACTTTATGAAAATGAGCCCTGTGGCTCTTATACAAGTCAGAACACAAAACTCCACACACATTTCTCACTCTGTGGTTTCTAAACTATATGACTTGCATTTATACAAAAACAACTAAGAAAAACTATCATGAGAAAATATCAAGACTGACTTAGGGAGCAAAAGGACATATTTCTCTTCCAAATACTGCCAGCCATTTGCCCAATAAATATTACCAGAGAGCTTGAACATGAAAATCCCAACAACACCTGACACAAGGTCAATACCTGTACTTCACAAATACCTTTCCATTGCTCACAAAGCCCAGTGACTCCGCTGTGGCAGTCTGTTATCATGCCAGCACCCTAGATGCTAATGAAGGAGAGTGAGCTGGAGGCCAGTCTAGGTTGCACAAGGAGAAAATGATTTCACATTTGAGGGACCTGTTTACAGGGGACATAGCCTCATGGATGTTCACCACAGTAAAAAATTGAAAATAATCCCAAATGTTTCATAGTTCATAACTGATTTAAGTCAATTATAGATTACCTATGCAACAGAATGCTGTACATCAGCTATTTTAAAAATCATGTAACAGAACATTTAATGACAGAGTGAATTAATAAAGGAAAAATATGGGATACATGAAGTCATATGATCCCAAATTAAATTTTCAATAGATTAAGTGTTGAAAATATGACAAAATTACCATTTTGCCACACCACTGAGATTAAGTAGGATTTGGGTTTTCCTCACGTTTTTTTCTCTGGATTCTCAATACTTTATGATGTATCACCTTGATAATCAAACCATAAATGTCACTAAAAGGATTGTGAGGATATAGCTGAACCCCAGCACAAATGTTTCTTTGGGTATAATGACAGTCCATTTACAACGGCAGTTCGGAACACAGAAACCTACAGGGAACTCTAGGTGTTTGTGGGCAAATGCTGAAGACAGTCCTGCCCAAACCCTGCACTATCTCCATGTATCACATCAAAGGGAAAGAAGCTGGAATAATGTTTGTTCTGGGGCTACTACAGCAGAGACTGGGACCTCAGACAAAAATCTCTCAAAAGGTTTCTTACTAGGCAACTTCCTGAATCTCTGCTACAGGACGTCCAAGGCCAGGATAATATATAGGAATCTTTGGCTCATTATAAAATAATGAGAGTAGAAGTAATAATAGTAGGTGATAATACAAATATCTTGTGGGGCTGTAGAGATGACTCAGGGTTAAGAGCCAGAACCCACACAGCAGCTCACAAGTGTCTGTACCTCCAGTTTCAGCAGATCTAACACCTTCTGCCTCTGCTGGCACTACCCACACATTGTGTGCAGACAGAGGTACAAGCAAAACACCCATACACATAAAAATACATAAATCATTTTAAACATTTTGTGAACTAGTTCTTTGGACAAAAGCAATATTTTGGTTATACGTACTCTGAAATCTGACTTGATCTTTTCCCTCTATGTGCCTCAAATAGTCTTTGATTTCCTTAGTCTTTCTGTGTCATTTGTCTTGGAGTGGATCCATAGGAAAGAACTCAGGAGTAGTTCTATCCAGGAAGACTGGGCATTCTGTGGTTCCTATTGGGCCAGGGTCAATTCACTTTATTGTGAATCCCTGAATCAACAATAAAAACTGGATGATGTTACCTTCTCACCTTGTCCTATGCCTTAATAGTTTGGCTTTGTGATCAAAAACGACAGTCTCTGGTCTCTGCCATGCAAGAGGAACAGGTGTTAGCCTATGTCTTTTCAACCAGCCAAAAATCTGGGAATTCAGGATCCCAAAGATTATTAAGCAGAACTCTGCTCTCAGAGGTGCTTGTCTTAAATAAGAGACTCCCTTGAGAAGGAATGTCTATTCCTCTGACTTTTGATAGCCTGGTTTTGTTAGCCTGTTGGGAGAAGCTCAGCTCAGGATCACTCGCCAGGTGTAGCAAATTAGTGGCTCAGTAGTTAATGATACCACATATTTCCATCTGTGGTCAGAGACTTTGCATTAACCTTTAAGCACCTGTGGCAACAGTGGTCCTACTTACACTGCCCTAGTTTATCTCTGAGAGAAATCTCAGATGGTAGCTGCCACACCTTCTTCAGCTTTGAGAACCCCTGTGGCTTCTCTGACCCAGCTATCACTCTTACTTCACTGCCTACTGACAGCCTGCTTTATCCTGTTTAGCTTGACTTTGATTCCTATATACCCTGACTTTACAAATTAAATGCAGATTCTCTTTGCATTTAATTATGCCCATGCCAACACAAAAATTTGGCATGCTAATAAAAAGTTCTCAATAAAATTTGGCCAGCATGGTATCACAGCCCTGCTATCCCCTGACATACAAATTTAGGAACAAAGGGGGACGTAGGAGTAGAGAAAGGGGTGGCCATCTACTCTTCTCAAGCAAATCTTACATCTTTCAAGTGTACTTTAAAACCCAACAAACATTCCTTCCTTAGTAAATTTTTCTTAGTCCAGAAAAAAAAAAGGTTGACATTGTTCTGAACTGTTCACATGCCTCCCTAAATTCAGCACACTCCTTGTAACACGTCCTTCTCCACAGACAGCTTCTGGTTTGCTCATCTCAGCAGCTCTTTTTGACTTGTCTTCTTTAAGGACAAACATGGGTTACCTAGCTTTTGCATATAGGCCAGTTGAAGAAGGGTTAGAGCCCAAAGTATGGCTGGCCAAAAATCTGAGTTGCAAGCCCATTTTCACCTAGCAGAGGCTGCACTCTTGCTCTGGTTGTAGAAAACTGGCATCTTGTTTGCTTTGGTTTTGTGTGTGGCTTGGAGTTTGAGCAGTCTGCTTGGCCCTGCCTTCAGTTTAAAACTTTGGTTAACATTTACATCAACTTTTGTTCACTTTTTTCTCCAGAGCTAAAATGCAGCTATATATCAAAAAAAAAGAAGGCAACAAATTATTTAACACATTTTAAAGATACTGAAATCCAAATCTGGGACAAAGAAAAATTTTTAAATTCTCATTTTGGCTACAAATCACTCCACATTACACTCCAATACAATTAGTTGGACACTCAGACCCTAACTGTCACTCACGCTGTGACACCAAAGGTGAAGTAAAGGTAACTGAATGTGTCTCACACACTGTGTCCTGAGTGTACCTCTAAAGACTACCTGAAGTGTGTCTATTGAGCTCAGAACGTAAGCGGCCTGTCAGGAATGAAGGTGTCTAAAATAGACAAGTCCCTTCCTCTACCTATCAGACTACTGAAACAATAGTCCCCAAGAAATTAGAATTTCCCCAGGAGTCTCTCTCTGGGAGAAGAAGGCAGAAGTCTGGTGCCAGGTCTGAGAGGAAACTTGTCTCTCTGAAAGAAACTGCACACACTTCTGACAGTGTCACACTGCCTTGCAGGAAGAGACCAGAAACAAAACAAGGATTGACCAATGAGTTAACACCCTGACTCTAACTGCTTATCTCTGCTTACCTAGCCCCCTGCATAAACCACCCACAAGTCAAGACACCAGACTCTCCAGTAGAAGCAAGAATGCCTGTGGATACTGTAAAAATTTTAAAAATAGAAATATATTGATAAATCAGGGCACTAAAAATGACATTGTCCTGAACTAAAAGAAAAAAAAAAAAACTAGTGTTTACCCTAGATATTTAATATGTACATATGCTTGCCAAACCTTCTTGGTAAAAACTTGTACTATTTCTCTCCAACTTTAATATATATAATGCCCAGTCCTACCTAAGAAACTTTCAGAATGAACACCTTGAGTGGTTCTCAGGAGGAGAAAAAAGTTAAAAGTATTTGTTGTCTACCTCAGTTAAAACCTGACAACTGTTCTTTGTTTGTTTTTCAATTTATTTTTATGTGGATGAGTGCTTTGCCTGCATATGTGCCCATGCACCGTGTGTGCACAGTGCCCACAGAGGCTAGAAGGCATCAGATCCCTGAGACTATGTGGATGCCAAAAATTGAACTCAGGTTCTCTGTAGAGCAGTCAGTGCTCTTAACCACTGTGCCATATCTACATCTCCTGATAATGAGGTATTTTAAAAATCTTCATGGTCAATTCATTTTAACTGACAGTTGATACTCAGTAAGGTCAAGTTACAATAGAAAAATTTGCCTACTTGTGTTCACCACATCTGTTCACAACAACTATGTCAAGGAATCTGCCTAAGTGGCCATTAATAGATGAATAGATAAAGAAAATGTTCTGTAGAGGCCAGAGCACTGGTTGCTTTCCAGACAATTTGGGTTCAATGCCCAGCACCCATATGATTACCCACAACACCACCATCTCTAATTCCAGTTCCAGGGGATCCAGTGCCCTCTCTTAGTCTCCACAGTCACTGAATATAGTGTATAGACATCTAAGCAGACAAATCAACCATACACATAAAATAAAATAAACAAAACTTTTTAACCAAATTTTTATCCGCTGATAACCAGATGACCAAATGTGTGTCATATATATAGTGTAATGTTAGCCTTTAAAAAAGAAGCTATTCTGATGCAGTGCATACTCAAGGATGAACCTCAAAGACAATAGGTGATGATATAAATCAGACACAGGAGACATACAACATATGATTTCACTTCTGTAGGTTACCACTGAAGTCAAATTCATGGGCACAGAAAGCAAACTGAGGTTGCCCGGAGTGGGGCAAAGGAAAAATGGAGAGTATGGGGGAAATGGAGGTTCATATTTGCAAATGAAAACATTCCCTAGATCAGCTTGACAAGATGAATATAGTGAAATCCTGTCTCAGAATTAAAAGGTAAGATGGTAAATATGGGGTGTGTGTGTGTGTGTGTGTGTGTGTGTGTGTGTGTTTCACAGCAAACCCAGGGTTCTAAGCAGGCTAGAGAAACCACTGAGCTTGCAGCTTCAGCCCTTGGTATCTTGAGACAGGGTCTTGCTCTGTAACTTAGCTCCTTCAACTGTAGATCCCCCTGACCTCCACCTTCTGAATGTACATGATAGAATATGCCCCCACACTCCATTTATTTTGCAATCAATTTTTGTTCTTTTCTGCAAAAATATAATAATAAAACAGATGTTTGGAGAAAATACGAGTACAGAGTAAAGGAATATTTTTCTTAAAGTTTATTTCTATTTTAAAAGCATTTATTTCTTTGTGTTCACTATGCTATATCAAGATACCCAAAAGCTGACGGGAGACCAAGCCTCTCCTATCTCTGGTAGTGCTAAATGACATGAACCTCAGGAAAGAGGGGGAAGAAACGTACTTACTGTTCCTGAGCCATACTGGGGTCCTGCCCCATTGACCAAGACAGCAGCTAAAATACGCTAGGGCTTACAGTACCTAAAATGAGTACATAATACATGTCTTTCAATAGATAAGTCTGCCTTTGTGAGGGCCTCCAGGGAGTAGAGTCACTGGGTCACAGAGGGGAATGCACTGTTTAGTTCATAAATACTGCCTCTTTTCCAAGTTGACTCAATCTATACTCAATAGGAGAATATTAGAAACATAAATTGCCAACAAAATTTCAATACTAGGTATTATTAGTCTTTTTAATTTAACCCAAGCTGATACCTTGCAGTGTTAAGCTACATTTTTCTGATGACTAATACTGTGAGTCTTTTCCTGAGTGTGCTGGCCATTTGCATCTCCCCTTTTAAAGTTTATAACCGACCCAACCATTGGGCTACGTTGGGTTTTGTTGTTATAGTTGTTGCTGCTGTTGGATTTTTAAATAAGAACATGCCTTTGTTTGTGTTGTTTTTAATAAGCAATTATTAGATGACAGTATATCTGCCCTGTGTTAGTTAATTTTGTCAGCAAACATTATCACTACTAAACAGAGAGAAGACTGTAGTCTGGATAGGTACTTAACACCTGTCATTTACACAAGCCATATACAGTTCAGAAAATAAATTTTCCAAAGACACTTATTTCTAGTAAATGCCTTGGGAGATCTCATTATATTCTGCTTTGTTAGATACCATGGTGCCAGTGTACAATTTTTTTAAATTAAAACCTAAAAATAGATTAAACTTTTATGGAATGTGAAATGTGAAAGTTTGTTGGGAGCTGACTTTTAGCAGAAAGCAGCTATTAGCTTTGCAGCCATCTCGAGCCATATACCCTGATAAGAGACTTGTTTTACAACAGCTGAGCACACTCTACTGAGGCAAACATCTTGTTTATCCCACGTATCTTGTTTTGCTGTTTAGTGACCCCAGCTTCATGGTACACGTGGTAAAGAGTCTTCAGCTGTGTTCCCCTGCTTGTGCTTATAAATACCCAGGATTTCCTTGCAAGGGAGTCAATGGGAGACAGTAAACAAGACTTGACTACATACCCTGTCTTGTCTCCATTCTTTGAGTCTCTTGCCCCTCTATCCCCCACGCTCTCTATTGACCAGAGCACTTAGCCCCAAAGTTTGGGGCAATGTGGACAGCAACATAGTGCCCCCCAAACATGGGGCAGTGCAGTTGTCAACCTAGTGGCCCCAAAGTGTGGGGCAGAATGGACAGCAACATAGTAGCCACAAGGCGAGGGCAGTGCACTCTCAGCAAAAGTTGATGCTCAGTAACAGTGTTTGGAACTTAGGAAGCTGACTAACGCTCTGTCCATTGGCTAAAATGAGCCATTCATGTGCTCTTTAAAGTAGCTACTCCTGATTAGCAGAGCCCAGTTTTGCTTCTATCTACATCCATTACCAAGCCCATCTGCATTAAGTGAAGCTGGCTCCACTCTAGGTGTCAAGAGTCTGATGATCAAATTGTATCTCCCTGCAATGTCTGGTTCAGTACTGAGTATAGAGCCCTAACACCTAAAAAGATGTTTTGAAGGACTCTGAGACAATGGGGACTTGTGGGGGAGAGGGGTAATGTGTATACATGTTCATGTGCATAAACATAGGTATCTATGCAGGTATGTGTCAGAGGACAATCTTGGGTGTTATTCCTCAGATTCTGTCCACTTTATTTTATTGAGACATGATCTCTTATTGCCCTGGGTCTTACAAATTTAGCTAGACTGGCCAGCAAGTTCTACGGAATCATCTATCTCCGCCTCCTCGGGGCTAGGATTATAAACACCAGTGCTAGGGCTGGATTTTTAACTAGGTCCTGGGATAGGTCTGATGCTTGCACTGCAAGCACTGCACCTTTTACGCTGTCTCCCAGCCCTGAAGCTTGATCTTTTTTAAAATGACTTTTCTAAGTTTCCAAAGAGGATCTGTCTGCTACTTCAGGTAATGTGGAAGTAAGCTGCATGGCTTGTGGCTACTACTGTTTTAAAAAAACGTTCTAACCTATTTCCACCACAGAAAAAGTCCCACTGGGGAGTGCAGTTCTGGGTAGAACAACTACCCACCCAGGTGCAATATCGAAATATTGTTTACTCAGTGGAAAATCTAGTCTCTAAACCCCTGTACAACCGATGTATGAAGAACACACAGGGCCAGATATTTCTGTGTTCTCTGAACTATCACACTGCCACCTTGAGCATCATGTTTCTTTCTATTCCGATCATCCCTTAATGTCGATCAAGTGATACCCGTGAGCGTAGGCTAAGTTCTCCTGGAACAACTCCCTGAACCATATTGTGGAATAAAACGTAGAGTATCAAAACTTATGCTGAGCAACCCACCCACATCTCTATATGTATACATATAGCATGAGTTCTCTGTGTACAGAGCACTACAACTAGAAATGTGTTTGCTACTCCACAGCTTCTCCAAACTACCAAGTTTCTTTCTACCTAACTCCCTTTAAAAGATGAACAACGGCTGGCAAAACCAAAATGCAATTCAATAAAACCACTGCTGACACTGCAAAGCAAACATGAAGAAAATGTTCTCATATGATTTCATGAACCAGTTTGGGCGCACGCTTGCTTGCTTGCTTGCTTGCTTGCTTGCTTGCTTGCTTGCTTGCTTGCGAGAGGGTTGCAAAAAGGCCTAACATTGTACTGGTTTGTTTCAGACTTGGCTTGTTGCTGTGCAGAATTTTCAATGCAGTCAATTTTTAGCTGGTAATTTCTCCTGATGCTCAGATTGGAACATGACTCAACTCAGCCTGACTCACTCTTGTCCCTTGACTAAACAGTACAATTTCATTAAATTTCAGATAACAAATGGAACAGCTCACTGTGAGAAAAGCAAAAGCAGGACTCCTGGGGGGTTAATTAACTTGACACTGCTGTATGACTCGGTCTTTACAAGCTGAAATTAACACAGGACTAAAATAACTTGTATCTGTCCAACCTGAGGAAACAGATTTTGAAAGAAAGAAAAACTAAAATAACAAAATACTGAATTTAGTAAAGATATACATCACATGTAATTCCTATAGGAGCTTTTAAAGAGAATGCTTATGAAATATCCATGAACATCTGAGTTTGCAAGACTAACTTACAGGAAAAATAAGATAAACTTGACTCACCTATCAATCTTGACTTTTTAAAATACCCTGCATTTCTGTCTGTGGAAATTCATGATTATAAAATGACAGCTTTTCCTTTATTAACAAATAAATTTTAACAAAATTGTATTTAAAATTGTAACTATATTTATTTGCCTATGGTAGGGGTAGGGAGAGGGAGTCCTGTGCTTCAACACATACATGGAGGTCAAAGGACAACTTGCAAAAGCAAGACTTGGTTCTCTCCTTTCACTATGTACTTCTAGAGGTCAAACTCAGGTCATCAAGCTTGACACTGCCCTTACCTGCTGGGTTATCTTGTCAGCCCGAAATCTGATTATTTTTTAACTTTTGCAAGACAAGATATATAAATAAAGTAATGAAATGTCTCTCAGATTCACCTTAAGAGATAAATAAGTCAGAGTAGCCTAGATATTGTTAATAGAAGAAATATTAAGGTAAAGTATTATTTAATAATATTATTAATATTAATAAAATATTATTTTAAATGTATTTATACAAACTTACCTACATTTTTTGGAGTGGTCCTAACATGTAAAAGAGCAAGCATGTGAATAGAACAGTACAGAATATCCAGAAATAAATATATGACATCAAATAACTCCCTGTAGATAAAGGTAGCTTTTAAATAAACAGAAAAGAAATGAATCATGGCTTGGTAGGACCTGAGAAAGAAATTTCCCCTTCACACTCTGTGGTAAGGCAAATAATGCATGTTCCAAAAATATCCACACACACCAGACCAGCACTTGTGAATATATCACAGGCAAAGAAGCTTTATAGATTTGTTTTTGTAGACCTTAAGAAAGGAATGTTACAGTGGAGATGTGGATGAGCCTTCTTTAGCCACAAGATCTGTAAAAGTAGCTCTCTATAGCTACAGTAGTAGAGATACCACAGGGCAGGAAAGAGACTGCAGGAACCTTCAAGCCTAAAATGTCTGGCCCTGCTATGGCAGGCCTTTAAGGTGGAGAATCATGGGAAATAGGTTCCCAGGAGCAGGGGAGATGGTTCAGTGGCTAAGAGCACTGTCTGCTCTTTCAGAAAACTCAGATTCAGTTCCCAGAACCCACATGGTACCTCACAACCATCTGTAACTCCAGATCCCAGAGAAACCTGATGCCCTGTTCTAGACTCCATGGCACTGGACATGCATACAGACCAGAAGTCATACACATATATATTAAAACATTTTTTAAATAAAGAAATCAGCTCCCAGATGAAAGAACATGAAAGCTTAGGTCTATGGCCACAAGGAACAAATAGACCCTGCCAACAATGCAAGTTTAGGAAAAGCTGAGTAAGCTTTCTAGAGGAAGGGTGGGTAGTCACATGGGTGTACATATTTGCTAAGTTCATTCAATCAGTGCACTTCAGTTAATACCTTTTACTTCATCAGTTGTCTCCTCTTTAGAGAAGCATCGAGAAGATGTAAATACACATTCTGAACTGTCTTCAATGTTCTAGGGAGAAATATGTTGTCGTCTAAGTGATGCATATATACAGCTTTAATCTGGGACCTACCGCAATGCCCAACAAGGACCTTGTTTAAAAACTTAAAGAGCAGTAGCAGGCAAATGCCACATAAGAAGAAAGGGTTTCTTTTAGCTCACAGTTTATGTTACGTAGTCCATCATGACTGGAATGAAGGCAGCAGGAACTGGACTCAGCTAGTCCCATTGGTCACATTGGTCACGTGGCACCACAATAAGGAAATGGAGATAACTGCATACTGCTACCCAGTTCCCTTCCTCCACTAACACAGGCCAAGATCTCACCCAGGGGAATGGTGCCACCCACAATGGACAAGTCTTCCAACCTCAATTAAAGCAACAAAATAATTTCCCACAGGCAGGCTCAGAAACCCATCTCCCATCTCTTGGAGTCTGTCAATTTGACAATTAACATTAGCCATCACACCCCCTTCACAACAACACACTATGCAATATTTTTTACAAAAATGCTTTAGATGATGTCTGTGTGCTGATATAGGATCATTTTCAAAATATATTTGAGGAAAGCAAGTGCGGAATACTGTGTGCAGTATGCTCCCTTTACTGATAAAATGAATAACATATAAATAAGTAGACAAATGCTGAAGAATATAAATATGCATTTGTTTATATATACATAAATTCTGGCTCAGTAATCAGAGTGCTTACAACACAGGCATGACAAATTAAGTTCCTATACCAGACACCTCCATAAAAGAGCTGGGCATAGCATCAGAGTATCTGTAATCCTAGCACTGGGGAGCTGGAGACAGGCAGATCCTTGGAGCTCACTGGCTAGAAAGCCAGCTGAAGAGTGAGCAGCAGGTTCAATGAGACGGTGATTAGAAAGACGTCCACTGTCGACTCTAGGCTCCACATCCACATGTACATGTGCACGCACACATACACTTAGCACAAAGTTAACTAATTAATTAAAATATTTTTAACATCTAGTAGGGACCATCAGAAGTAAAATTGCTTAACCTTCCTGGAAAAATGGAGGAAGTAGAGGAAGACTTATCTTCATAACCTGTTTATATCTTACAAATCCCTGAAATACCAGAATTCAAAAAAGGTTTAATGCATCAAAAACAAGTTTTTTGAGAAGGGGACTCTAGTGGCACTAAGAGCAAAACCATAAGGAAAGTGACAGCCATAGACCATGGATAGCCCAGCTCCTGTCCATCGAGGCACAACAGAGCAGCTAATAGCATTAAGGTCAGCAAGAGTGTGGCCATCACTCTCACCTACACTGATGGCCAGATAAAACATGTCACAAACATTTGATGTTCAGTCTTGGAACATAGCTTTCAGCTGTTGGGAAATTGTTCTTCAAATATGCTTTGTTCACTGTATGATATTCTGTAAAAGCCATTCAAATGCAAAAGTTCTACAGAGAAATTTATGTAAAATGTGGTACATCTTAGAATAGAACAATACTGCTATTTAAAAATAAGAGGTGCATCTATATAAAGTGTAAAAGCTGTCAAAATATGCCATTAAAGTGAATAAAGCAAACTGGAAGGCAATTTGTAGAGCAACTTGGAGAACAAGTGAGAGAGCTTAGAAAGAGGTGTGTGTGTGTATGTGTGTGTGTGTGTGTGTGTGTCCATAAGTACATTTAAGAAATAACACAACAGAGCTGCAGAAACTGAGCCATGGTTAAAAGTTCATACTGCTCCTTCAGAGGACCTGACTTCATTTCTGAGTACTCACATTGGGATGCTCACAACTACCTGTAACTCCAGCTCCAGGGGATCTGACACTCTCCTGACTTACATAGGCACTACGCTAATGCGCACATAGCCAGCCACACACAGACATACACATATATACATAGTTTAAAGCAAAATAAAGGAACTGGTCAAAGTGGTGGTCTTCACGGAGGAGGTCTAGCAGTGGGGAGCATGTTCTGAAGTGTAAGAGACTACACTTCTGTTTAGTGCCTCAGTGTGTGGTAACTCATCATTGCTGCTTCAGGAAGGGAGTGTACCACCTTGCTAAATAGATCACTGAATCACAGAAAAGGCTTAGTACATGATGGCTGGACTCCGATTTCTGCAGCCCACCAAGCCTCTGCATGCACCTCAGACTGTTTATTCTGCTCACTGCTTTCATGAGAGTAGTCCAGTGCAGCTGCATGACACCAGGAGAAGTGTGCTGCATACTTCATACCTGACAGCCCCATGTTAAACCCTTCTCAGCCATTTTCAGGAGAATATGACTGAAAAAAAAACCAATAAAGGAGACATACAGTTATTCTAGTTTGAGAGATCAGGAAACAGGTTCACACAGGAAGAATTTCTCCTTGAAAGGCTCAAGCTCAAATCTAAACCAAACTCTGTGTTCACGAATCCTTGTATACACAGTATACACAGGGTGACAGTGACTAGAAAAAAAATAAAGAAATAAAGAACTTCAAAGTTAAATGCAAATCCTCAAAAAACCCACCCAATAAAACACAAAAGTGTGCATCCACAGCTATTTCAAGACACACAGAAAGTTCGGCCAGGCTACCAGGTGTGTTCATCCACACACCCAGAGACACACATTGCTGATTTCCAGAGCCCATAGCTTACACACAGCTTGGCATAAGATAAACTATTATTATTGATGCTCTAGTGTAAACCCTTACATTGACCAACACTCTTAATAAACATCTGGTTCTTTGATCTAGAATCTTCCTTCCTGATGCCTCTCATCCTGCCTGCTTGAATTTCTCTTCCTCTATCCAGGTAACAACTCAAAACTGACTTCCCATTTTTCTTCCTAGGAGGACTGAGGAGCTATCATCTGAGTGCTTGCTCACATCCACTCATCCATCTTCACAGTGAAGTATGCTCTGTCATCATTAGCAAAACTTATCAATGTATACCCTTATCAGCCCAAACCAGAGCCGTCTCTGAGGACCAGAACTGACTTAAAACAAAAAAAGGCAAACAGAAGTTTAAAGCTAATAAAAAGAAATATATTGGAGAGAAAGTCCAGGAGGCACAGCTAGTACCTGGTCAGTGTGCTCAGGTTTAAATGGGCTCTGGACATTAGCAATATGTATGCCTTTCCCTCTGGCAGGTTGGTGCTGATGGACAGAGGAGCTAGTCCAAGATTAACCGAGTAGCAGGTTCGCTTTACAGTCTATAATTCTGTTTGCACTATATTCTATGGGAAAAGAATCCACTTGTAGCCCAACATACACACACTGCTAATGAAGTAACTTTTAATCTAGGTGTGATCCATGCAAATCCTCCCCCTGCTACACAGAGAGGATAATACAGAGACACATGACCTCAGAAACACGGCCGGAGACCTGATTAGAGGGGCAAGATTAACCTTGGAATGGTTCGAAGCCTTTGTTTCCTTTCCCTCAATAACCTGCTGGCTAAAGATGAGGTGGGAGACAAACTTTTGGAATGGAGCTCCATTGTCTTCTCAGGCTTTTTAAATAAAGTGCAGTATACGATCACTTCCTGGGGTCAGTGAGATGGCTCAGTGGGCAAAGACACATGCCACCAAGCCTGACACCTGAGTTTGATCCCCAAGACCCAACCACATGGTGGAAAGAGAGAACCAACTCTAACAGGTTATCCTCTGCCCTTGGCACTTGTGTGATGCACAGACCACTTACAAAGGAGAGGGCCCTGGAAAGCACCCTTACACATGAAGGAGGAGCTCACCCCTGGTTACATACAAGCTGCTGAACACTCTTAGGACAATAAATCAAGATGGCCACGTAATGCTCCCTGTTTGCAGTGTTGTGTTTGTGGCTTTGGTCTTGCTTCCTCCCAAATATCCTTGTTTCTCAGGCTAAAAAATCTGTCCACTTTTAGTGCTGCCCTCGAGGACAGGAAGACCCAGTGCTGAGCAAATTAAGAGTCTACATAAATGGTACTTGACTTTCAAAAGCTGATACTGCTGAACTCGGATTTGCCTTGAGCACAAAAGATGCACAGCCCCACCAGCTCACCGGTGCACGGAGTTTGGTCAAGTAGGAATGGATGAAGCTAATTCAACCAAACCTAGTCCAGGGAATCACAGGTAAAGGTCATTTACCCTTCCAGGCTTTTAACAAAAGAAGGAAACAAGGTCATATTCATTTTATGTGCTTCGAAATCAAGAAAAATGTCTGGTCAAGGAAAATGGTCAGTGCCATTACCATAGAAAGAACATCATTCTTGGTTTCAGTATAACAGAAGCTCTGGCTTGTCTAGTTCAGTGCTCCCTTTTATTCAAGTTTTCCCAGCTTTGCCTCCACTGTTGATCTCTGGTTGTAATTTAAGTATTTTCTTTGCTAAGGGGGGGGGGGAGAGAGAAAGAGAAGGAGTGTGTGTGTGTGTGTGTGTGTGTGTCTGTGTCTGTGTCTGTGTGTATGTGTGTGTGTGTGCGCGCGCGCCTGTAAGATCACCATTCTTGCATGTGATGCTTTCTTAAAGTCTTCTGCACTCTACAGAAACCTGTTGGAAAAGCAGTCTTTCTGAGGCTGAGGCATTGATTTTCAGCTCCACTTCCCCACCTGGAGAAGCAAAGGGGATCTTGTTCCTCACTGTTATTAAAAACAATGGCCAGTAAAAAAAAAAAAAAAAAAAAAAATCTTAATTTAAATACATATAGTATAAAAGTGCATATAGACACATAAGCTATAAAAGTACATTTTATATATGATATAGTTCATTATACATAATACAGCATTGTGTTATAAAATTATATTCACGTGCACGTGCTTCAAAATTATCAAGTAAATATTGAGAAAAGTGCCAGAAGTCAACCTTCAACCTCCACTTCAGCTAAGTGTTCTCAGAATCTCTCTACTGCCCTCAAAGAGAACACCCGCAGGCTCTATTTTCACAGCTAGGATGAATTCATCCCAACGAGCAAAGATAAAATAACAAAAGAACACAGAAATGTGTCTTTGATAGCAATGACAGGAAAGAGAACCAACCAGCAAAGAGAAGTTAAGAATTCCACAGTGGCAAGGCCTGTTTGTTGTAGGTTAGGAAGTTGAGAGAACAGGTGTCTAGTCCCAGATGCACCCATAACTATGAGGTGATACTTGCCTCATGAAATGACTGTGGTCCTGATAGTGAATGTGACGAGCTTTTTAAAATTCAAATGTAAGCATCATTGTAAAAAGAAAATGACTATACTGAAGCTCTTGATTCCATACATGCATACAGCTTGGTGGATGTGGCTCTGTACAGTAGGCCTTTTGTTGTTGTTGTTGTTGTTGTTGTTGCCGTTGTTGTTGCTGTTATTGTTGTTTGGTTTGGTTTTTAAAAAGAATACTTAGAATCCCATAGGCCTGTAGTTGTAAAATCCAGTTCTGAGTGGGCATGTCACATACCCCATCTTCTAGATGATTTAAAGACCTACAAAAGATACTTAGACTCAAGAACTCAACCTGGATATCTGAGGGTAAGATGAGAGATTAGGATTGACTCCTGTGACATGATACATGAGAAGTCCAGTTAACAAAGCATGTGCCATACTCCAAAGACAGAGTGGAAAAACAGGAGAAATCACAGAGATAGAGATAAGACATCTGAGAAGGGTGGCTATGCTGAGGGGCAACACAGCAGAAAGGGACAAGCCTCACAGGGCTACAGCAGCATGGTACCGCAGAAAACAGACAGCAAAGGGCTTATCTGAAAAGTGAGCCAGGTGATGTCGATACCACAAGATCAGCAGTTCTACCCACAGGACAGTCCCAGTTCATACATGACAAAAATCAGTAACATGGAAGAGAAAGCAGCAAGCATGGAAACCTAGCAATGAAGTTGAGATTTAAAAAAAAAAATAGAAATGTCAAAAATGTGGGGCTGGAGATTGCTCAATGGTTAAGAGCACCTGCTGTTCTTGCCGAGGGCCTAGGTTCTATTCCCAGCATCTACATGGCGGCTCACAGCTAACTGTAACTCCATTCAAGGGGATCTAATGACCTTCATGGGCACCAAGCACATGTATGATGTACATACATAAATGCAGACAAAATACTCATACACATAAAATTAAATAAAACCAAATATTTTTAAAATATATGTTAGAAATTAAATCCCAGCCAAGTAGAAAGAGTCACCAAGAGACTAAAATAAGCAGATAGAAGAATATCAGAAATTGAAGACAGGTCTAGATAATGCAGTGTTCAGACAGTAAGAGAAAAAAATATATAACCATGACCACAATGTCTAAGAACTCCCAGCACATTCAATGCACTAAGTAAGTAGAGGCCATGAACAAGCTAGTGTGAATATTCTGATGTCAAATAAAGTGGACTGTAAGCCAAAAATCAGTCTAAGAGATAAAGAAGGCTATAACATAAAGAAGAGATAATCCATCAAGATGACAAAAAATGTAAAGATAGCAAGCCTCAAATAAAAGAAAAATCCAAGACTGGGCATATTTACTATTGAATTTTCCCAAAAGCTTAATGGGCTAATATACCATCTGGGCAACAGTGGCTCACAACTTTGATCTCATCACTTGGGATATAACCAAGTTGGTCATTAACTATACAAATATGATGAGAAATTAATATGTAGAAATCAGTAAAGAACTCCAAAATTAAAAACTGTCATTTTTATGTGTATGAGTGTTTTGTCTGCATATATGTATGAATTGTACTGCATTGTGATCAGTGTCCAAGAAGGCCAGAAGAGGGCGCCAGAAGCCCATAAAGTGGAATTATAGTCATTGTGAGCCACCAGGTGAGTCAAGGAACCCACTCCAGGTCCTCTGCTAGAGCAGCAGGAAGCAAGGAGTAACCACTAAGTCATCTCTCTAGCTCCCAAAACTTCAAAATTACAAAGGGCATGCTTACAAATTTAAAAAGCACTCAACATTCTTAACCATCAGGAAAATGCATATTAAAATTACATTGATATCCCATTTCACTCCCATTTCAGTCAGAATGTGTATCTTCAGGAAAATACTTGACAACAAGAACTGGAAAGGATATGGGTGGCGTTAGAGGAACCCTTAATAGGCTAGCAGCATCCCTGTAAACTGGTGGTGCAGTCGTTGCAGCAATCAGTGTAGCCGTTTCTCAAGAGACTAAAAGGAGAACTACCACATGATCCAGATACTCGATGGCATCTACCAGAAGGAGCCAAAGTCAGAAAACCACAGAGATACTTGCACATTCATATGTATTGCTGCAGCATCCACAATGTTAAAGATACAGGGTCAGCCTCGCCACCCACCATGGGGACAAAGAAAACGTGATATATATATATATATATATATATATATATATATATATATATATATATATATATACACACACACACACACACATACATACAATTGGCTTTCACTCGTGCTTAAAGAATCAAACTACATCATTTGCGTGAAAAACGAACGGAACTTGGGATCATCAAGTAAAACAAAATTAGCCAGACTCAGAAAGGCAAATCTTATTTCTTCTCACATGTACAATCTAAAATTCAAACAGAGAGAGAGAGAGAGAGAGAGAGAGAGAGAGAGAGAGAGAGAGAGAGAAGAGGAAGGAGAGAGAGGGAGGGAGGAGGGAGAGAGAGGGAGGGCGGGAGGGAGGGACGGACTGAGGACTGACAGACAGAGGGAGGAGGAGACAGCGCGAAAACGTGAAGGCGCATTTTGGCGGGTGGGAGGTGCGGGGGGGGGGGAGGGGGAGGGGGAGGGAATATGAGAAAAACACAATGACGTATTTATATGAAAAACTCTTAATCCCACCGTGTACACTAAAAAATTTCATGAAATACTGAAATAAACTATTTTCTCATATATAGAATCTAGATTTCTCTGTCTTTGAATGATGTGAAACACAGGGGAGAGTTTGAGGGGAGCAGAGACAACCAAGGGGGAGGTAAGTATGTGTAGAGTACAGTAATATTCATGTCGTCGTGAAACCCATTATTTTGTACAGATTTTCTTAAACAATTTTTTTTTAAGATAAAAAAAGAAGGAATTCGCCCTGCAATCCTACAAAACAGCCCTGGTAGAAAAACAGTTAAAATGTCCTGATCCCTTTACAAGAAGGTACTTTCTAGAAAGCACCAAAGAGGTTGTCGATGCCAACAGGGTAATAACCTTTCCTCAAAATCAAAAGGATGCCTGGCACGGGAATGCTGAACACTGGGTAGCTGGAGATAAATCCGGGTGTAAGGGACGCGGGGCCTCTGGGTTTCAGCTCATCCTCTCTAGCTAAAGAAGCAGCGATTACGACAGCGCTCACTGAGCTGAAGTGGGTCCCCAGCTGCAGAACTCACAGCCCCCTTCTTCCTTCTTTTTAATTTTTTTTTTTTTTTTAAGTTGTACATCTCCCTAAGAACCGTCCCTAGGCAGCCTCTCTCTTGCTTGCCTCTGAGAAACGCCCCCAGCAGGGAGCAGAGTCCCCCAGCGGGCCCGGGGGTCCACCGCGGCGGGTTACAAGTGCGCAGAGCCCGCCAGGACAAGAGTGCGGGTTTGGGGCTGAGGATGAGCGGGACAGAGCAGGGCCGAGCAGCAAGCAGGCTGAGCCCGCGCTCCTGCGCATAGCGCCCCGCGACTCGGGTCGGCGGCGGAGGGTGGGCCCCGGAGGCCGCAGGGATGGAGGACAGAGGCCTCCCCCTCTAGGGGGCAGCCCGCGCCCCGCGCTCCCCGCCGATCCCGCGCCGCCATCCCTGCGCTGCTCCGCAAACCTCGAGCCAGGCTGTGCCGCGAGGCGCGTCCGCCGCGGTGTGGCCCGGAGGCTCCCCCCGGGGAGTGGGGAGTGGGGAGTGGGGGGGGGGGGTCCCCCGAAGGGAAAGCTCCGCTGGGCCGCGCCGCCCGGACCGTGTCGCCGAGCACGCCTTCCCGCGCCAGGCCGCGGTCGGGGGGAGGGCGGACGACCCCGCGGGGCCTCAGGGTCTCGCAGCCCGCAAAGCCCCAGGCACCCTCCCCCCCACCAGCTACGCACCTTGCCGCGCGCGGGTCCCACAAGGCGGGGACCCGCCGCCGCCTCCTCGGGATGCGTGCAGGTGACACCGAGGCCCCGCGTTCCGAGGCCGGGGCAAGGCGGAAAGCTGCTTCCCGCGGCTCGTGCGGGACCGGCTGCGGGAGCGCAGCGCAGGCCGAGTCGGTGCTCCCACGCGGCTGCGGGGGCCCGAGGGCCGTCACATATCTCCGCGCGGCGGGAGAGGAAGGTGTCGCCGCCTTTGCTCCGAGGACAGTGTCGTGTCCCGCACCGCCGCGCGGGAGAGGCCCGCGGCGTGGCGGCCCGGCCTCCGGGGCCGAAAGCTTCGCGCCGGGCGCGCGGGACCGCGGCGTGGGGCCCCGTCTCGAGCTGCGTCTCCTCGGAGGCCAGCGGCGGCCCGCGGTCGTGGAAGCCATCGCTCGGCGAGCTGGCGGCGGAGGCGCGCGCTCCCCTCGGGCCGCCCGCGTCGTCCCCTCAGACGCCGACGTCGCACTCACCGCGCACCCGACGCGCCGTCCCCGGAGGTCGGGAGCGGACGGGGCAGCGAAGCTCCGAGATGCGCGACGCTCGTCGCCTCCGTCATGCCGAGTTCCTGTCACGCGGGCGGGAGCCGTCCAGGCGCCTGCCAGAAGGGCCGCGACGTCGTGAGCGTGCGGCGGGCGGCGAGGTGGCTCCGAAGCTCTCCGGAACCAGGAGGCGCACTCGCCCCCCACCGGGTGGTCCTCGCGACTGAGGGGACGAGAGTCACGTTCCCACCCTACAGGGGCCTCGACCCAATCAGAGGACGCGGCTGCTGGCACGCTGCCTCCTGGTGGCTCATGGGCCTCCTGGGCCAGCGTCCAGGGCGCGTCGAGGAGCGGAAAACAGGAGCGGGGGAGGCGGAGGGGCCGAGGTCCAGGAACACTGCGGTCCTTCCCAGCTCCTCCGGAGTCGGAACCAGTCAGCCCTGACCAGCAGCCGCCTTCTGGCCTCCTCTCATGTCAGCCCCCAACCCCCAAATGTGAGGCGCCATTCCCCCCTCAAAGTCCTTTGGTGGCACCCCATTGTCTATGGCTGGGCCGTTAGACTCCTCAGTGTTAACCTTGGGTCCCGAGCAAGTCGTTCACACAAACCCTGAACTCCCAACAATACCCCATCCCGGAGGTGTTTTTTAAAAACTCTGGTGCCTGCCTTTTCTTCTGATTTGTGATGGGGCGTATCTCGAGAGTGCAAATTTTTAAAGCCTCTTAAGACATTTTTATCATGAAGTAAAATTTAAGAAGCCTGCTGTCCCCAGATATTGCTAGATCTTTCATTTTAAAGAGACTTTATAAGTCCTTCCCAGACTCTAAAGTGTTTGGTCCACCACCACCACCCCATATTCAGACTCATCTTTTCCACTTCCAAAAGGCCTAGTGGGTTTCCTGTGTCAGAGTAAGGCAAGAGATGGTGGAGGCAGTACAAGAGTAAAATGTGCATCTGTGCTTTTCCGTCCATTTTCACAGCATTCTCCTCTAATATAGGTTATACTCTTCAAAATCATCGCATAAGTAGATCCTTTTTTTCAAAATTAACTTTCATCAAAATGAGGTATTGGTACATGTTCATGTCTGTAATGTGTTTGGTTGCTACTTGAAGTATTTCTTCACAGTTTTATAGACTATCCCTATCCGGTAAACATTTTGAGACTGCTTACCAAAAGACCTTTATGTTTGGTGTTCTAGTTTATCTGGGTATAAAATTCAGGATCAGAAATCATTTACTCCAGTGTCTTCTAGCTTCGAGAATCATTGAAACTGCTAGAAACGTTTTACAACTGACCTCTTGTATTGCTCGTTTTTCTTTAATCTAGAAACCAAAAAGAAATTTCTTTTTCTCTTCCATGTTTTGAAGTTATGCAATGCTTGGCAGAGATGTGGGCCCAATTGTCCATTCCACAAGCCACTGGGTGTATCGTTTCATTCTTAGCAGTCAGACTCTCCAATTAACTTGTTGTTTATTTCTTCTCTGTATTCAGTATCTTCTCTTCTTGGATAGCCCTATCATTCAGATATTGGACTTCCAGAATTATCTCTGTGGCATAGTTCCTTAATTTCTAAATCACCATTGTCCTGGTTGACATTTTTGTTTTTTTTCTGCTCTTGCCTGTCTGTCTGTTTGTTTGTGTCTCACTATGTAGCCTGGGTTAGCCTGGAACTCACAATAGATAGATAGATAGATAGATAGATAGATAGATAGATAGATAGATCTGGCTTTTAACTCACAGAGATCTGCCTGTCTCTACTCTAATTTGTAAGCAGTATCCTCAACTTTATTTTTCCAATTCATCTTAATGACTGTTTCTTATATCAGACTTTTACTTTCCCAAGAACTCTTTATACAGTGAGCCTTGCTGTACTGGCATTCCATTTTCTTCTCATGATTGCATAGCTTTCCTTACCTCCCCCTAGAAACTGATGGCCGTCCTTTCTTCTCCTGCAAACTCTGTTGTCAGGATCTTCTTTATGTTTGTGTGCCTTGTTTCATTATGTTTCCTATGGCCTCTCTCCCCATGTCTGTTGCCCATGAGGATGACTAGGGGGCAGATGTCCATCACAAAGACACAGTGGAGAAACTGTGATACATTTGTACTTTAGGGTGCTATGAAGATATACTCAGGCGTGAAGGACATCTTCGTGCAACCCTATAGGCTGGCAATCAGGAAATATAAAGTGGCAAAAAATTTAGGTGGAACCGTATACTGTATAGTATGCCACTTTTGAATGATATCATTTGAAAATGTATTTTTTTAATAGGAGGTAGGTATGTGCACTTTAGTGTAGATGCTCACAGAAGCCAGAAGAGAGGACATCAGATTCCTGGAGCTGAGGTTACAGCTGGGTAGATTGTAAGCTAATCAACAGGACTGCTTGGAGCTGAACTCTGCTAGAGCAGTGCACATTCTTAACCACTATGCCTCCTCAGCCGCCCCAGGACGATACTTTTGGAGCAAGATAAAGAACTGGATATTTATTTATCTGTCTGTCTGAAAGAAACAATGTCAAGAAAACCAAAAGCTGTCATGCATGGCCACCTTTAAAGAGCAGTGGAGTATTGAGGACAGGGGCAAGCAAGGTTTCCTTACAAATACCTTATTTAATATAGTGTTAACTTTGGAACCATGCAAGCCTCTACCATAGTTGAAAAAGTGTATTTTAGTTTCTAAAAGTATTTCCAAATGGTGAAAATCAACAGAGATAAATGAACTTAACTATAGTCAAGTGGGTAGCATAACACAGCATGACAGTTACCTGAGGCATGAGGGTCACATGAGCTGACAAGTTTAAGACCAGCCTGGTCAAGCAGACCTCATTTCAAAAGTAAAATGAAATCTAAAAGGAGACGATTGTTATAGTGAAAAACAAAACAAAAACAAAAAACAACAACAAAAAAACCCTCTAATGGTTTGAGGATTATAACAGTAATTTTCTCTGTAACCCTAACATTTTACTTTATATATTGAACAAAATTATCCTTAGCAAGGATCTATCTAAGAGATCCATTAAAAAAAATATTTCTTGCTCTCTCTCAAGTTAAAAAACAATCAAACAAACAAGAGGCCAGTGAGATGGCTCAGTGGGTAAAGGTGCTTGCAGCCAAGCCTGATGAGGGGAGTTCAATCCTGGTAAACACAGGATAGAAGGAGAGAACTGATTCCCACAAAGAGGGAGGGAGAGAGATATGGAAAGAAAGGAGAGTGAGGGGATGTAGGGGTGACTCAAATAGAATATAAGAGAGTTAAATAGCATACATAACAAAATGCCACACATTAACCTGGAGTCTTGAGTCTAACAAACTGATTGTAAAAGTTAATCTTAAGACAGTCAAAGTAACTGAACATGGTGATTTTCTTTCTACAAATTAAGGAATTGTTGTTAGTTGGGTTATATGTGACAACCCATTATGGTGATTTTTTTTTTAATTGAGTTTTTAAAAGATTTATTTTTATCACTTTTAATTGTGTCTGTCTGTGTCTGTGTATGTGTTCAGGTGCCCATGGAGGCTGGAGGCATCAGATCCTCCTAGAACTGAAGTTACAGGTGATTGTGAGCCTCCTGATATGTGTGCTCTTAACCACTGAGCCACCTCTCCTGCCCCTCTCGTGATATTTTAAAGAAGTTTTTCTGTCATAAATGTGCCTTTTTCTTTAAAAGCAATGAAATAGTAGTTACACTGTGCCAAGTACTTTATTTAAAATACTCGAGCCGGACTTCCAAGTGGCTCAGCAAGTGAGACAGCCGCTGACAAGCCAGACAACACAAATTCTGTCCTTATCCCACATGGTGGACAGAGAGAACTAACTGACAAGCTGTCCTCTGACCACCACATGTGCTCCCCCAATGAACAAACATTTGAAATTACAAGACTGAAGCAGAACCGATGAGACAATGTCAGCTGATGCAGGCATGGGTCAGAACTGGGTAACAATGGCGAGGCGCCACAAGTGTCATTGGCTAGTAGGGGCCTTCTCCTTAGCCACGGTTTGGCCTGCCACCGATTCAGTCACCCACGACCAACCATAAAAATGTTAAATGGAAAAATTTCAGAGTTCAACTTTGTAAGTTTTAAATTGGGCACCGTTCAGCATGATGAAATCTTGGACCATCCTGTTCCATCCAGCCCGCGCATGAATCATCTCTTTGTCCACACTGTACTCACTACCCGTCCTTCCTGGTTATCAGACTGACTCTCAAGGCCCTCAAGGCCTGTGCTCAAGGAGCCCTCATTACCCTTAATCATAGCTCAAAGCACAAGGGGAGGGCTGTCAAAGCAAAGCCATAGAATGTTCCCTTTAAATGGAAATCTAAATAAATCTTTCACCTAAGATGAGGGAGAGAAAGAAATGTCAGAGTTGTTAAAATTGACAGAACCATCTTCTGTGGTTCCGGTTGTGAAGGAAAAGGAAATTCAAGCTATTGCTGTAGTCACATCAGGAGACCACCAGGGTTACAGTCACAGTGTGGGATAAACAAGTGGAGGAGTTAGACGGAAAACCCATTAAGTCTGTGTGTGGGTAGGTTCCAGAATACCTGCAGTTTCAGAAATCGGCTGAGGGTCAGGAAGAATTACTTTTCACTTCTGGGTACTTTTCTTAATTTTTCCATAATGAAAATATTTCATGCCTACAGAAACCATTCTGTCCATAGAGTCCTTGCTATGTACACAAGGTCTGGATTCAGTGCCCAGAATCCATGTTTTCAAAGCTCAGTATAGGAGTGTACAGATAATCCCAATGCTCAGAACAGAGACAGATAAATACCTGAGGCTCACCGACCTGCCAACCTAACCTATGCTGTAAGTTCCAGATCAGTGAGAGACCCTGATATTAAAGGGGTGGGGGATGGGACCTGAAGAACATCACCCCAACACCGAAGATTGACCTCTGTCCTCCATATGCATGCTCACCACACACATGCGTATACACACAAAAGACGAGAGGTTTTGTTGTTTTTGTTATTTTAAGAATGATGGATCTAAAGACAACTGGCAATCAGAACTATCTGGTGCCCATGATTCTTTAGCCCTGTATGATTATGTTGTGTAAAATGAGCTAGCCCTTGCCCTCAAACCTCCCTGCTGTCTGTAAAATGAGCTAGCCCTTGCCCTCAAGCCTGTAAAATGAGATAGCCCTTGCTCTCAAACCTGAAAAATGAGCTAGCCTTAGCCTCCAAACCTTCCTGCTGCCTGCTTGCTGATTGTCATTCCCTTTCCTGTAACCGCTTTCTAAAACACAGCCTTTGCCATCTCAATCTCCTTCTCTGGACATCCTTAGGAATAATTCCTTTACTGGGGGCTGAAAAAATAGGAGTGGGCAGGGAGGTAAACCACTCAGTGTGCAAGGGTGAACTAGAGTGCAAGCTCCCAGCATCCACGAGTGCAGAGCAAAAGCCTGGCTGTCATCCCAGTGCCAGTATAGACAGCATCCTTAGAGCTAAGTCTACCTTAAGTCAGTCTCGCTTTTTAGACTAGCTTCATTGATAAGCTCTAGATTCAGTGAGAGACTGCCTCGATATACAAGGTGCAGAGCAGTTGAGGAGCCACCATATACCAACCTCTGTCCTCCACATGTACATGCACACACGGGCCAAACACTCATTCACACGCATACATACACACTCTCATGCGCATGCTCACACATAACACATACATGCATACCCCACGCACGTGAAAAAATTCTAACTAGGAATGGTGGTGCCCACTTAAAATCCCAGCACTTAGAGGCAGGGGTGGGAAGCTAAGGAATTTAAGTTAGTTTGAGATCAGCCTGGCTCTCCAAAAACCTGTCTCAAAAAAAGGGGGGTGGAGAGGGACAAGCAGGGGAGCTAGGAAGATATCTCAGTTGATAGAGTGCTATGCCCGAGGGAGGGCCTCAATTCAAGCCCCCAACACCCACATAAAAAGCCTGGCATGATGAGATACATTTATAATTCCAGACAGGTGGATTCCTAAGGCTCACTGGCCACCCAGCCTAGCCTCATCATGACCCCCAGGTCCCAGTAAGAATCTATGATGCATAAAACAAGATGAGACGCTCTTGAGGAGGCCATACCCACGTGGCCTCCACGCCCACAGAAACACACAAGCTTGTGCATAAACACACACATGAAAATGCATGCACATGCACACACACCGCACATAAACACACATACACATAAATACACACAATTAAAAAAAAGTCTTTATATAGTTCTAATGAGGCATGAAGAGGGAGAGGTGCCAATATCTATGTTCATTCCATCACTGTGCCTCGGTGGTTGAAAGACCTGTCTTTGCTGAAGTGTGTGCTCCGTCATGTCACTCCTGCCCACCACACACACCCACACCTGAGCCCAGCTAAGCTGTGACATCAAACATCTCTTTCGGGGCCTTAGATTGCAGAGACAAAAAGAAGGGTTGACTCATCGGGGCAGCTGCCTGTGTTACTCACATGGCTGAGAAGCCTGAAACATTATTGGAAGGTTGACAGGATGGTGATGGCTGTGGCTATCAAACTGCAGGAGTTTTGGGGAAGACTGGAGACAGTGTTTTGGAGGACAGACAGAACCCTGAGGGTCAGATTCTCTAACAGCAGGTGGGTATCCCCTTCTGCTCAGAGCAGAGGGTCCTACTGGTCAGAGGGCTCTGCTCACGTTGTGCAGAGGCAGGGCAGAGCATCTAAATCCTGTCATAGAAAAATCCTCTAGACCACAGAAGAGACACTGTTATTCCAGAGCTCTTCCTCACTGTGCTCAGCCTTGCTCCTACCGCCCACTGCAGACAGACTGAACAGGTTTGGGGTCTTTGGAGACAGCCCAGTTGGTAAGGTACTGGCCATGCAAGCATGCTGTCTTGAGTTTAAATCCCCAGTTGGGTATGACAAGGCACACTTCCCAGTGCCAAGGAGGCAGAGATAGCCAAGTCACTGGAACTCACTGGCCACCTAGCCTATCCAAATGGGCACACTCCAGGTCCAGTGAGAAACCCTGTCTCAAAAATTAAGGTGGAGAGGAAGATGCCCAGTGTCAACCTCTGATCTCCACCAGTATATGCATGCACTCCCTTAAACACCTAAACACATAAATACACACATGTAACCCACACCCATGTTCCCCCACTCAGAAACACACAAAAATAACATGAATTTGGAAATGCAATGAAATGACTCAGCCAGGTCCACGGGCCTCCTTCCTGAGCCTGTGACTCACCTGCTACTACATAGTATCTTGTGACCATATCTTGCCCACACATCCTTCTGTTTTTCACTTATAAATGGTTAAGGAATAGAAAGCCCCTCTCACTTAAAAGCATTCAATGACTTATCTAGTAACCTTGGCGGACTGAAGATAGGCAGACGATCTTAGGAATATATGCAGGTCAAAAAACATTGTCGGAAACAACGAAAACAAGTAATAATTGAGCCCTACCAACCACAACGGCACGTGAAGACAGCAGACCCAAGCCCATGGTTCACCAAGTACAAAGAAAGACACTTAGGCACATGATTGAGATCATAGAACATGTCTTGTCAGACACCGTGTAACGGTGTTTATTTCAGCCAACTGCAATCTGCACCTGCAAAGTTCTGATCTCCTAGTGACAGCATTATCTGTCGTAGTGTTAGCCATGGTTCACATGTTTGTGGTAATTATGTAAACAAGCCCATACTGTCAATCATGCCGAAGTACAGCAATATGGTTGCGCATTATATATAACACTTTACATACGTATTATATATACATAAAACTTTGTATATAGTAAATAAGACTTTATATATATATTAGACATATAAATTTTTATGTGTTTATATATGATGTTTAATAAATGTTATTGGAATATGTTATGTTTACATATTTTATCATAATTTTATAGCATACTCCTTTCTCCAGAAACAAAAAGGCTTAATGTTCAAGAGCATGCTGTAGGTAGTGGCAGACATCAAACATGTCATGGTAAGCACATTTCTTGATTATGTCAAGAGACCACGTGAAGCAAGACCCACACCACCTAGACTGGTACACACCCATTCCATGATGTTATCACAATGACAAAACTGCCTAAAAGTGTATGTCTTAGACCATGCCCTGCTGTCAGGCAATGCATGACTGTATACACATAAAATCTGCTAACTACATTTAAAAGGAAGAACTTGCATGATGCCATGCACAGGAGGACGTGGTTTAATGTGCATTCAGCTCGCCTGTAAACTTGACAATACTTTAAATGCCTATGATGATCCATGTTGTGTTTTTGAAGTCACCCCTCAACCAAGGGTATAAACTAGCCTCACTTTACAGAAAAGAAACCTAGAGAAACGCAAGGGCAAGTAGTTCGCTGTGTGCCAGGGATCAGAGAGCTGAGCTCGGGAAAAGGGAAATGCAATCAGAACAACAAGTTTGGCTGTGTTTCTTGCACTCAGGAAATTCTGGCTTCTCGGACTGAAGAACAATTTCACAGGAGATTATTGTAGGCATTGTATGTTTTACATGCTTAGAGATGGGTGGATCTGTACAACAGAGATCATAAATTCTGCGCTAATATAAATTTTGGTTTTCACACAAATTCTAGTATAAGTGCGGCTGAAGTGAGCACTAAATCTTGTTTTTCACTTCAGCAGAGCCTGTCTTCTCATTGCATGTCAACACTCTAACAATGCCAACTATGCCAGTGCTGGCTCTCATCTATCCGGATGGCACAGGAGAAAAAAAGGGAGATCATTTAGTCCAACTCTAAGGCACATAGCTGTATGTACAGTGTAGCTCACACACACTGTAGGAACCCAGTTTAACATGACTACAGCCATCTTGCCTTCCAGGTGTCCTGTAACACATCCCAAACTCAATAAGACAAGAAAGTCATTTAAGATAGCCAGGCAAGCATGTGGTGCTACACTGATCCCTGGGCCTTCCTTAGCTGGTGTTTGACATGGAAATAGAGCTGTTTTTAAAATATCTTCTTTTTTTTTTTCTTTTTAAAAAAGATTTATTGCTGGGCAGTGGTGGTATACACCTTTAGTCCCAGCACAAAAGAGACAGAGGCAGGCAGATCTCTGAGTTCCAGGCCAGCCTGGTCTACATAGTGAGTTCCAGGACACTCGGGACTACACAGAAAAACCTTGTCTTAAAAGAAAAAAATTATTTACTTTTATTATATGTATATAAATGTTTTGTCTGAATATATGTTTGTACACAGTGTACATGTCTGATAGCTGTGGTGGCCAGAAGAGGTCATCGGATCATGTGGAACTGGAATTTAGTGATAGTTGATAGCCACTATGTGGGTGCTGGGACTTGAACCCAGGTCCTCCACAAAGCCATCTCTCCAGACCCTATGTTAACAGTTGTTTAGAGAGCCAAGTACAGTCTTGCTGGCCACAGGCTACCACTGCCTGAGTTAGCCCTTCGTCCCCTTCAGTGTGCTGAGACTTTCCTGCCTTGTTGCCTCAATCTCATTAAAACCCCCATCTATCTCAGACTTCAGTCTTTTCAGGCCTCTCTTCTTTGGCACCTGATTCTCAACATAAGGGGAATGGCTTTGTCAGAAATGTATCTATAATGGCACGGAGAATTCCACACTCTCAAACATGCTCACCTAAGATAAACAAATGAACCAGCCATTGCAGCTAACAGCCACACGTGACACAAAGACTATTACTGTCCCAAATTCCTCATTTTGAATAATTAAAGCGATCTATACAGAAACCAAAGCATAAATGCTCTCACTCAGCCTGCTGCCTACAGCAGGAGCTTCCTCTCTGTGTCTGCATTAGTCGGATTTTTTTTTTTTTTTTTTTTTTTTTTTTTTTTTTTTTTGTCACCTGAGAGGAACAATTTACAGGAGAAAAGCATACTCTCACTCGCAGCTGCTGACGCCTCAGTCTGCATTCAGCTGCCTCCACTGTTTCCAGGCAACAGCGAGGCAGAGAAAGCATCAGAGCCAAAGAGCAGGGAGAACAAGTTGTTCCCCTCATGGAAGCCAGGGAGCAGAGAATGAGTCAGGAAGGCGCCCCGAGACAGGGTATATCATCTAGAGCATTCACCAGTGGCCTACTTGATTCCACCAGGCCCACTTCCCAATAATACCATCAAACAAGGCATCCATCAATAGATTAATTCACCAATGAGGTCAAATGCCACTCATCCAAGCATCTCTCAATTATAGATAGCATTTCTACCATCTCTCAGTGATAGAGTCTACGTGTCCCGTCCAAAGCACAAGCCTTTGAGCCATCCCTCACAGAGACATCGGTACCCCTGAAACTCCTTCTGCCACTTACTGCCTGCTCTAGAATGGGATAAACTCGGGGCCTCCCATATCCTTAATGGATCTTCGGCAAAGTCTAGAGACACTGCTTCTTGCCCCAGTTTTGCAGGAGAGCGGATGGTTGTTACTGGTACCTGCTGGGTAGAGGCCAGAGCTGCTGTTAAACACCCTACAAAGGTTCATTCAGTAAGCAGTTATCCAGCTCCAAATGTCAGTGGTACCCATAGTTAGAAAAGCTTGTCTTAGAAGAAACAGTAGATTATCCTTTCTTAGCTCCCTGCTAATAAACTATGTGGAGGTGTATCTTCCAAGATAACTAGGCTTGATTTGACTCTGGATGGAACTACATATGCTGGGATGGGCACACACTTAGCTCAGGGCAGCCAGCATACAGACTAGCCAATTCTCCTTCCTGTGTCTCACTAGTACAAAAGTTGTCCCAGCAGGCACTGTGGTGATGTGCTAAACCAAGCCACCTCCAAGGGCTATGAAAGGGCCATGGGAATGAAGAGCCAGGGAAGTTGATACAGGGAACAGACAATAAAAATAAAGAGGGAAGGCAGCTGCAGAGCTGTCGCAGTCAGAGTTAGCTAAGTTGAAGCCATAGGGTAGAGAAAGAGAACCATGGAGGTGTGGCTGGTGGTTGGAAAGGAGCAGAGTGGTGGAGATGGCCAGTGGACTCTTGGTTGTTAGCAAGAGTCAGTAAGGATCAGGCTACTCTGGGGAAACCTCTTTTTGTTTCCAGTCTGAAGAAGGCCTGGATGTAAGGGTATTTCTGTGAACCTGAGTCTTTTCTGCCTTGTGGCCTGACAGACAGAGACGGTGCTGTAGGTTTGAAACTAGATTTGGTTCATACTGCCAGTCACTTACAGAAGCCCATAAAAGCAGAGACAGAATTAAATCGTGTGTGTGTGTGTGTGTGTGTGTGTGTGTGTGTGTGAGTGTGTGTGTGTGTGTGTGTGTGTGTGTGTGTGTGTGTGAGAGAGAGAGAGAGAGAGAGAGAGAGAGAGAGAGAGAGCATACACAAGTAGAAGCCAGAACTTGGTATTGGTATTACCCTCTTATTTTATTATTTGCCACCTTATTTTGAGACAAGGTCTCTCTGTATGTCTTAAACTCACCTATTCAGAAAGACTAGCTAGCCAGAAATGCCCAGGAACCCTCCTGTTTCTGCCTCCTGGTACTAGGATTATAGGCCCACCACCATGCCAGCTTTTGTGTGTGGGTGCTAGGGATCTGAACTCAACTCCTCTTGTTTGAGCAACAAGTGCCTTACCAAATGAGCCATCTCTCTAGTCCAGGAATTGAATCTTAAAACTACTTTATCCAGAGAGCTGGCAATCCGAGAAGAGTATAGCTTTGTACCCTGGTGTCACATTGCTTCTCAAGCCAGCAAATTATATGGGGAAAGCCGGCCACAAAGACAGCCCATCATTCTAGTCTTCAGTTTGCCTCTGTGGTCAAGTGGGCAGCCATGTTTTTGAGATGTGGATATCTGTGTTTTTCTCATCACCCCCTCCATTCTTTCCTTATCCTGGGGATGTCTGGGCTCAGGTTCCATCCTGAAACATTGAATCAAACAGTTCCTGCTGATATCTCCCTTGTACTCCTCCTGGGACATCTAACCTCTGAGGGAGGTTAGCTGGGAACAAAGGAACCATTAACAGTGGGAATGTGCTGACCTAGGCTAAGCTAGTGAGAGCAAACCTTCCCATAATGCTCTAAAATGTGGAGTACAAATGTGTCTTTATAATTCACGATATACTCACCTTCCTGACCTTTTTTTTCTGCACCGTCAACAGTGACTCTCAAAAGGTGTGTGCCCTGCCAAGGATGGGATCCTGTCACTGAGCACCTAGTGGGTTTCACCAGGACTTTTACTACTGAAAGAATCGTCCTGCACATAGTCTGTACACCAGGGCACACAGAAAAATGCCCAAAGTATGTCTGTGTCCGGAACAAATATCTTAAGCAGAATAAAAGTAGGAACCATGGTTAGGCAATATTAGCTAAGTGTCAGGTAAACCAGTCTGCTCTAGTTACCTCTGGAAGGGCTGGCACATATGACTTCACTCTTGTTGCCGGCTGTGAGATAAAGACCAGGCTGGCCTCAAGTATGAGACCCTCTTGCTTTAGCTTCCCAAGTGCTGGGCTTACAGGCAGGCACAAGCATCATGTCCAGTGGGTCTTTACTCCAAGCCTGACACTGTGATCACTTGTCTCTGATCAACATTCTTTGGAGATATTGCTGATTAACCATCTGTTGTTTGATCCTGATTGTCCTTCACTGCCACGGCCAGGATGAGATCTGTCCTGCCAGCTTTGTAAAGCATTTTCTCAGTACTGCATTTTTTAAACCTTCTGAAATATTAAAGGCATAAATACAAATAAAAGACCCAGTACACTTAGCATTACTACACAGAATATATACATACATAAATATATACATATATATATATGGCTTATGTTGGTATGCACACATATATAGGGTTGATTTTGTTTGTTTAGTTGGCTGGTTTTTCCAGACAGAGTTTCTCTGTGTAGCCCTGGCTGTCCTGGAACTCGCCCTCTAGACCAGGCTGGCCCCAAACTCACAGTGATGGGCCTCTGCATTGCTGAGATTAAAGGCATGCACCATTCCCAGAAATGTGGGGTTTGTTTTAAAGATTTTTTTTTCCCTCACAAAAATTGGAGAGTTACACATTTTATGGTCCAGCAAGAGCTGGCAAGACAACAAAGCGTTCAATGACCTTGGACAGCAAAGTAGCGTGTATGCCCAAGAAAGCAGTGGGGAGGGAAAATACTCAGAACGCCAGAAATCTTTATGTTAACCCTGTGTTTGCAGGCAGGACATGAAAGTCATTTGCTCTACTAAGAACGAGAGACAGAGAGAGAGAGAGAGAGAGACAGAGAGAGAGACAGAGAGACAGAGAGACAGAGACAGAGACACAGAGACAAAAGCAGAGGCAAAGAGAAGACAGAAACTAAGAGGAAGAGACAGACAGACAGACACACACGGGTAGGCACAGACAGAGTGCATACCAACAACTGCTTCTTTTTCATAGGGTCACAAGCATAATCAGGCCGTTTTGGCAGATTATGCTTCACAAGGCTGCCGCCAGGAAGAGGAAGTATGTCCACTTCTAAAGATGGAGCTCTGAAATAAACCAGGTGGAAAGGAGCAGAAGCTTCCTTTAAGTCAGAGGCCAGACAGGCCATAACCTGGGAAGCAGAGAGCAGTAGAAAGTGCTTTTAAACCAAAGGTCAGACAAGCCGTAGTCCAGGAACCGAACCATAAAACGCAGTCATCCACGGCAATATGTTTTGTGAAGCCCGTGGCTGAAGTAAAGAGAACAAAAGCCTCCAAGTGAATTCACCTGGTGGCTACGTGGTTCTCCGCCATGGAACCCCCAGTAGAGTTTTCCAGAGCCTTTGGTGTCTCTAAGCCAAGTCATTAACTTACTGGAGGCAGTCAGAGCAGTCATAAAGGCTGATGGTGCACACCTTTAATCCAGCACTCTGGGGGCAATGAAGGTGGATCTCTGTTAGTTCAAGGACAGCCTGGTCTACACAGTAAGTTCTAAGTTAACCAGACCTTGACTCAAACAAACAAACTAACAGACAAACAAAACCTATGAAACTGGAATTTAGTCACAATACCTTTCACAGAAACCAATAAACAGAGACAAGACTCAACTGTTCTTTTTTTTTTTTCCTTCATTTTTAAACATAGTTTTTAAAGATTTGCTTATTTTTTTTATTTTATGTGTGTGGATGTTTTGCCTACATGTATGTAAGTGCACCACATGCATGCCTGCTGCCTGAATAGGCCAGAATAGGGTGTTTGACCCCCTAGAACTGTAGTTACAGATGTTTGTAAACTACCCTGTGTGTGTGCTGAGAACCACACCTGGATCCTCTGCAAGAACAAGAGATTGTAACTGCTGAACCATCATCTCTCCAGCCTTTTCTCATTTTTTAATTCAAAGATCTACAGCTGGGCAGTGATGCTGCCTGCCTTTACTTTCAGCACTTGGGAGGCAGAGGCAGGCAGATCTCTGAGTTCAAGGCCAGTCTGACCTACAGAGTGAGTCCCAGGACAGCCAGGGATGGCTACACAGAGAAACCCTGTCTTGAAAAACAAGCAAACAATAAAACAATTAAAAGACTTGTTGTATTTTTAAATGTGTGTGTGGGGGGAGGGGGATACATGCACTCATGTACACATGACAGTGTTCTGAAGGCCAGAGGAGTCGGGTCCCCTGAAGCTGGTATTTCACATGCTTGTGCATGTGACACATCTGAGGCTTTTGCTAGGAATTAAACTGGTGCCCTCCATGAGATCGGTAAGCGCCCTTAACCACGGAGCCTACCTCTCCAGCCCAGGAACTGACTCTTGAACGCATACTTTACTCAGACAACAGCACTCTGAAGAGACAGCGGTCTAATACCCTAGAGTGCTCTCTCTCTCTTATGCCTCATCTCCAGTAAGCAGACTGCATGGGCTGTGGGAACACAAAGGCAGTCAGCCATTCTGGACTTCAGTCCTGCCCCCTCTGTCTTTGAGACATGCACTGTCTGGATTTCATCTTCATAATCACTCTTTGTTCTGTGGCTGTTTGGCTTCAGGAATACCTAGAAACTCTGAATCAAGTTAGTTTCTGCTGGCATCAACCTTGTCCTCCTCCAGGGACATCTGGACCAAGGGACTGGGGGTGTTAACTCTGAACAAACAAACTATTAAGGGTGTTCTATCTGACTCCTACTAGATGGGCTACAAATGCATCTTTGTAATGAAAATGTAATAGTGTCCCTGGCTGTCCTCCCTGTCCCTTATCAGGTTGATTATGTCCCTCTGTGAAGAATTGCTGAAGTGCTTACCTCAGCACTTCAGAATATGACCATGTTTGGAAACATAGCTATGAGTTGCCTGACGCTGGGGATAGATTCTGAAAAATATGCTATATGGCAATTTCCACTGTGCTTAAACATCCTAGTGGTTAACAAGCTTAGATGGTAAAGCCTACTACAAAACTAAAATATAATATATATAAAATAGGTACATAATGGTATCTATGATTATGTGTATATACATTCATGGTGTGTCTATATGATATTATAAACAAGACATTCCCAATACAGTAATGACTTCTTTTTCTGTTTTTTTCTATTATTTTCTTTTCTTTCTTTCTCTCTCTCTTTCTTTCTTTCTTTCTTTTTTTGAGACAAGGTCTCACTATGTAGCCCAGGCTGGCCTAGAACTCACAGAGACCCTCCTGCCTCTGCTCCCTGAGAGCTGGGATTGGGGTGTGTATCACCCACACCTAGCTATAACCTTTCTTTAAAAAGTATAATTATACTCTAAATTAATGTCAAAAAGTAGACTATCAAGAATAGATGAGCAGTCACAGAGTCACCACAGAGAGAGACCTGTTTATGCCAGCATTGAACAACTATATGACTTTATGTTCTTTTGCAGTTGTTTTTTGGTTGGTTGGTTTGGGGGGGGTTCATTTTGTTTCTTTGTTTTTCTGTTGGGGGTGGTGTTTTGTTTTTGTTTTTTATTAACGTATTTATTCACTTTACATCTCAATCTCAGCACCATCTCCCTCCTCTCCTCCCAGTCCCACCCTTATAAATCCCTCCCCCATTTTACCTCCTCTTCTCCTCAGAGAAGAGGGACCTCCCCTTGGGTACATTCAGTCCCAGCAAGATTAAGTGCATCCTTTCCCACTGAGGCCCAAGCAGGCGGTCCCATTAGGGAAAGGAGATCCCATGGCAGGCAACAGAGTCAGAATCCAGTTATTAGGGAACCCACATGAAGTCCAGGCTGCACATCTCCTAGAAATGTGTTAGGGGGCCTAGGTCCAGTCCAACCATGCTCTTTGGTTGGTGGTTCAGTCTCTGTGAACCCCCACAGGCCCAGGTTAATTAACGCTGTAGGTCTTCTTGTGGTGTCCTGGACCCTTCCTCAGGCTCACTCAGTTCTGTCCCCCACTCTCCCACAAGACTCCCCGGGCTCCACCTCATGTTTGTCTGGGAGTCTCTGCATCTGTTTCAGTCAGCTGCTCCATGAAGCTTCTCAGGAGACAGTTATGCTGCTAGGCTCCAGTCTGCAAGCACAGCAGAGTGTCATTCGTAGTATCAGAGGTTGGCTCTCTTACCTGGGACGGGTCTCAAGTTGAGCCAGTCATTGGTTGGCCATTCCTTCAATCTCTCTGCTCTATCTATTCCAGTGCATTTTGTAGGCAGGACAAATTTTAGGTTGAAGGTTTTGTGGGTGGGTTGATGTCCCCCCCCCTCCACTAGAAGTCCCACCTGGCTACAAGAAGTGACCACTTCAGTCTCCATATCCCTGGCTGGTAGGAGTTTCAGCTAGTATCAATCCCCATAGACTCTCCAGAGCCTCCCCCATCCCAGGTCTCTAGCTAGTCCCAGAGATGCCCCCATCAATTGCAGGTTTCACTTCCAGGGCCCTCCACCCTCTCCCCAAACCTGATCTCCATCCCCTTTTCCCTCCTCACCCCTCTCCCACCCAGTTCTCTCTCTCCACCCACCTTCAGTCTATTTTAGTTCCCCTTCTCAGTGAGATCCATGTATCCTCCCTTGGGCCTTTCTTATTACTTAGTGTCTTTGGGTCTGTGGATTGTAGCATGATTAGCCTGTACTTTTGTTTTGTTTTTTGTTTTGTTTAGACAAGGTCTCACTATGTAGTCCTGGCTGTCATGGAACATACTTTGTAGACCAGGCTGGCCTTGAACTCATAGAAATCTGTCTATGCTGCCTTCTCCCTTCCCAGTACTAAGATTAAAGACATGCCACCACACCCAGCAGTTGAGTTACTGATTAATTTAGTGTGTGTGTGTGTGCGTGAGTGCGTGCGTGCGTGTGTGCATGTGTGTGCGTGTGTGCGTGCGTGTTCGAGGACACCTATAGAGGACAAAGGACCTCCACCAAGGGAGCTCCAGAGATTGAACTCTAGCCCATCAGAGTGACAAGCACTTTTACCTGCTAAGCCACGCCATTACATCATGATGGCAACCCATGTCACTAATTAGAATTTTCAGCTCCATTTAATTTTTTTTATTTTTCAGGTTTCTTGGTAACCCCTGTCTTTTTACATGTATTTATTTTGTGCATGTGGAAGTGCACGGGTACATACATGTGTACCACACAGTTCCTATATGGGGGTCAGAGGACAGCTCGTGGGAGTCAGCACTCTTCTTTCACCAGAGGGTTCCAGGGAGAGAACTCGTAAAGTGGTCAGCCTTGGCAGCAAGCCCCTCTATTTGCTGAGCCATCTTACCAGCCCTCCATAATCTTAAGGGGATATATATATATATATATCTTAAGAAAATACAATTAAGAAAACTTAATTGTATTACCCGGAAGTTCCCTGTACTGGCTGGTTTTATGTGTCAACTTGACACAAGCTAGAGTTTTCAGAGAAAAGGGAGCTTCCCTTGAGGAAATGCCTCCATGAGATGCAGCTGTAAGGCATTTTCTCAATTAGTGATCAAGGGGGGGAGGGCCCATTGTGGGAGGTGCCATCCCTGGGCTGGTAGTCTTGGGTTTTATAAAAAAGCAAGCTGAGCAAGCCAGGGGAAGCAAGCCAGTCCGTAATGTCCCTCCATGGCCTCTGCATCAGCTGCTGCTTCCTGACCTGCTTGAGTCCCAGTCCTGACTTCCTTTGGTGATGAACAGCAGAGTGAAGTGTAAGCTGAATAAACCCTTTCCTCCCCAACTTGCTTCTGGGTCATGATGTTTTGTGCAGGAATAGAAACCCTGACTAAGACATTCCCATTTAACTAATTCAAATCTTCCATGCAGTGTCCACTAAGTCAGAACTAGCCACAGACCAGCCAGATAGGTCAACAAATTGATTAGCAGAAATAACACTAAACACCTACACTAGACCTACTGGGTAAGCTGAGGCAAACTTGAGGCTTCCCTCCATTTGATCCATTCTGATCTCACTGACTCCTCACTATAGCTAGAGGAACGTACGGGGTTTTGTGAACTGTTATTTTTTTCAGATGTATATATTTTTATGTGCCATGAATACTTTGCCTGCATGTATGGATGGATATGCACCACAGGCATGCCCCATGCCCATGGGTGTCAGAAGAGGGTCTTGGATCTCCTAGTCCTGGAGTTAGAGATGGTGAGCTGCCCTGTGGGTGCTGGGAATTGAACCTAAGTCCTCTGCAGGTGTCTAAAGCACTGAGTCATTGCTTAGGCCCCTGCGCTGTTATTTTTGCAAACTTACAAGTCTTCCTATCCTCTTCAGCCTTGCAAATTCCCAGTGTCCCCGTCTCCATGGTAACCTGTTATGGCTCAGGCAGCCTCTGCATCTCTGCCCTTTCTCTCCCTCACACTATTACATAGGCAGCTTTTCATGGTTTCCTTTTGGACTGTGGGGGCTAGCTCGGCTCCCCAAAGCCTCGGGTTATTTATGTTCCGAGATCCCTGACACTTAGCTAGCACAATGCTTGCAGAGTGAATAAAAAAACAGTGCATTAGCAATAGATATGAACATAACAAAACTGCTAGCGGTAATTCTAAAATAGAATACATGACAGTAAATATCATCATCACACACACACACACACACACACACGGAACCAAGTGTAGGGGAAAATAATATTCGGCGGGAATACTACATGAAAGAAATTTACATTAAACTTGGAAACTGATTCTCATGGGGAAATGAGGAATAATGATGTCAAGTGTCCAAGGACAGAAAACCTGAGGTGGCTCCGAGTGGCTGGGTCGGCTGAAGGTGGGATTGTAAAAGAAATGGCAGGATGCAAACAGGGCACCGTGAAAGGAGCGCGCGTGCTCTTGTGGAGAGGTGACTAGAGTGTGGGGTGATGAGAATAAGAACATTCTGCTAGCACTGTGCTATGTGTCACCCAGAGCTGACTCACCTGAGAAAGTTTTGTTTTCTGGATGCCTTGGGAGCATCAGCAGAGGATCAAGTGACTAGTCTGCTGCCCCCGTGTGGCGGGAGCGCACACTGCAGCGTCGCGGCAGAAAGCTTTACCACCAGAGGGCGCAAAGGGCTCACTCCCCCCCCCAACAGGCCTATAAACCTATGATGTCATTTGTGTATTTTCCAGAGAGGTAGGGGTGTGTGTGTGTGTGTGTGTGTGTGTGTGTGTGTGTGTGTGTGTGTGTCTTAATCTTTTATTTATTTATATTTCAAATGTCTCCCAGGTTTTCCCTCTGCAAACCCTCCATCCCATCCCCCCTCCCTTTGGCTCTATGAGGGTGCTCCTCCACCCATTCCCCACTCCCACCTCACCACTCTAGCATCCCCCTATGCTAGGGCATTGAGCCTTCCCAGGACCAAGGGCCTCCCATCCCACTGATGTCAGATAAGGCGATCCTCTGCTACATATGTAGCTGGAGCCATGAATCCCTTCATGCACACTCTTTGGTTGCTGGTTTAGTCCCTGGGAGCTCTGGGTGGTCTGGTTAGTTGATATTGTTCTTCCTATAGGGAGATAGAACCTGTAGAGACCACCTCCAGTAGATAGACACAGCCTCCAGTTGAGAGATGGGGCCACCTACCCATTTCAAAAATTTCAAACTGGAATTGTTCCTGCCTAAAGGAAATGCAGGGGCAAAAATGGAGCAGAGACCGAAGGAAAGGTCATCCAGAGACCATCCCACCTAGGGATCCATCCCATCTGCAGACCCCAAACCCCCACACTCTTGCTGATGCCAAGAAGTGCTTGCTGACAGGAGCCTGGTATAACTGTCCCCTGAGAGGCTCTGCCAGCACCTGACTAATACAGATGCAGATACTCACAGCCAACCATCGGACTGAGCCCGGGGAACCCAGCGGAAGAGCTAGGAACCAGGATCCTCTCTTCGGTTTCTTCCTTTCTGTCCCACTTAGGGTCACTATCGCTGTGATGAAACACCCTGACCAAAGCAACTCGGGGAGGACAGGGTTAATTTCCACGTACACTTCCAGGTAACTGTTCATCACTGAGGGAAGTTGGGGGCAGAAACCCAAGCAGGGCAGGAACCTGGAGGCAGGAGCTGACCCAGAGGTGAGGGGGTGCTGCCTGCTGGCTTGTTCTTCATGACTTGTTTAGTCCCTCCCCCATTAATCATTAATTAAGAAAATGCTTACAGCCAGATTTATGGAGACATTTTCTCAACTGTGGTTCTGTCCTTTTAGATAACTCTAGCTTGATATAAAACTAGCCAGCATGCTTACTACCTTATAAATTGCTAGGTCTGGGAACCTCATTCAAGTACACAATACACACACACACACACACACACACTCATCTCAGGACCTTGTACATTGCATACACACACACACACACACTCATCTCAGGACCTTGTACATTGCAGTTGCTTAATTTAAATGCCTCCGATTCTTGGATTTATATGAATGCCATGTGTAAGAAAATTTTAGACCTCCCAAAACAACTTCTTCTCCTTCCCCTCCCCCTCCTCCTCCCCCTCCTCATCCCCCTCCTCCTCCCCCTCCTCCTCCCCCTCCTCCTCTTCCTCCTCTTCCTCCTCTTCCTACTCCTCCCCCTCCTCCCCCTCCCCCTCCCCCTCCTCCTCCTTCTTCTTCTCCTTCTTCTTGGCTTGGTTTTTTGAGACATGGTTCCTCTATATATCTCTGGCTGTCCTGGAATTTATTCTGTAGACCAGGTTTGTCTCAAACTCAGAGATTGGCCGCACTGTCTTTTTAAAAAATGAAAGTAAAGATATGTTACCTCTAATTCTATAATAGTGACTCTCAGCCGGTCACTATTGATGATGATAAATAAGTCAGACATAGTAGATTCCTTCGTGTTCTCCATGAAGCAGTAGCCATATGGAATTGCTGGACGTCACATAATACTATGGAAAGAGATGTGGGGGAGATTACTTACCAATTCCACTTAAGTTGCTTTAGGCTTTTGGTAACAGAGAAGCCAAATCAAATTAGCTTAAAGGAAAACATGCTGGCTCCTAACTGAGAGGTTCAGAGATGGGTCAGGAAGTTGTCCTGTCCTAGTAACAATATAGCAGCTAGAATGACGTCAGGAGCCCAGAGTAAAACTTCCCTTTGCGACTTTTACCTCCTTCCCCCGACTTTGCCAATTAAGCCCAGCCAATTAGCCTTTCGACAACAAAGCCATCTCAGTCAGCCTTGCTAGTTCCTCATTATTAGACTGAAGAGATCCCACAAATCTGAGGGAAACATGTACCCGAATGACAAAGGAACACCAACAAATGACCTCTAAGGAAACAGAGGGGGAAGTGTAAGCAAAAAACTAAGGGCCAGCAAGATGGCTCTGCAGGTAAAGGTGCTTGTTGCCACGCCTGAGGACTGGGGCTGAAGTTTAAAATGCAGAGACAATAAGTTGAGACTAAGTATGGCTTGAAACCAAAATTAGTGAATTCATAAACTAAACACCATAGAATTATGAATTACGATGTTTTGTCTATCACAGTATCATATAGCTAGATGCCTAGGAACATAAAGAAATGGCATTTATATTATGCATTTGGACTCAGGGCCTCCATTTCTAGAAGACAATACCACATTAAGGGACAGACTCAGGAATACCAGTCACAGTGTTTTTATTTAAATGTGATAACAGGGCAAACATCAACTGATAGAGAAATTATTAACTCCCTTCCCCCAACACTAACCCATCAAGAGATCATTCCCACAGCAGCAGAAGTGTGAATGTGCCTTGGGTAGTGCGGGGAGGGAGGATGAAGAGACTTGACACGGGCTTTTAAAGTTTTGATATAAAATGCATTTCATGACCTGGATGTTGGCCATGTAGGTGTTTAATTACAACAGTTTATTAAGATGTGCTTGTACTGGAGAGAGGGCTTAGCAGTTAAAAGCACTGGCTGCTCTTCCAGAGGACCCAGGTTTGATTCCCAGCACCAACATGGCAGCTTAGAACCACCTGGAACTATACTTCCAGGGGATCTATAAAAGTAACTTTTATTCCCCTGGCTTAATTGTATCTCCAAGGCTTACTCCTTTATCTGCTAACCTTGGCTTAGACCTGGAAGCTTCTATCCTCTGTTCACTCTAATCTAGGCCTAGAATGTTTTCAGCCTGAGACTCACCGCTGAATAAACTCACACTTTCTATGTGTTTCTGAACTCTTACTGCCTGATTCAATTCAGCTGTTCTGGCTCAAACGCCTCTCCACACTTACTGATTCAGTCTCTCTCTCTCTCTCTCTCTCTCTCTCTCTCTCTCTCTCTCTCTCTCTCTCTCTCTCTCTCCTTCTTGCCTCTGATGTTTTGCTCTGCTTGGCCTCTAACTAAATTTTCTGGCTTCTTCTCATTCTCTGGCTTGTTCTGTCTCCACCTGTGTCTAGCTTGTTCTCCCTCTGCAACCTGTGTCTGTAAAACTGTCCCAATAAGACTGCCTCCTCCCTCTCTTTGCACTGCCTCTCAGGTAGCTTCCCTTTTCTCTCTCTTCTCCTAAGACTTGGGTATACCCTATCTTGTCAAATCATTCTCTGATTCATCACTTTGTCTGCCCCTTAATTAGACATCACTTACCAACGTAGATGCTTTCTTCTACGAACTAACTTTACCTTCATTGTTTGGGATTAAAGGTGTGAATGAAGGGCAAGTCTGCATCCCAGCCAGAAGGATTAAAAGTGTGTGCTAAGGGCTGAGGCACGTTGTAGTGCCAGAGAAATGTTAGTGATCCTCCCAAAATAGACAGGAGCCAATCTGATGCAATTCACAGCAGGGTCTTTATTCTATTGAGCTAGCTCGCCCCTCCCCCCCAACACACCACCATCACACAGGAAGGTTTTGCACAGGGATGCCCTCGAAGGTCTATCGGGCCAGGGCCTTATAGTAAGCAGCAAGTAGGGAGCACGTGTGCAAGCATCTAATTGGAAAGCTACCGTGGCCTTTAACATAATTAGCTGGTGCTGGGAGTCATATCACAAACTTAATTTCTGTTCCCCTCTTCATTGGTGGTCGTTAGGCAGGGGGTGGGCTTGTAACCTGGGGGTGTAGATTTGTTGGGGAAATAACCTGGAGATGCCTGTCTTGTTGAGGGTGTAACCTGGAGATGCTGGTCTTGTTGGGGATTAGCTTAGAGACTGGAGTTAGGCTCAGGTTTTGTTGGGGGGCAATTTGGAAACTAATGCTAGGTACCAGCCTGTTAGTTTACCTGAGTTCAAACTTAGGTCAGGTTCTCTAAAATGGAACCTGAACTTAAAAGATTTGGCATCTCAACATCATGTCTAGAAAAAGGTATTTTTAGTAAATAACAAAATTTTGGGGTCCACAATGTGATCGAGCATCTTGGAACAGAGATCCAACACCCTTTTCTGGCCTCTGGGAGCACCACATATATACATGGTTCCCAGACATAAATGCAGGCAAAATGCCCATACCCACAAAAATTAATAAAAAAAAATATTAAATCAAAATTCACAGAAACTAAAAGGCAGATTAGGGGCAGGGAGAGATGAAAGAGTCACGCTGGTAAAAATGGCTAGAATAGAATAAAAATTAGGTCATTTCAGAATAAAATCTAATGCTGTAAAAGTAACCAACAGGGAGAAAAATCAATGGCACAGCTATGATTAGGAGTCTGTGGCACAAAAGGAAGAAGTGGATGCTTACTGATCAGGAGAGGCTAAGACGTCACAGGCTAGCGGGGTGGCTCAGGGGCTAAAGGCGCTTGCTGCCAAGACCAACCACCTAAGTTTATCCCCCCTCCCCTGCGACATTCGAAGACAGAAAGGACTTCCAGGAGTTGTCCTCTGGCCCCTACATGTGCACACCCACACACAGTAAATAACTCTAATAAATGTAAAAACAAAATACAACCCATTTCAAAAATGAAAATATAATTCACAATATACAGATATACACATGAAGCAAAAATTAAAAAATAATATAAGAAAACGCAGTGAATCGTTAGGGCACATAAAGGACGGAACAAGGACACGCAGGCCTCTTATTATCTCTTTCAGCATTCTGATTTTTTTTTTTAATCACCCAGAGTCTTATGTACACAGACCAAAATGAAATATTATTTGCTGAGGCTTCCTTCCTTATGTGCTGTTGCTATGGATAAGTTCATGTCTGCTGCCTGGAGCCATTCATTAAGTGGACCCCGGTTGCCTAGGAAACCAGATCTGATACCAAAGCAACACCAAGGCGTACTGCTTCACCAGGCAGCCTTTCTGATCTATCTCCTGCTCCTGTGCGATGCGATGCTGTCAAGCCATAGGGAGCTTATAGTGTCCCCTGACACTGGCTAAGAAGTCACAATACTTAGCAGTATTGTCCTCTCCCTCTCCCTCCCTCTCTCCCTCTCTCCCTCTCCCTCCCCCTCTCCTTTCCCTCTCCCTCTCTCCCTCTCCCTCTCTCCCTCTCTCTCTCCTTCTCCCTCTCTCCCTCTCTCCCTCTCTCCCTCTCTCCCTCTCTCCCTCTCTCCCTCTCTCCCTCTCTCCCTCTCTCCCTCTCTCCCTCTCTCCCTCTCCCTCCCCCTCTCTTTCCCTCTCCCTCTCTCCCTCTCCCTCCCCCTCTCTTTCCCTCTCCCTCTCTCCCTCTCCCTCCCCCTCTCCCTCTCCCTCTCTCTACCTCTCTTTCTCTGTCTCCCTCTCCTCTCCTCCCTCTTCATCTTCCTCTCTGTCTCTCTGTCTCTGTCTCTGTCTCTGTCTCTCTCTCTCTCTCTCTCTGTGTGTGTGTGTGTATGTGTGTGTGTGTGTGTGTGTGTGTGTGTAGTGGTTTGGTCTGATGCTGCTATGTATTCAAATGCTAAATTCTATACCCCAAGATCTGGTTGTTCCAAGGCAAGGAGGTCCTCACATACACCAGCTTTTGTTGTGTAAACCTTCACACAACAATGAATGAAGTTCCCAGGCTTGGGTTCTCAAGCAGGAACCACGAGGAGAGAAGAAAGGATGAGGGGAAGAGGTCCCCATGGGGTAGCTGGATCATGAGCATGTAGCCATGAGGGCTGGCCTGTTGTAGTAGGAGTGGCCTAGGCAGAACATAGCAAGAGATATCTCTGGGTTATTGACAGAGAAGTAGACAAAATACCATAGAGGGTTGCTCTAATGCTTTAAGGCTTATTATAAACAGAAAGATTTTGCCAGGCAGTGGTGGTGCACGCCTTTAATCCCAGCACTTGGGAGGAAGAGGCAGATGAATTTCTGAGTTCGAGGCCAGCCTGGTCTACAGAGTGAGTTCCAGGACAGCCAGGGCTACACAGAGAAACCCTGTCTGGAAAATAAATAAATAAATAAATAAATAAATAAATAAATAAATAGGTTTTAAGTGTTTATTTGGGAACTAAATGCTCTAAGGTGGGTTAGAAACCCCCCCCCCAAATTTACCACAAAATGTGTTCGCGCATGTATATGTGTGTGTGTATGTGTGGGTGTGTAGAAATGTGTCTGCCATATATGTATTTGTGTACCCTCAGAGGCCAGATGAGGACATTGGATCCCCTGAAGCTGTAGCTATAGGAGGCTGTAAGCCACCCAGCATGGGTGTGGGGAATTGAACTCCCATCCTTCTAACCCCTGAATTAACAAAACTCCCATCCTCTTAACCCCCACCCCCAGTCATCCCTCCAGTCCCTCAATTCATTGGAATTTCCAAAGGTACCCAAGAGATGACTCCCCAAGTCTTTGCTCTCAAACTTTAACGAGTTACAGGAGATTATGAGATGTCCACTGTGGGTGCTGAGAACCCAGGTCCTCTACAGGAGGAGCCACTTCACATAACCACAGAGTCATCTCTTCAGCACCCACATTTCTGTATTCTTTTTCTTTTAAATTTTTAAAATCTTTTTTTTTTTATATATGCATAGGTGTTTTGCCTGCATGGATGTCTGTGTACCGTGTGGGTGCCTGGTGCCTTCAGAGGCCAGAAGAGGGCAGCACATTCGCATTACTGGAGTTACAGATGTTTGTAAGCTGTAGTGTAGATTCTGGGACTAGAACTCATGTCCTCTGATAGAACAACCAGCGCTTTTAACTGCTGAGCCACCTCTTCAGTACTCTATTTTAGATGATCCAGCATTAGGGGCCTCACTGACCTAAGACTGTTCCTCTTAGCATGCACATGTTTCTGGAGATAGCACATTAATTCTGTGAAGGTGCCACTCAAATGAAGCACCCATCTGAAGTCTATATCCTCCTCCTGCTTCTGCTTCTGCTTCTGCTTCTGCTTCTGCTCCTGCTCCTGCTTCTGCTCCTGCTCCTGCTCCTGCTCCTCCTCCTCCTCTTCCTCCTCTTCCTCTTCTTCCTCCTCTTCTTCTTCCTCCTCCTCCTCCTCCATCTAGCTCTTCCATCATAGGGTCAATACTCCTCTTCCTGTCTCATGCAGGACTGAGAACATCATCACCAGGATAGTCTCAGTATGGCAGAGGCCAGTGGAATTATTATTACTGAGTGCTACGCTTGTTGTCCTGCCTTGCCTGTTCATGCTTCCTCCTGCTCTTGGACACTGATGGATCCTGGTGCTTGATGTACATCCCTGTGTGATGTGTGACATCCATTCTGGTCTTACTTTTCTATTGCTGTGATAAAATACTATGACCAAGACAACTTATAAAAGTGTTGGATTGGGCTTACGGTTCCAGAAGGTTAGAGTGCAGGCGTGGAGCTCACATCTTGAACCACTGGGGATGGCTGGAGGCTGTTGAAACCGCCAAGCCTACCCCTGTTACATACCACCTCCCACAAGGCCACACCTCCTAATCCTTCCTAAACAGTTCTACCAATTGTGGACCAACCATTCAAACATATGCACTTATGGGGGCCATTCTCATTCAAACCACCACAATCTTCTTGGTGCTGTAACAAATGGCTCCCCCTTTTGTCACATATATGGTTTGTGTACATGTGCACGAGGGCAGGGTTAGTGTATAAGCCAGAGGTCTTATTTGATTACTCTCCACCTTATAAGTTAAGGTGGGGGTCTCTAGCTAAACCTGGATTCACTGATTCAGTCTGTCTAGCTACTCAACTTGCTCAGGGGATTCTTTTTTTTTTTTTTTTTTTTTTATAATACCCTGCAACAGGATATTATTCTTAACTTTAGTATTATTAACTTTTTTTTTAAAGATTTTTATTTATTTATTTATTTATTTATTTATTTATTTATTTATTTCATGTATGTGAGTACACTACCACTGTCTTCAGACACACCAGAAGAGGGCAGCACATTCGCATTACTGGAGTTACAGATCCCCGTTACAGATGGTTGTGAGCCACCATGTGGTTGCTGGGAATTGAACTCAGGACCTCTGGAAGAGCAGTCAGTGCTCTTAGCCACTGAGCCATCTCTCCAGCCCTCTCAGGGGATTCTTGTCTTCACCTCTTGTGCCCTGGGATTACTGATGGATGACCACACCCACCTGACATTTATGTGGATACTAGGGATCTTAGTTAGGGTTTCTATTGCTGCGATAAAACACCATAACCAAAGCAACTTGGGGAGGAAAGGGTTTATTTGGCTTACACTTCCACATCATAGTCATCACTGAAGGAAGTCAGGACAGAAACTCAAGCGGGGCTGGAACCCAGAGGCGGGAGCTGATGTAGAGGCCATGGAGGCTGTTGCTTACTGGCTTGCTCCTCGTGGCTTGTTCAGCCTCCTTTCCTATAGAACCCAGGACCACCAGCCAGGGCTGGCCTCCCCATCAAATTACTTATTAAGAAAATACCCTACAGCCTCCTCTTACCAAGGCATTTTCTTCAGGTTCCTTCTTCTCAGATGACTCTACCTTGTGTCAAGTTGACATAAAACCATGCATCATAAGTTCTAAACTCTGGTCCTCAGGCTTGCATGGCGTTTTGAGTCTAAGTTCTTTACACTGAGCCATCTTTGCAGCTCACGAACTGTCTCTTATTTATTTATTTATTTATTTATTTCCTTCCTTTAGGTTTTTTTTTTTTTTTTTATCTTTTGGTTTTTGCTTTTGTTTTATTTTCAAGTCAGGGTTTCTCTATGTGGCTTTGGCTGTCTTGGAACTCACTCTGTAGACCAGGGCTGCCTCTGTCTCCCGAGTGTTGGGACTAAAGGCATGCACTGCCTGGCCTGATTTTATTTTTTAAGTGCTCTTTCAATGACAGTCATTTTATCTTTTGCAGTCATCATGGTTTCTCTTGTGCTTTTTAATACATTTAAAAAAAATATTTACTGAGTAAGGATGAGTGTACGACAGTGTGTGTAAAAGTCAGAGGACAACTTTTAGAGTTAGTTCTCTGCTTCTACTACGTAGGTCCTGGGGACTAGACTCAAGTTGCCAGGTTTGGCTTCATAGGGTTCACTAAGGGAGGCCATCTTTGAGAGTGGCAGTCCTCAGTGTGATGTGCCCCCCAGAAAGTGTCCCTCTTCTACTCTCCCAACCACAGACCTGAGGTTACAGCTTTAGATGACAGACCCCTTAAGAGAAATGTCCCCCCAGTCACAATTGTGGTCCACAGAAAAGCAGCAGCTAAAGTCAGTATACAGAGGGACATAGGCTTGTTTTGGGTTTTGTTTGTTTTTATGAGGAAACAGTACAGACCCCTCCATTACCACTATTCACTGTACTCCAAGCACGTGCCTGGTCAGAAGGAAGACTGAATAAGCACAGGTCACTGCCCAAGAAATGGAGTTAGTACCTGAGATCAACCATTGGCATTAGAGAAGGATGGTTCCAGAAGCCAGGGAGGACAATGAAGGTTGGCCAGCCTGCAGGGTCAATGGTGGTTCTAAGAGATGATCATTTTGCAATATACAGAATGTTCCCTGCTAAATTCTATGTATATGCTATGCCTGTATGTGCATACAGGTTAGGTAAACACATGGCGGCCAAAAGTCAACATGTGGTACTTTACTTTCCACTTGATTTTTTTCAAACATGTTCTCCCACTGAACCTGGAATTCACTGATTTGGCAAAACAAGCTAGCTAGCAAGCAAGCCAGCCCCTGAGTCCTTCCATTTCTCCCCAGCACTAGGATTTCAGGTGTGCTCCACCACACCACCTGGCTTTTTTATGTGGGTGGCAACTGGGGTTCCAAATTCAGGTAGGTCCTCATGCTCTCATAACAAGTACTTTACCCAGCCCCAACCCCAGTAAATTCTTACATTGCAATCCTAACCCTCAACGTTGACAGTACTGCAAGAATTGGGAGGTATGTTGTGAAAATGGGGTTGGCTGGTACAGACAAGAAAAGGCTCCCCATTGTAGAGAGTATCTTGTATATTATGTGAATGTATCACTTGTCAATTAAAAGAAGAAACTATGGCCTATAAAAAAGGGTAGAATAGACATTTGGTAGGCAGAAAGGAGTCTGATAGAGCCAAGCATGGTAGGACATGGTCCCTGGAACCCAAAGGAGGACACATGGAACTTGAGCAGAGGTAACCTGCCACATGGCAGAACTTAGATTAGAATAAACAGGACATTAATTTTATGAGCTAGTTGGAGAATAAGCCAAAGCTCATGGCTAAGGTATTTATAAATATATTTTGAGTCTCACAGTCCTTATTCTGAGAGCTTATTCTGGAACAAGAGGAAAAACAGCTTTTACACCTCACTACATAAGGGCACAAGACAGCCAACTATAAACCGGCAGAAGCTTGTTGCCAGTCACTGGTCATTCGATGTAAATCTGAACTATGACATTGCCTTAGTTTTTCCCTTAAATTTTCCTTATTACTTGACACTAGATATGTTAAGGCTATTTCTTACTTTTTCATGGTCTAGTGCCCTGATGCTTGTCAATACTAAACTTCTTTTAAACATGTCAAGTTTCAAACACTTCAGTTGCACAGTAACGTTATTTTAAAAAGATGTGTAGTTTAAAATGTTTTTAAATTTATGTCTATGTCTGAGGGTGACATTGGAGGACAAGAGAGCATCAGATCCCTTTGGATCAGATTCCTATGGGTAGATGTGGGTGCTGGTTCTTGTTAAGGACCATAGTGAGCTCTTACCTGCTGGGCTCTCTCCAGCCCTGGGCCCTCTCCAGCCCCAGTAGCTAAATGTGTATAAGCACCAGTTATAGTTACATAGTCATAGTGTAGTTTATACCACTGGCACATTTAAAGAGGCCTTATGCTGGTACTATTTTAGGCTTAATACAAATACTTCCTCATCCCACTGCCTTTTACCTCTCTGCCCTAGCTTCCAGCACCCACCTAGCCACCATAAACGTGAACTGTTGGCAGTAAAATCATCCCACTAACAGACTCTAATCATCATCTGTAGAACTGTAATATAAGAACTTACACATTTCTGAAATCAAGGTGGGTTTTGTTTTCATTTCTACATATCTTTAAAAGTTAAAGATTAGTGCTTAGTGGGATAGTTAACACATCATAAGCCAGCGTTACAGCTTATGTTAAAACCAGTGGAGCTTCCAAGAGCAAAGTGGTAGAGCGTGTTTTACATGCTTAAGCCTTGCATTCATCTCCCAGCCTGAAGATAAAAACAAAGCCAAGCTCAAAGCCTCCAAACAAATAACCACTCAAATCACAAAACGTTTTATCTTAACCCCCAAATTGTATAAGCACAGCATTCAGCACACAGTAAAGTAAGGAGCTGGAAACAAAAGGTAAGATGTTAGAAGAGACACCAGGAAGAAAATATGTGTGAGTAAAGATGTCGGAACAGACAAACTTCAGCTTTTAACCTGATAGCAAACCACTGGAAGTTTTTGAGTAGGAAAGCAGCGCTATCTGAGAGATTTTTAAAGTAGAGATCAGTTTGGCTGCTTTGTGAAAAATAACCCATATAAAGTAAGTAGCAGACGTAAGGTTATCTGCCAAGGAATACAGCAAAAGGAAGGGGTAACTGGCACATGTTCACTGAAAGACAAACACAAGGCTTTTAATAGCAATTTTATTCATAATGACCATAAACTGGAAACAATCCAAATATTTATCAACATTGAATGGATCAACTTGTACAATGAATGGACTGTGACACAGAAGTGAAAAATGAGCTGTTACAATCCACAACATGGATTACTATAGCAGACACAGAGAGAACAGAAGATACAATAGTGTATTTAATTCCACTTGATATACATTTAAAACAGGCAAAACTAACTGACAGGCAATACAAGTCAGACCAGCAATTATCTCTCCATGAGAGGCAAAGGGCACCTACTGGAGTAACAGAAACATTTTCTACCTTGATCTGAGTGGTGCATTCACAGGTGAATATAAGAATCCACTGAAGTGGACACTTAATATTTGTAAACTTTAATCTCAATGAAAAAGCAAGACATATTTAAAGTGACGTAACTAGGGGAATAGAATGAGGATCAGTACTATGATCTTCCAAATAGCTAGCTCATCTTCCTCCCACCTGAATGGAGGGATTTGCAGTTCTTGAAATTTGGTGTGGCTGTGGACTTACAGAGCCAAACTTTCTCTTCTCTTTTACAAAGTGAGCAGTCAACTCCTATTGAGTTTATCTGCTTAGTCCCCAGGTAGGTAGGGACAATCTTAAGCAGGAAACAGTGGACTTTTCCAAAAAGTATTTTAGCTTGTGTTTCACACAGTGTCACAACTATGCAAGTCTGCAACTGTAGAGGGAAGTAGCCATGACAGCTCATAGACAGACATGGCTATAACTCCTGTAACACTTTCCTCAGAGAAGGATGAGCAGAGACGGACTTGGCCTGTGGGGGTTGTAGCCTGCCAGTTCAGAAAACTCAGATAACTTGTCACAGACAAGCTGTTGGGACACTAAACTTTTGTAGTTATTTACCTGCTCATGGCACCTCACCAATCCTGATGCAGAACTAAAATACTAAACAAATTGATTATTGATTATTTGCGAGTCAGTCAGGAAGATTGCTACTGGAAGATAGAAAAAAAAAAAAAAAAAAAAACGACACAGGGATGAGTTATATTATAGAGAGGCGAAAGTGCCCTGTGAGATGAACTGGGAGATAGGATATCTACCCTTTATTAAAGAAGAAAAAAATACTTTGTTGTGGCTGTTGGCTGCTTTAGACAAAATGTACAGGACATAAATTCAGTATTTGGTTGGTTTCAAGGCAGAATAAAGTACTTACAGTATAGTATGAATCAACTTTTCAATTTTTAAAATACGAGATTAAAAATGAGAAACCTTTATCCCAAAGGGTGACAAAAAACTAGTTTTGCAATAGGGTCAAATCTCTGGATAACTGTCATACTACCAAGACCTCAGAATGAATTAATTAGTGTGATTTCCTAAAACTGTAAGTCCAACTAAGAGAATGATACCAGTTTGTCTCTTAAATTGGGCAAAATGGCTTAATGAAAGAAACTAATAAGCATTTGGCTTTCTGACTTAAGACTGAAATGTCTCATTTACCTAGAAATGAAATTCAGAGGCATGAAAAAAGAAAGTAGGAAAATATAGCAACTCTAAAAGTCCCTGTTAACTGGATGTCATCTGGGGGTTTCCCCTTAGGAGATGATGTGGGAATTCTACAGGTTAAAAAAGAAGAGCTGAGGATCTTGTAGTCAGAAGGGCTGACTAAGACATCTTTCTCAGAAACATGTTTACTTACTTTTAAATTCCAGAAGAGCCAGAAATCATCTGTAAAGGAAAGTAACTACTAAATACCATGCCATTTCCTCCTAGGGTTGACGCCTACAAAAGGAAAAATGGGCATTAACTCTTTGCAGTATTGTCTTTCTTTCCTCAATACTGAAGGTAATTTTTAGATTACTGAACTCAGTTCAATCTAAGCAGTTATCCATTGTTTTCCTTCTGTTTGTAGGTTCCTTTGGAAATTAAAATAAAGACTCTGTATTATGAATGTACTTAACACTAGAGAGTAGATTTGTGAGTACACCTAGGTTTGAATCTTGACATTACTACTAGTTTACTAGGGTAAATTACAATCTGTTTTCTTAACATTCACATAATATTTGAACCACATGCTAAGCACTGCACTAAATTCAAGAAACACAACAATGAGATTCCTAGTCACAAATAAGGTGAGCTTCATTTCTTAATTTGCAATACATGGCTAAGAACTATTAAGTGAACAGGCAGGATGTCTGTGAAGGTCAAATGAAGACTGTGAAGGTTTCATATATATATATATAAGAAAAACATACACAAGTATTTATTTGCCCAAGCATTTGTTCAAATGCCAGGCATTGCACTATTCACTAGAGATGAAACAATGGACCACGTCTCTGGTCCAGTCTAGAAATGACCAATGCACAGTAAGAAATGCTAATTAGAAAGGACAGGGTGTTCAGCATGTGTAGTTGGGCACCTGGCCTAGAGGACACACCTGAAGCTTCTTAGATGATACGTAAGCCAATGTTCCACAAGATGAACAGAAGTTTGTCTTCTATCTACCCTGATAGCAAGGAAGGCAGGGGAGTGGTATGAGTGAGCTGACTGTTTTTGGCTTAGGCAAGGGCAACTGTATAAAGCCATTGGCTGAAGGAAAAGTGAGAGAAAGAGCAGATTTGGGAGAAAGAGCCAAGATGTGAGAGAGCATAGTGTTAGCAATATTAGCAACTAGGATTTAAAGCGAAATCTCAGGAGACAAAAATTTGGAAGTATCTGCATACAGGTGATACCTAAAGTCATAGAAAGAGATCAACTAAGGAAGTAATGTAGGGAAATGAGGCAAGGGAGTCTTAAAAGAAAACAAAACACAACAGCAAACCAAGCAACCAGATAGACATACTTAAGGAAGGAGGTGACTGCAATGACTGGAGCTGGTGTCTCTGCAATGCTAGGATGATTTCAAGAAGGGGAAAACACTGAACTTGAGTGATCTGACTGGCAATGTGGGCGCCTGGGCAAGCAAATATTTGAACTAGCAGGAATGAGAGAAATGGGAAGGGACAGTTAAGGACACAGAGTTGTAATAAATGGCACTTATTTTAACTATATTCACTGATACCACAGGACCAGTAACAACTATGTATTTAAAAAGGGAAAAACTGCCATGCAGCTACAGTTACTTACAGAAATACAGAAAACAGCAAAACACTTTAAACCAGCGGTTCTCAACCCATGGGTCCTGACCCCTCTGGGGCTTTGAATATCAGATATCCTGCATATCAGATATTTACATTACAATTCATAACAGTAGCAGATTACAGTTATGAAGTAGCAAAGAAATAACTTTATGGCTGGGGGTCACCACAACATGAGGAATTGTATTAAAGGGTCACAGCATTAGGAAGGTTAGAACCACTGCCTAAAACAAAGAAACAAACAAAAAATAAGACTAGTTACAGCAAACTATTGCTGACGGTCAATTTAAAACAAATTCCTTAGCTTATTTATATCTCCTCCATATTCACACAGTGGTTACATGATGCAAACTAATTTTATTATCACCTTAAGCAAAACACAAGAACTTGATAGAATGCACAAGACATTAATATTTAAGGGACCAGAAATAGAAAGTAGAAGCAGCTTTCAGGACTTCCAATCATTCTCTCAAATAACAAAAGAATTTGAAGTATTTACTGTGAAAGGTAATACACAAAGCTACCGGGAAACTACCGGTAGACTCCTGTTTTCCAGGTACGTAAGCTTATTCTTTGATAAGCAAAATGTCAATCTGACACTCGCTTTTCTTTTCTGAACTGTTGGAACTAGGCTTTCCTATCAAGTATACACCATCAGCTTCCACTGGAGATTTTCCCCTGTCCTTTGAAATAAGATGATGTATTCTCGATGGGGAGGAGGTGCTGGCACTTTGGGAGGAATGGATGATTCTTTATGGCATCAGGCTGTCTGAACACCATAGGAAGGAGAAATCTTCTTGGCTTACGTGCCAGCACAACCCTCCAGAAAATAAGATAATTACAAAGGTGCCCCTAACGCTTTCCAGCACTCTCTGGAAAAAAGGGTTTCTACCTTTGATTGAGAACCATTGACCTAACTTTGGTTCTTAGACTCCTGTGGCTTAATCATCAGTTCCTTCCAAATTCTTGGTTGTAATCAGGTTCCTTGAATGCGCAACACGACAATGCGCTGCAGTATTTCAGACAGAATGCAGCACAACAGCTTGTAAACTGTACTTGAGGATGAGTTACAAATCAGGTGCTGCTTTTAGTTCAGTTTGGCATGTTGAGCTTTACCTTTAGGTTGACTTTTCCACAGTTAATATGTCTGATAACATTATAGCACAAAACCGATGTCTCTAGAAACAGCAATTATTACAGTCTGTGGATAAGGCTGCCTCTTGAGATTTCAATATTTTTACTTGTGCACTGTCTTAACTACTCAGTGTGTGAGACAGTTCTAAATTCTAGAGTAAATCCATTTCCTGCAGTTAACAAAATCTGACACATCATTTCAGAATAAAGTGTCTCCTTTAAGCACAGTTTCTTTATAAAACACTAATACCCATGCAGACAAGACAAGCACGATAAAACCTCTCCTAACTCCTGATCTTGAAGTGTAAAAGTCTCTTCCCCCTTACTGTTTGGATAGGGCCAAAGTTCTGTGTAGAGGAGAAAAAAAAATTACTGACTGGCAGTGATCAAGATTCCATACTTACCATGGTCCTTTGATAGATGAGCTGAAAAAAATTGCTCCAGCTGTGAAAAAATAAGGAGCAAACCACCAATAATTGGTTATTCTTAACTCCTGGTAGTAAGAAATCTCCTAAATCAGAAACGTAAAATAAACCTTGCTGCTCCAACACCAAATTGATTACTTCCTCCATCCATAATGTCACCATCAACTGGTTAGGTGGGGATGGGGATTGTATTTACTTCAGACTCAGAAATATGCTTTAAAAAATAAACTTAAATTCTGTTAGCTAGATAAAATACCTCCACTGTGTATATGCTATTTATTTTCAGAAACTTAATTTGATGTTTCTGTAAACGGACTCAAATACACTTCTAAGAAGTTGGTCATTTCAAACCATGTGCCACACTTTCCACTGTGTCAAAATGAGAGCTGAAACTTTTGGCGTGTATCTTTAGACCATTTTAAAACCAGACTTCTAGTTCAACTGACAATATCAATACTGTTTGTTGAAAATCCGTTATAATAAAAGTAAAAGGCAATGAGTTTTCCATTACACTAAGGTTTTTAAAGGTGGTATTCTTATGCTTCAGTCCCACGCTGCCAAATGGGATAGAGAAAGGCAACTCGTCAGAAAGACTTCAATGTTTATCAATTTAGACATCTGTAGGCAGTTCAATGCTTTCCAACCGTCAAACTAATTTTCCCTTTTCAAATGACTTCTCCTTGTACCACGGTGGCTTAAGAATCATTTCTTTCTCTCACAAGATCATCCCAGCGAGGATCCATTTCAGTTGTGGCAACTCGAAATAGTGCTTGGAGATGCTCATCTGTCAGTGGCTGGCTCAATGTGTGCTGGTTTCGAGTTAAATATGCGAAAGCCTTATCACAGATTTGGTTACTATCAAATAAGGATGCCACCTTATAGGCAACCCCTTTGATAATTGGGTAAGCTTCACCAGACAGTCCAGCATAAAACTGTCCCAGGTCTTTGACTCTGTACTCATTCCACAGGTCAGTGTTCCCCTGAAGTTTTGTTAGCTCCACTCTTACGGAAATAGGCGCATATTCTGGTTTAAAGCTAAATGGATTTGCGAAAAGTTCTAAGTCCTTTTTAATGAACCTGAGGTCCTTAAAATGTCTCTCAAAATCTTTTTGCAGACGGGAGATCACCATTTGATACCTGTCAGGATCAAATATTTTTTGATCTTCCTTAAACTGCTGTCTAAGTTCATCAACGATTATGCTGAAGGCAGGAAAGTCTGTCAGGTTTACTTCTTCCATATGTCTCTGAAGTGAACTCAGCTTGTCCTCAAAGGTACAGATGCGATCAAAGGCAGCAGCAGCAAAGACTTTACTGATTTGCAGTTCTTCACTGATCTCTCGAAGATAATCCATAATATCTACCAAGAAACCAAAATCACAAAGCCACTGCTTGTCTGAGAAATGAACTGTTGTTGCTCCCACTGAAACCAAGAATGCCTCGATTTCTTTCCTTAGTGAAAATATTAGTTTTAACGTTTTGCCTCTTCTCAGCCAGTTGTTCAAACACCGTCCATTAACTCTTTCGCCATGCTCTGATTCAGACTCAGTTAGTAAAGACTGAAACTCCGGTCGCCTGACACCTCTGGTCTTAATCATAACTACCCATTCAGATATGGTATTTATGATCTGATTAATGTCAACATCATAAGAGCTCAACAGTTCCAAGTGAAGAAATCCCGAATAGTGGATAACGTTCCAACAGTTGGGACTCACAGCCTTTTCTCTCATGTAGGAGACCAGCCCGGAGTTCTCGCCGATCATCCTTAACGTGTGGGTCGTGGTCAGTCCAACCATTCGCTGTAAGCTGAGCCCTGCGGTCTGCAGGGCCTCCAGAATTGCCGACATGAGAGCCCCAACACTGAAGTGATGAGTCAGGTTGATAATCGTCAGAAGATCTTCCTGCACCTCCAGGTCCCGGCCGACGCCTCGGATGAAGACCAGCAGGTAGTTCTCATAGGCCACAAAAGCCTGGTCATCCAGAGCAAGGGAATAGGCCTTGAAGTCCCTGGCTCGGTTAAACAGCTGGCTACGGAGGTTGCTGTCAATGCTCAGAATCCTCTGCCGTGTGATCTCTGGAGATAAATCAATGCCTTCCAGGACGCCGACGTGATCTGGCAGCACCTCTCTCAGCAACACCTCCATGCACTGGTGTACGAAGTCACCCTCACCCCAGCCGCGACCCTTCAAGGCCAAGAAGCGGCAGAGGCCGAGGCCTGCCCGCGTCGCCCTCTCCTCCGGAGTGAGCACCGAAGCCAAAGACATGTCGCCCTGCCGCAGACGTTCCACCAGGGCCGCGCGCTCCTCGTCCCCTACAAACCGTTCATAGAATTCGTGTTCGGCCTCGTAGTGGCGCCTCACGTCGCGTTCCCGAGTAGAGGCGACCAGGCGGCGACACACCAGGCACAGGGCCCCGTCACCCTCCGCAGGCTCCACCACCAAGTAACGCTGGGTCCACTCGGGCCGAAACACCAGAGCCTCGTCGACTTCCATTCTAATCCTCTTGGGCGTCATCCACATTCTGCGGAGGCCACAGAATAACGCCGAGCTCTGAGGCCGCAGCAAACGGGGAGGAGCCCGAAGAACGGCAAGCACTCCCTGGGTTCTGCGCCAGATCACCCGAGCAGGGGTGCACCAGCCTCCGCCAGAGCACCTCCGTTCCTATTGGCTGGAGATTTCGTATTCCCTCAGCTCTCAGAAATGAGCCAATAGGAAGAGCGGACCGTGAACTTTGCCGCGCAAGCGCGTTGCCTTCTAGCCTGATGGGCAGCCGCTGTTTAGGGCGGGAACAGAGACCACAGGAACTGACGTAGGAAGCCCTTGACTGGCATTCATTCTGCCCAATCAGCACTTGCCGCTGGGAAGGCGGTGCAGGAGGGCGTTCGGCCGAAGCTGAAGGAAGAATTTGTGCGTAGGGAGCCGAAGTGATTGGCTGACGGTGAACTCGGGCGCCAACATGGCGTTTGTAGCGGGAGTTATTCGGCGTCTGGACGAGACGGTAGTGAATCGCATAGCGGCGGGGGAAGTCATCCAGCGGCCGGCCAATGCTATCAAAGAGATGATTGAAAACTGGTACGGAGGGAGCGGAGCCGAGTTCCCTGAATGCGAACCGGGACGGACCGACCCACCTGCTGCAGTCGGCCACCGTACCGGGCGCGGGGCACAGGGACCCTCCGGGGCCCCGGGCGCAAGGACCCTGCGCCCGCCAGGCCGGTGTCCCACTAGGAGCGGGGCCTTGGGTCCTCACGGCTTCTGTGAGACCTGTTTGGGTCGCAAGTAGGGAAAGCACGCGTGGTATTGGTTTAATGGCACCTTTCCGGAGGAACCGCCTCGCCACCACATTACATACGCAGAAGATGCGAGGCTGACGATAGGTGAATGTTTAAGGGTGGAAGAGAGAAACCGTCTTCAGAGTGTGCCATTTTAGGTTTATCGTTCATCCCCGGAATAATCCGTACACATCCAAGGCACAGTTTCTTTTGAGTTTTATTCAGACTTATCAGGACTTTCCTGTTGTCAAATTAGTGACCCTAGTTAATGTTCTAGGGGGAGGCATTTGTTGCATCTGAGATTTAAACCCTTCAGGTTGTGGAAGGGAGAAGTTAAACGTGTTAAAAAGCAGTGTGAATAGTATAACCCAAAATAGACACACCACCAAATAAGTTCAGAAAGGACACTCTGTATACATAAAGACTTTGTGTTAATATCAGTCGATGGTAGTGAGAGCCCCTACATGTTAAAAAAAAAAAAAAAAAAAAAAAAGACAAATAAATGCTCAGTGAAGAATAGAAGTCTGATAGAAGTGCACCGAAAAGGCAAACCATTCAGAACAACGACACTGAAGTAAATGACCTCAGGCTCTTTTTGGAGTCCAATGACCTTTATACAGGAGTCACCTAAGACCATCAGAAAATACAGATATTTATATTACAACCCAGAGCAGTAGCAAAATTACAGTTATGAAGTAGCAACAAAATAATTTTATGGTTAAGAATCACCACACATAACAAAGGGTCGCAGCTTTAGGAAGGATAAGAACCACTGTGCCACAGGGAGAAAGGAGAAGTTAAGAGGTAGCTAAAGGCAGGAGCAGGAAGCCTTCAGACATTTGATTGGTGTCCATAGACTGCCATAGGGTAACTTTTACAGTGTTAGGATGAACAGGATAATTTGAACCACTTAATTGTACTATGTCCGAATACTGTGCAATAAAATTAAGCTTAAAAGTAGCCTAGCAACGTGTATGCAAGCAGAGAGTTTGCACAGATTCTACTTAAATGTTTAAGTCAAGGTTTTTGATACAGAGGTACTAAGGAAAGTTTATTGCTTAAGTAACTTACTGGTTGCTTTTTTTTTTTTTTTAAATAAAGGATTTTTTATGAGAGGAGTTGAGAACTTCCCTTTTTCATGCAGCCCCAGGTCAAATTGCTTTCCTGTGGTAGATATTCTATTAGTATAGGCTGCTCTGAAAACTCACAAGAGTTTCATTCTTTTAAAGATTATTTCCTCTTTTTAATTTAGTTTATTTTCTTCTGTGATAGGGATTGTGTGTGCAACACACTTGTGAAGGTCAGAGAACAACTTGGATTCTCTCCTTTTATCATGTGGGTCTCAGAGATGGAACTCAGATCCTCTGGTTGGTGCCAGGCAATTTACCCACTCAGACATTTTATAGTCTCTATTGACATCTTTTTTTATTTTAAGTTTTCATTTTATTTGTGTGGATGTTTTGCCTGCATGTATGTCTATGTACCATGTACATGGATTGCTCTCAGAGACCAGAAAGAGTGTCAGGTCCTTTGTAGCTGGAGCTACAGATACCACGTGGATGCTGGGAATGAGCCCTGGTCCCCTGGAAGAGCAACCAGTACTCTTAATGGCTGAGCCACCTTTCCAGGCTCCAGCTCCTTAGGCCTCTTAAAGAAATTTCTGCATGGCAGTTTTTCTTTGCTTCATCATGAGTGTGTTTTCTTTATAAGAGTAGAGGAAAGTTGCATTTTTAAGTGATGTTCATTAGAGTCACTTAGAAACCAGAGACTGACTAGAGTTGTTATCATAGTAAATGTAGTTGAGAAGAGAGTAAGAAACACTTGTGCTGAAAGGACTGCCCTACAGGGATAGAAATGTGCACTGTCCTTGTCACTTACGCATGTTCATACAGTATGCATGTTCATACAGTACCCACATTGACCTTGTAAGACAAAGAAAAAGCATGCTAGTCAAGCACTCTATTTGTTTGAAATTTGATATTACAATATGTGCCTCAGAGTAGTTGTAACTGACAAAATTTTTTCTCTGATTTGCCAGTTTAGATGCAAAATCTACAAATATTCAAGTGATTGTTAAAGAAGGAGGCCTGAAGCTAATTCAGATCCAAGACAATGGCACTGGAATCAGGGTAAGCAAGGCCAGGGGAGCCAGTTTTCAATGCTTCATATCAAATCTCTAGGAAAATGCAGGACCTCTTCCTAGCCTGGTGACTGTAGTTTTTTTTTCAGAAGGTATTTTAGATTGAAAGCCTGAACACTTACCAATAATTAGTATTAAATTTCTACTGTATAGTGAACATTGTTCAAGGAATATGGCAGTGACTGACTGAAGTGGACAACAATCCTTTGTTTTCTGATAGGTGTTTTCTGTCATGGTAGTGGGAGTCAGGAAAAAGTGAATAGTGTGCCAGGTGACATAAAGTACTGTACAAAACCCAAAAGCTGGGAGACAGGATCAGAATGTGGCAAAGGATGTGACTTCCATTTATTCAGGGGGGCTTTGATATGGATGCAGACTTTATGGAGAAAACAAAAGGAGATCGGGGAGCAGGTTGAAACTGTTGAAAGGATGAATGTCTTGGGCAAAAAGAACAGAACAAAATCATGAAGTAGAAGCTTGAACTGATGGACCCGTAGGGAAGCCAGTGTGCCTACAACATGTCAAACAAGACAAGGGTAATGAGACATGAGGCCTAAGAGGAAACGTTCTGGGCATAGGAAAACTGGTGGTCTTTTTGGCAACTGTGGTGAGATATAACTCAATGATTGTAAAGCAAAATAGTACATGATATGGTGTTGAGTTTTATTTGAAAACCTTTGAATGGGCCTGGAGTGAGGACTCAGTGGTTAAGAGCACTTACTACACTTGGGGAGGAACCAAGTTCTGTTCTCAGCATCCATATCAAGTGTCTGACAACAGCTAGAACTCCAGTTTCGAGGGCTCAAGTGGCCTCTGAGGGCACTTCAAGCATATGGTACACATACAGTGAGGCACACACATACACATCAAAATAAAATTAAAAATTTTAAAAAGACTTTTGCAAACAAGTTGCTGGATGACAGTGTAGACAGAAGACTCTTGTAGGAACCCAGGAGTGGGATGACAGTGCCTTGGACTAGTTTGATTGTATTTGAGATGTAAGGAGCACTGAGATTCCTGAGTTAACTCTGAGGGCAGACCTCTCAGGATTTGCTGATGTAGGATATAGGGGATAATTGACTAAGAGTTGCCATTTAGCATAATAGGAAAGATTATGGAAGAAAGGTGTGAAGGAAGGACAAGCAGTTCCTATGGGGCATGTTAAACATAAAGTGCTCTTTACAGGGGTGTGTGTGTGTGTGTGTGTGTGTGTGTGTGTGAGAGAGAGAGAGAGAGAGAGAGAGAGAGAGAGAGAAAGAAAGAGAGGATGAATAAAATGTAGGTTTGCAGATCAAACTTTCAAACTTTGCATTTTGATATATGAGAAGTATAAGATTCATGAAAAGATGCTCGTATGTAGCTGTTTCAGAAATGCAGGTCCAAGCTGTGGCGAGATACTCTAATTTCACAATTATTAACGAGAGCACTATCAAAGAAGTAAAATTACATGGCTTGTTAGAAGGTAGAGGCATCGTCTCTGTGCTCTGTTGGTTGGGATGTAAACTAGTGTGGCAGTTATGGAAAGTGATGTGGTGTTCCCTCAGAATCACAGTCGCTGTTTCTACTGCGCACATATGGACAAGGGAAGCCAACTTGTGTACATCAGCCGATGAGTGGATAAGCAGATGGGATACACCCCACACAACATAGAAGAGTATCCAAGCCTTAGGTGGGCATGAAATTCTGACATCGTTCAACTTGGATAAACTTGGAAGAATTTATATAAGTGAAATTAATCAGTCACAAAAAATAAAAGGGCTGAACAGTTCCTATTATATGAGGTTTCTCAAGAAGTCAGACTCAGAGACATAGTGTGGAATGGTGATTGCCAGGGACTGGAGGAAAAGGAAGAATGGAAAGTTATTGTTAAACAGGTACTGAGATTCAGTTTAGGAAAAATAGCGAAGCTCTGGACATGGATGGTTGTGTATTTTTTTAACTTGTTACATAAATTTAAATAATGTAAATGTACTGAACTATACACTTAAAAGTGGTTAAAATGAAAAGGTTTTTTTTTTTTTTTTTTTTTTTAAAGATTCTCTGTCTATATGTAGGTGAGTGTGTGTGTAGGGAGTCTGTGTGTGTGAGTGTGTGTATGTGTGTAGGGTGTCTGTGGGTGAGTGTAGGCGTTTATGTAGGTGTGAAGGGTATGTGTGTGTAGGTGTATAGGGTATGTGTGTATAGGGTGTGTGTGTGTGTAGGGTGTATGTGTATAGGGTGTGTATCGGGTGTGTGTGTGTAGTGTGTGTAGGTAGGGGTGTGTGTGTGTGTGTGTAGTGATTTGTACCTGTGAGGGCTAGAACCTATAGAGGCATTGGATTTGCTGGAGCTGGGGTTAGAAGTAGCTGTGAGTCACCTGATGTGGGTGTTGGGAACTGAATTCAGGTTCTCTGGAAGCAGAAAGTGCTCTTTCCACTCTGAGGCATCTCTCCAGCCCTGGTTTATGGCTTTTGAGGCTGAGTCTTTTGTGGGCTAGACTAACCTTGATTGCACTGTGGAGCTAAGTTCTCATCCTTCCTACTTCTACCGACAAAGTGCTAGAATTTCAAGTGTGTGCCACCACACGCAGCTAAAATGATAATTTTGTTACAAGTATTTTTACTACTTGTAAGATAGTAAAGGTTTCCTTCTTGTAGACTGAAAATAAAGTTTTGGTTTTTTTAACTTAAAAAGAAAGACAGTGAAATTTGAGTATGATGTCACATGCATACAATTCCAGCACTTAAGAGGTCAAGGTAGGAGAATTAAGATTGAAGCATCCTAGACTATACAATGAGACTGTCTTGAAAAAGGATGGGGGAAGGGAGGGGCTAAGGAAGACAGAAATGAGTGAGTACAGGCAGAGAAGAGGTCTAAGCATGGAGTCCTAATGCTAGGAGGTGGGGGCTGGAAATGGGCACTGTACATGACACTGAGAAGGAACCACCCAGTACAGTGAAAATCCAGGTCTGAGGTATTTTGTTTGCCAATAAGGAAGTTGGTACTAATTTAGGCCTCCTGAGAATTTCTTCTCAGATTAAAGCAATAAAATGAAAATCCGGATTTGAAAAAATGAAGACATAATTATTTTCTACCCCTCCTCCTTAATCATGTAGAAGGAAGATCTGGATATTGTGTGTGAGAGGTTCACTACAAGTAAACTGCAGACTTTTGAGGACTTAGCCAGTATTTCTACCTATGGCTTTCGTGGTGAGGTAAGTTAGACTTAAAGGAAATATATAAAAATGCCCTCCCATGATAATGTTCTCATTTCTCAACAGATACAAATGTAATTTAATACTTGTACTCGTTCACTACATGTAAATTTGACAAATTTAGCTTTCCGCGACGAAGAAATTTTGAAAAATACTTAATATACTATTTTATCTACAGAGGCACTGGATATCATGTGTCTTTTTATTGAAGTCCTTAGCATTACCTACTGTGGTGGTTTGAATGTGGTTGGCCCAGGGAGTGGTGGTATTAGGAGGTGTGGCCTTGCTGGAGTAGGTATGGCCTTGTTGGAGGAAGTGTGTCACTGTATGGGTGGGCTTTGAGACCCTTCTAGCTGTCTGCAAGACAGTCTTCTCCTGTTTGCCTTTGCAACAAGATGTAGAACTCTCAACTCCTCCTGCACCATGTCAGCCTAGACACTGCCCTGCTTCTTGCTATGATGGTAATGGACTGAGCCTCTGAACCTGTAGGCCAGCCCCAATTAAGTGTTGTTCTTTATAAGGGTTGCCTTAGCCATGGTGTCCATTCACAGCAGTAAAACCCTAACCTAAGACACCTATGAAGTTTTATCAAAAAACCAAATGTGAATCTGATCAACAGCTTTATCTGCTTATCAGTATATTAAAAATATAGGAGACATGCAGGAATGGTAATGTAAGCAGTACTGGGATTAGAAAATACAGTACATACAATACATACAATCGACTGTCAGCCGCTAAACCACAGGAATAAGGAGCAGAGAAGAGCACGGACCTGTGAACTAAAGAGACTCAAAGGGTGTGAAAGCCTATGTGAGGCCCAGACTCTTCTCTGCCCGAAGATCAGGATGGAGTTCGCAGATATTTTTCTAGCAACATGCTTGCCTGCCTGCTGTCATGTTCCCAGCTATGATGACAATGAACTAATATCCCTCTGAAACTGTAAGCAAGCCCCCAGTTAAATGCTTTCTTTTATAAGAGTTACTATGGTCATGGTATCTCTTTACAACAATAGAACAATGACTAAGACAGGCATAGATTTTATTTAATTAAAAGACAGCTGATGTGGATACAGCACCAGGGATGTGAGGTAAGAGGTGACAGAGTCACTTGATGAATCCCAGGAAATATGACCCTGGAGACCAGCATCACGGTGCAGATCTGAGTTTATTGTCCCACCCATAAGCTTATATACAATGTTTGAGCCAATCCCAAGCCCCTAAATTGTTGATCAGTCATATCTCACCACACCATCATTGTGCTTCAATGAAAGCTTTGTCTAATGAGGTATCTCAGAAGGAGTTGGGGGAGTGTGGTCACCTGTGAGGACTTCGGTGAAGATGGGAAGTGGCCACCGCCCTGGCCTGGGTTCCTTTTTGCTGTCTCACTGGTGTGCTGGGAGTCATCTTACATGTAATACCATGTGCGGCAGATCAGAACTCTCTGAAGAGTCCCAGGAGCCTGTGGGGCCTCACTCTCCCTCCCACTTTTCCCTTTCCTAGGTTGACTTCCACATCCCCTACAAGTTGTGAGCCTTTCTCTATAATTTAGGTAGTGTAGGTCAAACCAGTATAGTCTCAATTGCCCTCTGGCTCCCAGTAACTTCAAAATTGTCCCCAGTAGACATTCTCTGAGAGGCTTGATTTACAGCTGCCTCTGGTCAGGTTGTAGCAAGGCAGTTTTATCCTAGCTGCAACCCTATGGGTCAGCTTCTAAGCCTCTGGCCTCTTGCACTTTAGTCTGTCTAAGGAGTCACTGTTTACTCGAATCAGAAGGTTTATACCTTTGAGCCAGTGATGTTTCTTTTGTGAATTAGCTCTTCCTTCTAATCCCCACAGCATAGAGTTACCATCTCCCTGATTCACATAGGATGTGTAAGAAACCTGATCGCTGCACACTAGACAGTGACAGAATGGAGGAGTGAATATAGGCACTCTGACCCCAGAATCTGTTCCTGTTTACTTGAAAAGGCTCCTTCTGAAGCAGCAGGGCTATCTGCTTGTATTGTGTATATTGGCCCACTTTCTTCCTGAAAACACAGAGGATTGTCTTCTGTGAGCAGCTCTTACCTTACACAGGTCTCAAAAATCATTTACATTTTAAATGTTTTTTATGGTTTGAACCAGGCCTTCTACAGCCCTGCTTGGTCTTGAACTTATGTAGCTGAGACTGATCTTCCTGCCTTTACCTCTAAAATATTGGGATTAAGGGTCTGCTACCATGTCAGGGACCCACTCTATCAATGTTGGAACCCGAACTGCCAAAAGCCTTGGGGGCTAAATTGTTAAAGCTCGCACTGCCCCAAGCTGTCCCGGTCCACGGGTCAGAGTTCAGCAAGAGAGAGAGTGAGGGCAGACACAAAGAATGGAGACCAGACAGAGTGTGATTCAGTCCCGTTTATTCTTAAGTCTCTCTTCTCTCCAAGTCCCTAGTTCCCAGTCCCAAGTTCCAAGTCCCTAGTTCCTAGTTCCTGGTGCCTGCAAGTTCCAAGTTTCCAGTTCTAAGTCTTAAGTCCTCATCCTCGTTCCAGCTGTAATAGGTCTCAAGTCCTTATCCCAGTTCTAAGTTGCTAGTCTTTCCCAGTTCCAAGTTTCTAGTCCAAGTTCCAAGTGCCTAATAATTTCTTCTGTCTGTCTCTCGCCTTTTATATGTCTCACTTAAAAGTCATGCCTTTAAGCCACGCCTTTAAGTCTTATCTCTAAATCACACCTTTAGGTCACGCCTTTAAATCTCACACTTTTAAGTCTTACACACCCAAGGGAAAATCCTGGATATCTAAAACAAGATGTTATCAGAGTGTGCTCAGTTGTTGTAGGCTGTTATAAACAAGTCTCTTGTCAGGGTATATGGCTCATGATGGCTGCAAGAATGATAGCCACCTTCTGTCGGCTCCCCACACTACCACACCCACTTTCTTAAATGTTGAAAATTATAAAAGCCAAGCTGGATGCAATGGTATATATGCCTGTAATCCCAGTACTTGAGAGGCTGAGACAGGAGGATCTAGAGTTTGAAACCAGCCAGATCTTCATAGCGAGTCTGAGGTCAACCTGGCTACAAAGAGAGAGAGAAAAGGTTATGAACCAGAGGAGTGTGGCTCTGACCAAGTAATGTCTGAGTGCGAAGCATGTCCCGTTTTAGTTTATATGTTTTCAAGATGGGACTGAGCTCCTCTGCTGATCTCAAACTCCAAACTCCAAGATTCCGGTGAGCCTTTTGCCTCAGCCACCCAAGCACAGTCATGCTTCTTTCAATGAGCTGAAACTGCTTCTGGTGTTTAGATACTGTTGCACAGACCCATTGTAGCAATTTTAAATTTGTATTTTTAAAAATATAATTGTTTCTGTAAAGCTGTTTTGAGAGATCCCATTATTTCTTTCTGAAGACACATTTTTAATTCCTTGTAAGATACATCACTGAGAGTATATTACTCTTTGAATCTGGAATATTCTCTAGAGGCCCATGAACTAAAAGCTTGGTCCATGGTTGTTGTTGTTGTTGTTATTAGAACAAATTTTAAGCTAAGTTTTGGCCTAGTAGGAGGTTTTGGGGTCATAAGATGTGCCCTTTAAGGGGACAGTGAACCCCTTCCTGTTCTCTTTGGCCTCTGTGGATGTGAGGTGTGAGTGGCTTTGGTCTTCATGAACTCTACACCACGATGAGTTTCTTCAACACAAGTTTTCTTTCATCTGGTTCCCTTTCCTCCCTAGGCTTTGGCAAGCATAAGCCATGTGGCCCATGTCACTATTACAACCAAAACAGCTGATGGAAAATGTGCATACAGGTATGTGTCCACCCTAAACATAAGTGTTACTCCCCACTCCACCCCCAACGCCTGCTAAGATACTAGTTTTCCTTCCATTCCTATGGATAAAGTATTCACCCACAGGGGTGATCATGAGTTGGTACTCTCTTCATGGCTTCTTTTTAAGACTTAAATAAATGTACTTTATGTGTATGGATATTTTGACTGCATTCATGTCTGTGTACCATGTGAATATTTGCTACCCTTGGAGGCCTGAAGAAGGAATGGCATCTACCAGGACTGGAGTTAGATATGATTGTAAACTGAGCACAACATGTAGGTTCTGGGAATAGAATACAGATTCTCTAGAAGCTTCTAGGTAATGAGATAGTCTCATTTCCTGTTCCTCTCTCTTTGGCCTCTGTGGAAGAGTAGCCAGTGCTTTTAACAGCTGAGCCATCTCCAGCCCCACTGAGTGTCTTCCTAAGAGATAGGTTGTAAAGAATTAGCAAGTGCCCAGGAAGGTGTCCGTTGCAGGTAGGTTTTCTAAGCACACAGTAGCTGCTCATGTTGTATCTGCCCTTTTGCCCTTCAGTGGGTCGGCACTTTGGGCTGATTACAGTTCTGTGGCTGGGATACTGGAGATTCAAAATTCATTTGCTGGCTCCTGAGCTTCTGGTTCCCTTCTTCCTGGGCCTGTGTGAGCTAGCTTGCTTTCCAGGAAGTATCTGCTGTCTGGTTGTTGTGCTCGCAGTTTCCAGAGGCTTGGAAATGGTCCTGAGACAGAACAAAAATGGGATTCAAGAAACCACAGTCATGCTTTTGTTTTTGTAAGCACTGGCTAACACTGCCTGAAGACTTTAGTCATACCTAACGAATGCAGAAAGAAAAAAGTAAGCATGCAGGTTGTTTGTAAATTAAATCAGGACAATTCTGTGTCAGTCTTCTGAAGACTAATGTGTGATGAAACAGAAGAGAGAGTGCTTCTGAGTTGGCAGGGCTGGTGTTAGGGGTCTTGGTTCTGTGTGTGCATTCTGGTGGGCTGATTGGAGTGTTACAAACCAGAGAGACAAATGTGAGTTAAGTTTTTGTGGGTAGCCTGAGCTGTGAGTCCTGTTTCAAGACCTTTGTCTTTTTGTTATGCCATACCTAAGGCTTCTAGTGACTCCCTTCTGTGACAGGATGAAATCCAGAGGTTTCATCTTGGCACCTGGTGCCTTCCTGTGCTGGATAGTTTTATGACATGCTAAAGTCATTTAAGAAGAGGGAACCTTAATTTTAAAAGTGCTTCCCCTCCCCCCCCCAAAAAAACCCAAAAACCAAACAAACAAAAAAACCCAGCTCCCCTAAGATCTGGCTGTAAGACATTTTCTTAATTAGTGATTAATGCGGAGGTTCCCAGCCCATTGTGGGTGGTTCCATTCGGGGGGGGGGGGCTGATGATCCTATAAGAAAGCAAGCTGAGCAAGCCAGTAAGCAGCACCCCTCCATGGCCTCAGCTTCAGCTCCTGCCTTCAGGTTCCTGTCCTACTTGAGAACCTTGATGTGGACGTGAAAGCCTTTTCCTCCCTAAGTTGCTTTGGTCATGGTGTTTCATCAGAGCAGCAGCAACCCTGACTAAGACACTTGGAAATGTCCTGACCCACTTTTCAGCCCCTTCTCTCCACATGTTACCCAGTGCCATGTGTTTCAAAGCTACTAGCTCTCTGACTTACAAGGTTTGTTCTCTGTTCACCTGAAACTATTTCTCCTTAAAGTCTGAATGAGTTTTCTTCTTTTCTCTGATAATACCACCTCCACAGTCACCTACCCACGCTAAAGGATCTTCTTGCTGGATCCCTTAATACATCAGTCTACACTTGTATAAAAGACTGTCCCTGGGGCAGATCAAGAGCTGTTTTTTGTGGGATATTGTGTTTTGTTTTGTTTTTGAGACAGGAGGCTCTGACTGCCTGGAACTTGGATTGACACTACTTTTGCCTCCAGAGTGCTGGGATTACGGGTGTACCCTACTGTTGCTGGTTAGGCTTTTCTTTATTACCAGGACATTAGCAGGCAAATGGTTGCAGAACTGCAGCAGCATTAACAGCTACCTTAAGCAGTGGCAAAGCTGTTGGTTAGTAATTTAGAATTTAATAGCTCAGGCAAGATTTGTTATCATAGGGCTTTAAAATAAAATCCAATTAATGTATAACATGGCTATGTTATAATGTATGATTGATATAATTTTTATTTTTAACGTGTGGAAATATGGACTGAATCCTGGTAATGGACACAATTATGAAAGAGATTAGAAAGTTCATTGTTTTACTAGCTCTCTCGTGGATAAGTGCATAAAATATATTCCATAATGAAGGTGTAAAATTTAATGTGAAGCTTCACAGATTAATTTCTCAATGCCTAGTTCATTGAGTTGTATAGACTTTGGGCCTGGTTAATTTTTGGTGTATGATGTTTTTATTTATGTGCAAGCTGTTTTTTAATGATGAAGTTTGTCATTTTTTAAATTTGACATAATAATGTATTTATGTTTTCTGCAGCTCAGGAAATTGTAAGGCATTTACAATGTTGGGGTTGCAGACATAGGCCTCTATACATGTACTATGATTTTTATTTTTATGCTTTGGATAAACATCCTGTTAATAGTCTTTTATATTTTCTGACTAGAGCAAGTTACTCAGATGGAAAGCTGCAAGCGCCTCCTAAACCGTGTGCAGGCAACCAGGGTACCCTGATCACGGTAAGGATGGTACATGGGACTAAAACTGCTGATTAATAGCTTAGTATGCTGAAGTAAAACTAAAACAAGCTCTGAGCTTCTGATGTAAAAATCAAATAAATTTTGACTTGTAATAGAAGTCCCAAGATACTTAAGCTTCTAAGTAAGAAAAATGATTATTGGGTTTTATGTATGGCAGCTTGCCTATCTTCTTGTCTTTTAAAGGGAGCTTAGGATGGTAAAAATCAGTGGGAAACAAGTTGCAGTTGACTCCAGAAGATGTGTCGGAGTCCCAATCTGGTATTTCAGCGCCTGTGTGTCCATGGGCAAGTCACTTAACCTCTCAGAATTTTAGTTTTCTAATTTCTCCAGTAGAACAAAGACTACCTAGCCATCTGCCGCAGAGGGTCATGGGTGGGTCATGTGAGTGCTGTTAGTCGAGAGGAAGCCCATCATGCAGCCTCATCACAGCATTTCAGTGTCTTTCTAGCTGGAGATTCCATGAAGCACCTCACGATCATGTTCCTGTCTGGTCCTTTACCCCTGACCCCAGCTATAACACATCGTGAAGGATTTCCAAGGACCTTTCCAAGTCCTGGCGTGATAGGCAGGCAGGAGGCAGAACAAACCTGTGCTTCACAGTGCTGGCTAGAGGGAGCCTTAGCTGCATACAAAGTGTGATTATTGAGAACTCCAAATTCTCGCCAGTTTTATGATTGTTCTTAGTTTGAAAAACATCTCTGTGTAATATAGTAATTGTTTGCAGAGTTACATTCGTGTCTTACTAAATTGTCCACTCTCTTGAGCAAGACAATAATTTAAAATGTCCTCATATTTTTAGCAAACAGCCTACCATGCAGCCAGCCATCATTATCTAAGAAGTCAGTGAATGTGAGATTGATGCTGTCTTATTTCTTCCCCTCCCCGAGTCAGCACTTAGAACAGTCTGTTGGGAATGTCACAGCATTCAATACTTTAATATCCAGCTTTCGGTAGACTGTGTGATTCTTTCCACACACACCCAGGAATTTACAAGACAAACGGATCTTTCTTCAGGTGGAAGACCTTTTTTACAACATAATCACAAGGAGGAAGGCTTTAAAGAATCCAAGTGAAGAGTACGGGAAGATTTTGGAAGTTGTTGCCAGGTACCGTCCAAAATTTGGGAGTGGGTCCTTGAGCTCTGTCTTTAAAGGAATGTGCCCCAGTGCTTGTCAATTGAGAGTACCTGACAGCTAGGTGCAAACAGCTGAGCAGGCCGTGTGCTGTTCTGGTCCCAGTTTGTTCATCAGTCTTGAGTCTTGACTCATCTTGCAAGGGGCACAGTTGGTCTCTTTTGCTGGGTTCCTGGCTGCCAGATGAAGCAAACTAACCTTAGATATCTTGAGCCAAAAGGAAAAAAAAAGTTACTGTTGCTCACTGGGTAGGTGAGATGAGGCAGGAGCCAAGGCGGCTGGTGATCCTTCTGTTGTTTTTTTCTGCCTCGGCTTTGGCGTCAACTCCTGGACAGTGCTATGATTGGCATTACTAGGATCCATAGTTTGGTACCCACAGCTCTGGGGAGACTTACTAGTTAGCAGTCTTTACTTAGCATGCTTTTGGAGGGATGGGATAAAAGAAGTTTCCCAAAGTGACTTCGATGTCTGATCCATTTAAACAGGAAAAGGGGATTCAAGCAAGCAAAGGTAGAATCAGGTACAGATAGGCATCATCCTTCACTATACATGGCTGCAATGGGGTTTGAACTACATGTCTTAATCATAATAGTGATTTGTGTCAGTAGTTCTAAAAATATATCTGTCCATACAGGAACAGGTTTATGTATTCGGTCTCCTACACTCTCCCCACTCTTCACTAGTAAAATTGTGTAAATTAGCATCAAAAATATTCTCAGTGGCTGTTTTGGTTCTAAGTGCGCTAAGGTAGACAATTGATATTAATAAAGACAGTTCTTTAGTTCGTGGAGTTAGTGAATATAGGAGTGATAAAGTTGGCTTCAAAAAGGCTGTGGCGATACTGAGATACTGGAGAGGACCAGCACCAGGAAAAGAGCAGTGATGAGCATGCTGTGCTGAGGGAATCAAGTGCAGAGGTGAATCGAGTGTTAGGATGTCGTGGTGGCAGCCCAGGTCTGTCACCATGAATGGAACCTACAGGTTCATATTAACTGAGATCCCGTCAGCAGCCTGTAACCCTTGGTGTTTCCTGTGACTTGGTCACATGGGGAGGCGTAATCTCCACGAGTCTGTGTTACTTTGTTTTCTTGTGGGTAATAGAGATTATACCAAGGTATTTTAGTTTGTACATACCTTTGCTTAAATCGCCTTTTTCTTATAAATCTACCAACTTATCTAATTAAAAGTAGCTGGCTGAATTTATTGTGCATTTGGATGCCCTCTGCTTAGCTTTTACTTTTTCTTTTCCAGGTATTCAATACACAACTCAGGCATTAGTTTCTCAGTTAAAAAAGTAAGTCATGATTTTTTTTTAAAGATATATCCATTTTTGTTTTATGTGTGCAAATTTTTGCCTGCATGTATGTCTGTATACCATGTACATGCTTGGTGCCCACAGAGGCCAGAAGAGGCCATCAGATCACCTGGAAATGGATTTATAGATGGTTTGTGAGTGCTGTGTGGGTTCTGGGAACAAACTTGGAACCTCTGCAGGAGCAGCAGCCAGTGTTCTTAATGGCTAGGCCACATCTTCAGTCCCTAAATTATGATTTTTGAAGAACAATTTTATATTAGGAAAGAAAAGTAGATGATTTTTAAGAAAAGCATTCTTCTTGGTGCCATCAGATGTCAAGTCACAATGTTGTCTGTTGTTTTTCAGCAAGGTGAGACAGTGTCTGATGTCAGAACACTACCCAATGCCACAACTGTGGACAACATTCGCTCCATCTTTGGAAATGCTGTTAGTCGGTATGTCAGTAATCACATATAACAGAATTCTTTTTGTTCCTTCCCTTGGTTCATCAACCCAGTTTTTACTTGAAACATGTTGACAGTAAATGCTGGAGAGTTGGCGTAGTCAGATATTAGGCTTGTTCCTGTGCTTCATGGTAGTTGATAGCGTCGATGTTTTATGTAGTCAGTGTTCCCTGGGGTGCTTTGTCTACTGGGTGCTGTGCCTATAAATCAGCTTGTTCTCTTTAAAGTTTAGAGTTCTGTCACTCTTGGACGTTCCTGTTCCCTTTTTTCGTTGTTATTGGGAGGATTTAACTTACTTGTCACTCAACGTTGATTAATTGCCTTTTTTATTTTAGATTTTGTGTCAGGAGTTAAAGATGTAAATCTGGATGATTTTTTTTTTTTTTTTTTTTTTTTTTTTTGGTTTTTTGAGACAGGGTTTCTCTGTGTAAGCCTGGCTGAAATGTTCTATTCTTAAAGACTACATATGCAGGCATTAGCAGCGCTTCATTTTCAGAGATGGCCCACAAGGAGAGTTTGCTTCTGGGATGAGTTCCTCTGGAGCTCCCCTTGTTTGTAAAGCCCACTATTCCCACTAGGAATGCCTGCTTTTTTTCACCACATACCCCAGGTGGCTTCCTGTGGAGCCAACGGGGTCTGCCTTCCCTTCCCACAAGGTTTCAAAAGCATTGGCAGTTGTCCTAATACTGAAATTCTACTTCCAAGGACAAACTATTCATTCTTTGAGTCAAACCAAGGGAACAAGTACTTTGATTGTTATCACACTTTTCTTTCTAATTAAATGTAAACGAGTTAGTTTTAAAAACTGTATTCCTAGAGCAAAGGAAGATCTCTGTATTCTACAGGGTAGCTTTTAAGAGCTTTTGACAAGATTTTAAGACTGAACAGTAGTTGCCATGGAATCCTCACAGGCTATAAGAGATTAGACATTGTCCCTAGAGAGCATTCCAGAAGCAGATTTCCAGTCTGACCTCCTGAGACATTGGCGGAAGAAAGAGTTTGTGTGTCAGTGTGTATGTGCAACCCTGCAGGCTGCACTTTCCACCTAGAGACTCAGGGCCTACTGCAGGAAAAGCATCCTCTGTCTGTGCAGCCAAATCTAGTGAGTGCATACCACAGTAGGGATGCACTTAGTTACCAGCTGGGATGACTCTGCTTCTCACAGGACTCTAGGAGGTAACTAGCTACCAGTAGGCTATTCTGAAGACTTAGGAAGAACTAAATGTGGCTTTCAGAGAGACCGGCTCCTGTTTACCTGTCCTTGCCAGTAAACATTCTTGGGAATCCATTATGGCGATAATCAGTACAGTAATGTTTCAGGTCAGCAGAGATGGGTTTGGGGCTTAAAGCTTTGGGATTTAGTTATGATAACAAAATTTAATTTTAAGCAAAGTAAGGACTGAGAGCCTAGATTCCTCTTTTCAGCAGTTAGAGTGGTGCCCAGCACTCAGCACATACTTGAAAACACTGAGTAGGTGGCTGGGCAGAGAATGGGTAGACAGTTGGATAGATGGAAGACAGATGTTGAGAGGACTTATAGGACCTTAGCTGAACTTAGACATAGATTTTTTTTTTTTTTTTTATGGGGCAAAGATGGCTTATGGGAAGGAACTCTGTTTTTTACTATTGTGATTCTTTTCTGACATGTAAGATTTCTTGTGCTTTCAAGAGTCTCAAAATTTCTCTTTTCTAAACAGAGAACTGATAGAAGTTGGGTGTGAGGATAAAACCCTAGCTTTCAAAATGAATGGATATATATCGAATGCAAACTACTCAGTGAAGAAGTGCATTTTTCTACTCTTCATCAACCGTAAGTGCGGAAGAACCAAGTGTCTACACAGATAGCTGTATGGAACCCAAGAGTTCCTAACTCCCAGGGAATCGCACATGGGGAGACTTCATGTCACAGTTTGGCCCAGTTAGAAAGTATCTATAATTTGTACCTTGTCTGTGTTGTTGGCTATCACACTCCGCTTCTTTACCTTGAGCAGTGTAGGCCAGATTGCCTTCCTCTGTGCTGGCATTACAGCCTTTACAAGCAGACCCTATTCTGCCTTTAGGTCAGGCTGCTGTTCCACATTGTACGGCAGAAAATCAAGACTTGAGTATAAGCATTGTCTTAGGGTTTTACTGCTGTGAAGAGAAACCATGAACAAGGCAACTCTTCTAAGGACAACATTTAATTGAGGCTGACTTACAGATTTAGAGGTTCAATCCATTATCATCAAGGCAAGGGCATGGCAGCATCCGGGCAGGCATGAGAATTCTACATCTTCATCTCAAGGCCTGCTAAGAGAAGACTGACTCCCACATGGTTAAGGGGAGGGTCTCATTGACCACCCCCTCAGTGACACATTCTAATAAGGCCACACCTACTCCAGCAAGGCCACACCTCCTAATAGTGCCACTCTGTGGGCCAAGCATATTCAAATCACCATAGGCATTGTTACTGAAAAGCTGAATCCTGAGAACCTTGAGAATTTTTCTTTTAAAGAATGAAATTTATGATACTAAGGATAATTCTAGAAATCAAGGGAGAAATTAAATTAGCTTGAAATTCTCTCCCAGTTCTTATCTCTCTGATAACGTGTTATTTACATGGTTTTTATTAAGTGAGTACTGTTTGACTTTCGGATTTGTGTAGCTCAGTTGTATATTGTGAGGGTTTGATGGTGCTAGAGTAACAGTACTGCCCGCCCTGGTAGTCAGAGCTCAGGGTCCTTTCCCACATGAGAAACAAACACCTTTCCACACATTCGATTTTCCTATTCTTATCTTCAAAGGCCTTTTTAAAAAAACAAAAACAAAATTGGAGTTTACTAAGAACCTGTTGAATAGAGATTTAAGATGGGTACTGAGAGAATGAAAAAGAATATACCTAAGACATGGGTATAGGCTGGTAAGATAAATTTAGTTTTGGCTATACTTATTTTACCTGTGTGAATGAATATTTTGCCTCCCTGTATGTTTGTTCACTGTGCATATGCCTGATGCCCTTGGAGGCAAGAAGTGTTGATTCCCCTGGAACTAGAGTTAAGAATGGTTGTGAACCATTGTTTTTTTGTTTTTAAGGTATAGATATATTTATTTTGTTTCTTAATTTGCATATAAAATAAAAGGTCTCATGTCATTTTCACACATACTTTTTGTCACTCCTCAGCTCCTGTCCCCTGCCCATGCCCTTCCTTGCCTAGGAGTTCCCCTTCCATCTCCATGTCCTGGTATTCTGTCCTATGCCACATCTGTCTTCCTAGGTCAGGTTAACTCTGTTAATATCACTTCAAGTTCCATTAATTTTTCTGCAAACTTGATGATTTTTCTTTATGACTTAATGAAATTCCGTTGTATTTATGGACTACATTTCCATATCCATTTATCTGGTGATAGCTTGTAGGCTGGTTCGGTTTCCTTGCTATTGTGAGTGGTGCAGCAGTGGACGTGAATGTACAGCACCTCTGTGGTGTATTGTAGGCCCGTGCCGTTATTATAAAGTGGTCATCATAACTCTGGTTGCTATCTTCTTTGTTTGCTATTGGAAATTGTATATTTTCTTCCTTTTTGGGGGGGGGCAGTAAGTGGCTATAAATCTTTTAAATTACACATCTTTAAACAAAATCTTTTTTTACTTATTTTTATTTATGTGTGAGTGCAGTGCCTGCAGAGGCCAGAAGAGACTGTTGTGTCTCCTAGAACTGGAGTTTCAGGTGATTGTGAGCTGCCTGGTGTGAGTTCTGGAAACCAACCTTAGATCCTGTGTAGGAGCCACCTCACTAGCCCTCAAGTTATGTATGTTCTTATCTGGTTTGGTTTGCTTTGGATTGGATGTTTGAGACAGGATTTCTCTGTATAACAACCCTGGCTGTTCTGGAACTTGCATTTTAGACCAGGCTGGAATCAAACTCCTAGAGATCTACCTGCCTTTGCCTCCTGAGTGCTGAGATTAAAAATATCCACCACTACCTCCTGGCTCATCATGTATATTTTACAGCAGTTGTTCAGAGCAATCCAGGAGCAGTTAAAGAGGCCAACCACTGTTAGATACATTCTGTTAATACCACTTATATAGCAGGCATCTTTTCTACTATATTAAGAAGTCCTAAGCCCAATAAATAATAAGGCTTGTCACATGTAAGGCTTAGGAACAATGTTTTCATTAGTTTTGTTCTAAGCATAAGAATAACAGCTTTAGGGGACAGTGTAAAGACTCAGCAAGTAAAGGCACTTATCAGAAAGCATGATGACCTGAGTTCTGGTCCCAGGACCACATCTTAGAACTGACTCCTGTAAGTTGTCCTCCATATGTCCTTGTCCCTCCTCCCCAAAAATAAGTATACTTAAGACTTAAAAAAAAAAAAAAAGAATAACTGCTTTATATTATACATGGTTACTATAGAGCACAAAAGCAAGAGTCAACCAAGTATTATTTGACTAGCCTGTTCATATTTCTGCTTGGTCCAGGAACCATACATCTTATGTTTTAACACTGGCTGATTTGTTCATAATGATGAAAAAGGCCAGCTTTCTATTCTGTCCTGTACATGCTCACCTAGGGACAGTGATAACCATCACTGTGAAAGAAAGCCTGCCTCACGTTCATAGACCTCAGCAGATTTGCTTCGTCTGTCTTGTTAGCTATACCACCAGGCCTGTATACCAGCAATACAGGAGTTACAGAGCACAGTGTGGCATTGTTAAAGGGGCTGTGAATGTGGAGATCACTCAAAAAATAATAGTCTCATCATTGATAAAATCTTCACTCTTGTTAGAAATACAAAGATGTGACATAGTCTTCTTGCCTGCCAGTTCATAGAACACAGTTCATTAAGCTACTTTTAAAAATATGTCTCAGGAGAAAAAAAATTTCTGAAAATAGATCTTCCTTTGTCTTTAGTCTTGACTTCTAGCCTTTCTCTATACCCTCAAAGCTTGGTTCACGTAAACCACCTTAACCAGCACTGAGCTGCTTCTACTGCCTGAGGTGCCAGGGAGCTTGCTCTTAGCCTTCCTCGTTTAGTATGGAGCCCTCTGTGGACAAAGTTAGTGCTCTCACCTCACTGTGGATCACACACATCTGTGCTGTAGGACTGGACACTTGGGCATAGTTTATCCATCACTGTGGTTTCTCTCAGCTTTTGGCGTGTGTGATTGGCAGCTTTGTCTTTGTGGACTGAAATGTCTGAGAGCTGCTAAGAGCCACTGACGGCAAAGCTAACGTGCACGGGCTGATGGGGGAAGGCAAGTGAGCAGGCAGAATTGGACACCCTCTCATGAGAGGAAAACCCCAAGCTTGTAGTGAGATGCTGGGAAGTGGTAACAGATAAAGGGGGCTCTTGTTGCTGGGCATCTGATAAGGTTGCCACTCCACGGGTGACTATGGCCATGTGTGAGGATGCAGCTGTGACCATCTAAAGGACAAGTATGATCTGGTTAATTCTCCTTTTATTTTTTCAGACCGTCTGGTAGAATCAGCTGCCTTGAGGAAAGCCATAGAAACTGTATATGCAGCATATTTGCCCAAAAACACACACCCATTCCTGTACCTCAGGTAATTAGCACCAGACACTTCAGTGCTCTGTGAAAGAGGTTGCCTGTCAGTTGTCAGCCACAGCCCTGAAAGGATGCCCTGTCCTTCCACAGGAAAATGGCATCTTTCTTACTCACTCAGAGACTGTGCTTCCTTCCACTTGGGTCAGGAAACAGCATCCTGCCTTTCAAGGAGTCTTTAAACATTTTAAAAGATTCTTTTTCTTTGTTTATTTAATGTAGCGGGGTGGTAAGAGAAAGAGAGAAGGAGTGGGAGAGCATGGGGCATGGGACACAAGGGACATGTATGGAAGTCAGCAGTCACATTTCTGGAGTCGGTTTTTCTTTCCTCTTTCCACCAGTTCTGGTTGGCAGGCCTGTGGTAACTGCCTTTACCTGCCTGCCTTCTTGTAGGGTTCATGCCTTAGCTTGGCAGATGCCAGTGGCTTCCTTAAATATTGTAGCAGCCATGCTTCATCATCACATATAGTTGAGGGCTTGCCTGACTTAAACCAAAGCCCATACAGTCAAAGTCTCTTCTTTATGTCTTGTTCTGCTTATCTGAAAAAGCCTCTCCAAAAATCAGCATGAAGAATGACCATTGTCTTTGCAACAAAACTTCACAAGGGCCCCATACAGAACTGAAATCTTTCAAGTTTGAAACCTTAGCCTTCTGGCAAAAACTGTCAAAAAGGTAATTCTTAGCTTAGCCTTCTGGAACACTCCTGTGAACCTGGTGTTTTGGAGAATTTTAAGTTTCTAGGCCAGTGTAACAAGACCCTGTCTCAAAAAAAGAAAGTTTTCTTTGTTCTAATCTCACTGAAATGAGAGAAAGAGTAAAAAAAAACATGTTCCAAAATGGGTTTTAGATGAGATCAGACATTTTATGGCCATGGATGAAAGTAGCTTTTAGATTTACTGTACAGTTGTTGACTCCATCATATGTGTCCTTGCTGGGCAATAAATCTGTAATGTCATCAGCTTGTTCTTTAACAGGCAGGATCTAAATAGGAGATAGAAATCATGCAACAGAACAAGAAAGTTTAATGAAGAAATTAATACTGAAGTCAAGTACCAGAGCCTTAAACAGAGATCAATGACAGGAACAACAGGTGCAAGAGAGCAGCCCCTTCTCCGGGCTGAGATATAATAGAGCCTCTTGCCATTCCTGTCTCCACCACCCTGCTGCTGAGATGAGGCCCTGATGAAAGAATGTGCCTGTGGCTTGTGTTCCTGGGAGAAGTGCTTGAGGCAGTCCTCAGCACTGTCCTGAGGAGCTGCTGTGCTCCTACTGCCCATAACAGGAAACTGCTGCTGAGCTTTGTGTGCAAGAAGACTCCTCCCGCTGTGCCTGTAGTGCCCTCTACCGACCGAGCTTCATAATGCCAAGCTCCATTTTTAGCAAGCCATGAAAGATGGATGAGGAGCAGGGTAAGAGCTCTGAGTTGACAAGAGAGTTCTTTTGCATCTTCTGGAAAGTGAGGGAAGGGGACAATTTGATAGTTACCCTGTCTTTGGAGCTGAGAAAACATTCAGAGACGTTGGCTACTTGCCTGAGGTCACATAATCCAGCAGTTCTGCTGACAGCTGACATGCGGTAACTAACATGCACACATGCATGCACGCACGCATGCAAGATGTCTTGCATGGACTTAATTCCCACTGTAACTAAAGTGAGGAGAGCTACTGTATCCAGTCTATAAATGATGCTAAGGCCAAGGACAGTGATGCAAGTCCCCAAAAGCCACACGGTTCCTGACTTGATCTTGAGGTTTGAGGCCATGGTGATTTGGCCTTGCCATGTTGTCTAGTCATCATATGTCACCACATGTAGATTTTTCCCATCTCTTGTGGTCCTTTTCTCTTTTCATGCTAGTTTGGAAATCAGTCCTCAGAATGTGGATGTCAATGTGCACCCCACCAAGCATGAAGTTCACTTTCTTCATGAGGAGAGTATTCTGCAGCTTGTGCAGCAGCACATTGAGAGCAAGCTACTGGGCTCCAACTCGTCCAGGATGTATTTCACCCAGGTGAGGAAGTCTACCTCTACAGTCTTTCTGGGCCTTTGCTGCTTTGAAATGTGTTCCACATTTTATCACATCATGAAAACAGGTTTTTTGTTACAACCTTGAATTGCCTTTTATTTCTTTGATAGTTTTCTTTCTTTCTTCCTTTCTTTCTTTCTTTCTTTCTTTCTTTCTTTCTTTCTTTTTCTCTGGGATTTTTGTACTTGAGTGTCTCTCTGTGTCTCTGTGTGTGTGCATGCACATGTGCACAGGTCATGCATCCATACACTTGTATGCAGAGGCCAGAGCAGGGTATTGACTTTGTTCTGTCTCCTTACTGCCTTGAGACTGACTTTCACTGAACTGATGCTCTCTGAGTGAGGCTGACGGGCAAGTGACTCTCAAGAGCTGCCTGCTTCTACCCCAGGAATTAGGTAATGGACACTGTGGCCAGGCCAGACCTTGCTGGATGCTGGGCATTTGACCCAGGTCCTCACGATTACACAGCAGATGTTCTGACCCCTGAGCCAGCCCTCCTCTGGACTTGGACTGTCTTCAAGAAAGGTGTTCTGTTTTTGAATAGCGCTGATACTTTGTTTTATCTTTATGCATTTTCTGTTATTTTGTCTTTTTTTTTTTTTTCCAGAGCTGAGGACCGAACCCAGGGCCTTGCGCTTGCTAGGCAAGCGCTCTACCACTGAGCTAAATCCCCAACCCTTCTTTATGCATTTTCTAAGCAGAGATAAAATTAAGTCGTCATGGGCTGGAGAGATGGCTCAGTAATCAAGAGCACTGGCTGCTCTTCCAGAGGTCCTGAGTTCAATTCACAGCAACCACATGGTGGCTCACAGCCATCTGTAATGGGATCTAATGCTCTCTTCTGGTGTGTCTAAAGACAGCAACAGTGTACTCATATACATAAAATAAATAGATTTTTTAAAAAATTAAGTCGTCATATACCTGTCGCCCAGCTTTAATAACATCGGCATTTTGCCCTGCTGGGTTTATATATTTTTGTCTTACTTAGGGGAGAGAAAATTATATCTTAAAGATATTTTAGACATTGATTTCTTCCTTAGTACTTCATTATACATCTAAAAAGTTTCTTATATAACCATAATATAAATAGGACACAATAAAATTAATAGCAATGACATCATTTACTATCTAATCTTATTCAAATATCTTAATTTTCCTGAGAGTCTGTTAAACAGTAGGTGTGTTCAAATCTGTATCCAGAGAAGTTCAGGTCATAATATTTAGTTGTTACATTTTTTTAAATCTCTTAATTTGGCTGTCTTGTCTGTGTTTACTTTTATTTTGGGGGAAATTGGGTTTCATAGCCTAGGCTGGCCTTGACTTTGAATAAAGTTGAGGAACCTTAAACTTCTGATTCTTCTGCTTCTGCCTCTCAAGAACTGGAGTCCCAGATGTGTACCACTGGGCCTCCCTTCCTGAAGTCTCTTAAGTTTCTTTGAATTAAGTAAAGCCACCTCCTTTGACTTATTTGTCTGTGTGTGCTCATGGAGGCGTGGTGCACACATGCTGTGGCGAGCATGTGAAGATCAGAAGGTAACTGTGATGAGTCAGATCTCTCCTTTTAGTGGTGACTTCCAGGGATTAACTCAGGTTGTCATGGTTTGCCGACCAGCACTTCTGCCCACAGAGCTATCCTGCCAGCCCCAGCTTCTTTTTTAAAATTGCTGTTCTCATTGGCATCTCTGTGTTTCCTGTAGCATAATGTACATTTAGATTGATTGGCTGGTTGTTTCTTTGTAGTGTTATTTAATTCTCTCTGATCCTCTATATTGCTTTGAGTTGGAAATCTAGGGGCATAACTATATTCAGACACAAAAACATTTTTTGCCTAGATTTTTTTAATAAATTTTATTCATTCTAGTTTGATTTCTCAAAAGAAAACAAATCCAAGTTAGCATACCTTGGTTTTCTGCACTTCCCGTGGCTGTAAATTCTCATACTCTAGTCCAAGAGCTGGTGTTTGATGTTATAGAGTGTAGCATCCGAAGCATTTTGACCACATACACAGTTCAGTGCTGTTAACTACAGTCACATCATCAGGATCTGGCTCAGAACTTCTCTGAATCACACACAGCCTAAAATTAGTTTGCCAGATGACTGTCGCCTTGCCCCTCCCATTCATTTTACCCCAGTAATTCTTTATCTGAAGATGGGTGTTTTTTTGGGGGGAGGGGGGCTCACTCATATGTGTCCATCTTACTCCTTTTGGTAGTGAGGAGGCAAACACTAGTCTTGCTTCTGCTGTGGATTATGGGATGGAACCAAGGCTTTCTTGTGAGAAGCAGTTGGGGGTGGTGGTGAGAAAGAGCACAGTGTTAGTCCCTGGATACTGCAGGAGTACACCAGGCTGAAAGGTAGGTTGGCCACATCAGAATCATTTCCTGCTGGGCTTTTTCCCTGTATTCTTTCCCTGTGGGATGAGAGAGCAATCTGGTTGTGGCATCTGTCACCCCATTGGTCACCAGCTGATCTGGCTGGCTGAGCAGGTTTCCCCTTCCTTACCACTCCATGTGCATCCTTCCGAAAGCTACATGCTCCTTCCTGAACAGAAGAGGACCTACAGGAGGACAGGTCTTTGGTCAAGAGTATAAAGTAGCGCTCCCCTGCTAGAACCTCCAGTCAAGCTCTCATTGTATCCGTGCTTAAATTACGAGCACTGAAGCATCTGGAGAGTGTTGAACAGTCTGCCTTCCTGTTAAGGAAATAAGCATGTTACTCTTGACCATAGCGTGTCTTAGCAAGTTCAGTGCAGTTTTCTGGGTCTCTCACATGTCTTTCTCAGTGTGGAAGTTGTAGCATAATTGTGAACTGCCAAGGACCAGCTTCGGGTTGGAGAGAGGGTTCTGTGAGAAGGGGTGTCTGGGAGCGGGGGAAAACAAACAACTGGAAGTCAAATCATAGGTCCAAGCTGGCAGCCTCTCTTCTGCTTTCTCTGAAGATCTCCAAACTACTCTCTCTATATATATTTTCTGCTTGAGACTGTTCTCTAAGGAGTTCTCTCTTGATATTCTAAAAATTCCTCTGGATAGCTCATCTCCTACAGATTATAAGCCCAGTCTTTTATTTTGCGTATCAATCCAGTCATTTACTCCAGGTTCCCTTTTGATTGTCTTATACATCAGCACCCTTGACCCAGCCCTCTGATTCTTTGGAGACAACTTGTACTTTCTTTATTTTTTTTTTTTTAGCATTGCAAAATAATTCAGAAATCTGCCTTCCTCTGTTGGTATGAAAAGCTAGCTGGGTGGGATCCCATCCGGGAATTACCGTTCTGACCATACCCGGACCTAAGTGCATTCTGTCTCAGGCCGACCTTGAACTCAGGAATCTGTCTGCATTTGTATCTGCCTGTCTTTGTATCTGACAAGGTGGTTCACAGTGTAGCTGCCTCTGTTCCTTCAGAACTGAAGCTCCTCATACAATTCATATTGTATCCTTACTGCAATTCATATTGCATCCTTATTGCAATTCATATTGCATTTTTTGCATGGTTGAGAAATTATATGTTTTTTAATTTATATTTTTAGAGTTCTTTTCTACAGCTTTAAAGGGTGTCCTGAAGGTCATAGCATTTACTGTTTAGCTGAGATATTAGCCATATGTTTGACTCTTGAACTCATGCTGTCTCTGATTATCATAGAGTCTTTAGTATTACCAGGGAAGACATTCCTTGGAGGAATTTGAAAACATGTACATTATTATACAAACAAGCCTTATGCCCATAGCAACCGTCAACACTGGTGGAAGAAGCCTACAGCCTGCTGGCTCTGTTCCAGGGGCGGGAGGAATCGTGTCATGCTGTCTCTTACACATGGCCAAGCTGGACTCAGCATCTGTGGAACAGGCCTGGAAATGAATGGTTCTGGGAAGGCTGGACCCTATACTTCCTAATGCATCCAACAGGAGGCTCATAATGACTTTCTGTGTTACCAGTAAGCTCCTCTGGTGACTGCCTGGTTCTTTTGCTTTAAGGTTGCCCTCCACGATATACCTTACTAGTGTCCCCAATACTGTAATCAGTTATTGCTTTAGATTGTAGGGCTATGGTCTTAACTACTTTATCATCTTGTCCTGTATTAATTGACAGGAATCTTTTATATAAAACTTTTTCTCATTTGTTAGAACTGTTGTTCCCTCCCTACTTTCTTTTCTTGGTACTGAGTCACAACAATTAACAAAGCAACTGCCTTAGTCACTTGTAGACATTTGTCTTTTTCTCATTTTCTTATCCAGTTGAAGTCCCTTTTAGCTGTTCCTTCATCTTTTTGGACCCAGTTCCATTAGGCTTCCAGATGTCCTGTGTCTGGCAATACAAGATGTTGTGGGTAGCCTTGTGCTTCTCTTCCAGCACCTGCCGGATTGGTTATTTCTCAAAGGTGCTCTAGTTCATGTCAGTGGAATTGGTATTTGGTAACTAGAATTCAGAATCTGGGACCTGGGATTTTCACTGTTTCTGGGTAGTCACTGTTTTTTTTAGACTCCGGTAACAGAATGAAGGAAATAAGTATATTTAAAAGTAGAATTCTGAGGCTATAACTCAGTGGTAGAGTGTCATAAGAGCCGTGGGGTCAGTCCCACAGCAAATTTAAAAGACAGCAGAATGACAGTTGTCGGGGCCTGGGGTGAGAAGACATGGGAAGTTGAGTGTGATTTTCGAGGGGTAAAAAGTTCTAGAGATAGAGCCCAGCTATGTGAATGTACTCACTGCCATGGAACTCTAGCTTAAAAATTGCTTAAGGTGGTTTGTTTCCTGCTGTGTATGTTTTACCATAAAAAATAAAATAGAATCTTTTTATAGTAGAAAAAGTCAAAATATAAGAACTTTTTACATTTCATTTAACATAATTTTAAGGTTATAAGAACTTTGCTTAATTCTTGAATTTTATATTTAAGAATGTTATACTGTGATGTAACTCCATCTGACTCTGACATCTTTGTCCACTACTGTTCTTTTTTGGGATCTGGACATTTATGTGCCCTTTTTACTGTCTTTTCTTTTGAAACAGACCTTGCTTCCAGGACTTGCTGGGCCCTCTGGCGAGGCAGTAAAACCCACAACAGGTGTGGCTTCCTCATCTACGAGTGGAAATGGTGACAAGGTCTATGCTTACCAGATGGTCCGTACAGACTCCCGGGACCAGAAGCTTGATGCCTTTCTGCAGCCTGTAAGCAGGCTTCTGCCCAGCCAGCCCCAGGATCCTGTCCAAGGGGACAGGACAGAGGGCTCTCCTGACAAAGCCATGCAGAAGGATGAGGAGATGTCTGAGCTCCCAGCCCCCGCTGAAGCAGCTGCTGAGAGTGAGAATTTGGAGAGGGAATCAGTAATAGGGACTTCAGAAGCAGCGGCACAGAAAGCAGCATCCACTTCCAGTCCAGGCAGCTCCAGGTGTGGCCTCCTGTGCTCCTCACTAAAACTCTTCCAGCAGGTTCTCCACAAATCAGTTGTGCCTTTTCCTACTAGATGTGGGCAGTGCGACAGCCGTGTTTACTGTCTGCATTTGACAGTAGTTCACATGGTTTCCTGTGAGAGTTCTTAAATGTCCACTGTTCTATGTTTTAGTTAATGCATCAGAAGGAACCAGAGATGTAGCTTTTGTTTTTAATAAAGCCTTGACATCAGAGATTACTGAAGAGAGAAGCCTAAAATGGCTCTTCTATCCTTGCCACAGCTGCTGCTGGTCCTTTCAGAAGCAGCCTAGTTTACAGGATTTCTAGTATATAAGCGTGTGGGAAAAGAATTTGTGAAAGGAGCTGTAGTCAAAAGGTGTCATTTAACTTTGAGCATTTCTAGTGCATGCTCTACAAGTTTGCAAAGTCTGGGTCTTGGGAGACTCAGGAGGTGGCCAGGCTTCATTTCATAAGCTGGTATTGACCCTAGTGCTCAATTTAAAATCCCTTGCCCGAGGTGCATGTTCTCTTAGAGGTGTTAGCAGGAACTGGCACTGTGCACTTGGACATACTACTTAACTCCAGTTGATCATTCCTTTATTATCCAAGCAAGACAGTGTCCAAGCAAGTTTTCCAGAGAATAAAATGATTTGAGTATTTTTCAAGCATGGGTACTTTATTTATATTACCTTATTTAATGCTCTTACTCTGCCAGGGAAATATTTTATTTGTTTATCATTTGGGAATTAAGTGCTATTTAAGCAGTCAAAAAACTTCAAAGCGATAATAGGGTTGTATTCCTTCTGCTGAAGCCTTTCTAAGGCTTCCCATTGCACACGAGATGATAGCCTGTGTCTCACTTGCTCCCCACTTGCCCTCTTTGCAGTACTTTAGCCACATGACTCATGGCTGGTCTGAACTGGCTGAGCTTCCCATCCTTTTACTGCCCTTGGTATTCCTCATCCTAGGAGCGCCGGGCTCTTGTCATCCATGTCTCAGCCCAAGTGTCAACTTTCCCAGAGGCTTTTGTCTTAGTTACTTTTCTGTTGGTGTGAAGAGAAACCATGACCAAGGCAACTTTTAGAAGAAAGCATTTAAGGGCTTCCACATAATTCAGAGGATTAGTCCATGATCATCATGGCAGGTAGACAGGCAGGTAGGCAGGCAGGTAGACAGGCAGGTAGACAGGCAGGTAGACAGGCAGGTAGGCAGGCAGGTAGACAGGCAGGTAGACAGGCAGGTAGGCAGGCAGGTAGACAGGCAGGTAGACAGGCAGGTAGACAGGCAGGTAGACAGGCAGGTAGGCAGGCAGGTAGGCAGGCAGGTAGGCAGGCAGGTAGACAGGCAGGTAGACAGGCAGGTAGACAGGCAGGTAGGCAGGAACGTAGGCAGGAACGTAGGCAGGCAGGTAGACAGGTAGGCAGGCAGGCAGGTAGACAGGCAGGCAGGTAGACAGGCAGGTAGACAGGCAGGTAGGCAGGCAGGCAGGTAGACAGGCAGGTAGACAGGCAGGCAGGTAGACAGGCAGGCAGGTAGACAGGCAGGCAGGTAGACAGGCAGGCAGGCAGGCAGGTAGACAGGTAGACAGGCAGGCAGGCATGGTATTGGCACAGTACTTGAGAGCCTCCATCTGATCTGTAAGTTGGAGACAGACAGACAGACAGAGATAGAGAGACTGGAACTATTGTGAGGTTTTGAAGCCTCATAGCCGCCCCCAATGACATACCTCTTCCAATAAGGCCTTTCCAAATAGTTCTACTAGGGACTAAATACTCAAGTACATGTACAGGTTATTCTCATTCAGACCAAACACACTGTCCGTTCCAATAAAAGATCCCTCTCCTCTTAGGTTCCCATCAGCCTTATTATGTGGCCTTATATTTTCTTCCTAGCATCTGCCACTATTAAAAGTCTTTTTCTTGGGCTGGAGAGATGGCTCAGTGGTTAAGAACACTGGCTGCTCTTACAGATGACCCAGGTTTGATTCCTAGCACCTAAAACCTGGTGGGTCACAGCCATCTGTAACTCCCAGGAAATTCAGTGCCGTCCTCTGCATACATATGGTGCATGGAGATACATTCAGACAAAATAGCCATACATACAAAATAGTTACACATTTAAAATTTGATTTTAAAAATCTTTTTCCGTTGCTAACTTTTCTACTAGAAAGTAAGCAAGAGGACTTCTCCTTTCCAATGTGTTCACTGCTGTATGTTGCTGGTGCCTATCAGTGTGAGATGGATGGGTGGGTGGGTAGACAGATGGATGGATGTATCACGGAATGATTCATGAATTAATGAAGCTTCACAAGGTCAGTTTACTTGCTCAAAACCCTTGAGATCTGAGGGTTGTCAGATAAGGAGTGTGACACAGGACAGTTACTGGTCTGCCACAGCACAGCTGTGTAGAGATAGCCACTGGAAGAGAGAAGCTGCTCCTTTCTCCAAAGTGCAACAGTTACATTTAGCTGAGTTAAAAATAAAACAGAAGAATAACAACCTGTCAGTTCTTCTCTTCATTGCAGAAAGAGACCTCGGGAAGACTCCGCTGTGGAAATGTTGGAAGATGATTCCCGGAAGGAAATGACAGCTGCTTGCTACCCTCGGAGGAGGATCATTAACCTCACCAGTGTTTTGAGTCTGCAGGAGGAAATTAATGAGCGGGGCCATGAGAGTACGTAAGTGCTGAGATCTGCCTGGCACTGACTGAGGGCTGTGGAAATACAGAAAGCACTCAGGTTGTCAGGTGGGCACGGCCATATGCTACACAGAGAGCTAGAGCTATTTCCCCTTACACAGAAGACAGTTCTCTAGAGGAAGAGAAAGGAGAAATAATCTATTGATTTTAAGTAGAATTAACTGGTATTTCTATTAACAGAAGGGGTTAACTACAAAGGTCATCGCAGAAATTTCTGCTTTTTTCTGTTACTGCTAAAAGCAACACTGTGAGTGAGCAGCAAAGTCCGGATCCTACCAGACGGGGTGTGCATAGCTGGGGGTGACAGTGCCTGGACTCCATCTCCACTGTGTGACCTCACTCTGTAATTCAGCTGTTCTGTGCCTCAGAAAGCGGTACTGATTTATCCTAGAAGGTCACCAGACTAATTAGAAGTAACTAATAAGACACTTGTTAAAAACATGGGATATTTCTATATCCTGAAGGCTGATAAGTTTCTGTCATCCTCAGAAATAGCTTTTGAGAATAATTGGGTACCAAACTTTATCCTGGTCCCTGTTACTAGAAAACTAGCTGAATGGTTTTAGGAGGATGGGGTCAGGGGTGTGAGCAGGTGTGTAAGGAGACTGTCCACACCTTAGGAGCTACGAACATTCCTAGTGTAGGGCAGCGTACAGGCTCCAGATGGCAGTTCTCCTTGAGTCTGTCATCTAGCCATGACCTTTCTGGTTTCATCTGTCAGGAATAAGCCCTAAAGCCTGCAGCATGGCTCCATGGGTAAAAGCACTCACCACAAGACTTGACAACCTGAGTTTGCTCCTTGGGACCCACATAGTAGAAAGAAAACTAACTCCTGAAAGTTGTCCTCTAATTTTCACATGTGTCCTGTGCCACATGCATAACCACACACACACACACAGAGGCAAGGGGAGAGGGAGAGAAGAAAGGGAGGGAAGAAGGGAGAGAATAAATCCATTTCAATATTTTTATAAACTATAAATGATGACCATCCGGGTCATAGTCATCTTGTTTGAGACGGTTTCATTATCAGCTCAGGCTGGCCAAGGGCTCAGGGTAGCCCACATTAACCTGGGTTCTCAGCTCTGCTCCTGCCTTCTACAGCTGGAATGGCTGGGCTCTGCCACCACACCTGCCTCCTGGATTAATTTCTGAAAAGACTATAAAGCTCAAGAGCAAATTACTTCTGTCTCCTCTAACCCTGAGCCTTCTCTCATGGCTGCTCTGTGTCAGCCTCTTCACTTCCTGTCTTAGTCACCAACATCTGAGCTCACACAAGAAGGCCTCAACTTTGTTTTCATAAATTGCTTCATGTCTGTCTGTCTGTCTTTGTCTCCTCCATCCCACCTTTCTGTCACTCTGGCATGTTACATGTAGTGAACATCTTCCTGTGCTGGGCTTCTGCCGCTGTACGTATTGGCCTCTGATTTTTCTTTCCATGAAATGTGCTGTGGTTGTTCTTTTCTTGCATTACCTTCCAAGCTGGGAGCGCTTTAAGTCCTAGAAGAAAGGTGAGGTGTTGTCTGATTTATTTAGCAGTCCTCTTTAGTAGTTTTTATAATAATCTCCCTTATCCTCAGAGGTCAGTGAGGACAATTCCAGTGATATCTTCCACTAATAGGCTGTTTTCAGTGCAGGTTAAAATTGTCTATCAGTGTGGTCAGGTTTAGAGTCATGCTGAGGGGGGGATGATGACTCTAAATCACACACACACACACACACATTCATGCATTCATGCATGCTACCTCTCTTAATTCTCAGGTAGTCTCTGGAAGGACTGCACGTTTTCCTTTCCTGTTTTAGAGATTAAGAAGTGAAAATAGAACAGATTTCATGGAACATCTGAACAATCTAAAACTGGCCTGCCATGCTTGTCCTTGCATTTAGTCCCTACCACTCTGAAAACTGAATCAGGAAGATCACTTCAGCCTAGGAATTCTAGGCTAGTCTGGACAACATAGTGAGACTTCATGTGAAAAACAACAAACAAAAAATAAATAAATAAAAAATGAAACAAACCAAAAGACAACCAAAAACAGCTAAGCAGAGTGAGTTGTACTGGCAGTGGCTCTGTGGGTAGGATCACTTGATATTAAAATGTAAAGTCAGGTCGGCCCATTGGTCTTTGTTAAATACTCTGTCTTGGATCAGAAGTTGACACTATTAACCTATTCGCGGGGACTGTTGAGCTACCCTTCAGCTAGTTACTTGCAGCATGCTATCAGATATACAAGTTGGCGTTGCGCCTACTTGTGGTGGCAGGTGAGACACATGGGGCTGGCACAGATTGTTTAGTGAATCCTGCTTCTCCAGGCAGAGTGGAAGAAGCCCTATGCCAGAAAAAAGGGCAAATAAGCAATACCCCACTGAGCCCCTGAGACCTGAGGGGCTGGGTGAGCGCATCTATTACCTCAGGCAGCGGCAGAGGCTCTCAAACGGTCCACTGGGGAACGGGGCCTCTACATTAGGACACCTCCTCAGATGAGCTTCATTTATTGGTGCTGAGACTCTGTCAAGGTCCACAGTCTCAATTTTGAAGTAGTTTATGTGGTTTAGCTTTGATGTAAAATTTGATGTAAAAGAAGGATTTTTTTGTGTATTTTGGTCTTTGCAGAATGGAGGAAAGCACATAGGAGAAACCAAGGCTAGAGGAGTGTTTAGGGTGGTGTAAAATACAGGCCTTGAGTCCTGTGGAAAAGGACCCGTGCTGGATCAGCACACATGGAGTCTGCTTTCCTGCTGGCCGAGTCGCAGGCCAGTAGCTGGAGACGGATAGAGAAGGCCATGAGTGTTCCTCTTGGAACCTCTGGCCTCGTTTCAGGTGGGCCATTAGTCCAGATTACTTGGTGTTTGTCAGCTTTAAAAACAATCACTTCCACCTACATAGACCATCCTGTAAAGACATGGAGTTTCCAGTGGAGGGGGGGAATCCCTGGTGCTCATTCCATAGGTGAAGACAGCAAGGTGCCGTAAGGGACATGGTTGCAGAACGCACACCGCAGTGAACACTCACAAGCACATCAGAGCAGCAGTGACAGGTTGAGTTCTGTTTCCTCAACTTCACTTTTTCTTAAAACTCCAGGTTGATGATGGTTTTTCTTGGGTGTTGAAGGTAGCAATCTTATGATTTCTCCTGTTGGAACTTCAGCCATGAGTCATGTACTGACGACTCATGGTCAGCCCTGCTGTCTTTCTGAGTTCATTAAGTATTCTTTTGTCCTCGAGTCTTCTCTTTGCCTTTCTGGACTGAATTGTGAGAATTTCTTTGGGCACACTGACATTGTGTATTGTGTTGCCTGCCTTTGTTTTAGCTGCAGTCAGTTCTCCACATTAAGAAGCTCTACCCAGTTCTTCAGAGTTGTACTTGACATTTGCAGCCGTGTCCTGCTCAAAAGTAGCTCAGATCCTCAGCCCTGTGACCATGCTCCTGTCCTCTGCTGTGTCTCCAGTCTGCAGGCCACTTCGAGTCTTCTGAGCTTGTTTCTGGACTCTGAAACTTGGGTCCTTGTTTCTCTTTTATAATAACACACCACACACACACACACACACACACACACACACACACATACACACACACACCGCACACACACACACTACACATATTCACACACATATACACACAGTCACACAGCTGCTACTTATTAGTACTTTATCTTGGGGAATTACTTGGAGCCTACTCTTAGTTTAACCCAAAAATCTCCAGTAGGGTTCTCAGGTAACCCACCTTTAAATCATTTGAGGATCAGCTGGTGAGTACACACTCAGGATGTCAAGGTCTTCTCTCCTTTCTTTACTGTCAACACGAAGATGGCAGGTGGTTGAATAGACATGGGTAATGCTTCCCTTGATGTGAGGGTGCAGCTCTTTCAGCTCCAGCAGCGGGCACTGATTTGTCAGGGTCTCCATTCCACACAGCTCTTACTTTGTCCTCTGTATGCTGCCACAGCCTGTCATGCTGTCGTGCCCACTCTGGAGAAGCCTTGCAGTCTTGGGCAAAGCTGGCTTCTTGTCATATCTCTGGCTTCCCACTTTGCCTTTCCTTTTGACCCTTAGCCTTTTAGCATCTTTTTTTGTTTCTAATTCAGTTTACATCCCCGTCACAGCACCCCTCCCTTCTCTTCCCAGTCCCACCCTCACAAATCCCTTCACCCCTGACCCTGGAACTTCCAGTCCCGGCAGGACTAGGCACATCCTCTCCCACTGAGGCCCAGTCAGGCATTCGAGATGGGGGAAAGGAGTCCAATGGCAGGAACAAAGACTGAAATGGCCCTTCCTGACTTGTTAGGTGATCCACATGAAGACCAAGTTGTCCATTTGCCACAAGTGTTTTTTTTTTGGGGGGGGGAGGGGGGTCCAAGTCCAGCTTCTGCATGCTTCCTAGTTGGTGGCCCAGGTTCTGTGAGGCCCCATGGTCCTAGGTAGTTGACTCTGTAGGTCTGGTTTCTCTTCAGATTGTATAAATCTTTGACCTTTTAGCATTTTAAGAGGTGGATTGTGTGTCGTTCCATATTTGGTTTCTTTCAACAAGAGCCTAGTTGACGCATCTTTGCTTGCCTGGTGCTTGAGGCATGAAGAGGTCTTTAGTACGATTCCATTACTTCCATGGTTTTGTTTGTTTCTAGCTCTCCGGGAGATGCTCCGTAACCATTCCTTTGTGGGCTGTGTGAATCCTCAGTGGGCCTTAGCACAGCACCAGACCAAGCTGTACCTCCTCAACACCACCAAGCTCAGGTAACTCTATATGTGAAAGCAGCAGAGCCACCAGAATAGCAATCTCTGAAGATAGGCACCAGTGGTGGAGGGTGGAGGAGCAGGTGAAGTGGCTGGAAAGGATATAGCCTTGAAAGTCACAGATGTGAGTTCCAATCCAGGGCTGACCTTTTCCCATTTACATGATAGGAAATTTCTTTTCTATTCTGTATTTCATGTATCTAACCTATACATAGGTTAGTAAGACTCAATTTGATTGGAATTTTGTGAGGATAAATAACTCGAGAAGCCCAGCTCTTGGCTTAGCACTCAGTAAACACTGGCTAAAGACCAGATGTTGAGGGCTTCCTGCTGTTAGAGATCTGTCTGGTGTCACTTATGTGCAGCAGAGTTGTGGAGAGGTGATAAAAGGAAGGCCTTGCCTCTCCCTGGCATGGGAGTGCAGCACAGGCTTCTATTCTAGCCACCAAAGTCAGCATTGCACAACATAGGAAGGGCAAGCCCAGTTTACCCTGTTCATACCTGGGGACATCTTTATTGTTTCCAGGGACTTTAGATCTATTGCAACTAGAGCTTGTAGTACATACATCCTCAAGTAGGTGGGTATATGGAAGGATGCCACTGCCTTGTGTCCACTATCATTTATCTGCTCTGGGACTTCTAAGTCTTTCTGTGACCTTAGGGTACCTGTTGGTCTTCTAAATAGAACAGATGCTGTACACTGCATGGACATGGTACATGAACTACAAATTTATTTGCTTTCTCTAATCTAGAAGCAGCCCCCGTCCTAAAGCTCACTACTGGACAGTACCTGCTCTGGAAATCAGGGTGATGTCTTGAGTTGGGGGCCTTTGGGGCATAGTGCTGAGTCCCATTCTCAATCAACTTGATAGCTCCTTTTCTCATTTCTGTGACCAATATATGTCGAGAAGCAACTTATAGGAAGATAAGTTTATCTGGGCTCCATGTTTGAGGAGATGTAGTCTGTCATGGTGGGAAAGGCATTGTGATGAAGTGCCTTCTGGCTGCCGTGAGTGGAGGAAGCATGAGTTCATGGGCTCATGAGCTGGGTCTGTGTGTGTGTGTGTATACTCTTCTCTCCATGCTGTGGCTTTTCTAACACATGTACATGTGTGAGACTTGCACGTCTCTACAGCTCACCTATGTGCAGCTTCTTTGATCTCACAGTAGCAGTCAAGGCTATGATATCCCTAACCTGAAATCCAAAATGACTTAGTGTAGTAAACCCAGATGATGACAGTATGGAAGTAGAAACCAGTGAGCTCCACGCCCTCTTTCATGGCTGCCATCTACCTGGGTCTTGTCCCTTCTTGTCCCTAATATTTAGTCTTCTTTAACATTGGGTTTTGTTTGTTTGGGTTTTGGGTTGGTTTTTTTTTTTTTTTTTTTTGTTAATTTTTCAAGACAGGGTTTCTCTATGTAGCTCTGGCTGTCCTGGAACTCACTCTGTAGACCAGGGTGGCCTCGAACTCAGAAATCCGCCTGTCTCTGCCTCCCAAGTGCTGGGATTAAAGTCGTGCGCCACCACTGCCTGGCATATTTAGTCTTCTTAGTTCTTTCTCCATGCTAAACTGCACCCACAAGTACTTTGTTTACATATTTATACTGTAGGCTAGGATTTGCATATGAGGAAGAACATGTGGTTTTAATTAGTAATTCAGTATACCTACTTAATAGCTGTTCTTGGATCATTGTCAGCCAATGCAACATACTAACTCAAATATCAATGTACTTCCAGACATGGGCTGTTTTAGTCAGGGTTTTACTGCTGTGAACAGACACTATGACCAAGGTAACATTATAAGGACAACATTTAATTGGGGCTGGCTTACAGGTTCAGAGGTTCAGTCCTTTATCATCAAGGTGGGAACATGGCACCATCCAGGCAGTCATGGGGCAGGCAGAGCTGAGAGTTCTACATCTTCATCTGAAGGCTACTGGTGGAAGACTGACTTCCAGGCAGCTAGGATGAGGGTTTTAAAGCCCACACTCACAGTGACACTCCTACTCCAACAAGGCCACACTTCCAAATAGTACCACTCCCTGGGCCAAGCATATGCAAACCATGACATGGGACAAACACTTGCAATTCAGCACTTGTCGGATGCAGGTAAGTTCCAGATCAGGCTACATAGCAAAACCTTTTCCCTACTCACTCCCCCCACACCCAATCAATGCAGCCCTAATGCCTTAGGGTTCGCTTCTGATAATTCAGGAAAACACTGCCTTTCTGTGTTCCATAAACGTTTCCACCTACACACTGTTTCTGTGGTGCTGAGGGTAGAGCCCAGGCCTTCATATGCTAGGCAAACACTCTACCCTATGGTGTTGAATGGTTGAATTGTCTCTTAACTGGGGGAACGGTAAGCAAACAGTGTCTTAAATTTCATTGCCGGTGTCTGAAACCTTTTACAGCACTAGAGAGGAGATGAGCCAGGCTTAGTATTTGAACTTGTCCGGGAAAGATGGCTGCAGAGTCCTGGCAGGAGTCAACACTAGGAATCCCAGTCCTTTGCATAGAGAGGACCTCTTAGCCAGGCAGCAGCTAAGAGGTTCTGTCCCGTTCTGTCCTTGCTGCTCGGCTTCAGGCACAGATTCATTCTCTTAAAGTCTTGAATTCTTACTTTCAGTGAAGAACTGTTCTACCAGATACTCATTTACGACTTTGCCAACTTCGGTGTTCTGAGGTTGTCGGTAAGTCTCTCCTCCCCGCCTTTGAACTGCACCTGGTCATTTCTCAGAATTTGAACTATACGGTGATACCCTATCTAGCAGAATGTTAACTTGCCAAGATTTGTTAGGAATATCTGTACATATTATTTGCAATTAAGTTTTTGTGGTTGAATCTTTTCAGGTGAATAGTTACTTTTATAGCCAGCTTAAATAAATGCTCCTTATTATAGAAGTTACTACATATTTACTTAAAATTAAAAGTAGAAGTATTCTGTAAAACTGTGGCCAGAACAGGGATGGGGTGTGTGTTTGCTTTCTCTTTATTTTGTGGCACGGTAGTAGGCACACACTCTGTATGGAACTTTACTCTGAACCTCTAACAATTTTAGCCCATCTGCTCCAAATGGTTTTGGTGCCTAATTTTAATTTAGCCTTTTGGAAGTTTGATTAGGATTGTATTTCATCTGTAGATCACTTTTGAGAAAAGACATTTTATTAATGTTTCATTTTTTTATAAGTGCCATCCATGGCAACTTAACAGTTTCAATTCCTGATGTTCATTGCTAGATTATAAATGCACTAGCTAAACAGTTAAGCAAAACTGCTAGTTTGCTTAGAGCCTTTGTAGAGTCTGGTTTTCTACATAAATGGTTATAATATTGAACTAACGGCTGCTGTCCCTCTTCACACCTAGTTTGGATGCCCGTCCTTTGTCTTCACAGCTTGCAGTCTGGGGCTAACTAAAGTAGCAGGGATGGAAACCCTTCTCTTGTTCTGATCTTGGGGGAATGGATCACACTTGTTGTTGAGTATGCTAGTACCTGGGAGCGAATTTTTGTGGGTATCCTTAGGAAGTTGGGGAATTTTTTTTTTCCTTTTTAATTTAGTAATAGACATTGAAAGTTTTTCAAATGCTTTTTCTTCCTCTAAAATACTATTTTGAATTTTTAGACTATTAATATGGTGAAATACATCGACTAGTTTCTATGTTTAGTTAAACCAATCTTGCACTCCTGGTGTGAACCCTACTTAGTTACATGTTACCAGACGTCATTTCCTAACGTTGTTATTTATGAGTTTTGTGTCTATGTTGATGAGTGTTACTATGTGTTGCTTTAGTAGAAGATAATGTGGACTCAGAGGAGTTGTGCGCTCTCCTTTGCCATTTGTCTGGAAAAGTTTGTAGGGTTGTTATTATTTACTCATTGTTTAAAACAGTCTGGGCGTGAAGATTGAGTGATAGGAAATTTGTATTGAGATTCAAGTTCTTGCTGTGCAAGTTTTTAGGTTGTCTCTTTTGTTTGTATGTGAAAGCCAGAGGATAGTATCAGGAGTTGTTCATGTGTGGAGACCAGAGAACAGTGTCAGGTGTCGTTCATGTGTGGAGACCAGAGGACAGTGTCAGGCGTTGTTCATGTGTGGAGACCAGAGGACAGTGTCAGGCGTTGTTCATGTGTGGAGACCAGAGGACAGTATCAGTCGTTGTTCATGTGTGGAGACCAGAGGACAGTGTCAGGCGTTGTTCATGTGTGGAGACCAGAGGACAGTATCAGGCGTTGTTCATGTGTGGAGACCAGAGGACAGTGTCAGGAGTTGTTCATGTGTGGAGACCAGAGGACAGTGTCAGGCGTTGTTCATGTGTGGAGACCAGAGGACAGTATCAGTCGTTGTTCATGTGTGGAGACCAGAGGACAGTATCAGTCGTTGTTCATGTGTGGAGACCAGAGGACAGTATCAGGCTTTGTTCATGTGTGGAGACCAGAGGACAGTGTCAGGAGTTGTTCATGTGTGGAGACCAGAGGACAGTGTCAGGAGTTGTTCATGTGTGGAGACCAGAGGACAGTGTCAGGTGTTGTTCATGTGTGGAGGCCAGAGGACAGTGTCAGGCGTTGTTTCCTAGGGAATATCACTTCATTTTGTTTTTTGACATTGTTTTGTTTTTGAGACAGGATGTCTCACTAGGACCTGGAGCTTTCTAAGTAGACTAGGCTGTTTGTATTTAGATCTCCATCATCTGGGGATCAGTCTCTTGGAGATTTCCCAGAAACCTGTAACTGATGTCTACCTTAATTCTAGCTTAGTTGAAAGACATTCATGAGTGTTCACACTTACTGAGACTTTTTTCATGGTCTAAAGCATGTGTTGTCATCTGAAAAAAATTATATTCTTACCTTGCTAGTACTGTTTATAAATGTCACATGAATCACACTCATTGTGGTACTCAACTTGATTGTCACCATAATGACTTGTCTACTTGTCCTGCTGTTAAGAATGAGGATACTGAAACCAGCATTGATGAGTGGCCATTCTGTCTCTGTTGATGCTCTATATCTGAACCGAGTTTGGTCTGACAGGCTTAAGGTTCCCACCTGATCCCTATATTTTTGCTCCTTCCCAGGAACCAGCACCACTCTTTGAGCTCGCCATGCTGGCCTTAGACAGTCCTGAAAGTGGCTGGACAGAGGAAGATGGCCCGAAGGAAGGACTTGCAGAATACATTGTTGAGTTTCTGAAGAAGAAAGCTGAGATGCTTGCAGACTATTTCTCTGTGGAAATCGATGAGGTAGGTGGGGCCATCTGAATGTCTTTGAGTCATCTTTAAATCGATGAGGTGGGTGGGGTCATTTGGAGTTACTTTTCGGATAAGAGTCAAATGCCTAGGTTGGGACAAAAAGGCTGGCTTCCCCTCAGAAGCAGCATGTATCGGTCATACATGGTATTTTCTCCATTTCTCATTTGCACTGGAGATCACACAGCCATACTGTTTCATCCATCTTGCTGTTCTTGTTCCCAGGATGAAAGACTCTCCCACGAGGGAAAGCTGAATCCCTGTCCTTGCAGGCCACAGAGTAAATGAAACTCTGACACTCGCTCCATTTCTTCCTCTTACTTACGCTTGTTCTTTGGGGCTTCCTGTCCTGACATTTGCAAGCAGATCCAGAAGGAAGAGTTGTTCTTAAACACAGGCTCTTTTTAAATGCGTGCCTGTCAGCTCACAGTGCCCATCCTACAACCTGCAGGACAAGGCTTGGAGAAGCACCAGAGAAATAAGCTATCATTTATAGTGCCATTATTTGTTACCCTCTTTTCTTGGCCTTTCCCCCACAAGCAGGAAGGGAACCTGATTGGATTACCTCTTCTGATTGATAGCTACGTGCCACCTTTGGAGGGACTGCCTATCTTCATTCTTCGACTGGCCACTGAGGTACATAGCAGCAGATGCTAAGCAGTGTGTGTGTGTGTGTGTGTGTGTGTGTGTGTGTGTGTGTGTGTGTGTACACGTGTGTGTATGTGTGTGTACTAGAGGATTTGGAATGGGAAAGATTAAAAAGAAAAAAACTCACCACTGAGGGCTCCATCAACCCACCCCCCTAGTCATCCCAGCTATACTTACAAGTCAAGTCTTAGTTCCAGAAAAGCCATGTTTTTTTTTTACCTGTTAAGTTTGTCAACTGTTCAGAAATGAAATGTTAAAGCACTGAGTTGAATGCTTGTCTTGTCTTGAATTCTGTGGACCAGGTGAATTGGGATGAAGAGAAGGAGTGTTTTGAAAGTCTCAGTAAGGAGTGTGCTATGTTTTACTCTATTCGGAAGCAGTATATACTGGAGGAGTCAGCCCTCTCAGGCCAGCAGGTACTGTGGTGATTACTGTACACTGGAGGAGTCAGCCCTCCCTCTCAGGCCAGCAGGTACTGTGGCGATTAATGCACACTGGCATCCAGGACTGGGGTAGGTCTCATGTACTTTTAGGATATGGGACTTAAATCATGTCTAAAATCCTATCTGTTCACTTTATATTGAAAAATTCAAACAGCAGCCTTCAACTTTTTTTTTTTAACCCAGGAATTTGCATATGGTTAATGTTAGCTTTGAACTCCTGCTTCAGCATCCTAAGTGCTGGGGTTATAGTGTGTACCAGCACACCCAACTTTTTACAATGATCAGGTTTTATTTATGAACATTATTTCCTTCTGCTGGACTAGAATATAGACTTCCAGAACGATCTAAGAACCTGTCAGATATAGTGGTGTATATATATAATATCAGAGTAAAAAAGGAGATGTTAGGCTGGAGTGTTGTAAGCCAGCAGCTCTGTAGGTACCACTGTTAGCACTTAAACAGAAGTCTTCAGATACTAGTCCAGCCCTCAGTCCACCTGTTTCTCCTACTTTGCATCCGACCTCTGCCTTCCTTACTAGAAAGTCTCTAACATCCCTCTTAGGCCAGCCTGACACAGAGCCTGGGCTCTACTGCTTGTCACTATTTTCAGATAGGAATGTTCACTCACATTTCAGAAGGAAGATTTTTCAGTGCTTTACAGTGGTGAACAGAAATTAGCCTTGGTTCCAGGCTGAAACCCCAGGAACTCTGATCCTGGTGGGGAAGGTAAAGCCCACAAAGGGTCTGAGCTGATCTGATAGGAACCAGAGGGATGGGAAAGAACATCTTTCTGTGAGGCATCCAAGGCTGACACAGAGCAATGGGGAGGCAAAGTTACCCACCATGAGGTGGCAGAACAGCACTGCTTTAAGGTATCCCAGGTTTAGTGTGGCGCTATGATCCAGAAGCCAGGCTCAGAATGTTAGATCCACTGAAGTGGAAATAAAGGTCTCTTCCATAGGCCATGCTTCCTCAAAATACTGCTTCCTTTTGCTTCCTCACAAACTTTGCTGCTTCTGCTCAGACCTGTGGGATCTCAAGACTGTCCTGCAGAAGCTGCTTCATAAGCATTGGACAGCACACCCATTACTTACCACTGAGACCTTTTTCCAGGCCCAGTGCCTGTCTTGTCATTATGTGGGGAGATAAGTGGCATTTCATGTATTTTTCAGAGTGACATGCCTGGCTCCACTTCAAAGCCCTGGAAGTGGACTGTGGAACACATTCTCTATAAAGCCTTCCGCTCACACCTTCTACCTCCGAAGCATTTCACAGAAGATGGCAATGTCCTGCAGCTTGCCAACCTGCCAGATCTATACAAAGTCTTTGAGAGGTGTTAAATACGATCATAGCCACCACAGAGACTGCATGGCCATCCAAGGTGAAGCCACAGGACAGGACACTTGGTTTCCAGTACTCACTGTTCTTGCACTGTATCCCATTGTTGGTGCTACAGCTTAATACTTCACCTATGGATTGGCTGCAAATAAACTCATGTGTGTTGATGTGATTTTTCTACAACCGAACACTGGAAAACTTTCTAAGATGATTATCACCTAGTATATACTGGGTAGAGTTGAAGATTCCAAAAAGAAGTTTGAAAATCCCTAAATCCCTGGTCACTGAGGAGGCATTTCTACACACATTCTTTTTTTTTTTTTTTTTTTTGGTTATTTCGAGACAGGGTTTCTCTGTGTAACCCTGGCTGTCCTGGAACTCACTCTGTAGACCAGGCTGGCCTCAAACTCAGAAATCCACCTGCCTCTGCCTCCCAAGTGCTGGGATTAAAGGTGTGTACCACCACTGCCCAGCTCTACACACACTCTTAAAAAAAAACTCTTGAAGTTTCTCCTAAATCCTGTTCTGATGTCTGTGTTCTAGAAATCTGCTGTCAGATACCCAGTTTCATCAGCTCAGATTCCTTTAAAAGAAGCCCCAGAACAGTAATTTTTGAGAAGTTCATGTCCATGTCTTAGGTTTTCTGCATCCCATCCCTCAATGTTCAGGCTTAATTAAATCCATCTTAAAACTTTCTTAACTCGTTTTACTTTAAAAGAAAAAAAGAAAAAACCCGAGGCCGGGCACTGTGCATGTCTTGATCCCAGCACTTGGGAGACAGAGACAGGTGGATCTGTGTGCTTGAGGCCTGCCAGGGCTACAGTGTGAGTTCTAAGCAAATTGAGACTACACAGTGAGACTCTGCCTCAAAAAAAGACAAAAAGTCTAGAGCACATAAGGCAGTCTTGTCAGGTGATTGGCTTTAGAGTGCTTGGGAAGATGCCTGGTTGGGCATGTCTCTGAGTGCTTCCAGAGCAGACAACTGGTTGGGAAGGCTTCTCCTCCAATTGGGCAACAGGAACCACTTCTAATCATCTGGGCATGAGAAGTTTGCAGGGACCTGCGTGTCCCCATCCTGATGCTGCCCACAGACTCTTAATGTCTTTGCCTTCCAAGGTGGACCTGGTACCAAGATTCCAGGTTTACAGAAGGGATGTGGAAACGTTTGGAGCTCAGGCTAGGGGGGCTTTGGAGTGTTGTAGACAGAACTTAATGGATGACTCGGTGGGACTTTAGGAGAAATGCAGCCAGTGAAGGGCATGGCTCTTGTGGGTTGAGAATGAGAACAAGGACGGGAGTAGGAGCTAGCAAAAGCCAGCCTCTGCCTTTCCTCTGAACTTGAGTAAGGCTGGTGGTAATGGATTAAGTTGTTTGGCAGAGGCAGTTTCAAGACAGCATAACCTTTGGGTGGTGGCATGGTTACCACTGTGTTTATTGAGGTTGATAATGACAATTTAAAATAGACAAGATGAAAAATAGGCAGTCTGGTGAGAAAAAAACAAGAACAAGGAGGATGAACACATTTAAAGTTGCAGAAAAGGAGAGTGCAGACAAAGATGAGCACAGCCAGAGAGAGAGAGAGACCTTAAACTCCACTGCGCAATGGCAAAGGGGTCAAGACTCCTCACCGAAGCTTCAGCATGTAGATAGGCAAATCCACTTGAGAAGTATGACCAGCATGCTAAGTAAAGGGTTTTGGGTTTTCTGCTTGAAAACCATCTGCCAAATCTTGCCCATGAGCTCTGCCGCACACCCTCTGTCATCCATAATGGGCTTTACTCTTAAATTGTGAGTCAAAATAAAGCTATCCATCCCTAAGTTACTTGTAAGGTGTTTGGTCAACAATGAGAAAAGTTAGTTAAAACTTCGGTATGTGTGTTGGTATTGAAGAGAGTGAGACTCTGTTATTATTGATAATCAAAGCTAATTAATTACTAGGGTCAAAACTTAAAACCACCCTTGCCCAGTCTTTTAACTGGCAAGAGTTAAGTCAGCCCACTTGGTGGCTGTAAACATGTTTCTAGGTGTTGTTTGGAAGATCTTGGGGAAGCAAGCAAGAAAAAAAAAAAAAAAAAAAAAAAAAAGAGTCAGTGGCCTCAGCCGGCTTTCCCCCCCCCACCCCCTCCCCCACCCCCCGAGTCATTCTGTTTTAGAGTTACTTTGGAATTGAGGACTAACAGGACTAGTGAGAAATATCTTTATGACGAGGGACCAAAGCTCCTCCCAGATAACACTCACAGGACAGATCATCCCTCAGAGTGAGACATTTCTCACAATGATGAGCCTACACTGGAAGAGGGAAATAACTGTCATAGGAACCATCAAGAGATGCTGGCAGCCACTTCTCCAGAGCCTTTCATAGGACCTGAACTTAATTACCTGTTGGACCACTGGCCTGGCCAAGATGACTTGCTTCATCAGCAATACATACTTCAGCTAGCTGTCTCCTTTGTTCCTTCTTTTGAACCATTAACACTTGGAAAATTAATTTGGAGTTCTGGGACCTTTTTGTCTCTTCCTCCCCACATGTCCATATGAAATGGCTTCACTATTCAACTGTGGTGACTTGCTGGGGTGGGTGGTCAAATCTAGTCCACTGGGAGTTAGCCAGGGCTTTTTCTCTAAAACCAGTAATAAAAAAATATATTATTCAGTGCCCAAACAGCTGCCTTAATACAGCCTTCCTCAGCAGAAGTACAAAACTCAGCCCAAGGACAAATGCCTAAGATTCTAAAGTAAAATACAGACCACAGGATGCAATGAAGAAGGTTCTAAAGAAAACAATTTATCTTAATGAAGAAATAGAGCCATTTCAATTGAAAAGACTAAAACAAGGGCTAGGTCCAGGCAGGGCTCCTCAGAGGGAAAGTTCAGGAGGCCAGGAGGGATACAGGCTAAGTGACATCAGTGAAGAGGAAGAGGTGCCGTCTAGGTATGAAGAGCTGGATAACTGGATTGTAGCTGAGAGATGTTAAGACAGATCTGTGTTCTTGTCCTACCCTTAAACAACTGTTACTCCTATTAGAAGATGCACAGGATCTTCTCAGCTCAGGATGTAGTTTCCATATTCTAAAAATGAAGGGTTATTGACTCTAAAGAAGGGACAACTATCATTCACTTGTGAGTTAATTTTATTATCTAGTTCCAAGGCTAGATTTATTAAGAGGCTTTGATTCATTAGATTTTTTCCTCAGTATAGTTTCTTTGTAAACACTTCGAGCTACAGTAATCATTCCCATGAAACCACCTTGATTCTGACAAAAGAGAATCACAAACCCTCTAAAGTAGTTATAGTAGGGGCAGGGGTATCTTGAACTGGGCTCTTTAAAGATCAAAGTTTTTAAGCATTTTATGTTCTGGAACCAGGCATGAAAGTACCGGCCTGGAATCCCAGCACTCAAGAGGTCCAATGAGGATGATTGTGAGGTGGAGACTAGCCTGGGCTACACAGATCCTTTCTCTCAAAAAAGTAGAAGAAAGTTCTGTACTCCAAAGTATCTCCTCTTGAGAAAAGAAGAGCAAGACAGGACTGTTCATGGTTGCCATGACTTGTCCTAAAGGCTTCTTTAACAATGACTGCCCGCAGCCAATCCTAGATGGCAGAAAGGTGTGTTTTAATAGGCAGATCCCCTGCCTGCCTGCACTGTCCCTCCCTCATTCCTTGAGCTTGTCTGAGGTTTCATTTCACAAATGAGCAGCAGATGGAAATACACAGAACAGCACAGTGGGTGTGGAGACTGAGGACCCTACTCTTTGGAGTACAGGCTTGGACTTGCTCTGCCCCATGCAATAAAGTTTAATATACACTCCCCGTATTGTTTTCTAACATTTTTTATATAAATTTAAATATCTTACAAGAAAAAGGCTTTTTCCTCCAAACACAAATTTGAGTGAAACACAAACTCCCCACTGCTGAAGACATCCTCACTGAAATGTAATTGCTCTGGTAAGAGGAGTAGGAATCTTGGCCACTTGGGTCTCTGAAGCCTGTATCACATTGTGGAGAAGGCACTTGTGTTTTTGAGGGCTCCAGCAAGTGTCTCAGCGCTCAGAATGGCCATCCTTCAGAACCCACAGCAAGGCTGCCCAAGTGCCTCGTCAGTGAGGCAGCTGGAAGAAGATGGTGAGAAAATGTGATTCTAGAATGTTGAAAATAAAAACAGCATAGACTAGTACTCACTGTAGGAGTGAACTACAAACAAAATCCAAATCCATAACGATTAAACCTGTTTCATTCTCATAAATTATAAAATACAAAGGTGGCTGTTTAATGACAAGACTCAAAACAGTACTTGAGGGGGTTTGTGTCAATGTACAAAAGAGTCAGTATCTCCCAGCAAGGCCCTCAGAGCAGCACCCAGGTGGAAGGAAGGAAGGGCGGCCTCCTACTGCTGGGCGAGAAGGGCTGTCCTGTTGGCCTTCATCTTCTCTAGCCGCTTCGCCAGGTGGCTGTTGGTCATCTCCATCTCCTCGATCTTGTCCTGTGCTGTCCGTAGCTGGAGACAAAGGGCGCAGTCACTTTATGTGGTAAGAAAGCCCAGAAACCCTTCCCACTTCTGGGAGACGGGAGCTGTGCCAGCCATGTATAGAGTCCCCAAACAGCTGCCACCTTCCTTCAGACCGCTAGAGGCCTAAGGAATTGTGTTGAAAATTGTTTAAACCACAACACAATGTGTAAAAGCTGAAAAACCTAATGTCATCTGAAGCAAAACCCAAAAATACTTTTTTTTTTTTTTTTTTGCTGCTTTACCAAAAAAGTCAGTGGCAGCCACTGTGTAGGCCCAAAGCCTGCATGTAGGGCAAGTGGCCCCATGATGTGTTTACCAGGTCTTCTTGGGTTTGAGACAAGGATCTCACTATGTAGACCGAGCTGCCATCAAACTAACAGAGACAGACCTGCTCTTCTGCATCCTGAATGCTGGAGTTAAAGGCACCACCATACTTGACTAAAGTCAGATTTCTTAGGCAGCATGAGATTTTCCCACAAAGTCTGTCTCTTTAGGAATGTGTTCCCCAAGAAGCGTATCAACACGGTACCTCTCGCTGTAGCTTCCTCCTTTCTGCTTTCAGCTCATCTTCAATTTTCTCAGCATTCTCAGCAGCAGTCTTGTACCTCAGCACCTGCCCTTCAAGCCGGCTGATCTGTGAATATAGCAAACGGGCATGTAGGGTCTGCCACCACTGGCAGCAAAGATGGAGATGCAGTGTCACTGGGCAGCCAAGGCTCCCAGGGAGGAGGACAGCTGCAGGCAGTCATTCACCATAGGGCTGATTCCCGTGGCAAGTCTTTAGGCTTGTGAAATTTATTATGAAAGGTTTTTTTTTTTTTTCCTTAACAGGGCCTGTTTTTAAGTCCTCTATAGAAATATCTACAAAAAACAATGACAGTTGCAAAGTACTGTTTGTTTTTTTTTTTTTTAAATCAATACATATATTTATTTACTGTGAGCATACAAGAGGTCTGTGCTTGTTTTGTATCAACTTGAAGAGGAGGGAACTTCAATTGAGAAAATGTTTCCATAAGACTGGACTGTGGGCAAGTCTGTAGTGCATTTTCTTAATTAATGACTGATGGGGGAGGGCCCAGCAGATTGGGTGATGCCATCCCTGGGCTGGTGGTCCTAGGGTCTGTAAGAAAGCAGACTGAGCAAGCCATAAGGGGAAAACCAGTAAGCAGCACCCTCCATGGCCTCTGCATCAGCTCCTGCCTCCAGGTTCCTGCCCTGCATGAGTTCCAGCCCTCACTCTTTTGATGAGGAACTGTGTGTGAGCCTACCCTTCACTCCCAAGTTGCATTTGGTCATGGTGTTTCAACACAGCAATAGAAACCCTAACTAGGACAGGATAAGAAGAGAACATGTGGGAACCAGTTGTCTCCTGCCATGTACTGTATCTTGAGGATCAAACTCTAGCCTTTAGATTTAGCAGCAAGTGTCTGTGCTGTACTATCTTGCTGACTCAGTCCTTTGTCTTTAGAGCAAACACAAAGCTGGGTTACCCCACCAGGTGTTCTCTGAGTTTTTCAACTATAACAGAGCTTTTGAAAAGATCTAGTTGCCAAGGCCACCCACAGAAACTCAAAGGTCTAGCCACTTTTATGCAAGAGGCTGAGAGGCATGTGATCTCATTTAGTGGCATGTAAACCACTTGGTGCATCACAGGACTACTTACACTTTGTTCCAAGGTAGCTATGTCTTGTTCTGCTTTCGAAAGCTTGAATTTGTATTCACTAATTTGTCTATTGGCATCTCCTAAAACAGAAGATAATAATGAATCACTCATCTCCAGAGAGGAAGCTGTGAAGGAGCATACGAAGGACATGCAGTTCAGGGTCTGGATGCTATGTACTACAAGAAGCTCCTATATTTCTGTTCTTCAGTATTCCTAGGACCAAAAGTCAGAAACAAAGTCCTTCTTTCCCTCTAGACCAGCAGTTCTCAACCTATGTGTCTGATCCCTTCAGGGGTCACATATCAGATATCCTGCATATCAGATATTTACATTACAATTCATAACATGAACAAAGTTACACTTAAGAAATAGCAATGAAAGATTTTTATGGTTGGGGGATCACTACAACATGAGGGATCACCACAACATGAGGGATCACCACAGCATGAGGGATCACCACAGCATGAGGGATCACCACAACATGAGGGATCACCACATGAGGGATCACAACAACATGAGGGATCACCACAACATGAGGAACTGTATTAAAGGGTTGTATCATTAGGAGGTTGAGAACCACTGCTCATGTAAACAGACCTTTGAGAAGGAAAGCTCACAGGGTGGCAATGCCCCTGCAATGCCCCTGCAGTCTCTGGGCTTCCTGCTTCTTTGAACCCAGCCCTGTACCTTGCAGCTCTCAGGCAGTTTCTGCTCTCCTACACATTCTGACAAGTCTTCACCAGCCTCAATAAGATGTACTCATTCATCTTCATGATTATGTCGTGCAAAGTTTATGGAACATAAATCGGATCTAACCCACCAAAAGAAATAATTCAAACACCCCAAGAACTGTCCTCTGTTTTCACATGAACAATAGTAGGCCTGCCATGCAGTGTTCAGTGCAGTTTTGCTGTTGGACAGTGCTATTACCTTAGAGTAATAGGAACCACAGGAGATAGCACCTACCTGTAATCTCAAGTCCCAGCACATGGGAGGCCAAAACAAGTGGACCATGAGTTTCAGGCCAGCCTGGCTGTACAATGAAATTATCTCAAAAGACAGATAAAGCAGCTATCTCCAAGGCTACCTCTGGGAGTGGAGAGAACATGCCATCATGAGCTCTTCAATGGAAGTAATAGTCCTGTTTTTACATTCATATCTCCAAGAACTCATTATCAAAATAGACAGCTTCTTTATCACTTCCAAACACTGACTCCTTCCTGTGTACAAGTCTATTCATTTCATGTGTGTGGTTTAGAAACCTTGCTCATTCTACAGGCCAAGCTGCAGTTCAGAGGCAGCAGCTACTCATCTCCTCTTCAGCAGCCAGTCCTGGCTTCCAGGCAGTGTCTCAGGTCATTTAACTTTCACCTGCAAAGCCCACCAATAACAGCTACTTGGTTCTAGGAAGCAATCACAAATGCTAGCCTGTTCCATTTTAACTTGGTTCCTTTTGAATCTGCTGCTTTTAGCAATCTTTCAAAACCTACTTCTGCCATCTGGAATTACCGACATCCATGGCAGTGGTCAGGCTTATCATCCAGCTTCTCAACCAGCCTTCCTACATTCTGTCACATCCCTGTCCCACTACACAAACTACTCACTAAGGAGTATGAGGGACCTGAGGTCTGAAAGAGGAAGTGATACTAACCCCAGAAGTTTTTACTAATAAGCTTCAAACTCCCAAGTCCGTCATCCAGCCTAAGTCCAATTAGCCACAGTTAGCCAGTTTTAAAGTCCAGGATCAGAAAAGCCCCTACTGTAGGTTACCTATCACTACCAATGGGGTAACTATAATAAAAATGGATGCTAGGACAACTCTCCTCTGGGATTTAGTGTGCCTACAGAAGACACTAAGAAAACCCTGGTTCAAATCCCAACACCCAGGTGGCAGCTCACAATTGTCTGTAACTCCAATACCAAAGGATCTCTCACAGACATACATCAGGTAAAAACATCAATGCATATAAAACTATGGGCCAAGCATAGTGGCACACTTTAATCCCAGCACTTGAGAGGTAAAGGCAGGCAGATCTCTGATTTCTTATCCAAACTGATCTACATAGTGATTTCAGGCCAGCTAGGACTATGTAAAGAGACCCTGCCTTAAACCAATGAGATGGAGTTAATAATAGAAAAGGAAGCATAACTTGGGTAAACAAACTATATTTTGTAGCCTTGTTTTTAATTTCATGTAAAGATGAAGTTTTGTTAAAAACTAGGAAATTGCAGAAACAACTCAACAGTAATATAAGCTGATCTTAAATCTTCAACTTTCCAAGATGAATTTCAAAGCAAAAGCTTAAATGGCAGAAGTTCCCACACAGGAGGTCAGAGATCAGATGCAAGCAGTGACTGATCCATGCCATCCCTGGGACATGGGTGAGCAGAACCACTCCCCTGGCTCCAGCAGCCCACATCCAACTATTGCAGGGATACTGCTGCACACCAGTGCAGACTGGCCGGTCCTCTGGTACCTACTCTGCATCTCGATGAGCTGCAGGTCTGAGCCATTCTGCAGTCCTTCCAGGTCGCCAGACATGCCGTCACTCCTGGAACACTTCTGCCGTTCTTCCTCTAACTGGAGCTTCAGTTTTCTAATCTGGAATGGAAGTAAAAGTCACCAGAGAGATCTATGTCTGACTCAGTTTATCTCTTCTTTGGTGATACTGGGGTGGAGCCCCGGGGCCCCAGGCATGCTAAGCAAATACTAACGTGGAGCTGTAGCCATAGGCCTCTGTTTTACTTTGAAATAGGTTCTCACTAAGCTGCCCAGGCTGAATTTGCATCCACTCTGAAACCCAGAAAGACCCTAAACTTGGGATTCTCTTTCCTCAGCCTCCCAAGTAGTTGGGATTTTAGACCTGTGTCACCAGGCCTGGATAGAAGATAAGTGTCTTGAGTTTGGCCTCTATCAGATGTCTTTCTCAATTGTTCCACATGTTATTTTGAGATTAGGATCTCACCAAACCTGGAGCTAATCAATTTAGCTAGGCTGGCTAGCCACCAAGCTCCAGCAAACTTTCTGTGTCCACCTCCCTGGGATCACAGAACATGCTATGGTTGGCTACTACTTGGAATTCAAATCTAGGTCATATGCTTGCACACCAAGTGCAATAAGACCATCTCCAAACCCCAATTCTCCAGTAAAGACTTCTATTCTTTATTACTTGTGTGTGTTTGCACAAAAGTACAGCTTTTGTTTTTTCTTAATCTCATTAAAGTGAAATTTTCCATGGGCAGTTAGGACTTTTTTAGTTTTTTAGAGACCTTTAAATATACAAAAATAATTGGAAGCACAAGTGGCTGGCTTCCCCAGTAGCCTCAACTCCACTGCCAGGGATCCAGAGGAGGCTGAGCAGGGGCTTTGCCCCTGCCCAATGCAAAGGGCAAGTGTGATTTCAGACTCAGTGAATGCATGGTCTCGGGTACCTCTGCCCTTTGCACACACATCATTTCTATCACACCTAAAAAGGCTCATCCTTCCTCTTCGGCACTCGTCCCCAAAGGCCCTGGCCATGCCTAACCTCACCCCACAAACTTCTCCAATGCCTCTGGAAGCGTCAGCCTGCTACCAGATGCTCCTGCCGCAGCCTCATCTCAGAGTACACCCATCACCTCAGTACTCTCACAGACTCCTCCCATTCCTGTAGCTCCACTAAGTGCTGCTACTTGTGTCTTCACAGCCTCCTACCTCAGCCTGGAAATGCAATCGTGTTCTCAGGCTTTCTTTGTTGTTGCTGCTGAACTAGCCTATACTCAGTCCCTGGAGTCTCTGGTCTTCATCTCATCTGTTCAAATTACTATCTAAGCACCTCCTATCTTTTCTGATGTGCTGTGCCTATCATGTTAGCTCCTGACTTGTACTCAGAAACTACCACTGTCTTAAGTCTTTGGCATTTCAGTGTACACCCGGAGTAGTGGCATGCTCCCACAATGCACCTGTTTCTGAATACCTGCCCTTCAAGGATCCTGCCATTTGCCTCTTTTTCCCTTGGTCATGTACAGCTGCCTTCATTAGATAGTCATATTCCCTGGATTATTTAGTTCCACATACTATGACTGCTCATTCCCCAGTTCATTCTCTCTAGACCCTAAGCCTAACATCCTCAGCCATATTCACTTCCAGTCATTGCTCTGTCTTCTTTCAGCTACACCTGATCTCTACTTAGAGGTCCTGTCAACACTGGTCATCCAGTGTAACTTCCAGGTCCAACATGGCCATTATGGTCTTATATACCACTACATCCTTTGCCCTGGTGACTTGAGCACATGCCTATATCATACAGCTGAATGCAGCTAGAGAAACACATAATAAATGTGTTCACGGAGACTTTTCAGATACAATACAGCTTCTAAATTCTATTGCTTGATCTCTTTCTACTAAGGCCTTCCAGGGCATAGATTCTTCAGATAAACCCACAACAATCTGTTCATCTAAATTTCCCACATGCCGTGAATAATATATTAAACCATGGAGTTTCACTCACTATTCCCTTACTGACTGAATAGGAGTTAGGGGAAGAGTAAATAAAATCACTCAAGTTTTTCAAACTCAGAACTAGAAGTTTCTAGAATCTAGAAGGGCTACTATGATGCTTGAAAACTTCTCAACACATCAACTTTGAGATTTCAAGCTACTAGAGACAGAGAAAAGGACAGAAGGGGAAAGCATGACCTATGAGCGATCAAATCTCAAAATGTACACACACACACACACACGGCAGAAAACATGCTTGTGGAGTCATCTGGCTTGCACAACATGCACTTCACTTGCTGAGCCACCTCACAGGCTTATGCCTTCACAATTCTCAACTATCTTCAAAGACAGGACAGTGAAGAACTAGGCCTCGGAAACTGCTTAAGGAAAATGACGCTTTCGTAGGCCTTTGGGGTTATGGGAATTTTTTTTAACAGCACACATGGTCTTTCTCAGGAAACTACTGGAATACTAACAAAAGAGTGAAGGAAAGAGGAAGGTGGGAGGACTGGGAGAGGAGCATCCATCCACAGCACAGACAGAGTCTCCTCAGGCCTGAAGAGCGAGCACATCAGGAATGATGAAGCCTCTACAGTCCAGGATGAGTTATGTCAGAGGCTCAAGACGGAAGGAACCCTGGTGTGTAACAGAAAATCCCTGTTCAGAACACAAACTAACTTTGTGATAAACACAAGAAAATAGGCATATGGCACACACACACACATACACAAAAAAAAAAGCAGCAGCAGCAGCCAGCTTGAACAGTGGGTGTCTCCTGTGGAGCCAACATTCAGAGTCCTGCAGATGAAAACAGCCTGGCCTTTAAGAGGCTACAGGACAGGAAGTTGCACACTGTGGCAGAGGCTTGTCTTCCACAGAGGAATGTCAATAGATGGTCCTTTAAGGAGCAGCATCATCTAGTCAGTGACTCACACTGAGGTGTCCCTAAAGGAGGATGGAGATGGTCAGGCTGGGGGTGGAAGGGCTGGCAGCAAGCTTTGTACGCATCCTATATATTCTCTTTTGAGACACAAAACATGAGTTATCTTTTCTTCCTTTAAATGTCACTTGAGTACCAAAGTTAGAAATATATTTCTAACTTTTTTTTTCCAGTTTTTTGTGTGTTTGTTTTCAAGACAGGGTCTCACTACAGTCCTGGAACTCACTATGTAGACCAGTCTGTCCTTGAACACACAGAGACCCACCTGCTTCTGCCTTCTGAGTGCTGAGATTATAGACATTACCACTACTTCACCCAGCTATTTCTCATTTCTAATGAGAATTCCAATTTATTAGCATTTTATTACCTATCTTAGATAAACTAATAGTTTCAGATGAGTAGACATCTTACCTGTGACAGTAGCTCATCCTTTTCTTCAGCAAGTTTTCGTAGCCTCACATCTGGAACAAGTGGGACAGCTATAAACTGAACTTGTAAAGGTGCTCACAAATAGCCAACAGCTAATACATTACATTATTTATACTCTGAACATGAAAAGACACAAAGGCTTTAATTGCAATAGAAAGAGTACTTTATTCATACTCCCAGCCAGTGATAGTTGCAATTATCAAATAAAATATCTGTTCCCAGAGCACTGACTTTCTGTCTAGAGACAAACTAGGGTCCAGAGGAAAGCAGGCTTTTGTTGTTGCTGCTGCAAAACTGTGCAACCTTTTTCCAGTTGTCTTTAGAGGCTCCCACTCTTGGTAGGACTATGAAGCAAGAGTGGGACGCAGGAGCGTGGAGTAGGGGACCATGGGCTAATGGCTAAGTGGGAGCAGGCAAGTGAGGTCCTCCAGACCACAGGGTGGAACAAAGAGCTGGAGTGGGCTTGAACTGATGTTTAAATCCATGGCTAACTTACTGATGAACACAAGAAAATCAAGCACACAGAACCTGGGCTCCAGCCTGGGGCAGATACCCCAGGCAGCTTCTTCCTGGGCAGGAACAGACCCTATATGCTGAGGAAACACTACTAGCTCAGCTAAAGCAGCAGTTCATAGCTGGCCAATGAACCCATAATAAATAAGGCTGGCTGTGTCAGTTCCAGTTCCCAAAGGCGGAGGCACCCAGGAGGGCTGGCCCACTGTGGTCTTCAGTTCTCTACAGTATCAGGCTATGAACAGTATGAATGGGAACAACAAAACAGTAAACTGACTTAAAAGATTTTTGGTTTGGTTTGGATTTTTAAACTTGAGTGTTTTTTAAGTGTGGGCTTTATAAATGACAACGTCACGTTAAATTTCAAAGGTGACCATGCCTGTAGGATCTTTCCTCTAGCTCACCTGTATCCTTCATCAAAGTGCTCGACACTTCATTATAGTTCTAGAATTCTACATGAGACAATATACCTACTAACTTTAAAGTAGTTCAGCCTATGTTGTTCTTACAATGCCTCATATTTCCTTAAAAAACTGTACACACAAAAACAAGGTAAAGGAAAAAAATTAAATGTACACTGATGACACAGTATCTAACTGCTGTTTTTCTTCCCCTAGTGTAAGATTTATTGTAGGGCAACATTTGAGCTGGGCCCCTCTGTGGCTTCCTGGAGAGAAGCTGTCATCCCATCTCCAGGGTTACTCTCAGCAGGACTGCATGCCATGCTCAGGAAGTCACACTTGTGTCAGTATGGTCTTTCCCATCATCAGTCTCTCATTATGAAAAGTGGTGGCAAAGAGCTGCCAAGTCCTGGGATAAGCTTAGAATCTGAATCCACATGGGCCAAGAAGAAGTTAAGTAGATGCTGAGAAGTCCTACAGCTCTGAGCTACCCATGGGATGGGCACACTGGACTCTGCACGAAGTCTATTTTAAGTAAAAGGAGATGTGTATAAACCTGCAGTGCTTCCCTCATGAAGACTTCACTGCTGGTTTCCCAAGATCAAGAATGTCTAAGGACCATATGTTCCGATTCCTTCTTGGCACCTACCCTGACCCCAGCTAGAAGTCCGACATCAATTCAAGACTAAATAGCAAGCAGTGTCTCACCTAGTGGCCCTTCTCCTGCTGACTCCAAGACCTGAGCAGCTTCCTGAGACACAGCAGTAATGGCTCCAACCACAGGCTCATGATTGACATCACCATTGGGAGTGCTGTCTGGGATTATAACTAAGCCATGTTTCTGTGAAGAAGAAAAAACTTAGTGTCACAAACAATAACCCACACAGACACTAAGTTCTATTGTGGCATCTCTGCAACAATGTTTGTTTGCCATGGGTAGAAGCTAGTGAGAAATTAGTTATATGATACACCTCTGTGGAGGGAACGGCTCAATCAACCATCAAATCAAGGCTGTCATTTATGGTCAGAAAAGACATAAGGCGAGAGGAGGGAAGAAGCCGGGCTGACATACCTCTGCCGTCTTCACCGTCTGCTGCAGCTCAGCCAGCTCCTCTCTGAGCACATCTCGCTCATTCCTGAGGCAGGCAATGTGTTCTTTCTGTTTCTCTAGGGCCTGGTTTTAGGCAGAGTAGCAGGGGCAAGAACAGCATAGAAAAAGAGCAAGAGAAAGGTGACTAATCCAATAAGCAGGAAGGCCTACAAGCAGGAGGTTAGAACATGGAAACGGTGGCCAGGCAGCGGGGAACAGGCTGTGTGCCAGCTGCAGAAGAGTTTAAACAGAAGAGTGCTCATGCGTGAACTTGGCAAGACATGCTCATCACACAAAGACCAGCTTTACCCACAGAAACTTCCTGCCTGACTTCCTCAGGATATTTTCATTTAGTAAACAACAAAAAACACACAACACATTTCACTTCATTTCATTTCATGTTAAACAAGAGTAGTTTAGTTAAGAATAGGCTTGATTTTTTTTAAAGATGAAATTAGTTTGGGAAGAAAAGCGAGTCTGGATAAATTAAATACTGGCTGTCTGCTTGTTCTCCAAGTGTTAGAGCAAAGTACTCAGACATCACCTGACCCAGGACAGCTCATCTCCAAAGCCACAAGCTGCTTATGTTAACTTAATTATACACGACTATGATTCGTTTGTTTTTCTGATATACTGATAAAATGAGAAAAAACCAAAACAACAAAATGAACACTAACCCAGCTGAGTAAGAGGTCAGGGGTTTCAAATCTAGCTTTGGAGACCTGACATAAGTTGTATCCAACACATCTGACCAACAGAAGGCCTGACAGCAGCACCCAGCTCGGAGGCATGCTGGCCTTGGAGTACTGCTTGCACTTGGCAAGTTACACAGTCTGGGAAAGGTGGGCAGTTCTGGGACCACATTCAAACACCAGAATGAGAAAGCAGGGAGCACAGCAGCCCGGCAGGAGCACTGTTTCTAAAGAACCCTTCTACTATATATTTTTCCTGCATTTAATGTTTTATCTCATCACCAGGTCAAAAATGATTAACTGCGTAGTTACTGATGGCTAAGAAGCATTTCCTGGTTCTCCTTGTTGCTGAACAGAAGGTCTCATACTGCCTAGGCTGGCCTTGAACTTGCTATGTCCTGGGTCTCCAGTGACTACCCACAGTGGGATAACAGGCATGTGTCAGTCAACATGCCTCGCTCTGACTGAGTAATTTCTATAAAGCCCTCTCGGTGCTTGTCTGTGAGCACCAGCACTGTGCAGCATGGACTGCGGCAGTGGATAGCATGACCTGGTGCCACTCACCCTTCTGTCCTCTGGGATGCACGGCTCACCTCCCTGCCCAAAGTTATAGTAGCCACCAAGGGAGACGAGGAATGCACTTCCCTCTGGTTCTAAAGCCCTCTCATATCGTTTATAGCACAACCTAGAGAGGCTGCATTTTCTTCTTTCACTTTCATCCCCCAATATGCTAGGGAAGTGTCCCTAGACAAGCCCGACCTTACTTTTCACATTGCAACGTCAGTCCCTACCTTCTTCCCATAAATGGTGAAAATTCACACATCTGCTCTATCTGCAGTTACCTGTAAAGTGATGTGAGACTCTAGATTCTGAAGCTTTTAACATTTGCTGCTGGTATCAACACCCTTAACAACATATAAAACATTAGAACAAGCACAGGACACATCCTGTATGATCCGTGTGGGTTAGATGTGTGTTACAGGCACAGCAGTCACTCACCCCAGGTTAGATGTGTGTTAAAAAAGCACAGCATGCAGTTGTGCTGTAATCATGACATGTAGCCGAGGAGGTGGTCACTTTCACAATGCACTTGTCAATAATCCCACTGAATACAAAAGACCTCAGGAACAGACCAATCTCAAGAATTCCAGCAAACACCAGTACGTGGCTTTTGTACCTCCTTCCACAATTATAGTACTGGGTTTTGCTTTACTTTTAGATTTTAAAATTTCCTCTTCCCATAATTACAGATAGGAAAATAAAATATATCCTGTATATTTGTTCATTTCACCACAAAACTTGAAAGCTACCCAAATACCTTATAATTGGGTCAAATGTATTTGTTCTAGATCTGTTCTAAATCCCCTGTATTGCCTGACCACATAACCACTGCCCTGTTCCTGCAGGCAGCAATTGCCAACTGATCAGAGTACAGAGTTCATCTTTGCAGAGATCTAAATAATTTTTTGTCAAAGATCTGACATCTAATTTTAGCAACAAAAATCCAAATAGAGGTGTGGACCAGGCTGTAGACTATGCAACCAGTTAAGTAACTGCAGTTATTGAAAATAAGAATTAACTGTGGCTGGGTTGGCCAAGAGCTTGGAGGCCTTTTTATGTGCACTACTCTAGTCTATGTGAGAACCCATGAGAACTTCAGGCCAGTGCTGAGAGGACTGATGTCACCACAGAAGGGAGGGAGAGAAGGCAGTTTAACCTGGGACCTCTTTCTTGATTAAGCTATTAGATTTTATTCTTGAAAGTGATGCTAGAGATAAGTGATGCTCTGGGTGCTGAAGCAAATAAAAAGGAAGCTGGATATGTGGATTCAGCCTGGTCTACACAGACTCTGTCTCAAAAAAAAATCAATGTCTAGAGAGATAGTTCAGTAGTAGAGCATTGCCCACCAGGAGTGAGGCCTGGGTTCCATTCCTAGGACTAGAAAGAGCAAAAGGCAAGAGCGGATAACATAACAGCTCCAGACAGAAAAGTAACAAGTATTGGTGAAGAAATGGAGAAAGCCCATCCTTGCTCATTGCTCAGGACAATGTAGAAGCACAGAACTGCTGTGGAATACAGTCCTCAAAAGAATTAACTAGAGTCACTAAATGACTTGGGGATATACCCAAAGTAACTGAAAGCAGAGCACAAAAGAGATGTCTGCACTACATGTCCACAGGAGGCAGAGATGGATGCTGCTGCCCAGGTGTCATTAACAGATAAATCTGATACACATGATGAAAGGTATGCCATTCAGTTTCAGCAAGTAAAAATATTTGCTGATTGTGGGTAAAAGATGCCTGGAGCCCCAACACTGAGAAGAAAATGGGAGAGTTATCCTGAACTACATAGTCTCCAGGAGAGACTGGAGAGGGGAAGAGAAGGGGCAGGGAACAGGGGAGAGAGGAGAGAGATTCATTCATTCTCACACAGACTGCAATGCCGATAACATGTTAGGATCGTATGCTACTGAAATCAAGGAGCCATAAGTGTGCAAGTGCTGTCTGACTGCACCTCAGTGAGGAGCCTGAGCAGTTAACTTGGAGACAGGGTGGAGCAGTGGCTGGCACAGGTAAGGCATTATGGGAACAGACCGTAAGCTGGAGAGGACAGGAACAGTGTGCACTGAAATGTCCAATGGTCACTGTGTGTAACAGGCACAATGTAAAGAAAAGCTAAGGGAGGGAGGGATAAGCTACTGTTACAACTGGATAAACTCTTTGAGTTACGCTGAATGGAAAAAAATCTGTCCAAAAATGTTCCACACCATAGGTGTCTATTTATACAACGTTCTTAAAATGGCAAAATTACGGAGTGGCTCTCAGGACTGGCGGGCAGTGGTAGATGGGTATCTATAAAAGGACAAATGGAAGTGGCTCTATCTTCACTATTCCAGGCAAGTCCTGGCTGTGGCACAATACTACAGCTCTGCAAGATGTGACATTTGTGAGCAAAGGGTATGCAGGGATATCTTGGTATCATTTCTTACACTTGAATGTGAATCTTAACTTTACTCAATATAAAAGCATTTAATTTCTCCACAAAACATTTACTATTGTGTATATGATGTGTGAGTTGCTCAGAGGCACACTCTGGAGTCTTCCCTCCTCTCACCTTCTGATGGGCTCTGGAGACCAAATGCCAGGGCATCATACTTGCAAGGCAAGCACTTTACCCTGAGCTATCTCAGCAGCCTATCAAAGTTTACTTTTTAAAAGTTAAATACATTATATCTCATAGAAAAGTTCAATAAATCCTCAGACAATTAAAAGCAGTGATGTTTATCTTTACCATCAGCATGTACATTTCTTTCTTTTCTTCTATTTTTCTTTTTGAGACAGGTCACACTGTGTAGCCCTGGCTGGTAGAGAACTTGCTATATAGACCAGGCTAGCCTTGAATTCATGAGATCCACTTGCATGCCTCTTCCTCCAAGTGCTGGGGTCAAAGGCATGTGCCGCTACAACCACTATTGGCATGTCTTTTTAGTATGAAAACAAGGCCTGTTTTAGTGAGCTCTTTTATGGAGTGTGTAGTTTTACTCTAGCTAGTCAGCTTCTGTTCCAAAATAATCATCTTAAAACACTAAGAAAATCATACAAATCAGAAGCCCTGGGCCTCCTGACCTTTGAGATGGCCATCCGGACAGTGTGTGCATTTTGAACTTTTTCTCCACAGACTGCCTACTGTGCACCCACCCCACACACCACCTCAGTCTCCCTACTCTGTGCACCCACCCCCACACATCACTTCACTTTTCCAAGGAAAAACATTTATAAATAAAGTAATTCACAATCGCAACGTCCCTTGGGAAGATTTTCTAGGTTTTGATGAAATTTTGGAGACTTGCTAACTTAAACTTCAAAAAATTATATAAAATTATCTTCTGTTCTTCTGTGTGACACTGTGCTATCCTGCAGCATGCTTGGCGTGTACCCACAGCACTACACAAAACAGCAATGAGGAAGTCCTCCTTACCAGGCCCCACTGGGCCTTCGGGCTATAATTAGAGTTGGTGTCACAGTCTGGCAGCCCTATGATCTTACATTCCTATCCATTTCCATAATTAAACTGATTTGTAATCCCTTCCGATTTTATTCACCAGCGATTTATAAGCTAACATTCCCCCTCCACCCCATCTTCTTTTTCAGTCCATATTTTATAATGTAAGCATATCTAACTGCCCACGGAATCTGAATTAGATGCCTGTGGTTGCTGTGGGGTAAGAATCTTTATTATATGGAGAATGAAGAACACTTCTTTTAAAGGTTTCTATTTGTGAGCTTCACAAGCATGAAGTCTGGAAAGAGAAGTTCTATGTAGGCACACTACCAGGGTTTCCTAGAAAATTCTCTGTCTTCTGGTTATCCATACTGTCTAAAAAGGTAATAATAAAAAGATGGCTTTTTGGCAACCTCTGAGTTAAATTCTCTTGGTCTATCCCTCAGGAATGAGCTTTTCCAAAGCCCCACCTCCTCTCATACCCCAATTATTTTATCTTTCCAGAGCAGGGTCTCTTGGAGGTCAAACACCTCTTTTGTCATGGTGTCTATTTTCTCCTGGAGGCGCTGATTCTCCTGAAGAAGAAGAGGGGAGGGAAATAATGAAAGCAGAAAGAAAAAAGCAAGGCAGTTAGAAGAAGGAAAAAACGAGGGAGGTGGGTGAATTCTAATGAGGAGGAGGAGTCTACAATCCACAGAAAAGAGAAAGGTGACACCCATTGTCTCCCAGCTGGACCCCAACAGTAAGTAAGGGAAGACAGCAGGGTGCAGCCAAGCTTGTGCTGTGTGTGGACAGGCACTGGGTTTAATCCCAAGCACCACAAGAAAAGAGCGCAGGGCAAATGTCAAAAAGGGTATCAGAGTAACTGCTCCAAGCAGAGTTCTGCGGCAGCCATCCAGCCTTCACTCCTACAAAATACGCACACTCCTGCATATCCGTCCCGGGATAACTGCCCTTCCACTCAGACATGGAGCCACTTAGATTTGCAGAAGGAAACATGTGTTTGCTTATGACTAAATAATGCTTTACCACAGAGGAAACTGGAGCTTTGAATGTTTTACTTGGTAAAGTAGAACTTAAAAGAAGACAGACATAACTCAGCTTGGTCATTTTGATTTCTGTTGGCAAAAATTGAAATATCAAGAATATCATAAAGTATAAAAGAAACATTAGTTTTTAGAAGATGGGATTTTAACACTTAGCTGTTGTCAAGCAAGTCTTCTGGTAAGTAATGATGTCCTGGTTAGCACTAACATAGCCTAGAATGCCCTGGGGGAAAAGTCTCAGGTGAATATAATTGTCTTTAGCAGGTCACTCTGTAGGCATGTCTGTAAGAGACTGTGTTGCTTGCTGACTGATTGACAGGGCCCAGCCTACTGGTGGCCAGATGGTGAGGGCTATATAAGGAAGCTACAGTGAGGAGAATAAGCTTCCGCCAGCCTGTGAGCTGGCCAGCTAGCACACAGCAACCTCCATAGTTCGCGGTATACTTCCTTGGTTGTGAGTGAGCTCCCTGGTTGGAAATAATGCTGTGTGGACCAGCTAACAATCCTGTCTTCAGGTTCCTGCCCTGACTTCCCTCAGTGATGGACTGTGACCTGAAAATGCAAGATGAATAAACCCTTTCCTCCTCCCCTAAGCTGCTTTTGGCTATCACAGCAACAGAAAGGCAGCCAGAGCAGGTACTTATTCTAGACCTCTTCCCATGTTTTTCCCTGTGAGCCACCAATCAATGACCAGCAACACTGCCCCGACTCACACACTCTCCACTTGATTATGCAGATCTTAACTGTCAAGACACATAAAGGCATTACATGCAATACTCGGGTTCCAGTTGTACATGATCAATAGATACTGACATCCAAACAATGGGAACTGAGAACATACAAAGACTAAGGCTTTCAAAGTCTTTAGCTAGCACCCTGGGCTTGTTTTCCAAGAAACTGGTAACAAATGACAAAAATCAATCCTTACTATCTTCATATAGAATTCTTAATGAAAACCAAAACATGTAAGCGTAGTAGGGATGGCGGTGGACAAACACCTTGAACACGTGCTGTGGCCCACCCTCCTTTGCACAGGGATGCTGCCTCAGTGTGGCACAGAGTCCCACCACAGTGGAGAGCTGAAGCCCTGTAGTGTAAGTTAAAGACCTTGACAACTCCCTCCTTTTCTTCAGCTACCTCAGTGCATCAAGCTGAGTAAGGGTTAAAATTCTCACTCCTATAGCATAGCATGCACTAGGACGCACAGAGTGTGACTCTATAATGCTTCCCTTTCCAAAGTCCTATATCGTCAGGAAAACGTGCTGAAGAATAAAAGACATTGGCCAAAACTCCTACTGCTAACGGGGGAATTTTATAGAGCTGGGAAGCATTCACTTTTTATGCTTGCCTTTATATTTCATTTTCAAAAAGTTTGGGAGAGCCAATGTTAACACAAGTAAACTTTATAGCAGCACTTTTCAACCTGTATGTCATGACCCCTTTAGGAGCCAAACAACCTGTTCTCAGGTCACCTAAGACTATCAGAAAACAGATAATTAATTACATTTGTAACAGTAGCAAAATTATAGTTATGAAGTAGCATCAGAAATAACTTTATGGTCAGATATTACTATGCCACAAGGTAAGGAATTAAAGGGTCACATTAGGAAAACTGAGAACACTGATTTATAGGACTTTACCAGTCTCCCAACCGCCATCCTACCCAACTCATTTCCAAACCGAGCATCTCCACAATGGAAGCGCACACACCTCGATGAGCTCGTCCCTCTGCCGAAGGCCTTCTTTGAGTTCATCCATCTTATGCTGCAGCACGCTGCACATGTGCTTCTGTCTTTCTAACTCCTGTTATTAAGAAAATGCTGAGGGTTAGAGGGTGTGGGATAGACACAAAGCTGGACACGTGTAATTTATCAGGGCCCCATGTGACTTCAGAATCATGCTTAGATGGCTGACTTGCATGAAAAGGGTCACACTTTAAATCTCCATCTTACATGATGAAGGAAGAAAAGCACCAAAATGGACAGCAAAATGTAGGGACTTTTTAAAAACAGGTCACTGTGGAGTAGAGGATTCCAATATCCAAAAACAATAAAGAATAATTCTAATTAAAATTGTTAGAATAGCAAAAGCTACCACAGAGTAAAGATAAGAATGACAACTACCCAAGAAATTATAATCTATGTTCAGAGACAAAGATTTACTATGCTTCCTAAAATAACAACAATAACAACAACAAAAACCCACTGACAACAAGGAAAACCAAGCTAAAGGCCAGGAAACAAGAAGGGAACAACTCCGACACGACACATGCTCACAGGAAAAAAGACATTAGCTCTGTGTGTCAGCACACACAGCTATGCAGGATGACTTCTGGACAGCAACACTGTGAACACCGTGACTGTGCACAACAGAGTAACTGCAGCAGGAGAAGCAGGAGAAGCAGGAGAAGCAGGAGAAGCAGCGAAGCTTTGTGTGCCTTACACAGAGCAGCGCTCACTGTGTGCTGCTGTTCTCTAAGGGAGGAGCACAAATGGATGTGTTTCCATTATCTCAAATGCTGTATCTCTTTTTAATCAAAATTGGCTGACATATCTTCTTGGCTTATAAAAGGAAAGACAGATCACTAAATGTAAGAAAAGGTCTCCATGGCTGGAGAGATCACTCAGCAGGTAAGAGCACTAGTTGCTTTTGCTGAGGACCTGAGTTTGGTTCTCAGCATGTGGTGGCTCACAATCATCTCTAAGTGTAGTTCCTGAAAAGCTAAGTCCTTCTTCTGACCTACACAAGCACCAGGCATACATACGGTGCACAGACATACACAAAACAAAATGAATGAAATTTTTTAAAAAATAGAAATAAAATAAAAAAAGAATTCCTGCTAAGAAAGAGGAAAACAAGGATAAAAGACAAATAAAATTTAAATTATGTCCTTTGTTTGACTTCAGATCTACCTATCTTTACATAGGTAGAGTTCAATTTAAAATGTGGCTCCAGGTAGAAGAAATAGCCCATGTCCTGGCAAATGAAGACCGGGGGTGGGGGGGGGTGGGGGGGTGGGGTGTGTAAATGTGGCCCAGACGGGACAGTGTCCAGCCTTGTAAAGGAGGAGCTCCATGTGAGTGTTGTAAGTCAAGATGTGTGCTGAGGAAGGCAGAGTGGTAGCCTGGGCTAGGGAAAGGGTCAAATGTCTCTATTACTTAATTTGTTTAGAGTTTACTTTTGCAAGATTAAAACATACAGCTTTCACACACGACAGTATAAAAAATCCTTCTGAACTATACCGTTTAAAATGGCTAAAATGGTTAACTTTATTGTGGTATGTCTTTATCATAATAAAAAAAATGTTAAATCTATTTCAAGTAACTGTTAAAGAACAGTATTTTGGCTATGCATAGCCTACTGTCCCAAAGAGAAGGCCAAGTCAACCACTATGGTTGCTTTCTATAATTACACCAGTGTTAATGTGGTCTTGCTTTTCTGAGTGATGTGCAGTACAGCAGTAAGAATTAGGGCAGAGGAACTGGAGAACATCGGGAACCAGATGCAATCCCTACAGTCATGCATATAAACTTGAACCATTACAGACAGCATAGTATATCTTCTCATATAAACAGACAAGGGCCCACATACATATTTTGACTGAAAGGCCATGAAGTGATTGACTGAGCATCAAGAGCAGCCTCAGGCCTTCGGGAGAACATGGGAACATGAAGGCCTCCTTTGACAAAGGATGCTAAAGATAAGGTCAGGACATCCTCGTCTGTCAGAAAGCATGGAGGCCACCGATCAGTGAGCCCTCCAAAGTGCTTGGGAGTCAGCAGAAAAGGGGCTCACAAGCGCCAGCAGTGGGAAAATCTGAGCATCAAAAGGAACAAAAGCTGAAATGCACAACACACAAATTTATAAAGACTTCATAAAGGATGATTGGTCACTGTGAAAGTTTAACTCCTTATTTTGAAACTATAAAAGCAAAAGAGTCTTTATTTTGACTTTCAAAACTATGCGAAGTGTCTCATCTAGGTAATAAAAAGTGAAGCCGGCGGTGGTGGCTCACACCTTTAATCCCAGCACTTGGGAGGCAAAGGCAGGCAGATTTCTGAGTTCGAGGCCAGCCTGGTCTACAGAGTGAGTTCCAGGACAACCAGGGCTACACAGAGAAACCCTGTCTCGAAAAACAAACAAACAAACAAACAAACAAACAAAAAAGTGAAGATCCTCTCTAAAGATGGACATGATAAAAGATAATAAGGCCACAAAGCTTAAGGAGGTTAAAAAAAAACACAAAAGGGGGAAGACAGCTACAAATCACTTATTTGCTACATAATCGATATCTGAAATATAGTCTTACAACAGTAATAAAAATTGAAAAATGAGCAATTTCAAAGGAGAAACCAGAAGCCCATGAAAAGATACTCAAAACTAGTAGCTTTATCAGAGTGCAAATCAGAGCTACATCCACTAGATGGCTAGACTGGAAAGGCCAAACTAGCAAACAGTGGAGAGGATGTTGGTAAAGAACACAGCCAGTAACATGGGCTAAAATGCTAACATTGCTTTGGAAAGTCTTCTGCTCCTCACTGGGTTTGTGCCAAATGACCCAGCAATCCCACTCTAAATAATTAGACAAAGGAAAGCAATGTCCACCCAAATCTACGAGGTGCTCATGTCAGCATTTCTCACGAAAGGCCAAAGGGAGACATGATCCAAATATCAATTAATGTTGCTAGATCCCCCAATGTATGTAGCTACCCTAAAGACGGAATAGTAAAGTGTCACAGAAAGAAATGAAGCACTTATATGTATGCCACAACATGGCTGACTCAGGATTACTATACTAAGTGTGAGATGGCAATCATGAGATAGTTCCTTTTATGATTTTGTTGATATCAAAGTCTAGAATGAGGAAATTTATAGAGACACAAAGAAGACCAGTAGTTACTTGGGCTGAGAGATCAGGCATAGGAAGATAATGACTAAAGAATATTCAGGTTCTACTTGAGAGAATGTCACTATTTTGTATGTGTGATAGATGCACCTTTATGTGAATATACTAAACTCCACTGAATCACAGACTTTAAATGGGAAGTTACATATGAATTGAATCATTTTTTAATTATTTTGTGTGTATGGGTGTTTGCCTGCATGTATGACTGTGCATCACTTTCTTGCCTGGTAACTGTGAAAGCCAGATGAGGGTATCAGATTACCTGGAACTGGATCTAAGCTAAACTTTAAATATCCAGCCACAGCATGAGAAGACAGCCAGCTACCTGGGCTCTGTAAAAAGGACCATGCCACTTCTGAAGCGGGCTTGCAAAAAAAGGGCTCCAGTTACATTTAGCTACATCTCTACACCTGACAGCCTGTTCATAGGAACTAAAGAGGACGGGGAATCCCAAAAAGACACTGTGGACATGAAAAAAAAAAAAGAAAATATTTAATAACAGCAAGCTCCTAGGACAGGCAATCAATTTTCCTCAAATCTAAACGGTACTGGGAAGAGGTAGAAAGAGAGTCATTAGCTAAGAGTCTCGATACAGCAACTAATTTCAAGGTGTAAGACTCACCTGGATCCCGGGAGGCTATGGCTAGGAGAGGATTGACTGGGGTGACGCAGGGATGATACAGGGTCTCAGGGTCTCACTGGACAGTCCCAGCTGGCCCAGAATTTAGTACTACACTGGGCTGGCCTCAGACTCACAGAGCATCCTCTTGACTCTAATTCTTCCATACTGGAATTAAAGATGCGTGCCACCATACCAATTTCTGTTTCTGTTTTGTTTTGAGAAAGGGTCTCAGTGTAATCCAGATGGCCATAAATCCATTATCCTCCTGCCTCAGCTTCTCAAGTGCTAGGATTATGTGCAAAACCATGACTAGCTTCTGATTTCTTTCTAAGCATAGAAAGAAAAAACTGTGTATGGCACTTTGAAATTACTAAAATTTTAATATGTAGGAATTGATATTAATTTTTCAAGTATGGACTGGTCTTTTGTATAAGCATGTGCATGCATGCATGTCTGTGAGTGTCAGATATGCAAGTGTGGATGCTGAGGCCTAAGCCAGGGATTTATTTTCTCACCTTTCATATTAAGGCAGAGTCTCTTGTTGAACCCAGAGCACACTGATTGTCTTGTCTCCCTAGCTTACTCCAGGTATCCTGACTCTGTCATGCCCTCGTATTACATGGGCACTGGGTATCCAAACTCTTGTCCTTAAGTTTATATGACAAGTGCTTTATCTGCTCAACCATCTCCAGCCCCTGAAATGTTTTTGTAATACAAAAAAAGAGAGAACATGTAGTCTGTCCAGATTAATTATTAAAATTAGATGCCTAAAATTTGTTTTAAATACAGAGTAGAAAAGGATGGGGCTGGGCTAACTATGGGTTGATGTCAACAAGAGGAAGCTGATGGACTAATTAGACTCTCTATTCTTTTTCTATGTTTAAAATCAATATAAATTTTAAATACTTATTTTTATTTTATGTGTCTGTATGAATATCTACATGCATGCATATGTACCATGTGTATGCTGGAACCTGCAGAGGCCAGAAGCATGGGTCAGATCCTGTGGAAGTGGAGTTACAAGCACCTGTGAGCTACCTGATATGGGTGCTGGCAATTAAATCTGGGACCCCTTGAAGAACAGCAAGTGTGCTTAGCCACTAAGTCATTCCTTAATAACAGCCCCCTTAGTAATTTGTTTTTAAATGTCAGATAAACTGGTTTCTTATTAAAGTACTATAACGTCATGGCATGTGAGCTTATCAAATGCTGTACAACTAGCCATCTCCCTTTATTATGTACAATTCAGATAGTGTTTCCAAAAATTTATCAACACCAATTTCCAAAACTGTTTTCTCTTTCTTTCTTTCTTTCTTTCTTTCTTTCTTTCTTTCTTTCTTTCTTTCTTTTAAGATTTTATTTATTTTATATATATGATGAGTACACTGTAGCTGTTTTCAGGCATTCCAGAAGAGGGCATCAGATCCCATTACAGATGGTTGTGAGCCACCATGTGGCTGCTGGGAATTGAACTCAGGACCTTTGAAAGAGCAGTCAGTGCTCTTAACCACTGAGCCATCTCTCCAGCCCTTCTCTTTATTTCTATATTGGCAATATAGCAGTAACTAATTTCTAACAATAATATCCAATAATTCTCTACTTAGAAACCAACTTTACAATGTCCAGGTCCAGTAAATGTTTAATACAACCCAATGTCTTTGCTACAGCTGCCTGAGGGCAGATATGACCTGTGGCTTTTATTCTTCAGCAGTATGTAACTTCTTCTTAAGAAAACACCTGTCGGTTTCTGACTCACATCTTTAAACTGCTGCTCCTAAGTAACTGGTTATTTGGAAAGTGGAATCTCTTGAAGTACTTAGAAACTCACAGAAAAAAAATCGCCTGTCTCACTGAGAGATTCTAAGTTCTGTCATTCTATTTACAATGGAGACAAAGAAGCAACTCAATGTCATTTTTGCAGTTAAAAGAATAAATATTTGAGTTCATAATCTAGTTTTTTAAAATGTAAAAAAATAGAAGTTTTTCCTTCAAAAAAAAATGTTTTTAATTGATAGGGCACTGGCTGATTTCTCAGGCCCCTCATTCTGACTGCAGTTCCCACCAACCCCATCTCTTTTAGACAAGCTTTGATTTTCTGCCCCCAAGACAGCGGTGTATGAGATGAGCAGCTACCTTAGATTTCTCTTCGTTTTCTCTGTAAAACTCTGCCATCTGCTCCTCCTGCTCTTCAATAACGTCCTTGAGGGTGTCCACCTGATAGATCAGATTGTTCTTCTCGTTGTCCAGTTGTGCATTGGACACCATGGCTTTCTTGTATTTCTCTTCTACTTCAGACAGAGACTCCTAAATAACAAAAAAAAAAAAAAAAAAACCATCAGCTTGACATGGTGGCTGCCCATGAGCGACACACAGGAGTATGGCCTGGCACATACACAGAAGCATTCCACACAATACAAGCAGGCTAGGCACTCCGTGTTCAGAATCGTGCACATGTAACAGAGAGATAAGAAGACACCAGTGCCTCTCTGACAAGTGGTCTCTTGCATGCCAAGAATACAACATTAAGCAGCAAAGAAAAAGTGTGCAGAAACATTTGTTTTTAAGAAACAGAAAATGTAAACAAATAATATTTTCAATAGTTTCTCTTGTAGTTTTTAACAAGCAAATGTCTAGTTCTACAAACATAGAGTTTGAGAGAGCACAGCCTCTCTCCACACAACCACACATAGCTCTGATTTTTCACTTTTGGCATTTGAGTTTTCAGTATTTCCTCAGTGTGTATAATGCTAATGTAAATAGGATGAACATTTTTCCTTGCAATTTTCCATCTCTGAGTCATTGTTAAATAAATACAAAAATCACTTAAGAGCTATTACACATGCCTGAACTTTTATATAATGCTCTAAAGCCTCTACCTACGATATTGCATACATATTTTAAAACAGTAAGTAACCTGATAACTGCAGTTGCCTATTGACTTATTAAAAGATAAAAAGAAAACTCATGTAGAAAAGCAACTTTTTTGAAATTTTTTTTAAATAACTTATTAAAAGATAAAAAGAAAACTCATTTAGAAAAGCAACTTTTTTGAATTTTTTTTTTAAATAATACAAATGTTTAACAAACCAAAATCAGTAAAACAGGCTTAGGACTCTGTAGTGAGAATTCTGGAATTTTGGTTTCTTTTTAAAAGTACAAAAATATGATTAAGAATATGTTTTCTGCTAGGCGGTGGTGGCACATGCCTTTAATCCCAGCACTTGGGAGACAGAGGCAGGTGGATTTCTGAGTTAGCCTGGTCTACAGAGTGAGTTCCAGGACAGCCAGGACTACACAGAGAAACCCTGTCTCGAAAAACAAAAAAAACAACAACAAAAAAAAGAATATGTTTTCTTTTTAATCCCAGGTGTGGGGTGTGACTACTCCGGACCGTCCACAGCAGCTGACTATGACTTGCCTCGTGCTCTAGCAGGGACATGACTTTTGCCAGCTGCAGATGGTTTCTACAATTGTGTGACATTTAGAATTCTGAGGACTTTTCAGAAGGTATATAAATACTAGGGCCCTGAAAGGCAGTATGGGCTGTTGGTTGGTTGCTGTGTTTGAGGTTTAATAGTTATGAACAGAAAAGAAACAAGGAGAAATTAGATATCCTGAGAGTCCTAATAAGCAGGAAAGAGTCTAATGATAATGTCTCCCCCTTTCCGACCCTGACTTTATTCTAGGATCTCTTTCCTTTCCTCTCTATCCTTTTTGCTCTCTTATCTAGTGTTAGGGAATGGAAAGAGAGGAAGAAAGAACAACCCGCAAAGTAGCCAATGACAGCTATAGGACTCCAGAACTTATAGTGAGAATTTTGGTTTCCTTAAAAACCCAATTATGTGACTGCGTTTTTGTTTTAATCCCAGGTGTGCGATATGGAGCTGCTTCAGTTTGTCCACAGCCGCTAACTCTGTCTCCTATTCTAGGAGAGGCATGGTTTTTATCAGCAACAGATAGTTAATTCTGGGGACTCTGGAGAGGGTACAAATTTAGAACCCCAGAGGGTCTGTGGCAGCTGTTGGTGCCCAGGCTGCTGGTTCATACTGTGGCTATGTTTGCTATTGCTGGACGGCTGGATATTCTGACAATAAAGACTGGACTTGCCCCTAGGAACTCAACACCCTTAATCAATAGGCAGTAGTCTAAAGATGTCTATGCCCTCCTTCCCCTCCATCCTTCTTCCTCTCCTACAAAGTGTTGGGGGGCTGGAAGGGGTCAGAGTGGAATAAAGGTTGGGAGGGAGGCAGAGGTGTAAGAACCTAGTAAAGTAGTAAACAAACCCATGAGAACCCTTGCATTTATGACTAGTTTTTCAACAAAGGTGTCCACACAATGCAAAGGGAAAACAATGAATGGTACTGAACAATTCACTGTTTAAAGAATGAAGACGGATGCCCAACACCACACACAAAAGTTAGCTCAAGATGAGCCAACCATCTAAATGCAAAGCTAACAACACTTTAGGGTGTGACTCCAAGTTTAACAGAATCCAAGGAAGCTCAGAATTAAGACACATAAACAAAATACATAATGCAATAAGTCCATGTAAATTCTGTGCAACATGAGTTCCTGTAAAAAGGAACTGTAAAAAACATATAAAACTTTAAAAGTGGGGCAGGAGAGATGGCTCAGTGGTTAAAAGCACTTGTACTTCTTTCAAGTTTGATTTGTGGCACCCACTACAGACAGCTTACAACTAACTACCTGTGTCTCCAGCTCTAAGAGATCTGATGTCTTCTGGTCTCTGGGGGAAACCACTTAAGTATACAAACATAAATAAAATATATTTTAAAGAAAGACTTTAAAGTGCCAAGGTGGAAAATATTCTAATTTTACTTGGACTTCAGGTTGGTCAGACAGTAACTGTGGTGGAACATGGTCCTCTCAGTCGCCATTAGCATCTTAATCAGAGCAGCTGGGATTTACTACAACAGATGGGGCCTGTTGAGGCTGGAGAGCTGGCTCAGTGGTTAAGAGGGAGTGCTGCTCTTGAAATGGACCTGAGCTCAGTTCCTAGCACCCAGTAAGGTAGCTCACAATCCACAGGCACACAACACTTTACACAGACACAAATACACTTAAAAAAATAAAAATAAAAAGACTGGGGCTATTGACATTGTGGAGAAGCTATTAGATCCTCACTTAAAAGTTTCCTGCCATTCCCTCCCCTCTGCACCTCCCTGCCAGTTGCATGTAATTCTGCTCCAGATGCATAGGATCTAGGAGAGGTGCAGGAGTATTTAGACTGTGGAGACTAGACTGGAGGAGGCACCTATGCAGCTATGAGGAAGCCTAAACCCTGCTGGAGTGACTGTTTGGTAACCATTTGGGGTTCACCCATGCTACTACAAGTAAGCCCCAGAAGCTCAATAGATCCCCAAGCTCAATAGAGTGGAATCATGACTCCAGTCTATTACTGGTGCCCCATCTGAGTTGAATAGACCAAATATACTAAATGCACCCAGAGACAGTTGATGTAACACTAGGTTTTGAGGAAATGTTTAATAATTCTGAAATGTTAACTATCAACTTAAAAATTGCTCTTAAAAATACCTAAGCAAAAAACACGGTAAGATTTTATAGGGAGAAAAAAAATGAAACATTCTTCCTTGCCCACCGTCCCTACAGAGGCACAGTGCTTGAGTCAGGCTGCTTCCTTTCGCATGTGTGCACAGGTACCCTCTTGCCTGGTTTACTATTTTTAACACTAACTGTATACATATATCTTGTTCCACAGCTTGCTACTTTTTCAATGAAAAAGCTACTTTTCATAAAAAGCTTATACTCACTAGAATGAAACAGGTAAATTACGTTCACTCATTTATTGCTCTAATTCTGTATTAAAATTTAATAAGGTATGTTTAATAGTTTTTAAATGGGTTTAGTCCTTTATAGAACCATTAAATATCTTTTATATCATTTATGCTTTTCAAACTATTTTACTACATTTTCTGAGAAATTCTACATACTATCAGTACACTCCATGGCATGGGGAAAACATTATAATACTCCTGATTAAAGGCCAGGTGGTAGGGAGTCTGGGACAAACTCTCCAAAAGTGCACATAATAATCAAGAACAATGTTCCAAGTAGCGAGGAACACCCCTTTTTAATAGGATATACCATAACACAATGGCCAATTACCAACTAGATACATTTTTGCTGTAATTTTTCTTCCAAATAAATAAATCATTTCAAGGATAAATAGAGCTCTGCAGTCAAGTTCAGTCACACACTGATATGGATTAAGAGAAGGAATCTTACCTGTTCAAATTTCAAATCATCAAATCAGATTTGTTTTTTTTCTTCAAGGAATTTAATCACAGATATAAAGTATAAATGAAATGTTTTAAATAAAATAAACAATAACAAACACCAGTTAGAAATCTCTTGACTCATTTGATTGCTGTCTGGATGTGCTGTTGTATAAGACTTTAGAGAGCATATATATGTATCTAACATACTGAATTTGTACCCTGATGCAAGGTATAAGTTATACCCTAAACGGAGGACTAAACCTTAAGATTTAGAGCAGTAAAAGAAACAGGCCATCAACTGACTGAGTCTCCTGGTGTGGACTCACAGCCTCATCTCACACCCCCAGGAGCACTCCTCACAAGACAGACTCTCATCCTCTTCAGTTCTCTGTCTTCACTGTGAATTCTGGACCATGCTACCTACAGAAAAGCTTTGACTAGTAGTGGAGTTATTTCAGATCATGATAGGAAGGAGTCAGGAAGCCTTGCTTATGAGGGCTGCCTGGTGTGTGTGTGTGTGTGTGTGTGTGTGTGTGTGTGTGTGTGTGTGATGCATGTCATGTGCTGAGTCACCTTTTGGAATGCCTTGCATTTTCTCTTGTAAATACTTGCTGGTGTTTGGCTTAAAAAAACAAACAAAACCCCTTTAGTTTTTTCATCATATCCAGCTTGAACTTAAAACTGAAACATGGAAGGGGTGGGCAGAATCAAATGCCATTTACAACCAAGTGTCTCCCAGACACATTTTCACTGGCAAGTACAGACATCCTTGTTGGGAGTAGATAAAAGTTATACAAATTGGCCTCCAAAAATTTTTTTAAAGATTAGATTTCTTAAAAATGTTTAAATTATATTTATTATTATCTGTATGCCACAGCACACGTGTGGCAGGCAGAAGACAAGCTGCAGGTGTCAGTTCACTTCTACCATGTGCATTTCAGGGATCCAACTCAGACATCAGGCTTGGCGGCAAGCTCCTTTACTCTCTGAGACATGTAGCCTGCACCAGGTTCATTAAGACACTAAACACATGTCATCCTTCTTAACTGACATACAGGCGAGAAAAGAATCAGTATGCATGCTTCAGGTCCCTTCTTCTCAAAGGGGCAGAGCAATGCTTCCTCCTTCCCACTTTAACTAGAATGGACTTGGTGACAGAATTAGGTAATGATTGTGCTAGGAAGAATTTCGAGGTCCAGTTCTCAAAAAAAAAATCTTTAGAATATTTGTGTTTGTCTAATGTAGTATGGTTAAGACCCAAGAGACAACTTAATATTTAACAGGTAGTAAAAATTGTAAGGAGCTGAGTGTGTTAACATACGGCTAAAATCCCAGCATCCAGGCCAAAACAGGATAACCATAAGCTTAAGATCAGCCTGGGCTACAGAGTCCCTGTCTCAAAACAACAAAAAGTACAAGTTACATTATCTTCTGCTCAGAATACCTCCCTGCAAAACCCACAGTAAACATTTAAACATCAGCCCAGACTGCAAGCTTCCCGTGACTGTGCTTTGCGGGTTAAGCACATGCTTGAAGGACAAACACTGTTAGTAAAGCTATAAGCAGTGGTTACTAGGACGCTGGAACCACCGTTACCGACACATCTGCAACAGAGCATGCATGGGCTGCAGCGGGAGCCCTGTACCTTCAGTTCCTTAAGCCCCTGCATGTATCTCCCTTCTACATCATGTATCTGGTCCTTCAGGTCATAGATGTCCTGCAGGACACAGGAGGGAACCATCGTACAAATATATCTCAAAACTCAGAAAAATCACATGAAGACACAAACTTAGCTCATCTAAAACTAGAGAAATTAAATATAAAAATACAAACATTCACCACTCTCAAAACACAGCAAGAGGAGAAATTAGTCTAGTATCAGTACTTTCTTGGCACTGAATTTTTTTAAAGATGGCATTAGAAAACAGGAACCAGGATATAAATATATCATTTTTTAAATGTATATTAATTCTAACATTTTTAAAATTAAGTTTTTAAATTTTATAAATCATAAATATTTTAGTATAATACTTCACTTCCAAGTAATAAACTATATAGTAAATTAATTAGAAGCAAATTTTACTCTTCATGCATAAGTTTCAAAACACGTAATATAGTATATATAAGAACTCAGGCACTTTTAAATTACATAGGTACTAAGCACATTAATTGGGAGAAAGAGAGGGAAGTTATACACAATGAGAACAATTTCCAGTGAGAAATTGTGTTCTGAGGACACATCTAAGTGGTGACAAGAGCATCTGCTCCAAAGGTTTCCATAATATTTTTTTAAATAGGCCAAATTTTATATGGAAAATATTATGTGTTGCATCCAATCATGTCATGTAACATCAAGGTAGGCTACAACTGCATCAGGGCTCTGAGTGCAGCATGGCACAGAATGGGCGGCTGGAGAGCATCTTGCTCGGTGATTTCCCTGCCTATCTCATTCCCTCTTGGATAGGTGTGCTAGCCTTGTACTCATTGATTCATTCAACAACCACTTTGCTAGGGGGCCAGCCCATCAGGAGTCAGGCACTAGGACCTAAATCCACCTCTTCCTCAGAGGCTATTCTTTGAAGGGAAAAATACTACACAAATGCCAAGAGTTATACAGGAGCTGCCTAAGTCCAAGGCTGGAATAGCTTGTCTCAGTGTCCTTCTGTCACGTGAGAATGAAGCCCCTAAAGGCAAACTTTTCCTTATGCAAACTCTGTGGCCTCAGCATTTACGCCTGGTCAATAGTAAGTGGAGTTCTTTGAGCTCCACTGCCCTGGCCAACTCTCCTCCCTGCTACTATTCTAGAACTCCTCTAGAAGGTTTTCTGCTATCTTGCAATTTCACAGCCAACCTCTTCTGCTAGCTACTTGGCAGTAGAAAGGCATGGCCACAAGCACATCCTCCAGGTAGCCTTATCTCCAACACTGCTGTCAGCTGTTGTCTGCTCTCCCTCAACTCTCAGCCTCCCTTTCTACCTGCTGAAGCCAACCCATGGAAATATAAGCAACCTCACTCTTACAAAAAGAAAAGGGAAGGAAAAAGGCAGCTATCCGTTTGATACTCCATCTCTTGACTTACTGCCCACTCTAATCTTAGTGTTATAAATTAACTTCAGGGCCAATTTCTTACATCTTCTCCCCTGCCCACCACATCCTCACTGTTCAAGCCCTGGGTGATAATCTCCCTCAGGATTATGGCGAGAGTTAGAGTTACTTTTAACAATGCAAATCAGGGGCTGGAGAGATGGCTCAGAGGTTAAGAGCACTGACTGCTCTTCCAGAGGTCCTGAGCTCAGTTCCCAGCAACCACATGGTGGCTCACAATCATCTGTAATGGGATCCAATGCCCTCTTCTGGTGTATCACACGCATATAAATAAAATAAATAGCCAGGCAGTGGTGGCTCACGCCTTTAATCCCAGCACTTGGGAGGCAGAGGCAGGTGGATTTCTGAGTTCAAGGCCAGTCTGGTCTACAGAGTGAGTTCCAGGGCTACACAGAGAAACCCTGTCTCGAAAAACCCCCCAAAATAAATAAATAAAATCATGCAAATCAAGTCATACTGCTTTCCTATGCATTACAGCAATTGTGGTTTGTATGCCCACTTCCATATGGCCTCACTTCCCCCACCACCACCCTACTGCTTCCTTTCACCAGCAATTCCTTCTTCCCTGTCCTCTGGCAAGCCTTCTGTACCAATGACCTTCAAGTTCTCTGAACTCATTCAAGAGAGACTCTCTTCCAGCTTCTATGCTTTATTCATTTTTATTCTTCCTTCAACTCTTAGCTCGGAGCTCGCTTCTCTGAAAAGCCTTTGCTCTCTTTTCCACGTCTTATGTGATGCCTTTCTAAACTAATTTATCCTGATCTTGGGACCACTGCACACTATTAGCTGGTTCAACTGATACGCATCAGTTTGTCTTTTTAAAGGACAGTGATCTCTTGAAGGCTAGATTACAACCAGCTGTCTACATGTCCACTGCCAAGTGTTCAAAAACTGTGACTGAGTGAGTGAGCAAGTGAGCAAGTGAGCAAGTAAATGAATGTAACTTCTCACAAATCTTGATCCATTCTTCAGATAACACATTCAGCAAATAAGACAGTCAAAAATAATTGTTTGGTACATTCTCATCTTCAAAATAAATGGGTTAATAAATACAGAGACTCAACTGATGGATCAAGTAAACTTTCCACTAGCTGACGTATTTCTGTTATCCAAATACTATTCTTTTATAACTATGAAAAACTCAGAGCCTGTATTCCAGTACCTAATACGATAATGGCTCAAAAGACTAACAGTTCCTTCTTGTTGTTCTTTATAAACCCAAATATTTTCCACTCAAAACATGGCAAGGTCATTCTTAAGAATTACTTTCATATAGACAACATAACTGTTTGGCACTAGCAGAATCCATTACAATGCCATCAAATCCTCAGAAGAGAAAACTGAAGAAAGAATAATCTAATCCACTCCTCTCAGCTCTGAAATATCCAGGTAAGATTTCTGAGCTCTGATGACCATGTCTTTACAGAAGTCACATGAAATGTTAAAGTTCCATGGACTACCAAATCCAAAGCTGCTTTTCAAAGGCAGACGAACTATAGCTTACCCGCAGTTCACTTAATGAGGTGTCTGGGTCTATTAAGCTGCTGGTGTCCCCACTACCCCGTCTGGATGAATTTCCACTTAGAGGCGTTGTTGCTGAGGCAGAATTTCGAGATGAAGGCTGAAAAAAAGGAAAAAAAAAAAAGTGACACTTGTGAGCTGTCTCGTTAGACATTTGCTGTGAAGATAAAGCAAGGGGCAGAGCAGTGGGGCCTCAGATGAGCATTCTAATAACGCAGTCAACAGGGACCACGTGCAACACATGCTGGTCTCAAGCAGGGTGAGCTGTCAGGATAACAGCTGTTTCAGAACTAATGTCTAATTAGTACTTCTCTACCTGGGTTCCTACATTGCTTAAGCAGCCCACCTTTGCTAAGAAAGATGAACTATTTTTGGCTAAGAGCAAGAATATTGTACACTGCTATGAATTTAGACGGCTCTTCCCAAAGCCGTCTGTTGGCTAATAGCAGAAAACTGAACTATCTAGAAGACTTGTCAAGTGCCATGAGAAACCACTTGAAATGAAGCTGATTCCAATGAGATGTAAGTATAAAATTTACACGAGACTTTGAAGGCTTTCTGCAGAAAAAAAAAAAACGTGAACAAAATGCACCACAGTCATCTTGGTAGAGTGTTATTGACTGCTGCAATACTCTTAAGTCCAGCAATAGGCTGAGGTAGGGGACCAAGGTCAGCCCAGGCTACCTGACTCAAACATCACAAAACAAAACATTTCTATTGATTCTGTATTGAAATGTGTTGGTTATTTGGGTTGAATATTATTTAAATTGATTTTATTTTTTCTAGAATGTGGCTAAAAAAATTAAAATCACACAGGCTTATAGTTCTGCTTTGCATTATAAAATTTAATACAGCACAACATTTTCCTAACTTCTTAAAAATATGTTTAGAAGCTGGATGGTGGTGGCACATGACTTTAATCCCGGCACTTGGGAGGCAGAGGCAGGAAGATCTCAGTGAATTTGAGGCCAGCCTGGTCTACAGAGTGAGTTCCTAACACAGAGAAAACCTGTCTAAAAAAAAAAAAAAAAAAAAAAAAAAAACCAAAAGAACAACAACCAGAAAACTGTTTAGGAAAAAGAACTTCACTGCAGAACACGCCTCCACAATGAAGCTATCCGAGTTTCCTTACAGAAGTGATTTAGCTACAAGAAAAACAATCAAAACTATGAGCGCACTGGTCTATTCCTAGACACTTAGTTTTCATGTTCAATGGCTTCTCAATGTCAGTTTTCAAAGACCGGGAATCAATCAGTAGCTTTAGGATGACATCCAAAATGAGCAAACTCTTCTCTCCTCGTAGGACTTTCACATGATCTAAGGCCGCAGGAATTTTGAGGGGTCAAGAACAGGAAATAGACGACGAGAAGAACCACTCTGTCGGCCAATTGTGCTGAACAGAGTGAAAGAGTCACAGGAAGCATGGGGCTGACCTCGAGAGCTCCATCCATCAAGAATTTTATACTCACTCTGGTGTAATTTTCAGCATACTGTTTGTCAGATTTTTCATCCAACTAGAAAAAAAAATAAGAGATAAAAATCAAGAAGACGCTCAGCATTGTTGACTTGATTTGGGGAGAGAAGAGCAATCTCAATGGTGCATTCTAAATTCGGTGACATGTGGAACCAAAGTGAACACATTAAAACTAGAATAAAAGTTATGACAACATGTCAAGAACTTTTAGTTCACATCCTAAAGAAGATCAGCAGAAAGCAAGCAGCATAGATTTAAAATTTTAGGTTGTTTAGACAGATTTTCCTTTAAAATTAAAGAAAACTACATACAAACCTCATGTGAACACTACAAACATCAATACAAAATGTAAACATTATTAAGATACAGAATAATGCATAAAACTATTTAATGACAAAAAAGGTTATATAAACTTTTCTTTTTACACAGCAAACTCAAAGAATACAAGAGGTTATAAAAATTGGCCTTTCTCCCCACCAATCCCTGCTCTACAAAGGACAATCAACCCAAGTCTCTCAAAACCTTAACAACAATGTCCCAGATACATTTTCTCACTCCTTTTCCCCTACTTCACTTTTCTTCATAGAATGTCTTATTCCCACACTATTACACTGATCTATTTGTTTGTTGTCTGATCTCTGTCATGCAAACCTTATGTCTATATAGACTGTACTCGAAGAACACAGACCAGCACCTGGTGTGTAAGGGCTCAAACACTACACCCATCTGTCCTCACAAGACTTCTTTTGTTTTAGTAGCTGCACAGTGGCAGGTCATCTTGACATGTGACATGCCAGTCATGCAAGTCACCCTGTCTTCTGCTGCTAAGCCTCACTTTCTCTGGCCTCCCAGACCTGCTGCAAGGAAAGTTCCTTATAGATCCATTCTGAATTCTAAGGGAAAAAATTCCGAGGTGGGAAGCTTTGCTGGAGGCTGGGCTGTTACAAAAGGTCCCAGCTAGATCTGAACGTGTTTCATGAACTACAGCATACACATTTGCTTGTCTATACTATTAACCACAGTGAAAAGGAAACAGCAACTTTAAACGAAAATAAAATAGCCCCAGCCCTGAACTATGAGATCAACCTTCCCAGCCCATCTAGAAAGGGGATTTGAAAACTTTCTTCAGTTGATTACTAAAACAGGAAACATCATTACACTCGCCTTTGCTCTGATGACTTTACTCCAACTTCTTCACACTTGAAAGGTTTTAACGTTATTTTTTATTACCCAGTCATTATGTTTAACAAAGACCTTTTACTCAGTTAATACTCAGTTAATACTCAGTTAATACTCTATCAGTAATACAAATGCTGGAGTTTGATATTTTATTTTGGGGGCCATTTCTTGCTGTAATATTTTCAAAAGGAAATAATTTTAATTTATTTGGACTTATTTAAAAATGACATCAAATGTTATACAATAAGCAAGCAATGACAGCTGGAATTTTAATATTGCCACTGTCTACTCTACATGAGGAAATTCCCTCTCAATCTGCTCTGGTGTAAAGCATTCCCCATTGGTTAATATTCAAAGTCAAGAAGGGTATCTTCATAAACTTCCTTATTTTTCTAATTCATTTCTGCTAATATTTTATGAGAAAAGAAATATTCAACATTGAAATAGTCTAGTCCACCTGAAATCCTTCTTCATATCACCTTTCCTATAAAATGACCCCAAACTCAGCCACCTTTACAGACCATCACTTTGGAATAATCATCTATTCAGAGGCTGCATCACTGAAGTTCACAACCCTGACTGCAGTGCTCACTGTATTCTGACATAGTCCAACTGTCACAGCTCAAACTGAGCTGAGCCAAACGTGAGGAGTCATTAAGCCAGCATAAAGCAGCCATGCCACAGGCCAAGTGTTCTGGCTGCAGTGACTCAGCCAGAGACTCCTTCGGGCTCCCTTCTGAGCTCACACTATAAAGCTTCCAGAGTCTATAAAGGTGGACTGCAGTGACAAGTAATGTTTACAGTCAAGACCGAAAGGACCTGCCAGACCCTAAAATGGCTTTTAAATGCAATAAAATGTAATCATGCTCAAGGTATAAAAGTACACTCTAAATAAAATGCTTACAGTGTGGTTTATTAAATATATTCATTGAATCACAATTACCCACTAACTTCTAATAAATGTCCTTCATTTGAAATACTTGGGGGAAAAGTGTTTCAAATTTAGGATTTTTTTTTTCAATTGTGGAAATAATTTTCTCTCTTGGGGAACGTACCCAAATGTAAACATAGAATACACCTGTACTTCACACTTTATATATGACTGTTAAAGCTAACTTTATATATTATTTTTAGTGTAATTGGAGTCTGACTGCAACCCAGATTATAAAACACCAGGTCAATATTCAACAACCTTTAGATTTTAGAACAAGATGATTTTTTTTTTGAGTTTTTCTACTAAGAATACTCAACCTAATAATAAGGTTATCTGAACGTGGTTTAAAGAAGAAAAAAAAACACAGAAAGTGGATCTGATTCTATAACCACAGAAGGGAAGTGAACAATGACTTTGATAATTTCCCGAAATGATCCTGGCTAAGGATTTCTTCCAGAAGCAGATGCAATGAATAAGTCAGCACATTCATATTCTTTTTATTTTCCTTTACTCTAGCCTGACCCATAGAGCAAGACAAGAGGTTACAACAGATGAACCCTGTAGTTTTGTAGAACTGGCTGGCACCTTTTCCAGCATCTCCTGGGTCCAAGATTATCATCCTGTGAGCATACAGTATGCCCACACACAACAGCTGGAAAGCATCTTTCAAAGGCAGAACTGGGGGCAGAAAAGGATGGACCAATATAAATCCCCCTTTCATCTGCTTCAATGAGGTGAACTGAAGCATGCGCTTGTTAAATTAGAGAGAGTTGCTAGTTTAGAGGACGTCATCAAAAGGCAAAGGTAACTGTATTTTATAGGCACTTAAAAATACAAAATGCAATGGCTCACAGGCTATAAAATAACAAGAATACTTGGAAAGCCCTGTCCTAGACAATCTTTTGCTTATATTAAAGAGCTATTTAATTAATAGAGGCAGGAAGAGACAAATTGTAAAGTTCTTCATTTCTACATAATTACTAAAGCAAATTGCCAACAACTGAATATACAGTGGATATAACCACTAATTCAGGTACCATGAGTTGTGAGACTGGCAGAAGTGAAGCTATTGAGAGAACAGGTATGTAGAGCAAATTCAATTATATTTATGGGGGAAAGCAGGTCCCAGTGGACCAATGGCACAGCTTGCTCAGCAGGTGGGCACTCGCCACTGAGCATCATGGATGAGTCCAACCCCCAGGACCACATGAAAGGAGAACAACAAACAACTCCTGTGAGCTGTCCTCAGACCCACACACATGCTCCATGCCAATGCTCACGTGAACACACATACACAAAATAAAATCTCAAAATTAAAACAAGGTTACTAAGCAGTTTAGTAAAATGGACAGCATCTCAGAGAATAACTAGGAACCACCTTTTAATTTTATATGTGGACAAAATCCTAGGTTCAATCCACAGCAAAACGAGACTGCTATACAGCCAGATTTAAGAACTAGTAATATGGAATATCTAGGACTGCAATTAAAATAGTTTAAATTTTTTCTATGATTAAAATAGTTCGGAAATAGCTACTTCATACTCTAAGTGAAGTGCTAATAAAACCAATCTTTGCATTCCCAGAAGAACTGCTACCTTTCATCCCCTCCAAAGTGCTGGGCAATTAGAACAGGGCTTGTCTGTGTGGTGCCAGCCGGGCATGGGGGGGGGGGGGAGCGTGGAGAGATGAGCTCAGAAGGCAGGTCACAATGAACCTAAATGGTGAGGATGGAGCTGTTGCCATGGACACTCTGCCTCTACACAGTCCCCACAGCTGGGAACCACTAGGAAGGGTGCCTCAGACCAATACCAGAGTCCATTTTAAAACAGAAAATCAGTGGCATTTTACTAAGTAACATTTTATTATTCAGATTTTAAAGTCTAACTATCACTTTATAGCTTTATCAAAACCAAGAAGAGGGGCAAGAAGTGAACCAGAAGCATCTGAATATGGGCCAAGTATGAGTGGGTATTAGGAAAGTACTTATTTCCTTAGGAATGGTCTGTTAGGTATGCATATCAAACTACTTATTAGGGAATGACATGATGTAAATGGATTGGCTCTGGAATAAGTCAGAAAAAAGAATAGTGAAAAACATCCCAAACACAATAAGCATTGATATCGGGACTCACCGAAAATGCTGACGAGCTCTGGGGGCATTCCACAGGGTAAGAGGGGAAGGGTGCTTTTAAGCACATTTTAACAAACATATTCCAAAATACTTACATTTCATGTTAATATGCTCAAGTAAATGTCTAAGGAGTTAATTCGGTTCCTAACTTTAAAAATAACTACTACAGAAGCTGTTAGTCACATGCCTGCAACAACACAATGAACCCATGCGATACACTCACGCTGGCCATGTCTGAGATGCCGGCGTCATCCACCTCAGAGACAACACTTCCCCTACGATTGGAGCGACTAAAGTAATCGGCAGCAGAAACCTTTCAGTCAGAGAAAATGAGACGCTTTAAAGTCAGAAAGGAAGAAAGAACACTAGCTAAAACTGGGAAATTGTGCATTTGCTTTAATATGATGCTTGGTGAAGTATCATGAAATGAGAAAACTTTTACAGTTAACTTATTTCAAAAACCAAATAGGAGGTATCTAAGTGAAGTCATAGCTCCTAAAACAAGCCTTCTGCAGCATCAAGTGCAATTCTGTGATAGAGACCATTCTCTGCCTGAGTTCATGACAAACAAACCTTGCACACTGAAGGCCCTGGAAACCTTCGACTTGGGGGGGGAGGGCAGTGTTCCCAGCTATTATTGACCTCTACTATATTTTTCAATATTATAACTCATTATAACTATCAACTCTGGCAATACTCAATTTCCACAATTCCTTTTCCACATGTCATTATATCAGGAATTGTTGGACAAAATAATGAAGACCAGCCTGGAAAATCCCTTCTCTCATTCTTCCACCACTGAGTCTCTTGTATGAGAAGTCACTGTCTCTGAAGACTCTTCCAAGGTCACTCTCACATACCCACCCTGAGGTGCTCCATCACATGCACCTGCCTTCTCCTCACACCGTGAGCTGTCTCCCGTCTGTGTTCCGTCTTCGATAGTTTATCTCTACGTCTCTAATAGGAGATAAGCTCAGAGATCTGTCCTCCTTGATTTGACACCTCACTCCTAGCACTTAACACAGTGCCTCAGGTATAACAGGCACTCCATTAACACCTATCAAATGCCTATCCCCACTCATCAGTTACTCTGTTGGTTAGTTCGTTTGTTTTGAGACAGCATTTCTTTTGGTAGCCTTGGCTGTCCTGGAACTCACGCTGTAGATAAGGCTGGCCTCAAACTCAGAGATCTGCCTACCTCTGCCTCCCAAGTGCTGGGATTAAAGGTATGTGCCACCACCACCTGGCTTCACAGTTACTCATAAGCTGCCTTGCCTTGCTTTAAAACTCCTCGCCAAAAAGTGAATTCAGAAACCCGTCCATAGGGACAAAATAGTCTTAAAAGTCTGAAGTCTGCTAAAGGCCAACAAGATCAGCCAATGATATTTTTATTCTTTAAAATAGTATTACAACTTGATTTATAGATACTAATATTTATTTGCATCAACTACCTTACAAGTTTGAAAGTTATCTTGCATAGTTATCCACTGAATACATATATTAAGCCTAACAACAAAGTAGACAGCCATTAGATTTCCATTAGAAACAACTAACAGGCTGTCAAGGTCGAGGCAAGCCCAGCAGAATCACCGGACAGTTCCTACCCTTTCCATTCGCTGCTTCCGAGATGCTTTCAGGTGTTCTGATTTTTATTTCTAGTTCAGTCATGAGTGGGAGTATTACATAGTTTGATAAGGGACCACAACTGCTTTAATTAGATGAATTTATTTCACATAAACATGTGGTGCTTCCTTCTCTATGAGAACTATAGATTTATAATCATCCACATTAATTCTGCCTGCACTAAATGGACTACTTTTCTGGAAGGAATTATAGCTTCATAGGCCTCTTTATTCTAGCTCCAAGCTGACAAACCATCTTCTACTCTATAATTTCCACATCATTTCTTTATAGAGAACAAAAATGTCACTCAGAAAATTTCCAACTTCTTTAAAGAATAACATGAAGCTAATACAGTGTCTACAATGATTAGTTAGGTAAATGTCTGAACTGATGTTTTAAAATCTTACCATCAACAGATAACAAAGGTCACAGTCTTAAGATCTGGACACGCACTGGCTCAACTTACAAGAAGCAACAGGTCCGTCCCCCACAACCCCCGGATTTCAGTTACAAGTACCACATGATAGTACAAGTGTGACTCTCATTTGAGAGGCTTGTCTTGGAAAATAAGCAGATAAATAGGTATGCATAAGGAAACAAAAAAATAAAATGAAAGTTTTTCAATAAAGGATTTGTACATAAAACATGTGAATCTCTGACTCATTCTCAAGACCACGTTACAAAGCAAGCTGTTCACATAAGCTGTATGTAAGGAAAATGCTCTCTTTGTCAAATACATATTTTACTTGGCAGCAAATTTCATATAATCATACACTGTTGTCATGTAAAAGCTATGTTTGTTTGCACGCAGACCATGCTCACCACACTCTCCCTTCGCCCACGACTGGCACGATCAGAAGACACAATGCTTTCGGTGTCATCATCGAAGGGCTACAGAAAGTAAAAGAGATTCAGTTTCTCTATGGGTCTCACAGGCTGTAAGCACACTGGCACCCTTCAGCAGGCCTCTCTCCATGAGCACCACAGTTGGCACAAGCCACTGTGCAGCACTACGGAGATAAGCTGCTGTAGGGCATAATGAACTATCCTTAAAGACCAAAGTACTTCCCCAAAGCACAACGAATAAAGTAAAACTCCATCTTTTACTTAAGTTTAATGATGGTGAGGGTGTGAAGAAACTAGACAAAACCAGTCAGGGAAGACTTGCAGATCTGTGTGGTCCCTTGAGAAGTCAATAAATACACTTAAGATTTTAATTTGGGAAAGAAAAAAAAATGATGCTTTAAGATGAAATAACATGTGTCAAAGAGGTTCCTACCAGCAAAGCTCTGAGGCAGTGACTCATTTCCTGGCTCTCATTCCTATGCAGCTAGCAGTGACGGTACTGTTATCCCCTTCACAGGGCTGTGTTCTTCCCACTGCATTGGCAGAACTCAACTGGTACAAGTAAGTAGCCTATCTTCATTCTGATGTCACTAAGATGCTATTCTGGCATCACTACAGTAGAAATTCTGAACCCAAATTGCAAATGAAATAGAATCTAACCAGCTCACAAGAACAAGGATCTACACTAATTTGTTTTTGAAAGTGTGCCATCAAAATTTTTTTGCAGGGGAGGCTACTTCATTTGGCATATTAAAAATGTCACCAGGTCTGAAAACTGCCAAGTAGAATTTGAGTATACAGTAGGTTAAAAGGAAGCACCATCTTTTGTGAAAACCTCTTACTCCCTAAACACACACAGGTGTGAGTTTTTGTAACATACAGGAGTGGGATCTGAGAAGTGCAACTCAGATGGCCATAACTACAAACATAAACATAAAAGAAAGCCAAGAAAACTCCTATTTTATCTGCCATAAAGTAATCTTAATGATTATTAATAATTTCTCCAATTTTGGGTAATCTGTAGGAATAACAATACAGTATACCTAAAGAAATCATTTGCTTTGGGAATGTAAATTAGAATAGTCTTTTTAGTTGTCAATATATGGCCATAGATTACAAAATTAAAATGCATATGCTCTGAGCATGGTGGCCTGCACCTTTAATCTCAGCACTAGGGAAGCAGAGGCCAGTGGACCTCTGAGTTTGAGGCCAGTTTAGTCTACATAGTGAGCTCCAGACCATCCAGAGCTACATAGAAAGGCCCCACCTCAAAGAGTATGAGGTTTAGAGAGATGGCTCAGCAGTTAAGATCACTTGCTGTTCTTGCCTTGCAAGTGACCAGGGTTTGATTCCCAACAGCCACATGGTAGTCCACAATCTCCTGTAAGCACAGCTCCAGAGGATATAATATCCTCTTCTAGCTTCCAAGGGCACAGACATGCACATGGTACACACACAAATATGTAGGCAAAACATTTACACACATAAAACAAAAATAAATATTTTTTAAACAATGCATATGCTCTTAAATTCCTATTATTTCCTGATACACGATTTGTCTTGCAGATATACTCATGTAAGTATATACTCTGTTTGGCACGTATATGCCTGTACAAGGGAGAGAAAGATAGAGGCAAAGAGAGAATGTGTATTCATCATAGGGCTAGGGAGATGGCTCAATAGGTAAAGTGGCTGCTCCGCAAGCATGGGGGCCTTAATTTGGACTCCCAGCATTCATGTCAAAGCCGGGGTGGAACTATGTGCACTGGGGACAGTGGCTCTCAGGCTCACTGGCCAGCCAGTCTAGCCAAAACAGTGATCGCCAGGTTCAGTGAGACTCCATCTAAACAAAGAAGGTAGAGGGGAGTAATTAACAAAGACACCTGACCCTGACCTCTGACCTCCATATGTGAATGCACAGCTCTTGTGTACACACAGCTAATGCCTAACAATCTAAATGACCACCAATACTAAAATAATTTTTAAAATAATATCTACGCCTTTGTGGGATAGTATGCTGACATTAAAAAGATTTGATAATACATAACTATCTCAAAGTGGTAATAAATGAAAAGGGGCATAACTTATTGATAAAAATAATAATGTCAAAAAAGGATGCTATGAATCTGTACGCAGTGACACGACATACTTTAAGAAACATAGAGGAGTAGCACATATGGAAAGGAAGCTATTTGTAGTCAAAATGAAAAGCATTCATACATGTCCAAAACATCTCTGAAAGTACGCCTGTGAACGGGTTCCGTGTTACTCTGGATTTACTAACATCACTTACTCATAAACTACAAAATAAACTTTAGCGTACCAGAAGGAGCAGGTCGTTGTACATAGTGAGTTTAAGAGTTGGGCTTGTCTCATCTCCCCCACCACTTCACAGACAGAAGATTTGGTAAACAAGGGAAATGACAACATGGGAACATATGCAGGGAGAGCCCGGAGCAGCACACCCAACACGAATATCAATTCTTGAGAGACAAAGTGTTTCTCATGAATGGCAATACAAAAACTTTAAGGCTACTCAATGGCCTCAATTCTAGACTCAGTTAAGCAATTACTCGGGTCCACACAGGTTAGCACATGTTAGTACTTGATTTGTATGGACTTAGGAACACATAATCCATGCACAAGATGGTGAAACACATCACTCCATCCCAAAGTGTGACTGCAGAACAACTAAGCATTCCTAAAGCATGCAGAGACATCAGCTCACCACAGGACTGCTTCTGGAGGAACTTGCTCTGGATGAATAGTAACTGTATTCAGATGGCTATAAAGTTTCCAAGAAGAAAGGATTTACAACAATGGCCAGCTCCGTTTCTCTGCTGAGAGTAAGATGACCCTACTCTTAACTCTTGCTGCTCAAGGTGAAAACAGCTGCTTTTCCTTGGTCTGACACCCCACCTCACACCTACCGTTAAATAGGGAGAAAATGCCCCAAAGAGTTTCTCTAGAGACTCCCCTCATATGTAACCTCCTAACTTCTAGTAGTCACCTTCTCATAACTGGCTGAGTGAATGGGTAGGGCCTGTCCCTGCCTGTATCCCTTCCCCCACCTTCCCCATTTAGACTTACAGTTCGAGAACCATAAGGGTTATATAATCCACCATCATACAATGATGCCTGAAGAACAAAAGAATATTATTTATCTATTTAGCACTAGAGTTGTTTTGAAAATATATTTATTATTTTAGAACTTCATAATTTAAAAACATTTAAGAGATAGTGTGTTACATTCACTTACATACATGGTTCACTGTATCAGTTTCATTATTCATCAATATACTTGGTTAGAAGAAAACCACTGCAGTATTTTCTTTTGCCCTCACGTTATAACGTGAGGAAGCAAACAGCCAGGAAGTAAAGAATTATAAGCACTCCTGGGGTTCCAGTCTGAAACTGGACACAGAACAACAACCAGCTAGAAGCACAAACAACTGGCACGTCACACAAAGCTATTGGTTATGCTTTAATTCAGCTTGCTTAATAGATTTTTGACTGCCATAGCCGGGGGTCATAGCCATAACCAAAGAAAACCATGGGAGTGTAGCAGGCCCCAGGGGAGTCTCTCTCCTTACAGGAAACAGAGTCTAAACACAAGCTACCCAAAGTCATCCATTTCTACATTGGCAAAGAACAGGATTATTTTTCATGCCCTAAGTTTTGTATCCTAAGCACAGGCAGAGTATACACAGCAGGGCACATGGCAGGAAGGCTACAGAGCTCAGCACCTGACAGTGGCCCTACTGCAGAACACACGCTGGAAGAAGGAAATACAAACCAGACTGGTACTTCTCAGCAGACCAGAAGTTACAGTAGGGGAGGCCTATGAAAAAGTGCACTAATTAAACCTAAAGAAAGGCGAGGGGAGCTGAAACAGCTACGCCCCTTGGAGAGTACTGACCCTGCTCTGACTCTTGGAGGTCCCCGTCGGCTCACTGCACAGGGAAGAAGACTGTAAGAGAGGCAGAACAACAGGGGTAAGCGAAAGCAAAGGCAGGAGAAGGTGTTCCCCATCATAGGCAGGAGAAGGCATTCCCCATCATAAGCAGGAGAAGGCATTCCCCATCATAGGCAGGAGACTTTAAGTTTATGATTTTTGATTCCATAACTCATTAGTCAGCCCCAAGCACTTAAAGTAGTGTAAAAACATATGAAATAAGAAAAAAAAGTCACTAAAACCTTTTTGAATGCTAACTGTTAAAGGTAAGATAGAAAATCACTTCTAACTATTGTCCATCAACATGTCTACAACCTTTTGGTACCATAAAATTATTGGCAGGGTGCAAGACAAGGACCCAGGAATGCACTGAAGAAAAGCCCCCCACCCTCCACCCCCACACTGAGAGTATATCAAATGGTGGCCTCTAAGCTGTCACCAGAGCTCCTGGGTCACTGTTGATGCTTTTGTGACAGACTCCCAGTGGGCTTGGCCAGGTTATAAAGGATTCGTGTAAGCAAACCCTCAGTTACTGCTATCACTACATTTTTTTCAAACAGATCTGAAAGCCTGTCTTTCCAAACATACATGAACACAGCATGGAAGTTAACCAAAGAAGCTGCACTCAGCAGCTGAGTTCACTCACTAAAAGCACTCTTTATAAAGAAATTACATCTCTTTCCCTACCGTGACTTAAGACACAATTTTCAGTTCTTTTCCCCTAAACCTAGACGAAGGAGAATAGTGAAAGAAACTGTGCAGGAAGTTTTTAAGTTGATAGCATTTTCAGTGCTTGAAACTGAATCCAGAGCCTTGCATGTGTCTATCACATAGATTTGCTCCCACTCCTTTTAAATGTACTAGGTACCACACATTAAAGCATACTTTAAATGTTAAATGCCAGGCAGTTTTTGGCACAGCCTTTAATCCCAGCACTTGAGAGGCAGATCTCTGATTCAAGGCCACCCTGCTCTACAGAGTGAGTTCCAGGACAACCAGTGCTACACAGAGAGACTCTGTCTTGAAAAACCATTTAAAAAAAAAAAGTTAAATGTCTTGAAAAGAAAAGTTCCTGACTGTGGTGATATGGGTAGCTGAGGCAGGATGACCTGTCTTGTCTACAGAGACACACATGTCTCAAAATCAAACAAAACAAAACAAGCAAAAACACAAAACAGACAAAAAAGAAAAACAAGATTCTAACATTACATTAATATTCTAACATAATAACATCCACCTCATCCTATATGTAGCGTATACTTTCACATGTACTGAGCAATGAGTGTACTGATGCCTGTAGCTTACTTTGTAATGAATCAAAAAAACTAGATAGAAGCTGGGCGTGGTGGTCCCACCTTAATGCCAACTACTGGGAGGCTAAGGCAGAGGACTCTTGAGTCTGAGCCTGGGCTACATATATAATGATACTCTGCCTAAAAAAAACAAAACAAACTAACAAAAGACAGGATGATAGATGAGATAACAGGCAAATAATGCTGTGATTGAGGAAATAAACTTTATAACCTAAGTAGTAAGAATGTGATGTTCACTATACAAAATCTTTTTCTGTTTGAAATTTTCATTACAAGCATGGTAATTTAACAGTTCTCTCTGAAGACACACCCAAGAAGGATTATATGAATCAATTACCAAAATTGGTATATCCAAACCATTCATAGATTAGTTACAAATAGTAAAAATGCAAAATGGGGGGTTAGAGATGTATTAAGATACATGAGAACAAAAATCTTTAAACAAACCCGGAAATAGTAGGTAGAGGCAGGTTTGCCATGTCTAAGACTGCTATAGTTTCTCTGGTCAAAGTAGAGGCCACTCTGCAAAAAGCAAAATTTAACAGTTTTCTTAGGTTATGTGTTTTTGATGCAACCACAACCAAAATAAACTTTGAACACACAGACAAAATCTGATACTGTACAAGTTCTTTCTTCCTCAGAGCAAGGCCTTTAGAGCAATGGACCACAGCAAAGGGCAAGCAGCAATGGTTTAAAATGTCTTAGAAAGGATGGGCATTAAAGGTCATCTACTTCAAACAGTCTCTACTAATTATTATTACTTTAAAGACCAGATAATACACCCTCAAATAAAAATAAAATACAAATAATGGAGTTACTCTTACTCTATATTTAAGAATGATCCTGAAAAACCTAGGGCTACTGTCTAATTACCACTTTTATAAATTACTGGGTTAGAGAAATACCTTCCCAAATCTCCCTCTTGGTAGAGGTTAAGCAAATGTACAGTATCCCTGCCTAGAACCTCTCTTCTCTGCTGCTGACACTACTCGAAGGGGCCTGCCTCTACCCCACCTGCACCCTCTAGACTCTGTCTTCTGCCATCACTGCCACTCACACCTCAACCAGGCACCTCAGCTCACCTGGCCACAAAGGTGCCAGTGTAGCTGGCTATTTCTCCCCCCCCCCCCCCACTATATTTGCAATAAAGCTCGGTCATTGGACAGTATGAAAGGTAGGTGGAGTGAGGAAGGGGAGGAGAGAAAAGGAGGCAGAAGAGAAGATGGCTGTGGATGTACACATGTCTCTAGCAGTCTAAGGTAGTTGTTATATAAAGGTTAGATTTTGGATAACAATTTAATTGTGTGGGCATCTTGTTAATTAAGCATTTCCAAAGATATAAATCCATTGGATAATCTTTAAGCATTAACAGTCTTTATTCTACCGGGTACTGCGGGCATAGTGGGAATGGTCTGGGCTCAGCCGAGCATTGTGGACAGTGTGGTAAATTGGCAGAGCCATCCCCCATGCTGGCGTCTTGTGGGTGTCAGTGCCTATGTTTCTAGATAGCTGGAGCCACGGTCACAGCAAGGAGCAGTGGGAAAAACATGCCCACAGAGCCGGAGCAGCAAGAAAATGGTGGCTGCCCAGGAAGAAGCTGGACAGGGCACGGTTTTCAAAATATCTCCCGATACAGTGTCCATGCCCCACATTCCAAGGCCTCTATAAACTGTTTTCAGCTACATTCTTCCTCTCTCTTCTCTTCTAGCTATATCCTCCCAAGGCTCCCATGGGATCCCAGAACTGGCAGGGAGCTAGAGACTGTATTTCTGCCAATGGCACAATAAGGAGAAAGAGGTGTTCTGAGTACCCCAATTCTGTAGCATTTGTTCTCTACAGAAATGTTTGGTCAAGTGACTGGAATGGAAAGCCTATTTGTTCTGCAGTGTAATCACAGAGGTGAAAGGGTCTATTACATACTTCACTGTTTCTACCAGGAAGTATATTCCAGGTTCCTAAAAACAAATTTTGAGAATGAAACCTACTTGTAATTTGATGTTTTTCATAATACCACAACTAGATGAAACTTCTGAAACAGAACTAACCAGTGGGTCTTTATAAGAACTAGAGGATCGCTTCTTCATCCCATGGGTGTGACTGTAAGAATGAGTCTGGAAATAAATATTGAAAGTTAACTTTAGAGATCATATAGTGAAATTTTAAGAATGAAACTCATCATAAAATAATAGCAAAAGTGCATATGATACAAAGTAGTGCACATGCAATCTACTTCCTATTTGTTAGTAGTGGACTCACTGAACTTGGAAGGCTGAGGAATGTGGCCTCAAGCACATCACTCTGTCTGGCCTCTCCTTGTGCCCGCTACTATCTAACCTGGTGTCTGGGCAGCTAAAGGAAACCTACTAGACACAGAGCAGAGGGATGTGTGTGGGGCCCTTCACGGCACCTTACTCGAGTCTCATCCCTGCTTCCTTGCCTTGAGAAAGCTCTATGTGGCGAGAGTCCACCTCTGTTAATTCTCTTACCAAAAGCAAAAGCGCTGCTGTAGATAAACTCAAAGTGTACACAGGCACTGCTCAAGACAGCATTCTTCTTTTGGATTTAGTGTATGTGCATTTATTTGCATGTATGCCATATGTGTACACATGCCAAAGACGGCATGGATCCCCAGAGCTGAGTTACAGTGGTTCTGAGCTAACCAACATGGATGCTGAGAACTGAGAGCAGTAACCACTCTTAACCCTTGAGCCAGCTCGCTATCCCTCAGACAATACACTTAGACCAAGTTAGTAGATCCATGACATATGTTCCTTAAAAGAGAAATGCCTAAAATATATGTTCTGAAGCTTATACAAAGTACTTTAAAAAGACGGTTACATAAAAAAAAAAAAAATCACTTTTCCCTGGGGGATAAAGATAGTCCTGTTACTAACAGACAACCAGCAGACAAGCTCAACCTATGTAGTGAGACTGTGCCGATGCAAGTCCCTAGACACAACAAAGGGCAACTGGCTGTCCTAGAAAAACTACTCAACAATAAGGATAAACGCATTTTCTTATTGTGAATGTTCTTTTATATTTCACTATCAACATTCTACGTGAAAACTGGGTAGTCCAGAAACTTGAGCAATCTACCAACATAATAGTGGCCCAAAGAAAACAAGCCAGTTTGACTTCCTTAGCTAATTCAGCATGTCAAGCCAAAATGCTTGGTCATCTTCAGCTGCCACCCATCACCCCTGGATGTTTTATTTAGTAACCTGCCAGTTTATGACACAAAATCAAGTACAGCTCTATGCTGTTATAGCTCACGGTGCACCAAAACACTGTGAGAGGGGCTGGAGAGATGGCTCAGAGAGTAAAGACGTTTGCTGTCAAGCCTGATACTAGATGAACTAAGTTCAATCCCTAAGACCCACATGTTAGGAGAGCCAGCTCCAACAAGTTGTCCTCTGACCTCCACATATATGCCATGTGACACACATACACAGGCAAAATAAATAAACCTGAAGTTAAAAAGTAGGCAAACCTGTCCTCCTGTGAAGCAAGTAAGCACACACGGGGTAAGCACGCATGGGCTGCCAGCTCCTCTCAAAGACAAATGGGACTACAGCAGATCTCAGTGACAGGGATCTTGGCTCTTATATTAAACATTCCAATCATTTTGAGGCGGTTTTGTTTTGTTTTATAGTATTGGGAAGCAAGTCTACAGCCTTGCAATGATAAAAAAAAAAAACAAAAAAAAAAAAACAAACAAACAAACAAAAAACCACCATGCCACTGGACAATGCTCTCAGTCCCTGATCCTGAAGTCTCTGGGAAAAGCTATTATTCTAGTAACAGATTACACCACAATTGCAAAAACAATGGTTTTTGTTTTCTTACATATCTTCCCCCAAAAGATTATAAAAGTTAGTCATAATCTATGACTCTAAACAACTGATGTTTAGAAAGTAAAACCTCACACGTAACACAAAGCCATGCACTACATACTAGTGACGAAACCCTTGGTGCTCTGTCCTTGGCGGTATCATACTGCAGTTCAGAAAAGTAGGAAAGTTGGTTGTATCGCCACAGTCAGGAACATAAAAGAAAAAGCAACTTTGTCATTATTAAAACCAAAGCAGTAAAAGATTATTAAATACAAAAGCTATTATATTTGGATATGACCTTTACTTTTTCAGTAGAAATTGTTGCTGAACTGTCTGTATAATTAAAACTTTGTTTTATGCCAGGCAAAGTTATGTGCACCCATAGCCGTGTCTACTCTGGAGTTTGAGACAGACCTAAACATCCAAAAGACGGTGCTCTGCACCCCGTCCTTTGGACTTCACTGCGGATTGAACTTAGAGCTTTGTGCATGCTGTACAAGCACTTTACCTCTGAAATACACCTCAGTCTCTGTTTCCCTATCAAATAACAAAATTCGGAAGCTGTAATGGTAAGATGACTCAATCTTAGAATATGACAGAACAGTACAGCCAAAGGAAGGCTTTAAATGTAAAGGAGAACCATTCTGAGGTCAAAGATGCTTTCCTCCTCATCTCTGTGGCTGCTACCACTGTTTGTCATCGTTTGACAGACAGCCAAGCAAGGAGGAGCACTACCTAATCTAGCTTGCAAAGGAATAATCCTGTTTTTTTTTTTTTTTCCCCCTTTGGTTTTTTTTTTTTTCAAGACAGGGTTTCTCTGTGTAGTCCTGCCTGTCCTGGAACTCAGTTTGTAGACCAGGCTGGCCTCGGCCACTACCACCCGGCAGGAATAATCCTGGAATCACAGCAGGAGCACTTCCTTGAGCCTACTTAAGAGACATACACCCTAAAATCTTATTTCTTTGAGAAAATGCTCAACAAAATGAGAAACTTGGCCAGAACAAAATGTGGTATGCACAGTAGACAAGCAAGTGACATTAGTACATGAATCAAAAAATCACAGAAGACCAGAAAAACGCACATTTCCATGTAAGATCCTTTAAAAGGAAATGCAACACACAGCCATGTAGATTTAGTCTCCTAGCAATGGGTCGTCAGCATTCTTAACAAGTTTTTAATCAATCTTACTTGAAAAAACATTTAAAAACACTATTTTGTAAAAATATCTTTCTTTTACATTTTTACACTGAGTTAGGGCATTAGAAAATATTATTCAAAACCTTGACCCACAGTAATGTTTTCCTAAATTTAAGTTGATTCCCTTTTGAAATCAATTCAGTGAGTTTAACTGGCAGTTTAAAAAAGTGAAGTACAGGAGAAAAAAAAATCACAGGATGTTGTGCACAGAAGAGTTAATATCATTTTATAAGACTAGGCACACACCTGTAATCCCAACACTCAATAAGTAGACTAAGGCTATAGAAAACCGAGTTCAAGGCCAGCCTAAGCCACTCAGTGAGCCATTATCTCAAAAAACAAGCAAACCATATATATTATATATACATATAGATACATAAGTAGTTCCATATGTAATTTTCTAAAATGTGTTTCAATGATACACAGAGAGCTAGAAATCTGTATATACAAACTAGATAAAGGAATAAAATATATTTCTGGTAGAGATCACAATTTTATAAAGCTTAAAATAGTCTAGAAGATAAAAATATACAATCTAACTTTAGTAAGATATTTAAAGACTAGTTCAAATATAACAAAGCCTGTCTATTTGTACCTATTTAGATTATTTAGATAATCATTTAGAACATATAAGGCAGAAACCTCAAAAATGTATTCTATTTAATATAGAACTGTGGTACAATTTTACCACTGGTATGAATTCACTGAAAATATTCTATGTGACATTTCTCTGAAAATCAAATCCCTTCTCTATATAAGTTTTATTTATTTCTTTTTCCTATTAAAACATTTATTTAGGGAAAAATATCCATGACCAAAACATACAGTATTAAAGTCCACATTCTCACACATGAATTATCCTACCCCAATAAGGTAAGCATACCTTCTCATCATCTCTGTAGATGACAGGGTGTTTTAGCAAGCAGAATCAAAACAATGTATTCCCATTTTTTCTTTCTTCAAAATACAATGTGGGATTCAGCTAGCTTTAAAAATTCCAGATTATATACAGCAGAGAAACCCATCAAGTGGATACATCAACAACTAAACACACACATACACACATTCACACACATATACACACATACATACACACACAACTTATCTGATAAATGGCAGCTAGTAGTGATGTCACTTAAAAATTATCAAAAGAAGGAAAATTGATAATATTAAGGACTCTGGATAAAACACTTCTATGTATGCTATTATAATCTATTTCTCCTAAAGAGCTTTGTCAACTTGACATAGCCCATAGTCATCTGAGAGGAAAGACTTGATTGAAAACTGCCTAGATCAATGGCTGTAGGAACATGGTGGGGAAGTGGAAGGGAAGGGATGTTATCTTATTAATTGATGTGGGAGGGAGGGCCCAGCCCAGTGTAGGCAACACCATCCCTAGTCATGAGTTTCATAAAGAAGCTAGCTAACCATGTGTCTGAAGGGAGGCTAGCAAGCAGCAACCCTCCCCTCCATGGTTTTGCTCCAAGCTGTTGTTTGAGTTTCTGCCATGACCTATCTCAGTGATGGTCTGTGACCAGGAAGTGTGAGCCACATAAACCCTCTCCTCCCCTAAGATGCTTCTCTCAGAGCATTTTATCACTAAAGTGAGATTTAAAAGGGGGAAAAGGCTTTAATCCTCAGAGAAATTTGCTTTAAAGTTTACACAAGGAAACAAAGCAGAAACACTCATGCCTTACCAGGCTATTCCTGATGTTACTATGTCCAGAATACTGTAAATCAACAAGAAATGCATGAAAATCTAAGACCACATATCTCAGAGTTACACACCATCATCTCTCTCCTCCTAGGCATACTGGCTCTGCTCCAGTGTGGTCCAGGAATATCCTTCGATGAACTCTTCAGTGGAATTAAACAGTGTAGTATTAAAATAACAAAAGACAAGTTTAAAGAATAATTAAAAGCTGAGTTCACAATTATTTCAAAGGTAGAAGTATATGACTAAAGAAACAGTAACTAAATAGTAAAAACTCCACAAATGGGGAATAGTGATTATCCTTTGATTCAAGGTCACTCTATTTCGTAATTTGAGATTTCTACTATTGTCTTCTTGTATTCGGTGCACACAACAATAATCAAACATTTGTAGTGTTTTTTAAGGCAGTTAACTGACTTATTAACTTCATGTTATTAGCAATCTGCTCCCAGTAACAAGCAGGCATGAACAGTTCTATTTTGCAGTCCAAGATTCTGACTTATTAGTCCCTCCCCCAAGTCAGGATTCAGCCGCAGGTTTCTTTTGTTCCTGTTATCTTTAGTCTTAATGTCTATAGCACTTCCGACCCATATAGCTTCTATAAGGGGCACCTTTCAACAGAGTAGTCTCTGAAACTGGACAAATGGAAAGTTCAATGTCCCAGGAATGCAGCATAAAACCATTAAATGTACCTGACCCACATCTAGGTACTGTTAACACTTCAAAACCAAATAAATGTGTAGACATTATGAGCCTTTTAAATACATAACTCTTAAGCTTACAAAAACAGGTAGAGAAACAATGAAACCTTTAAATCATATGGTAAACCACAAGAATATTTAGGTCACCATTTTAGACCATCCATAGTGTTTATTTTTTACACAGTACAGAAGCTGTCTGACATGTTCAGATTAATGGAAATGGTGGTCATTTGAAAAGCCAGTAATCCAGAGCTACTGACCACTCAGTGGCCTACCACATACTCTGGATCCAATCCCAAAAGCAAAAAAAACAAATGAAACTCCAAATGGTTGGAATCCTAATATCATCTAATTAAAACCAAACCTGGGAATGATCTCAAAGGCTGGGGGTGTGGCTGAGCCTCAGTGGAGGAGCACTTGGAAGTGGGCTCCATCCGCAGAGGGATCAAAAACAAAGAACATTGTTTAAGAGAAATGTAATGTGGATATCAGGAAGTGCATGCTGACAGGAGCCTGATATAGCTGTCTCCTTAGAGGTCTGCCAGAGCCTGACATGTACAGAGGAAGATGCTCACAGCTAACCATTGAACTGATCAAGGGGTTCCCAATGGAGGAGTTAGAGAGAAGACTGAAGGAGCTGAAAGGGTTTGTGGCCCCATGAGGAGAGCAACAATACCAACCAACCAGAGCTCCCAGGGTCTAAACCACCAGCCTGGGAGAACAGAGGGAGGGACCCATGGCTCCAGCTGTGTATATAAGGGAGGATGGCCCTGTTGGGCATAGGTGGGAAAGGAGATCCTTGGTCCCAAGAAGACTGGACTCCGTATGTGTGTGTGTGGGGGGGGGGGGGGGGGGAGGGGGAATTCAAGGGTGGGGAGGTGGGAGTTGGAGGGTAGGTGGGGGCACATCCTCATAGAAGCAGGAGGAGGCAGGATGGGTTAGGGGGTTCCTGGATGGGGGGGTGGGAGAAAATGGGGTAAGGAGATAACATCTGAAATGTAAATAAAATATCCAATTAAAAAAAAGAAACATACATACATACATACATACATACATACATACATACATAAAATGTAATTTAGTTTATCAGTGAGCATTCAGGCTTAATTTTGTAAAATCTATATATGTCAAATATGTTGCATATGTACATATACAGATTTAGAGAGTCCAGCCTCCTTTAGAACTTTTCAAGTTCAAGCACAGGTTTTCCCCTGCCAGGGATGGAGATTAAGCCCAGGTCCTTGCACATGCAAGTCAAGAACTCTACCACTTAAGCTACATCTTCAGCCCTCATATATTAACTTTAAAAATACAAAGAGACTTCCTCTACCATGGAAACTCATATAGTGACCATTAAAGAAAAGAAGAGTTAAACTGTAACTTTATACCCACTCCAGGGAAATAGTCCTTACCAGTTTAACTGCAGGTTTCTTTTCTTTGGAGGTTTGACTTAGAGTTCCCCAACTCAGGTCAAACTTAAAGATCAACTAACCCAAACCAGCTTCCCCAAGCTTATATGCAAATTTACTCAGCTCAATAAGGAAGGTGTGAAAGTTCATACTGTGAGCATTATAAAAGCAAAGAAACTAGTTACAGAAAGAAGGGAATATTGCCCTTGACTCTCAACTTTGAAACTTTGGTGGACTTTGTTGGAATCGTTTTAAAGTAATTTAAAGAGGAAATAAAAACTTCCTCTAGTAGGAAATACAACAAATAGATGCATTTTCTGCAAAAAAAAAAAAAAAAAAAAAAAAAAAAAGAAAAGAAAAAAGAAAAAAAGAAAAGAAAACCACATTCATATATATATAAATAATTTTAAAGAGTGTTTTGCTTGTGTGTATGTGTGTGTACAGTGTGAATCCCTGGTGCCTGCAGAGGCCAGAAAGATGGCATCAGATGCCCTAGATCTGGAGTTATAAATGTGAGCTGCAGTCGTGTGGATGCTAAGAATTCAACCCAGGTCCTCTGCAAAGGCAGCAAGTGCTTTTTAACTGCTGGGCCAGCTTTCCGACCACCTATAATGCCACCTTTAAGTCACTGATAATCTGAGATTTATTTAAAAACTTGAAAATATTCTAAAACAATTCTAAAATTTACAACTAAAGAAAGCAGGTATAACTTAAAACCAGTGTATAAAGTTATTCTAAAAACACAATAGATTACATCCACCAAAATAAAACAATGTATTAGAGTATAATGGAGTGTTTACAAATAAATATAAATGTGTTAATACCTGGTATGTTGGAATAGCTTAACTAGGCCATTTTTATATATGGTAGGAAGAAGATCAGAGTTGGAACAGATACACCCCTTAGTATGAAAGATGACTTTACTGATAAAAAACATAAATAGCATAAAATGCAAAACACATCTTATGGCACAGCTCTCTAAGAGATAAAAGGAGAGACAGTGCTGTAGCACAGCACACAGGACTTTAGGCAACTAATCACACTCAGTTTACAGCATCTACACTCAAGGCTAGGACGTTACAGTGCCAATCAAAATGTCAAAGCATAATTCCTACACATGGCCAGAAAAATTTCCAGTCAATAGTTTCATGTAATTATAATTGTAAATAATCAGGCAAGCCCCAAAGCTATTGCTCATTCAATAGATTGTCAGTTTAAACTATGAGAAGAGGAAAAAAAACCCTAAAAATTAGGACAAAGTAGATGTTATTTTAGAAAACTCAACCGTATCATTTTGTGATAGTTTAAAAATCAAAGCAATTTCTGTAGAAATTGAGAAGAGACCTCTGTTAAGATAGAAACGGCTAAGATTTTAGAACTGATTGAGAGGAAAGCATCTCTGTCCACTAAGAGCTTTGCCAGCATTCTCCATTAACTGTTAAAGGCGGAAGTATGATTGGAGACTGTCAGATCGCTTAGATAATCACTACTGCTGACGGAAGCTCAAGGTTAGAAGCTTTGCTCCTCAGTGTAAGCATCTTAGAATACCAACCCTGTAACTGCCAAGGCTTCGAAGGGACAGTGTATCCTCTACTCCCTGATAAAAATAAAAGCAAACATATTACAGGTTTGTGAGTGAATGAAGCCAATGAGGGACAGCATCATAGGTAAGCTTATATATATGTTACCACAAACCAGGTTAAGATGGCGGTGACCAGACCGGTGAGAATATCTGGCCCTTTCTGAATCTTCCTGGGAAAGAAGAAAGTACACCAATAATTAATCACTGAACAAGTAATTGTTTGTCACAGCAAAGGAGCAGAAGCAGCCCATCAAAAGCACAGCAACATCTTCTGAGGATAAGCAGGGTTGGACATTTGGGTTCCAGAGCTGAGCTGGGTAGCATCGGCTGCTTTGAGAGGAAAGCAGACACAAGCATGGCAGCAGTTTTACTTCAGCAGGTGTGCAAATGTCCGAACACTTATGGCCCAGAGAGCTCAACACACGGAGATAAAAACATGTGACAGCACTCAGCAAACAGACGCTGAGTAAAGAACTGAAAACACAGAGATTGACTTCGTCACTGTAAGCACTGGCTTATACAGGGAGAAGAAACATTCACTCTGTCAGAACTGTATTTTAAAAAGAATGCACACTGCTTTAAAATGCTTAGGTTGTAGTCTGGTGCTCACTGTGGGGAAACTTTTTGGTTGGTTTCTTTGTTTTGGTTTTTTTTTCCCTACTTCTCTCACTATTCTAACTGAAAAACAAAAGAAATAAGGAAATACATCCCAGTGTGTCGATGTGATAAACCACTCAGAAGAAGTAACATGTATGTTTCATGGTTGGTAGAGTTAAATCATGCCCATACATGTGTATACAGCTTATAAGGAGACAGACTACACTTTAGAGTTGACTACATTATGTGTGATTCTAAACATTCCCACACTTGCCCGTCAGCAGCCATGCAGCAAAGCTTTACATGGGCATCAAAGAGCTAGTACCCAAAACACGATCACCTGCAACCATAAGGAATTTCTGATTTTTCAGAATTTTATGGTCTAAATTATTAAAGTAACTTGCACTGTGACTAAAAACTACGTCTAACTTGTCTAGGTAGGCTCACCTTTCAACGGCAATGCTATCTTCTAAAATTAAACAATGCTATAGTGCCCCACAGTAATCAACTAGACCATTATGCCACTGAAAACAGATGGGGCTATCTCTGGCTCTCCATTGCAACACAAATAGTAATTCAAACAAAATGCCACATTTTACTCCTTCATTTCAGTCTCAGTTTTTGTGTACAACTTTTTTAAAATCATCTTTTGACACCTACTATGTATACTGCTAAACTGATAATACATGTCCTAAATTCTGTTTAAAGACAACATGATGATTTTGTGGCCCATTTCCAACAGGGTTGTGATCTCTAGGCATGAATCATTGATTTAAACTTTCTGTAAGTGAACCACAAGTTTTGGAGAAATGTGAGTTAGCACAGCAGAGCACAGAGTGCTAAGTGGTAACAGATTCCAAACTAATTAGACACCCTTGTGTTGCATAGGGACATTAATGTTACATGCCCACTGGTGTCATTTGGGATACCAAGCTGATATTCTAAACTTCTCTTTACTCTCTTTCCTTTCCATTTTACCAACCATAGAAGAGCACCTTTAGACAACACATCTAGCCAAATGTGATGGTACAGTCCTTTAATCCCAGCATTTTGGAGGCAGAGGCAGGCAGATCTCTGTGAGTTACAGATGAGCCTGGTCTACAAAGTGGGTTCCAGACCAGTCAGGGTTACACAGTTAAGACCCTGTATCTAAAGCAAACAAACAAAAACACATCTGCAGAACACATCCCTCATCTTCAGGATAGAAAGTTATCTCCTAGAAAGCTAAAGAGCACAGCTGGGGCCAGCATTTAGATCCTCAGACTCAGCACACCACAGAACCATAAATACAACATCCACCCTGCTGTAGCTCAATTACACAGAAACGACAAACTCGGGGCCTTTCTTCCATAGAGGAACAGCCCTCTGCATCATCCAGGTCAGATCTATAGTACTACAGTAACACCCAGTGTCTCTTCCTTAAGTAACAGCACCAGTAACAATTAAACAGATTACAGCAAACTGTCTTCTCAAGGCTCTAAATACAAAGCAGAGTGTTCCTCTTCTTTGAAAAGTCATGAGAAACAATCGCTGTCATAATCCTGGGTAGCCTTATTAGGGCTGAGCAACCCAAGCGTGACAATATTTAAATGACAGGGACATATTCAGTCCAAACTTTTGGGAGTCCTTTCCTCCCTGGCTGAGGACTGGCAACTCTCATGAATGACAAATTAAGCACCCACACTAGGAAGGTCACAACCAACAGACTTCTTCTGCCAGGACAACTTAGACTTTGTCTCAAAAAGTAAAAAGCAGGCTGGAAATAAAGCTCGGAGACAGAGCTTCCTCCTGCTCTGAGTGCCGCCCCAGTATTCTAAAATTTTAAAGTCGTGGATAAAAAGCCAGTGGTTGATAATGGTAAAATACAGATGGAGAAAAGGTTCTGCAATGATGTTTTCTATGATGACTAAGTTTTTCATAAGAACTAATAAAGTATAAAAACTTCAAAGCAGAACTTTCTGGAACTTTATCTTATATTCAAATTGGGTTAATCAAATTAAAACACGCTCTTTTTAAAAGTTCATTTAAGTAAGGAGAAGTGGTTTCAGTAAAAGGAAACCACAGCCCCAAGAGCAAGCCTGGCTGTCTTCACTGTCTACAAATATTATTAAGCTGGCACTGGAGTTGCTCCTTCAGTTTCAAATTAGGAAACCCTAGAAACAGCATTTACTCTTCCAGCCACACAAAGGTTGCTGACTGAAGCAGATAACTTGAAATCAGAATCATGAGAAATGGCCAGCTGGCTACACAGGACTGTATGGAAACCCAGGAGGACCTGGCCCTCCCCTTACCCTGCTTCCCTCTGCACCAGTGGTGGCTCCCCTTTCCTCCTTCACATTCTGACTCTGACTCTGCCAGTGTCAGTCACTAAACCTCTACCTGCTCCTCTCTTGTCCTAGTTTGCTTCCTGTTGCTATGACTGATAAAACACTGACCAAAACCAAGTTAGGAGAAGAAAGGTTTATTTGACTTACTGGTTATAGTTCATCAGTGAGGGAAGTCAGGGCAGGAACCTAGAAGCAGGAACTGATGCAGAGACTCTTGAGGAACACTGCTTACTGTGTTGCCTGCTCTGGCTTGCTCAACTACCTTTCTTACATAGCCTGGCCCATCTGCCTAGGGATGGCACCACCCACAGTGGGCTGGGACCTTTCTACATCAGTTAGTAATTAAGAAAATGGCTCATAGACATGGCCATAGGCCAATCTAATGGATGAAATTCCTCAGTTACAATGATTCTTTCTTCCTAGGTACTTCTAGATGGTTTCAAGTTGACAAAAGCCCATATATAAACTGGTAAGTGCCCCTATAGTAAAGTGACGTGAAAAGCTACAGCACAGTGCTGATACACAGCAGCTTCCTTCACTCTTGAACTTCCTGTTCTAATGCTCCCCATTCACATCCCAGCAAGTTAATCTGACACAAAAAAAAGAGTTAGAATCAAGGGAAATATTTAACATGGAAAGAACCATCTATCAACAGTCCTATTTGTGATTAAATGCTATAGATTTCACCAAAAACTTATTAACCACTTAGAGTTTATATCAAGAATATCAGGTAGCTATGTAGGCTCACTAACAAGGGAGCAAGAGTGAGGCAAGAGGGAATGGGAGACTCTACTTGGAAGGAGGAAACAGCATCACAGAAGTGCGGTGTGGTTACTCCCATCTGAACCAAGCCCTCCTTCTATGTATGCCCTGTCCTAACTCTCAGTCAAGACTCAGGTCAATCACCAACTGCACTTTAAGCCTCCATCCAAAAACGTCATAGGTCTAATACTCTCACTAGTTAAGATACACACAAATCAATGACCCTTTTAAATGGTTATCTTCATAGCCCCTGAACAGACAAATATCAGATTTTTAATATATGCTTTTGTTTGTATTTAACTTTTCTAGTTTGACCTAAGCTACTAAAACATTAAGTCATTTTAGAATTAAAATGCTTAATTAAAACAAATTAAAGTATATGTAAAATTAAGTGATTTTGTTTATTCAAACAAAATACTCTTCTTTGTGCATTAATATGACCCATGCAGAAAATGTATTAGATAAAATTAATTATACTACTTTCAGTTACAAAGAACAGATTGCACTCCAAAATAGCAAGCCCATACATGAGGAGCCACTGACTTTAGATTGCCAAGCATCTTTTTCAGTTGACTAAGTTGATTATCACAATGACTGAAGAAGTCCTAAATCCAAAGGTCAACACAGCGGGCCGTGTAGGAACGGATGCTCCTTACCACGCTGCTCTACAAGCACTTGTTTGGGAAGGTGATGTTTGAGCAGCGGCTGAGACAATGTTCTTAAACTCTCAGGGAAACTTCTCTTTGAATCTGGTGATTAACATACCTATCAACATTTCTCATAAAAATACACTTTCAAGTATTTGCATAATATTATTGGGCTTCATATACCACACCTTTCAAGCTAGTCACATATCAAATTAATAATCCTGATTAGAAAATAACTGAACTTGAAAAAAGTTCATGATTGCCAGCTACTATTCTACTGGCTCATGGTATTTGCTTTTGTAGCTAAAAGTCTGCATGGGAGTAGAGGACTTGACAAGGAGCTAAGAGATGAAATAAGAACCGAATTCAGAAGACATGGGCTAAGACCTAGGGTTACCTCCCATGGAAAACCTGAGGAGTTAATTTTTAAAGATGGAGAATGAGAGGAGGAAGCAGGGACTGGGGAGGAAAAGCAAACCCATTCAAAGAAAACATACATTCATTTACCCGACCTTTCTTCATCTGAGGTTTTCATGAGTTTCGAAGAGAGTCTATTGACTACAAAAGAAAATGCTGGACTCCAGTACCCATCTAATCCACTACAGACAGAACAGCTGCTCTGTGACCGTTAGGCCCACACAGAACACACCGCCTACTTCGCAAACCATTAGTCAATGTTTTGCTTCCATGTTGCATTAGTTCAGCAGTTATCACAGCATGCAGGGCAGGCAATCCTGGCCTACCAGCCACTTGTGAATCTGTCCCCATTTCCGGTCAAAGGAATGATGAGAAGGCTATAAACACAAAAGTTTTATGAGCTGAGTGGTTTTCAATTCACTCCATTCTCCAAAAAAGTCTCAGTCATACACACTTGCCCTAGACAACAATAGTAGGTGATTTGATCAAAGCTATACTTTGAAAATACAAGAAATTAATAAGCTAGTATGTTTAGTAACAAAAAGATGCATGGTTCTCTGCATAGATAGAACTTCTATTAATAACTATCTCTTCTATTTATAACTTCATGTAATCTTAAGAGTATAAAGACAACGCATTGGAACACTGCATTCCAAGCCAAGAACTGCAGCCAATATTCAAAGCTGTATCTAAGGGAGAAAATTACATCAACATAGAAAACAAATATATAAATTTTTTTAACTTATCAATAGAAAATCAACTAATAACATCAAAATAAATTACTTTCTCCTCCTCCACAGATGTTTTCCCCTTTGTAAATACAATACTGAAACATTTTTGTGAGTGTTTTCAAAATCAATGTCAGAGAGAAAGGTTAACAAGTATGTTATGTTAGGTCAGTTTCCATTTACCCGTTTTACTTTTTTCCACTTTTTTGATGACAAAAGCGTAATATAAATCTGTAAACTACAGAACATAATGAAACCCATTTATAATCCCATACAACAAACCAAGGTACTGATGAAACCAGTCCTTTCTGACCCTAGATATAGGTACTGGTTGTTTACTTTTTGTGTTGGGGTATCCTACTAATTTTATAGTTTGAGGTTTCCCCCCATATTCTTACATGAACATTTCCCTATCTTACCAAATATGCTTCAAAATGGTAAGCATGAGGATTCAGCTAGCTAGCTGGGGAGATCAGGGTTCACTGTGATGTTTCTGCCTGGACCTGCACACATCTCATGTAAAACCTTCCATTTCAAAACTTTGCCATTTAGCACAAAGATCCATTATGGAGGTGTCTCCCCTCATTCTATGGAAATAGGATTGACGGTAAGCATAGTAACAATGCAGGCAGAAACTGTGTTTATATTATAAGTCAGAAAACACAGGAAAACGTCCAGAACAGACTTACTAAATTGATCATCGTGAAGGCAGAGAATTGGAATTATGAAGTAAAATAAAGGGCCCTTACTTTTGCACCCTGGGCCCCTGTAGTTTTAACAACCCATCTTTTTCATATACGCTCTGCCATGCCCCCTTCTCTCTTTGTGTCCATTCTGAACTGGTTTATCTAAAAGGAAAAAGCAGTTGCTCACCTAGGAAGGCAAGACCCAGACCTGGTTGGGGAGGAGACTGCACCTTGAGGAAGTCTGTCCGTCATGAGGATTTTCCTGTCACTACCTCCCTATCATGCCTGTGTCTTACAAAAGCCCTCTGTACTCCTGCCCTGAAAATGGAGATCTGAGACCGTGAGATTTCTCCTCCCCTCACCCCATACACTGCACACATGCAGCACGTATGTATGCGCCAGCTAAGGCAGCTTCCGTTACCTCTCTCTGCTGTCGCTCCAGTTCCCTCATGCGGATGTCTCTTGCTTCTGCCCTGGCGGCCCGCTTTGCTGCTAGCCTTGCTTCTGCCTGAAAAGTAACATAAACCTCAGTTTTACAAAAAGATGGCAAAAGTACTTACATACCAGACTTGAGGACAAGGGACAATGGGACATATCTTCCAAGGAGGTTGGAAAAAGAAAATATTTTTAACAAGTTTGCCTGACTTCAATCAACTTTCATCCATTTCCTTCTCTCTCTGGCCTCAAGTCTTGAAGTCAGGGCCATTATCTTCAGCTGCTTGCCTTGACTACACATTTAACACACAGCTCACTACTAACTTCCCCCAAACTTGATCTGTTCCTTAATTTCTTAGCAATTCAATTGTAGAGACTAAGAACTTGAGAAACAACTGTTATTTGATTTTCAATATTGCCAATATTTAAACTTGCTATCACTGACTGTCTTGAACTCTGCTCGTTTCAGGGTCTCCACCCGTTCCCTGTGGCCTCCATCCCTGCTCCTCCCTCTTAAAGAAAGATATAATTTAAGCATCAAAGGTAATACATCATTTTTGAAGACGACCAGGTGTGCTCAGGGCAGCATGGATGCGGACTACCTCTACATTTTGAAGAATATAATTCGGTGGGTTTTAGTACTATGAACTCAAGAGCCTCAAGGAGAAAATCCACATACATGAATAATTCCTCCCTGTTATACCCCTACTAGCTCCAAGCAACTGCTGATATCTAATAATCTGCTGTGCTCACACTTGATGTAAATGGAGTCACAAAGGGAAAGCTCAGCTCTGTCTTCTGCTTGGACTACAACCACCTTCAAATCATCTCTCTAGAATCGGCCCTATAATCCATCCTCCACATGACCACAAAATGGACAAAGATGTCTCTGACGCCACTCAGGTGTTTAAAGTCCTCTACTGGTTCCCGTTGCCTGTAGTTAAAGTAAGAAGTGGAGGGACAGCAAGGCCAGGAGGGAAGAGGTGAAAGCAGAAACAAGGCTCCTCCCATCTTAATCCCATCCCCCCCTTTCTGCTGAGTGAGACTCTGCCCCAACTGCACATGGCTGTGTGGCCTCAGGAGGTGCTTGAGTACACACAGTGGAAGGCTAACCAACAGAGACTCCATCTAAGCAGCTTCACAAAACTCATCCTTCTCCACAGATGAGACCATGGGTGGTGTGGCTACTCTGGTCCTGTAAGTGACTCTCTGATCGTGCTCTGTACACAGGCCTGATTAACTAACATTAGTAGAATCACACTTTGCTCTACTGCAGGAGCCCCTATAATAAAGAGCAAGACATCTGTTTTCATCTCCTGAGGAAAGAGTTCCCACAACATAGGATGATTACCTGCCTCTGTCTTTCATAAACACTATGTACTCATATCTCTATATTCCTTTATAACTTTATATTAAAACTTCAAGCCAGGTGTGGTGACATACACCTCTAAAACCAACACTCAGGAGGCAGAGGCAGTAAGAATGAAATAAAATCTCAAAACTATCCTGTCTACACAGTGAGTTCCAGGCCAACCAGGATTACCCAAAGAGACCTTGTCTTTTGGGCTTGGAGGAGTAGGCAAATATGACCCAGAAGGTAAAGGCCCTTGGGACATACATGGTGGAAGGAGAAAATTAACCATGCAAGTTATCATCACACGCACATGCACACGCACACGCACATGCACACAATCTATTAAAAGCAATGTTTAAGAATTAAAAAATAAGCCAGAGGTGGCAGATCTCTGTGAGTTGGAGCCAGCCTGGTCTACATAGTGAGTTCCAGGACAGCCAGGGACCTGAGTTCAGTTCTTAACACCCACACTGTGGCTCACAACTGTCTGTAACTCCAGTGCCAGGAAACGAAATGCCCTCTTCTGGCATCTGAGCACTAGGCTCACAAGTAGAAGACAGAGACATGCAGGCAAAACATCCAATAAATAAAACGTTTTAGAATCGCATGCCTCTTGGCACTCCACAACTTTAATGCCTCAACATTTGCTAAAAAAGAAAGAAAGGAAGGAAGGAAGGGAGGGAGGGAGGGAGGGAGGGAGGGAGGGAGGGAGGGAAAAAAGAAAAGAAAGAAAAAGAAAAGGGAAAAATGAAGTATATTTCAAACTAAAGCCAAAATATCAAGGAAATTCATAAACAGTTTGATGTGCTACATGGACCATTCAAATCTCTCTGGTCTCTGCTTTGTGGTGATTCCCCTGTTCTTGGCCATACATGTCTCTAGGAGTCTGGGGTAGTTATTCATGTCAAAAGGTTAAATATTAGGTTAACAATTCTAATTGGGTTAACAATTCTAATTCTCTTGTATACTAATTCTCTTGTGTACTAATTCTAATTCTCTTGTGTACAATTCTCTTGTATACTGAGCATTTGCTAATATATAAATCCATTGGATAATCTTAAGAATTAAGAGTCTTATTCCTACCCGGTACTGTGAGGATGGCGGTTATTGTCTGGGGTTGAGTTGAGCACTATGAGGGTGGCAGAGTTGACCCAAGAGCCATGCTTAGAGCCGTGGGCTCCATGGAACTGACTGGCGGAGGCAACAGCCACGCCAACGTCTTGCTCCTGACCAGCCGATGCTGCAGCTAAAGCAATAACATAGAGCAGGAACATGGTGGCAGCCAGGAGCAAGTGGGGCCAAGCTGCCTTTTCTAATATCTACCGCAACACCCTAGGGCATAGACTTTCATATAAAATGTAATGGCAGGTGCATGAGCACGGACTGCATATGCTGCCTTGATTGTTGCTGCTGATGTTGGTAAATTTAAAGATGGTCTCTCAAAAAGCAATGGAAAGGCAGAGGCAGGCAGACCTCTGAGTTTGAGGCCCATCTAATCTACAGAAGGAGTTTCAGGGCAGCCAGGGCTATACAGAAAAACCTGCCTTTTTTTTTTTTTTTTTTTTTTTTTTTTTAAAGGGCTGATCCTTTCTGGTTCATAAAGCATGATGACTGGGTGTTCATGCCATTGTGTGATACGTGCTGCCCATAAACCTTGTTATGATGTGGGCACATTACCTGTCTGACATGAAAAGAAAAAAAAAAAAAAAACAACAGGCTGGTAGACCCATGTGCATACCTTCTAGCTTATACACTCGGTATGAAACAACTAATTGTTGGTCCCTGCAGCCAGAAGAGGGACAAAGTTCTTGCTTAGTAAGGCAGCACTCACACTAAGAAAATGAGCTACAACCTTCATTATGAGTATGTGTGCCAAATTCCTGGTCTAAGTCAAGTACTAATATGCCTTTGTTCACAGGATGGAATGTCACTCACGAGGTGCCAATGCCAGTGGAACCACACACTTGAGGCATAGACTGAATCCTGCCACCAGCTTGTAGAACTACAGGCCTTTGTGCCTGCCCTTCCAGAATGTTTACAATACTGGTGGTATTGCTATGGTCCCTGTGAACTGAGGATAACTAGAGTTCTCAAATGCAGTGCAGTGGCTGATTTTCTCCAGTCCGAGTCACAAGTGAAGTGTCACAAGTGTCATGTCAGTCCATGTCACAAGTGAAGATGCACCATGAAGCTTTGAGTGCAGCTACTCTTGAGGGAGCTGTTCATTAAACATGTTTGTCCAGGCAGTGATACAAATAAGAGCAAGCAAGAAAAAAATCCAGACCTGTCACTGGAAGCAGCTATCCCGAGCCATCCAAACTAAATCCATGCAGCTTCCATCCATCTACCAGCCTCCCACAGCTCACTGCTGACAGTGTGCTGAAGACAAGGTTCAGTGCTGTCTGGCTACAAAGCTGAAAGCTGGCACAGCTGTCATCATTGGTAAGGTCCTCAGCAAGGCTGCCTGTTAAGAAGCTTCCTTGACTATATTCCAAGAAGCACAAGAGTTGGGAAGGCCATCAACTGTGCCCAGGTAGCTGAGGGACAGGCCGAGTATCATCCCTAACACTTGTTACCTAGTCAGTGAAAAGATAACATCTCATAAAAGATGAGTATGGAAAAAGCTTCAGGAAGAAACAGTGCTGTGTGGACACATGTTTCTAGGTACATGAAAGCTTTGAGTCATTATTGTTGTTTGTTTTTACTCAGTGCTTATTAATGGAAAGAACTTGACCAAAACTGTGTCACATATTTTAAGACTCATTTAAAAAAAAATTAAAGAGAAAGGAGAGGGGGGAAAAGATAGAAGAAGACCTCACTTCCACTAAGCCACCAGTCACAGCTACTAGAATGACTTTAATAAAAATAAATTATTTTTTAAGGCAAAGTAATTAGAGCTGGCAAGAATGTGGCAAGATCAAAACCCATACACCCTGCTGGAAGTGTGCAACCATATCCAGCTGCTTTGGGAAAGTATGGCAGTTTCTCCAGAAGTTAAAGATAAAGTTGACACAAAGCCCAGCATTCACCCTACATGTGAACCTAAGGGAGATGAAGACACATGTTCCCACAAATATTCACAACAGTTCTGCTCATAACAGTCAAAATGCAGAGATAACCAACATTTCAGCAGCTGGCAAGTGGATAAACAAATGTGGGGGATCCACTACTGGAATATTATTCAGCCATTAAAACAAACACAGACTAATAAAGGCTAAAACATAGATAAACCCTGAAAACATTTTGCTGAGTGAGAAATGACAGATACAAAAAGTGACACGTGATTCTATGTCTATAAAATACCAAGAATAAGCAATCTATACAGACAGAAACTAGACTACTGGTTGCCAGGGAAGGATGAGATAGGGAGTGACTGCTAATTAAGAAGGGAGTTCTCCAGGGGCTGATGAAATGCTATGCAATTAGATAAAAGATGATAACCGTACGTCACAGTAAGCAGATTTTAAAGGCATGTAATATCCTAAAATGGTACCTGTGTTGGTCACTGTTATATACTTTTTTAATCTTTATCTTTATTTTATGTGCATGTGTATTTTTACCTCTATGTATGCCTGTGCACCATGCACACGCAGTGACCGGGGCAGAAGAAGGTGTGAGATTGTCTGAGCCTGAAGTTGCAGACAGTTGTACGTCACCATGTGGATTCTGGGAATCAAACCCAGATCCTCTGCAAGAGTAGTCAATGCTCTTAGCCACTGAGCCAGCTCTCCAGCACACTGAATTATATCATAAGTTAAGTTTTCTTAATAAATAAAAGTGCATTAGAAAAAAACCCAAGTTACAAGGTGTGGAGGCACATATCTGCAATTCTGGTACCTAGGAGGCTATGGCAGGAGTATGCCATCCTTATCTACATCATGAGTCTGAGGCCAGCCTGGGCTATATGAGAACCTATCTCAAAGACATACACAAACACACATATAGAAAGAGGGAGACAAACAATGAGCGAGAGAGAGAGAGAGAAAGAGAGAGAGAGAGAGAGGCAGAGAGAGAGGCAGAGAGAGACAGAGACAGAGAGACAGAGAGAGACAGAGAAAGAGAATGAGAGAGAAATACTAAAATATACAAAATTCCAGTTCACAAAGTTTAATGTATAAACATAAGAAAGGAAATTTTATGACCTAAAAGGTTTAGGAAATATTGGGGTTGAACTTCTTTTTAAGTCAGAATATTAATAACAACAAACATTAGAAGTCTCAAAGAGGGACACAGAATATATAGCATTTCTTGGACCAATTACTAAGTAAACCTTAAGTAATCTTTAAACATCATGATCCAGGAATAAAGTCTGAGGAATAAGCTTATGAAAATACATCAGAATCCAATTCAAACTGTAGTAAGTCTGCTAAGGGATAACCTTACCTAAAATCAAACAATATTATCAGAATAACTTCCTTATAATCAAAACCCAAACTTTCACCTGGCATAGTCAGGTATAACTGTAGTCCCAGCTGGTCTGGAGGCTGAGGCCAGAGAATCTTTGAGCCCAGGAATTAGAATCCAGCAAAGACAACATAGCAAGATCCCACCTCAAAAAAAATAAATAAAAACCACACTCTGCAGATAGTGGGCAAAGGGAGATCTCATTGCTCTAACTGTTGCCATTTGAACACTGACTTATTAGCAAGACTGGATGCCTGATTGCTTCTAACCCACAAAATCAGTCTCTGAGGTACACAGGACAAATACCTTGTTAATAACATCACCTCACCTGCAAATACTGGAGCCAAGACCCACATCCTAAGACTCTCATTGGTAGTCCATACTATTACCCTCTTTACTACAACCTGTCTATACATGTAGTCTGAGCCAATCTCCTCAGGCAAACCACAGAGCTATGCTTTGGGTGGTTTTCAAATGAGCTCCAATTCTCTTTTCTGTGGAGGTGCCCTGGGTGTTCTATTGGTTCTCTGACCAGTCCTGCACACCAGATGCAGATAACCTCCTTTTACTGTGCCCCAGCTTTCTGCTCATCTTTGATCGTAGTTTCAGCTATGAACCAATGAGGATTCAGAACCAGCACCACACCCTCTGACTTCTCAGTCATAATCAAAGCCTCATCTCTAACACCTAATGGATGAGCTAGCAGCAGACCAGGGTGAGTGAAAGCAACTCTACCCTTATCCAGTGGGCAGCCTGGATTCACTGGTCCCCCGTCTCCAGCAAGGGAGCCCACACCATCCCACTCAAGCCTCAGGACCTCCTAACCTCCTAAATCCATCCCAGATCCTTTCCAACAGACTCCTCCTCTTCCCAACAGCTCTTACCACTTTCACCTAGAGCACTACAAAGCTTCCTAATTCTAACTTCAGCTTCTCCCTTCTTTGAGACTTCCTGCTATATGCTATTAGGTCAACCTACTGAAACCCCCAGGAACAAGTACAGTAAAACTCCTCAAACTTCTACACTGTCAGCCTTGATATGCCTTCTGGTGTCCAATACCCAAAAGCATTCACAAGCTTTCTGCATGTTAAATTCGGATTCGGTCACTGCTTACGTTTAGCAGGCAGAGTGACTATGTTAAATCTGCTAGAGATTCCTGCAGCATTCCAGTCAGAGACTCACCTGAGGCCTGTCAATCCTGGTAGAACTCTGTTCACTGGATAGACAAGGAAGGAGGGGCTGCTTGATCAGCTGGGCAGTGTTCACTGTTTACTTTGATAAAATGCAAATATCACATCTCACTTGAGACTACTATTCTGGTATGAAACAAAGGTATGTTTATTTCACAATAGACTGAATCTAGTATCTAACAACTCAGAGGCAATAGAGTTAACCAACTATAAGATGCACCTACGTTCTGTAAATTGGGGTAGGTCCATCAGGTTATGAAGAATACCTAGTGAGCCACAAATAGGTGGTTTTGGTTTGTTTTTAGGATATACATACTCTATAAACCACAGAGGCTGTCAGAAACACAATAGGTACCACTGACAACCGTAGCATACTAATACAGACCGTTTCAAATATGCAGGAAAGAGCATTTCTAAGAAATACAATGGAAATGGTCCTGAGTGTCAATGGAGAAAGTTCTGCAATGTCACTTTTCTTCTCTCTCCTACATGAGGTATTTCTCCTCTTGTGCCAATGCTTTCCCCCCACAGAAGGAATCTTTCAAATGTGTCTAGAGATGTGCTTGAAGTAGAAGATACAGGTTGTGGCCTGAGGGAGGCCTCCCTCCACATCTTCTTGCGCAGGTCAGACCTCCCAGGCTCTACACTGTCCTTCTTCCTTTGAAGTCCCACTGAAGAGCTGTCCCTCCTGTTTGAGTCAGAGCTGCCCCAAGCCCACCACCCTCAAACACATCCCTCCAAAATGCCATGTACGACTCACCCACCCAGGACCCTGTCCCAACTATCCACCTTTCCCGTCTTAGCTTCTCCTTCTATTGGTTCATCAAAATTAGGCACAAGGTCTGTCCCATCTTTAAAAATTGAGTAAGGAATCTCCACGCAGCTCAGATCGACAGTCTCCCTTGGCAGCCCAGTTCTTACATAGCTCCTGCCTCACTTCCCACTTGGTTCAAATGACTACAGTCTGGCTTCTGCCCAAATCACTGAACTGAAACTACTCAGTCAGAGGTCACTAATGACCTCTAACTACCAAACCCAGTGGAATTCCTAAGTTCTTATCTCACTTCTCTCTGGGCAGCTGAAATCACTAACCCCTCATTCCTCCTGGAAGCTTTTGGTGTCCTGCAGCACTAACACCTTCTGGTCTCCTCTGTGCTCTCTACCATCCCTCTTCTGAATTCTGTGTGGACACACATTTATTTTGTAGATCCTTAAAGTTTGAACAGAATGGAGTTTCCAGGCTTAATCTTCTGTCTTCTCTCCTGGTGATGCTAACTTCAGCTGATAAAAGTCAGCCAATCTTCATGTCCAATCATGTCCTCAACAGGCTCCTCTCCCACCCATCTGATCTGATGGTCTATAAGAAATGGATCCTGTCCCACAAGAACTTCAGACTCAATAAATCCCTAATGAAACATAGACTCTTCCCTTTAAGGTCTCTCTTCTTGTTTATAGCTTCCCATCACTGTCCCTCGACTCAGAAGATGAAGTGATGAAGGCCCGTAAGGCTCTTTCCCTTTTCCTAGCCTCCCCCACAGATCAGTCCCTGAGCCCACCTACTCAGCCCCTAAGTGTGGACACTTTGCCATTCTCCCTGAACCTCTGTCTTCCCTCTGCCACAGCTTCCTCCACGGTCTCATCATCTCCAGAGATACAAACAGCAACTTTCTCACCATGCTCTCCCCTCCTCCAGACCCCAGACACTTCCCATGGTGACTAGGGAAACTGCCCCTAAGCCTAATCTGATGGTAGCCCCATAGCATTCAAAGTCAATTCCAACTCCTCGGCAGGAACCACCCCCCTTCCTGGTTGGCCAACTCCTCCAGCATCACCACTGTAACCAGTATGATGTATTCATGTGATAGGCCCAGCAGTTCAGTTCTCCACATCCTACTACCTGTTTCAGACCCTTGTACCTACAGACACTTAAGATTCAAAATACAAAAATCAGGGAACTGAGGCACAAGGGACCACTATGAGTTTGGGGCCACTCAGCTGAAGTAAATCTTTCCTCACTCACTAGGTGTGTGAAGGCAGGGGCCTATAATACCTGCACTTGGGCGCTTGAGACAGGAGTATCATAAATTTGAGGTCAGACAGGACTATATAGTCAGATTGTGTCTAAAAAAACGACTGAAACCCTCAAGAAAAACTGAATAACTCAGGTAGCGCGTGCTCAGCACTTACTGGTAATTTTGTTTATTCTTCCATGGCACTCAGGCCAAAAGAACACTGAAGAACAAATTAAGAGACATAATATTTATTGTGTTGCCATGGTTTCCAAATTAACAAATAAGAGTTATTATTCCATGTTCCTAGCAACTTCCCTTCAATCCAAAATGTGAGGTATCCTTTTTCTTAATTAGACCTTAACATGTAGTGTGCTTGATAATTTTTTTAAAAAGCTTTGGTATTTGAGAACAAATATTTAAATTTTTCTGAACATAGGCATTAATATGTATTAGATAAAACTAAAACAATAAAATCTAGAAAATATAACATCTTCTCATAATTGTCAAACAACTGTATCTTCTTTTTACTCAGAGACCTTTTGACAGCAAAAACAATCTTACCAAATAAGAAAGGAAATCAAAGGTTAAGAAGTTTAATTACTGAGATCTGGTTACAAACTAATAAATAGCCCAAGAAAAGCAAAATGTAGGATCTGCAATGACACAATCTAACCAAAGGAGGGATGTTGAGTACCAGGTTGAAGTACTGGGGGGGATGGCGGGTGGGGGAGACACACCAGTAATGTCTTCCCATTTACCATACTGGTACTGAAGGATCTGAATGCCAAAGGTGACAGTGAACATCTCAATCGTACCTAGAGAAAATAAAACCTTTAGCGTAATCATGCTCCCTTGACTCCAGACAGCAACAAATCACGGTGAAATACTGAGAGCAATACTGGTCTTCCTGAAGTCAGTGACAAGCAGGCAGGAAGTGACAAGCAGGCAGCAGTGGGTAGTAGCCTGGCAAGGAGTGCTTCAGCTCCATCTCTCTTTCTCCCTTTTCTCCTCAGCTGAGGATAAGGAGGAAACAAAGACTGGCTCAATGCGTGCACTAAGACACCTGAAAGAATTCTGGGTAAAGTCACAACTTAGAGCAGCTCTTTCAGACGATGTGCTAGTAAAGTCAGTAAGCAGAAAGGAGAACATTTTTTTTAACTGGGTAGAAATGGAAAAACATTTACTTCTCATAACTGAAAAAAGTAACTGCTATTTCACAATCACTTACGAATTTTGTGAACCAACATTGAGAACACTTTTAAATTACAAAGAGGAATAACTGACTTGTGAAATTATTTTTTTTCTGACAAACCCAATTTTCACAGAATAATATGAATCAAATACATAAAGCAAAAAAAAAAAAAAAAAAAATGTGTCAAAGATAAAACTCTACCTTGACCTGAAACTCTTTACAACTCAGCCAAAGAGAAGTCACCTTCCCCTCGCCTAGATGATGGCAATCACACTATTCAGTCACTCCAATGTGCCAATAAGATACAAGAATCGAGAATCTGCTAAAGCTACCCCTCGACTTTGAGCTCACAATCTGTGTTCTCAAACCACCCTGTGACATCTCCATGTGGCTGTCTCACGGCCACCTGAAATACAACACATGCCAACATGCAATCATGCCCTCCCCCCATCTGATTCTCCCTACCATCTATCCAGATGTATTCGCCCGAGTCCTGTCTCTGCCACCTATCCATACCTACTCAAGAGCACCAACTACTTACCTCCCCATTCCTACCACCCCCACCACCTGTGGCTCCTGACTCACCTGTGAAACCACTGATGTCTCTTCTCTGATACAATCTCCAGCCTATACTAAGTCACCCTTTTGATCATCCCACTTCCTACACAAACCTTCAGTATCTCCCCACTGTTCTCAGTACAGACTGGTGCTCCTGAGCTCAATCCATCCGAGTCTACCACCAGGGCTTCTGCTCATCACTCCTGTGCTGTGCACTGGGAAGTTTAGCAACATCCTCAGCCTCTACCCACACCTGCAGGCACCTTCCAAATGCCACCCTTCACTGTGACAGACACAAATGTCCACATACATTGACAAACAGCCCAGGGAACAAAACTAGCCCCTAGCTGCAATTACTAGCTTGAATTAGTGTATTTCTCTTTCTTCTCCTCTGTCTCAGCTGTCACCTGAGGCCCTAGATGATGGCATCCACATCTTTTAAGAGGTCAGGAACTATGGGAAATTCCAGCTCTCACCCTTCCAAGCATTATGGACTTGGCAAGGTTACCTGATGTCTCCGTGGCTTATATTCAGCAGATAAAATAGTAATGCATTAAAAGGCCTAGGGCTGTTCACTAAAGTACCTGAGACAGTATATAATAGTAAAAGCTAAATAAACCTTAGCTGCTGCTGTTAGTCCTTGAATTCTATACACTCCTCCAACCTCACAAGCTTACAAAAAGTTCTCTGACACTCCCTCTCCCTTGAGGAATAGCCCTCATCCTTCAAACCTCAGGTGAAAGGCCACTTCCTCCAAGGAAGCCTTCCCAAGGCCCTCAAACATGTCCCTTGTGGCACACTATTTAATGAAACTGTTTACAGTCCTCTCAAAGCACTTAGCAGTTATAAATACACATATTACATGTTTCCTCCATTCTAAGAATCCCAGTGACTATAGCAGACACAGATTTTTTTCAAGACAAAAAGGAATTGATAAGTGTCTGAAATTTGAGGAAGAATCCATTATGTGGTCTTCAGTGTCTATTTCCTCTTTCGAATTGAAGCTCCATGGTAGAATCATACACTCTATACCCTGTAAATGTAGCAGTGTCCATAATAATAGATGCTCAATAAATGTGTGCTGAATAAATATTAAAAGTTCACTTTGCCAGATGTAGTTAACCATGTCTACACAGAGAGCTCCCAGACAGCCAGCATGACACATAAGATCGTGTCTCAAAAATAAATTAAATTAAAAAAAAAGAAAATTATACTTCAAAAAATTAATTAAATAAAACACAAGCTAGGTGGTACCAAATGCCTTTAATCCCAACTGTAGGGAGGAAGAGGTAGAGGCAAGTGGATCTGTGAGTTTGAGGCCAGCGTGGTCTACAGAGTGAGTTTCAGCCAGAATCATATAGAGAGACCCTGTCTCAAAAATAAAACAAACAAATAAACAAAAAACCAAAGTTCATGTTTGTTTTAAAAAGTAACTATACCTTTAAGTGAAAGTTGGAATTAATACACCTAATTCCTGCTAACTATGGTAATCCACACTTTTTCAAACGTTTATTTATTATATGTATGTGAGTACATTGTCACTGTCTTCAGACACACCAGAAGAGGACATCAGATCTCATTACAGATGGCTGTGAGCCACCATGTGGTTGTTGGGAATTGAACTCAGGACCTCTGGAAGAGCAGCCAGTGCTCCTAACCACTGAGCCATCTCTCCAGCTCTGGTAATCCACATTTTAAGAAAGCTTTTGTACTATTTACCATGACCTAAAAATAAATTAATTACTGAGCACGGCAATATTACCATCAGCTCTGACCAGCTCTTATGGATGCCACTCCATAAAGCACTGCTAGAACATGTCTTCTTACCTAAGCCCAATCTACCTCTCCATACCTTTTCCTCGGGCTGTTAATCTATAATCAAGAGCCACAAACTAGTGTTCTCCTAGATGCCTAAATGGCTATTACCTCCTTAGGCAATAAGTGGCAATCCAATAAAGAACAATCAACAAATGAACTTATGAACAAAAAGAATATACACACAAAGGATGATTATTCAGCCACTAAAAAGAATTTAGATTGCCTAAAAGAAAATACAATTGTTAAAAGCAGGAAGACTGCTCTAAAACCTTGTCTTCTGGACATGACAGGGTCTTTGCCACTCAGGAACTCACAGCAGCTGTGGCTGCCTACGCAAGACTTACACAAGACCAAGCCAGTCAACATTGCAGCAAGGACAGGGGAGGTTCTCATGAGGCCCCACCCCAGCTAAAGAGCTATTGGCAACTGACAGCTCCTGGGAAAGGGAGAGTCAGTTTACCCAGGGGTGTGACCCGTGGTAGGCTGCCCATGTTCCAGCAGGTGCACCCACACCCACGTGCACAAAGGCAGCCCTAACTGGACTTAGTGGGGTATTTAAAAACAAAGAAAAAGGACATGAAGTTGGGAGGGAGATTGGATGGGGGTAGTTGGGTGTAATGCGGTATAGAGATAAGCAGAATACATTAAATACATATATGAGATTCTCAAAAATGATAATAAACATATTTATAGAAAAAAAAGCCCATCTTCAATCCTTTCTAAAGGTTTCAATTTCTTCTCAGACTACTCCTTAGTATATATAATTGGTTTTTTAAAAAAAGGTAAATGCCCCCAATATTTTTTTTAAAAAATAGATTTTCTTTGTGTATGCATGTGTGTGTGCATCTGCCTCTGCGTGTGCATGTGCATGTGTGTGTTCCAGGGCACATGTGTAGGGTTCAGTGGACAATTTTGAAAGTTGTCTGCTCAGTATGCTTGCTTGATGAGTAGATACACCAAGGCTGTGTATTCTGCAATATACAATTCTCAGAACAAGTTTTAGTATCAAGAGAAAAAAAAAATTTCCCACCCCCAGGGGGCTGACATTTTTTTTTTAAAGATGTTAGTTCTGAAGACTTTTTTTTCCCCGCTTGTTAAAATTGGTTGTAGTATTTACGTTTCAGATTTTATCCCCTTAGCCTACTTCCTCCCACCACCCAGAAACCTCCCATCCCATCCCCCTCCTCATGCTTCTATGAGGCAGTGACCATACCTACCCCCCCTCACTATCCCCTCCCTGCCCTCACATTCCCCCTACCCCCCACTGTGTGTTCATTTTTTTTTTTTTTTATGGGACCAAGAAACTCCTCTCCCACCTATGTCCGACAAGGCCATCCTCCCCTACATATACCTCTGGAGTCTTGGGTCCCTCCCTATGTGTTCCCAGGCTGGTGGTTTAGACCCTGGGGGGCTCTGGTTGTTTGGTATTGTTGCTTTCCACCTGGGGTCAATAACCCTTTCTGCTCCTTCAGTCCTCTCACTAAGTTCTCCATTGGGAAACCCCTGATCATATCAGTGGTTAATTGTGAACATTGTCCTCTGAGTGTGTTAGTCTTTGGCTGACCTCTAAGGAGACAGCTATATCATGTTCCTCACATTATGCACTTCCAGCCATCCACAACAGTGTTTAGATTAGGTGGCTGTACATGGGTTGAATATCCAGGTGGAATGGTCTCCTGATGGCCCCTCCTGCAGACCTGCCCAAACCTCTGATGTCCTGGAATTCCATCTGGATTCAGTGAAGACACAGCATCAGAGGCTTATCAACTTACTCTTCCCGCCACCCCTCTGCTAAAATCTCAACGCCCTTAACAGCTTGAAGAAGTTAAAGAAGAGTCAGCGCCCCTATTCCCTGAGCTTGGGGACTAATGTGGTTAATAATGGTCTGTCTTTCTAGGGACAAGTAGTGGTTTTGTTGGAACAGGGGGGATTAGCTAGGACTTATTGCATAGCCATAACCTATTGGTAGAAATCTGTATAATTATTATCAAGATGAAGTTATAATTTCTTAAATGGTACAAAATTTACTTTGACCTCAAATTTAAGGTTTTCATTGGTACGAGCCTCTTATTAATATAAAAATGAGATGAATATTGATACGCTCATGGGCATTGTGCCTGTATAACACATTTAGGAATAGAATGCCTAGACCCAGCCCTTTTTTAACTTTTTTAACTGATTTGGGACGGTTAACCTATGAGTTAAGGGACTATAGCAAATTCATGGCTTTGAGTTTATTGTTAGGGTGTTTTCCATATTTTATTTAGAAATAGCTGAGAGGAGTGAACAGACAACAGTCCAGGTTACCTTACATGGATAGTTGGTTTTCAAAACATCAGAAGTCCATAGAACTGACGCTACATATATTTATATATTAATGTTCATATTGATTAGAGACCTGTCTGCTCCTGACAGCTTCCTGTCGTGGATTCTAAGAAGAAATTGAGCATCCTTGGAGTTACTCCAGTTGTGTGGTAACAGCCACTAGGCAAGAATTGCCTCTCTCCATCTACAGACAAATTACTGTCCAGAAAAGGACACACATGCAGAATAGTTGACTGATTATATCTGCCTAGACAGAGTAATCAGTCCTTAATAATCCTGCATCACCAAGGTCTGTCAGATGATTCTGGGCCAGAAAGCTGAAGATTTGATGCTCCAACGTTCGGTAGTATAGGGGCTTTTCAGGTGTTCAGAGGTCTCTATAAATTGGCTAAGTTTTAGAAGCTATGCTTTGTGCTTCCCACAATTATAGTTAACTCAGTCATTCTGGATTTCTGATGGGGTTGAAAACTTATAGCTATTTACAGTAAGAGAAAAGACTTGAGTGGATGGTCGTCAGCTGACATTCATCCTAAAGCCAGGTTCAGAACTAAATGTTTTAGTTAGGATAGATGACAGAGGTGCTGGTTAGTCAACAAAAGGATGGACGGGGTATTAGGACTATCTTGTACCTCACTGGTACAAATTGGCATAATTATGCTCTAATTGTATTTTGAGAGAAAAGTTTCATTTTAACAGGAAGGGTGATGTGTAGGAGGAGTACTGAGAGGAAGAAAAGGAGTAAGAAGAGGAGAAGAAGAAGGAGAGGAGAAGCTAGGTGATGAAAGAGAGAAAGAGGGGGGAGACAGGGAGGCAGATATTCATGTATCTCCACCAGACAAAGATAGTTATTATATCTAGGTTGGTCAGTGGGTTACACCTCTGATTGAACAATTCCAAACTTATAATGCTTATAATTAACATTATTTTAAAACAATGTATAAATGCAAAAAGGAAAAGGGGACATGGGATAGGGGTTTTCTAAGGGGTGGGGGAATGGGGAAAGGGGATGGCATCTGAAGTGTAAATAAAATATCTAATAAAAAATAAAAAAATTAAAAAAAAAAAAAAAGAAAGAAAGTTGTCTTAGTTACAGCTTTACTGCTGTGAAGAGACACCATGATCAAGGCAACTCTTATAAAGGACAAGATGTAACTGGGGCTGGCTTACAGCTTCAGAGGTTCAGTCCATTATCATCAAGGCAGGAGCATGTCAGAGCCCAGGTGGGCATGGTGCAGGAGAAGCTGAGAGTTCTACATCTCCACCTGAAGACCACTAGGAGAAGACTGACTCCCACGTGGTTAAGAGGAGGGTCTGTCTCAAAGCCCACCCCTACAATGACACACTTCTTCCAACAAGGCCACACCTCCTAATAGTTCGGCTCCCTGGGCTAAGCATATTCAAACCACAAGTGTGGTTCTGCTTTTAGTCTTGTTGAAAGAGGGTCTCTCATTCTGCCCTATTATGTACTTCAGGCTAGGAGGCCCTCAAGCTTCCAGGCAATTCTCCTACCTCCTGCTTCCATCTGATTGCAGATATGAGAGGATTACAGATGTGTGCTACCACATCTAGCTCTGTATAATCTCCAGGACCTGCACCTGTCAGGCTTGTGAGACAAGTGCACTGACCATTGAACCCTCCCCACGTCCACCTTCAACTGTGAAACAAACACTTTAGTAATTTTAATTTTTATCTAAAGGTATGTGAGTTATTTAAATACTTAAGGCCACTATAAAGGACTATTTTTTTCATTTTTTAAAATATCTTTTTCAGCCAAAAATATCTGGCTTCTACTATTAAGTAATTGTATAGCCAGTTTTTGATAACTTTTCTTTATTTCAATACTGTCCTACTTAGTTTTAGTTAATGTTGCTTCAAATACTATTCTACAAAATTTGACTTCTTCACTAAAATGCTTGCTAAATAAGCATGAAGCCCAGAGTTCAATCACACAGAACGCACATTAAAAAGCTGTGCATACCTATAATCCCAGCACTGAGTACATGGAGAGACAGGAGGGTCCCTGGGGCTTGCTGGCTACCTGTCTAGATAAACTGCCAGCTCCAGCTCCAATGAGAGAGCCTGTCTCAAAAATATTAGGCAGAAGAGTGACAGGGTGCGGAGGGCAAAAGCCCTGATGGGCAAGCCTATGATGTCAGTCTGAGTCCAGACCCCATGGGTAAAGAAAAGAAATGACTTCTGAATGCTGTCACCTGACCTCCACCAGCACACTGTGGCTGGCATACACACACACACACACACACACACACACACACACACACACACAATCAAATAAAAAAGGAGCAAAAAGCAATTAAAGAAGACACTCCATATCAACCCCTGGCCTCCACATTTTTACACATAGACACATTATAAAAAAATAATTCTTAAAAGGGTGTGGTGATACAACTTCGAGTTTACCATGGGAGTGGGGACAGTATAAAGTCAGTAGAATCAGAAGTTCAAGGTCTACATAGGGACTCTGAGGCCAGGCTAGGCTACATGAGGAAGAAACTTTTAAATGCCAACAACAAAAAAGTTCAAATTAAAATAGCAAGGGGATATTACTGCCATCTTGCCTGATTGAAAAGGTTTTTAATAGTTGTATATACACTTGCTTGCTCTCTCTCTAAGTTATATATATATATATATATATATATATATACACACACACACATATATATATATACATAAAAGTTCACCCTTGTAGAGTATATAATGTAGTGCTTTTAGTATAATCACAGAATTGTTCAATCATCATTATTACCAAAATCCAGAAGGTTCCATTATCATCTCAATAAAGAAACCCATATACCTGAGCAGTTACTCCCTAATGCTCCTAGCTCTGGTATCACAATCCACCAACTTCTATGGATTTGCCTATGCTAATATTTCCTATAGATAAAATCACAATTAAAATATTATTTATCAAAACCTAAGCGCAAATCTGCAGCTACACTAAGAATCTGAAACACAGGTAGAGCCTCAGGAAGGCCCTGGCTGAGAGCTCTTCTAAACATCAACTACACAGAAGATGCTGCAGAGATTCAGAAAGCATCAAATCTTCCTTCCTCTTGCCCCTCCTTTCCCCTGTTATCAGCAAACTGAAACAAAAACTTCCTAGAAGCTGTTAGTATCTAAAGGATGAAACACAAAAGTTCCAGCATAGCCCAGCATAGCCCAGGATGCAGCGTGGTTGTTGCTGAGCTTGCCTAGCATGCACAACGCCCTGGGATCCAGCCCCAGCATCACACAAGCCACATATGGTAACACACTCTTGTAACCCCACCAATGGGAGGCGGAGACAGGAGGGTCAGACGGCATCCTTTGCTATATAGGGAGTTCAAGGCCAGCCTGGGCTTCATGAGACCCTCTCTCAAAAACAACAACAATAGATACATAGATAAATGGATGGATGGATAGACAGACAGACAGACAGACAGACAGTCAAACAAATATCAACAACAATGTTTCAAAAGGCAATCTTGGATTGAAAATCTGAACAAACACCCTTAAGGGCAGTTTCTGAGAGCTACATTTACCCAAATGTACATTTACTGAGCTACAAAGCTCAGTGAGTTGTATCACTGTTCTCAGACCTCCAAGATTCTAAGCAGATGCAAAGCACATAACTAGTAAAAAATTAATTTCAGATGAATTCTCAGAAAATCAAATCAGAAGGGATACAAATCTAAGTACATTTTACTAAGACAGATGATGTGAAAGGCCAGGCATTATGTCTTGTTCCCAGCAAATACCCCACAGCTAGCTGACAAGCAAATGTCTGCTCCATCACCACCACCACCCACCCCCCCAGCATCTATGAACATCATTTGTACACTTTAGCACACACCTCTCTGGCGATGTTACTCAAAGCTTCATCTTCTGCAGAAAATCGATCCTTCACTGGTGTTCTTTTCCTTCCAGAACCAGGAGTCCCCATCTTGTTTTTTTAAATAAATGTTTAACTCTGAAAATGAGTTTACTTGTGTTCAGCACTGAAATAAACAAAAACAGTAAGTTAGGATGTTTTCATCTCGGAGTCTTAAGGCTTAAACATGCAACTTAACACTGCAATTCTATTTCTTCTCAAAGAAATCAGTGAGCGAATTCCTTTCCCCACTACCAAATTATTTCAGTGCATTTTAGAGTATTTAAATTTATGTCAATTGCCAACTTACTAATGTCACTAAGCTATTCACAATAACCTATGAGAATGTTATCTTAGCTCAGAAAACTGTAATCAAAATGTAATTATACCTAACAATATAAAATTAATATGGCTTTTTCTAAAATCTATTTCCAGTCAAGAAAGATGTTTCATAAAAGTCATTCAGTCTGACGTTACAGACTGCATGAACGCATGACTATATGCAGAATGCATGGCAAGCTGCATACAGCCCCTTCTTCTGAATACACTGGTGAAAAACAGCTCATGTAACCCAGCATCCAGTAAGTCTACATATTTTTCCTAATTTTAATAAGAGAAACTGGAGACATTTCATTACAATATGACACACCAAGATCCCCCGAGTTAGTTTGCCCCATTAGAACAGGGCATGTTAAAAATACAAGTGACTTTCATGTACTTGAATTCACTTGACTCAAGACAACTGAGCAAAACCACCACACCAGAAGTGTTCTCCCAGCGACAGGCCAGGCCAGTCCTATCTTTTCTGACTTCTCGTTGCCTTGAGCTGACCTCCATATTTTTAGAAGATTTGAGTAACTGACTAAATGTATTCCATGTACCACCACATGTATGGCTGGAACCAAGGCGGACAGAAGAGGGCATTCATTTCCCAGAACTAGCTCCAGACTGTTGTGAGCCACCATGTAGGTGCTGGAAACTGAACTACCCTGGGTCCTCAGAAAGAGCAGAAAGAGCTCTTAACTGCTGAGACATCTCTCCAGTCCCAAACTGGCTTATATTTGTCGATAAAAGCAGATGCCAGGACTAGTGGCACCCACTTCTAATGCCAGCACTGGAGATACAGAGGCAAATAAGTTCCTCTGAGTTTCAGGCCAGTCAGAGCCACACAGTGAGACCCTTTCTCAAAATAAATAAATAAATAAAACCAAATAATTAAGACTACTATAGCAAATTTATCTAGATAATCACATTTGAATATAAGCAAACAAATTTTCCGGTCTGAAAGAAACAGCTGATAAATTATTTCTAAGTACAGATTAGTTGCCCTAGAGGTCTCCAATCTTTCTCCATGAAGGCTCAAATGAGGCACAATTAATGCAGGCATGTAATAAACTATTAAGTATTCCAGAAATCTTTAAAGTACCTTTAATTACCTCTTTTACTTATGTAACTTATAAAACTGACAAAGGCCACTCCTCATCTTTATTTACAATTTAGACTATGCTGTTTTACAGTCCTGAGGCTGAGCCCAGTGCTGCATGCTAGACACGGCAAGGACTACCTGAATGAGCGACATGCTCAGGCCCCTTTTCTCTCTGTCTCTGGAGATGGGTCCTCACCAGGCTGCCCATCTCCTTAGCACCTGAGGTCATAGGACTCCATTACTGTGTTGGCAATAGTTTTAGGCTCTAGCTAAACAAAGGGAGCCTTAGGTTATCTTCGTCAGTGCACACAGGTAAGAGCAAAAGTCAAGTCAAGACTTTTTGTTGACTCAAGGAATGATTTGTAAAAAATTAAAATATTTTTAACTATAATCATTTTATTATGAGAAACATTTGTATAATGAAAAGAGAAATCTGTAAGGTATTTTATGATATTTGAAGCCTCCTTCCAAGGATGTAGAGGAATACCTGAGTTTGGGGATGGTTTGGGGCCTTGTAGTTTTCAGTCTCCTTAGCAGAAGGCAGTCAGTCTACACAAAAACAGAACTAAAGAAACTATTCAACAGCACACTTAACATCTGTGCATTTATCTCCTAAATAAATCTTGCCTCAAAAGAAAAAAAGATTTCTATACAATTTTGAAACTCAGTTAATGATGTACACACGAAAATGTGTAGTGTTTGAGTGTACCAGCATCTGCTACTAATGTCTGCAACAGCGAAGAGCAAGCGAGGAATCCCGACACTGGGCTCACTGCACTCAGTTACAGCTATCAACTATTTCAACTTGTCTGTATAGTCTAAAACTGCTGTATTGTTTAAAAGTTTTTAATAGTATATTTGGGGAAAATAATGGTTGAGAAATATGAATGACTAGCTCAACAAAAGGCATGGGAATTAGAAATTATGCTTTTTTGGAATTATACTTTTTAATCATTTGATTTGAAGAGGGAAAAAAAGTAAAGGTAATTTCATACAAATAGTTACATATTAACTTTAAAAAACCATTGGCAAAAAGAATTGGTTCAAGACATCAATCCTACCAACATGCTATTCTATAAACAAACAGTAATTGCAATTTTTGTAATAATCAGTTATCAACTGTAGAAAACCCAAAGTGAGATTAACACGAGTAAGTCATATGCAAAATACATAGAAATAAAAAGTACATCAAGAAACTTTTTTTTTTTTTTTTTTTTTTTTTTTGGTTTTTCGAGACAGGGTTTCTCTGTGTAGCCCTGGCTGTCCTGGAACTCACTCTGTAGACCAGGCTGGACTCAAACTCAGAAATCCACCTGCCTCTGCCTCCCGAGTGCTGGGATTAAAGGCGTGCGCCACCACCACCCAGCATCAAGAAACTTTAAAAAGGTACAAAAGATTTCAAAATGTAGCTGGGCCTGGTAGCACACCAGCCTTCAAGTTCAAGCGTTATGGGTACAGAGTGAGAGCCTGTCTCCAAAAGAAGAAAGAAAGAAAGAAAGAAAGAAAGAAAGAAAGAAAGAAAGAAAGAAAGAAAGAAAGAAAGAAAGAAAGAGAACGAGCAAGCCAGGCAGTGGTGGCACATGCCTTTAATCCCAGCACTTGGGAGGCAGAGACGGGAGGATTTCTGAGTTCGAGGCCAGCCTGGTCTACAGAGTGAGTTCTAGGACAGCCAGGACTACACAGAGAAACCCTGTCTCCAAAAACCAAAAACCAAAAAAAAAAAAAAGAAAGAAAGAAAGAAAGAGTATATGAGCCAAAGCCCAGGACGGCACAGAATAAGAAAAGGAGAAGACTGAGTATAACCTCATCCTCTAAAGAACATGAGCACCTAATGGTTTTGCTAGGCTCACACTGTATGAAGCATAATGCCTGCACTCTACAGGGTTAGCCTGAGAACTGTAAAAATGACTTTTAAAGTCTTGTGGTCTGAACATACACTATTCTCTATACCCAACATACAGATAATCTGTCCACTTCCTCTCCTCATAAGATGGCATGCCAATGGTCACATTTCCTTCCTTGCCAACATGCTGTTCTATAAATGAACAGTAATGGCAATTTTTATAATAATTGGTTATCAACTGTAGAAAACCCAAACTTGATGTACTTTTACCAACAAATGCACTCTCTGAACCCTGACAGAAAACTACTTTCTAGTGTTGTGCAAATGACCTTCTTTCTCTATGCCTCTATGCCTGCTGAAGTATCTCAGAGGATGAAATGATGGAAAAAATTATAGTATTAAAGACGGAGACTTAAAAATAAAATAAACGAAAACAAGAAAAGGTCTAGGAAGACAATTCATGGGGTCAGAGTCTTTAGTGTGCAAGCATGAGGACATGAGTTCAAATCCCTAGCATCCTGTTAAAAATAAGTGGGCATGGCTTTGTGCCTGTAACCTTAGCACTACAGGAGGTGACAAGAGCCAGCCTGGGGTTTGCTGGCTGCCACCCTAGCAGGTTCAGCAAGAGACCATGCTTCAGAGAAATAAGATGAAGAATAAGAGAAGGGCACCCCAGGCATCCTCCTCCTGTGCATTACTCCACACACATGTGCATTACTACACACATACACACATACACACACACACACACACACACTAATAATAATAAGTTACAAATAAGTGAAATTGAACCACATAACCAAGTAACAAAGAACATCGCTGAAAGCAAAAACAAGAGAGAAATATATAATTTAATTTTTTATACAATTAATATGGAGGTTTGAAATTAAAGGCTTTTTTTTTAATGTCATGTAACTTTACTTGTTCTATATTTTAGAAATACTTGCTATTTTTAAGGCATGCCTTTAATCCCAGCACTCAGGAAGCAGAAGCAGGCAAACTCTGAGTTTGAGGACAGCCTGGTCTACATTACAAGTTCCATACCAGCCAGGATTACATAGTGAGATGCCCATCTCAAAACAAACAAACAAATAAAAGGAAAACCTACCAAGAATTTGCAAGGCATTTTTTCTAATATCTGTCTATTCACCTTTCTTAAGATTATTTTTATTTGTGTATGTACATACATAAGTGCATGTGCTCCAAACACATGAGTACATGTGCCTGTGGAGGCCAGAGACTCTTTGATCCCCTAATACTGGAGTTACAAGAGGTAGGGAACCTCCTGATGTGAAAGCATCGAGCCAAACGTAGGTCCTCTACAATAGAAGCACACACTCTTAACTGATGAGACACCTCTGCAGTGCCTCCCTCCATCCATCCATCTTTAATGATGTTCTACAAAGGAAGGAAGAAGTATGGGCTGGAGAGATGGCTCAGCAAGGAACAGCACTGGCTACTCTTCCAGAGGACCCAGGTTCATTACCCAGGTCCAATACTCACATGATGGTTCATAAACTTCTGTAATTCCACTCCCAGAAGATCAGATGCCCTTTTCTAGCCTTTGTGCACACTGTATACTCATGGTACCCAGATATACATGCAGGAAGCACACTCATACACATATAAAGATAAAAGTTATTTTAAGGAAGCACTATTTATTTTTCTTTTGTCTCTTCTTTTAGTTGTGTATACAAGAAACCATTGCCTATCCCAAGGCTATATTTACTCCTGCTTCTATGATTCATTAAGTTAATTTCTGAATATGGCATGAGGCAGGGATCCAATTTTATTCTTTTACATGTGAAAATCTACTTGTCTTGGCACCATGTACTGAAAAGACTAGTCTTTCTCTAGGAAATTATCATACCACCCTTATAAAACCCTTATCAGCTGGTAAGCCAGAATGATTCCACGGGTTTAAGTGCTTGCCAAGCGAGCTGGACAACCTGTGTTCAATTCCCAAAACTCATGTAAAGGTGCAGGAGAAGACCAAGTCGCAAGCACTGCCCTCTTACCACCACACCTGCACCTAGCATGCCCACACACTCTACCCATCCATCCACACTAATAATAAAAGTCAACACAATTTTTAATCTCCTAGCTATAAAAGTACAGGCAGATAGTGGGATAAGGAGTTAACCTGGTTCTATTCTATCAATCTATATATTTTTCTTTATACTGTACTACATCAACTTCATTACTGTGGCTTTGTATAATTGTTAAAATTAGAAAAGTGAGTCATCCAACTTTTATCTTGTTCCTTTAAGATTTTTGGCCTGAGAGTCCTGTGCACTTCCATGTAAATTTTAGGAAGTTTGTCATTTTTTTGGAAGAAATAAATGCACCCTGAATTATAAAAGCAATTACAAGGACTCTATAAATCAGTTTGAGGACTACCTTAGCAATATTAAGCCCCAATCCCAAAGTAACGGGATTCTTTCAGTTATTCTGTCCTCCTTATTTTGCCATGCGACATCGTGTTTTCAGTGTGCAGGTCTTGCATTTCTTTATTAAGTGCATTCCTAAGTCACAAGTATCATTTAGAAGCTCAAACAGATAAGAAAATTTCTATAAATTGTTACATGTGACAGAAAATTATCACTGATAACAACAAAAAAAAAGGTTGTGAAGTTAGAATCAAAGAGAAGGAGTCAAGGGAAAGCTCTGAAGTCCACCTGTAGTAGAGCTGAGGGTGGGTAGGTGGGAAACTGTACATTTTCAAACACAGTACAAGCAAGGTATGGTGGCACACAACTATAATCCCAGTACTTGGGAGGCTGAGACAGGGCTGTGGCAACAAGAATGACACCCTTTTAGGTCTCATACAAGTGAGGCCCATTTCTGCTTGGACATCTATGGCCTCCAAGCACACTGGCACTCATATGTACTTTCCAACACAGACACATACATATAATTAATAGTTTTAAACTAAATTAAAAAGATTAATAATGAAGAAAACAAAATTAGGGGCTAGTAAGATGGCTCAGCAGTGAAGAGCACTGGCTTTCTTCCAGAGGTCCTGAGTTCAATTCCTAGCAACTACATGGTAGCTCATGACCTGGTCCTCTTCTAGCATATAGGTGTATATGCAGACAGAGCACTCATACATAAAACAAAACAAAAAATAAATAAATTTAAAAAAACAAAATTACATGAGTAAATATGATTGCTCCAATTTCTTTTTAATCTATAATAAAACAAAACAGAAAATGGAGCAAACTGAGACTAATAGCCTAATGTCACACTGATCAATATCATGTAATAAATGGCTGTTTCAGAAAACGCAAGGGAAACAAAAAAAGGCAAATGTAATATGCCTTTTCAGATGGAAAATGGCATATAAACCAAGCCAGCAAATGTATTAAACTATGCACATATAAAACTGCACAAGACAATACATTCCTATTTTCACCATTAAGTTTTAAATACTGCTGATTAAAGCATCACCTCACAGCTGTACCAGAGCTACTTCCTAGATGAAAAGCATGAACTCGGGCTGGGAAGACAGCTCAAAACCAAGTCCTTGCTGTAAAAGTGTGAGGACAGGAGTCTGGGTTTCCAGCAGCCATGTAAAAGACAAGCTGGGGCAAGCTGGCTAGCTAGACAGGTGATCAGCAAGCTCCAGACTCCCAGACAGACACTGCCTTAACACATAAGACAGAGAATAACAGGGGACACCTGACTGTTTCAGTCTCTAACCTCCACATACATGTACACACACACGAATACCACACATACAAAATACACATACAGAAAGCAACAATAAACTTATAATAACCAACTTTGAAACTATAACAATAAACTGAATAGAGGGGACATCTGGTCTATAAGAACTGCTGACTAAAAATTCTGTACCTTGTTCACAGTTTTGACTGGTTGTGGTGCTAGGCATGGAAGCTACAGCCTTGTATATCTAGGTAAGCACACTATGGCCAAGCTGCCTACCTAGGCCCTTTACCCACACTTTGTGTCACACAGCCAATGCACAGCAAGAGGCACAGTAAATGTGGACGAGTGAGAACTAGTGACCTCACTGAAATCAGCTTTGTGTGCCGTTTATCATAGACAAATTAGAGCCTAAAGGTGTAATTTCTATAATGAGATAGAGAAGTTGAGTAGAAAGACAGCTAGAGGAGTGATGGTACAGAGCTGGAGACCTTGGGTCTTGACCTAGAGCACTAGAGGGATTGTGGAGATCCTCCCTTCAGTTAGTTTGATTTTTTAAATTCCATATTCAAAGTTTAACATATACACATATAATCATAATTTCAAACATAGATTGCTGATGTTTTGATGCCTCTAAAATAAAAAGCTGAAGACCAGAGAGATGGCTTAGTGGGTAGGAACTTGCACCAAGCATGGCGACCTGAGAAGAATGACCGAGACCCACATGATGGAGACAGCCAACTCTTCTACATACGTACATCAGACACAAGAGTACAACAAATAAGCTCACAAATAATGTAAAAAAAAAAAAAAGGAACATCTGAGTTAGATCCAGTTACACAGAAAGAGTAACCACAATCACTTCATTTACTTCCTTAAACTCCAATAAATCCTAAATTTTGAGGCATGGGTGGCAGTCAGAAGCTGTAATTTAAATTAAATATCTAAGATGCATAAAGCTAAGTGGAGAAAGGTTAACTGTGGATAGCCAGCAGTGACTGTTTCAGCATAAGGACCTATAAAGAGTGACTCCAAAAAGAAATAAGCAGTCTGACCTCTACAGAGCTGTGTAGCATCTCTAAGTGGCAGGCATGAGGGGCAGCCTCCCGCCAAAAAAAAATCAACATCACTTTTAAGGTCTCTATATAATATGCAGTTAGACCTCCAAGACTCTATCCACAGCCAAGCCAGAAACAAAGATTACATATTGTAGATATTTCTGTAACATGTCCATTAGAGGTTACACACAAAGACAGAAAACAGACCCTGCTTCCCAAGCCTAGAGGGAGGGAAGTGAAGGCAATGGTTTCTTCTGGAGGTAATGAAAAGGCTCTGGGATCAGACAGTGGTGGTGTTGGCTACACAGCTCTGTAAATGCACTAAGAACCATTGTGAGGACTATCACTTTAAATGGGTAAATGTTGTGATATGTATATTTTACCTCAGTAAAGAAATAAAGGATGGTGGTGCTGCATGCCTTTAGTTCCATCACTCAGGATGCAAAGGCAGGTAGATCTCAGTGAGTTCAAGACCAGTCTGGTCTACAAAGTGAGTTCTGGGACAGTCAGGTCTAGAAAAACCCTGCCCCCCCAAAAAAATTAATTAATAATAACAATAATAGCAATCTCTTAGACAAGTTGGCAAATGAAGTTCAGAAAATCTCACAGAAGAACAAAAAAAAAACAGAAAATAAAGAGTCAAAATTTAAATAAGCACTGGGAGTAGGGTTTGCAATGCTAACATGTGAGAAACTGAGGAGAGAAGAGAGAAGATGAGAGAGAGGCTATTAAAATGTTTTATCAAATCAAAGAGGACAAAAGACCTGAGCACACAAGAAATAACACAAATGAGGAGCATTAGGGGTCCTCAGTGGGATGACTGATATTCCAGGAAAAAACAGGAAGCCATATAATTCAAAAAACCTAACAGGACAGACCACTGTCATTACTAGTCTACCAGTCTTTGGGACATCCCTTTAACCTAAATCCAGTCCAGGTTGTTTAGTTCACCTTGACCCCATCTTGAGTTTTCCTGTAGTCCCTTTCTCTAATGCCTGGAAAAGCTGATCTACTTCACAACAGGGTATTTAACTTTTATCTATCCCTGACAACTAGACCATGATGAACTCTGAGGCAAAACCATACATACATAGTAGTCTGCTTCCCTGACTACCTTTTTTCCAGGTATTTACCAATCCCTTGTAAACATTTCGGCTACAATAAATGACTAGATTATGATGAGCCCTGTGTTTCTCAGAACTCATTAACAAGTTTTCCCAAAAACATACCCACCAAGGGCTCAAGGAAGACTTCCAATTTTACTCTCCGGAGCCTTCATCTAAGTGGGAAAGATGGACTTTCCTTCCACGGCCACTTGGTTGTCTGAAGCCCAACAATATATCACACAAAAAGACACACCATGGCCAAGACTGGTTCCCATTCACCAAACTGCTTCCCTTTTCTGCCTGGACTAAGAATTACATTATGTTCTTATCCTTTCCTGGAGTAAGCACAGTCATTTCATTGCATTCTTGACAATATAATGTGGGCAAGAACAAACAGGGTCCAGGCCTGCTATCAAATGTCCTGAAATCTACCACACTCCCTCTCTTTAGCCTGGCATCTGCCAGGCAGATGCAAAGCACCAGTGAAGCCCTCCAAGGCCCTAAGGGGTAAGAGTCCCTAGAGCTAAACTCTTCGGGTGCTTATGGAACAGATTAAATCTCTGCCGGCTTTCCAGCTTACAGTAGACAAGGATGTAAATGTGAGAAGAAAAAAAAACAAGGCTTGGCTGTATTAAGACTTAGGGACTGTTAAAGTGGCCAACCTGAGTCGTGGATATCACGCAATGGTAGAACACTTGCCAGACATGCAAAAACCCTGGGTTCAGTCTCCAGCACCACAAAAGCAATTAACCTGTTCTGAAACACTCATCAGGTGATACAGGTTTTCAGTTTTTCAAAATGAAACTGCACATTGGGTAGGAATGCATACATACAAGAGTGATGGAAACTTCAGGAGTTGGGACACCACTGATGTATAAAATGTAACTGTGACCAGGTGGAGGACAGGAGGTGCCAGGAAAAGAAATCCTGAGGGACCATCCCAGATATCTGTCATACATAATTTCTTAGATTAGTAGTAAGAATACTGATGTTCACTTTATTCTTTAACCATTTTGTTTTATATTTTTCTATATTCCTTAAACTAGCTGCTACTTATGTTACCTGCTGATAAATACAGTAAAATCTGGAAAAAATGAAAAACTGCTGGAGGATATAGGTGGAAGTGATAGATAAGCAGAAAATTATGCAAATTTTTAATAAAAAGAAAATATAATATACAGCTTAGTAATAAACAGTATCTTATTATAATGTAATCATCAATTATTGACTTCAGAATTGAAATGCTACAAGGAGGTAAAGTAGGAGGTAAAGAAGCAGTGAACGCTGGGGATGATTCATACATTCCATTCCCAGCACATGGGAAGCTAAAGAGGCTCACCATTGGTTAGAGGCCAGCAAGAGCTATATAGTAAATTTAGGACAGCATGAATTAGAGTCAGACCCAGACTGGGGGAGGAAGGGACAATCACAAAGTAACAATCAAACCAACAATAATTCTGAAAACAGTAACATTTAAAAACATATTACAAAATAATTAAACCAAAAGCAATTCTGAAGACAGTAACATTTAAAAACATACATTTCTTTAAACAAAGAAGGTATATTCAATGTATCATTTTGTAACCAGCTATAAGAAACAAATTCTTAGATGGCTCCCTCCGTACCTGAATGTCTTTTCTAGTATTAACACCATTGTGTAAATATCACTGATACATGAGGCCTATGGGTGAGACCTGAGATTTACTTCTAACCAACAAAGAATGGCCAAGGTCACAGGATGGCACTCCTGTGACTGTGTTACATTATGTAAGACTGTGGTGCTAGCTGATTGCTGCATAGATTCCCATGGTGGCTTGATGAAATACAAGAACTGCAAACAACTGCAGGCTGCCCAGGAGCTAGCTGACAGCAGTCTTTAGGAGTAAAGTGATCTCCAGTTGAAGAAGCCTCAGTGCTAAACCACAAGAAAACCAATTCTGGCAACAACCTACATGATTTGGAAGTGGATTTTCCCCCAGTTAAGTCTCCAGGTGAGACTCAGCTGAGTCAACACCTTCAGTATGGCCTCACTCAACACACCGAAGAGGACCCAGCTCAACCAGTCTCAGACTCCTGCCACACAGCAACAGGAGCAATAAAAGACATGCTGTCTTAAACTCCTAAATTTGTATAATTACACACAGTAGTTCCAACCTTTAAATCTTTCAACAACAACAAAACCTAAGCAAAGTTAGAAAATATAAAAACGAATGCAAGCACATGGTGGGGCATACCTTGGAGATGGGAAGGGGAGGAGGGAGTGGAAAGGGAGAGAGATAGAGAGAGGGAGAAAGGCAGAGAGAGGGAGAGAAAAGGAGAAAGAGAGAAAGAGAGAGAAGGAGAGAAGGAGAGAGGGAGAGAAGGAGGGAAAGAGGAAGAAAGGGGGGAGAGAGAGAGAAGGAGAGAAGAAGAGAGATTTGTTTCTAAATATCAACAATCCAAAAGGGAAATTCAAAAAGCAATTCCATTGATGATAGCATTAAAAAGAATAAAATACTTAGGAATAAACTTAACCAAGGAAGCAAAAGATATACATTGCAAATACTGGAAAAGAAAAATTAGGAAAACATAAGTTAATTGAAAGACACCATTCATGTTCACAGAGCGAAAGATAGCACTATTAAAACTGCAAAACTGGTCAAGAGAATCCACAAATTCAGTATAATCCTGTCAAAAGCCCAGTGTGCTGGGTCATTTTAACTGACAACCTGACACACAGGGGAAGACAGTCTTAACTGAGAAACTGCCTAGCTTGGGTTGGCCTGTGGTGTGTCGGTGAGGAGATTACCCGACTCAGTCCACTGCCAGGGGTGGGCCCTGAACTCCATTAGAATGAAGCAAGCTATCAAGCAAGCAGCTCAGCAGCACGGATATATTCATTTCCTACTCTGAACCATAGGTATAATGTGGGCTGTAAGTTCCTGCCTTGACTTCCCCATAATAACGGACTGTGATCTTGAATTTTAAGCCAAATAAACCCTTTCCCCTCGATCCTTCTTGATCTAAAATTTTACTACAAAACTATAATAATTAAAATGGTATGTTACAGGCATAAAGTAGACCCATAGATCAGTTAAATGGCCCATATATAAATTCTCACATGTATGGTCAAATGATTGTCAACAGAGGTATCAAAACCAGCCAGAAGAGAATAGATCATCTTTCCAATAAATAGTAGTACTAGTAAATTCATAACTGAATACAGTCAGACCCTTTAGATTACACAATATACAAAAGTTAACTCAAGGGCTTGAGAGACAGCTTGTGTGTGAAAGGCTAGGCTCATCACCAAAATATCAAAAGTTAACACATGATGCATCAAAACCTAAGTATATGAACTATAAATCTTTGCAAAGAAAACACACAGGAAAATCTTCATGACAGGATTTGACAAACATTTCTTGTCAAATTTGACAAACATTTCTTGTCAAATTTGACAAAATGAAAGTTAATAAAAGAATAGGCAAACTAGATTTCACCAAATTTAAATTCTGTACATCAACACCCACTATAAACAGTAAAAAAGGCAATCTAACAAAGAAAACACTTGTAAATAGGGTTGCTATCTAGGATATATAAGGAACTAAAGCCGGGCGGTGGTGGCGCACGCCTTTAATCCCAGCACTTGGCAGGCGGATTTCTGAGTTCGAGGCCAGCCTGGTCTACAGAGTGAGTTCCAGGACAGCCAGGGCTACACAGAGAAACCCTGTCTCGAAAAACCAAAAAAAATAAAAATAAAAATAAAATAATAATAATAATAATAATAAGGAACTAAAACTCAGTAACAAAAACAAATTAAGGGCCAGTAAGATGGCTCACAGATGAGAAAGTATTTGCCACCAAGCCTGATGATGACCTGAGTTTGATCCCTCAAACCCACATAAACACAAGAGGAAAGAATCTCCACAAAGCTGTTCTCTAACCTCCACATAAATGCTGTGAGCGTATGTACACACACCTAGATTCGGAACCTCACATCGTGCACATGTGCGTGTGCGAGTAATAATATAATTACTGTTTTAAAAGACTGTGAAGCTAGAGATACAGTTAGCACTTAAGAGTACCAGCTGCTCTTCCAGAGAACAGAAGTGTGACTGTCAGCACCCACATGAAGCTAACAACAACCATCTTTAACTCAGCTGCAAGGGTATCTGATGTCATGTGGCCTCCTTCCAAGAGTACTGCATGGACATGGTGCACAGCCGTACATAAGCAAAACATCCATACATATAAAAGAAAATAATTTTTAATTAAGAAATGGGCCAGGTAGGTGGCAGACATCTTTAATCTCAGCACTAGAGAGGCAAAGATAAGGTCAGTATGTTCTACAAAGACAGAAGTGGCTAATAAATGCACAAAAAGATACTACACAATATCACTAGTAATTAGGAAAATACAAACCAAAACCACAATGAGATATTCTTCACAAACTCATTAAGATGGTTTTCATGAGCAAAAACAAAGAAAGAAAATTTATAGAAAAGAGAAAATAACAAGTGTTGGCAGGCAGAGTGTACGTCCACTCTTGAGAGAAACTGAAGTGGTAGAGCCATTGTGGATAACAGCATGGTGATTTTCAAATATTCAGACATAAAATCAGCAGGATCCAGCATTTTCCTTCCTGGTTACGTACACAAAATAACGAACTGGGACTTGAATGCATAGTCATATACCTATGTCCTTGGCAGCATTATTCACAATAACCAAAAGGTAGGAGACCTAAATGGTGATCAACAGAAGTCAAATATACATGCTACAACATGAATGGTTTTGATGGCTTTATGCTAAAAATAAAATAAGTCAAACACGGAGAGCAGATATGTGAGTCCACAGATATGTTTGGCACCTAGAGTAGAGTACTTAAATCATGGAGACCAAGTAGCACAGTGGCTGCCAAAGGCTATAGGGAGTGAGCAGCTACAGTCTGATGGGCAGCTTTCAGTTTAAGATGCTGAAAATCTCCGCAGATGGATGCTTCGGTGGCTGCACCACACTCTGATGCACTGTAATGCCACAGAATTGTACAATTACACACGGTTTAGGGGTTAGGGTGGAGACCAGCGGCAGAGGGTTTATGCAGCATGTGCAAGGCCCTGGACCCAGTCCCCAGCACTCAAAAAAGGGGTAGAGGAGAGACATACATTGCATATATCTTCCACAATAAAAAGAATGGAAAAGGTCAATATGACAATGCTATTTAAGTTTTACCACAATCGAAAAAAATAAATAAATAAAACTAGGTGGATTGCAAGGAATGAATTTGGCAAGACAAGGAGACAATGGCCTCAGTTCCTTAATTGTCCACACAGATAAAGCATTATCCATGACATAGAATCGGGGTGAGTAGAGAGGTCTATTTGAAACTGAAATATTTATCTTTAATCCTACAACTACTAAACCACTTAGCTGGAGTACTTAATTTTTTTTAAAAGGTAACAACACGTGTTTGCTAAATCTATTCAATTTTTATTAAACATAGTTAAACTGTTTAACAGGAAAATAAGTATCTTAACATCTTATTGTTTGTTTAACTTTAACTCCTAGCTGTTAAAATGTTTCTATGTGAAAGTGGGGACTACAGAAAGAATAACTGCCTAAAGAAAACAGCCTAAAAATTCAGTTTTCAAAAGCAATAGACATATCCATTACATCAAAACTAGTTTAAAAAGTGGAGCTCCTATGAAGAAACCCTAAGACATACACAAGGTCCAAAATGAGAGCAATGGAAACTGAGTTTGGGATCGTGTCCTGGTGTTGCAGGGACACGGAGCAGCTCGCTTCTCGGGAAATAAAACACCTTGATATGCACTTAAAGTTTTCTCCCAATTCTTGACCATTCTCAGCCCACCAAGTTCTCTTTTTTGTTTTGTTTTATTGTTCTAGGGAAGAAATCAAGATAATAAGAATAAACCAAATAACAGGGAAAAAAAAATCTATTGCTCACTTCTTACATTAAATCCTAAAGACATCACCATGAAATACTAATGACCCCAAAAGTAAATACCCTGAGGTGATAACCTAAAGTAACACAAACCCAGCAACCATCTGTAGATTCACACCTATAAGGTATAGCTACAAGCTGAATCCTTCAGAAACCCTTGACTGTGGAACAGCTCAGCAGTGAACCAGGAGGTGAACCTTGGTCAGAGGGTGTAACAGTTAAGTTGTTCAACAGCTTTCTAGTCAAAGAAGTGAGATCACCTAGAGAACTTTAAACCTAAGTGCTCACTAAACACAGAAAACACCGACGTTTCCATGCACTACACAGCACAGAGAGACAACTATGTAGTCTGCTAACAATTTCAGAGCCAGAAGGCTTACTTGTTTGCCTTGAGCCTCACAACCAGAATTTGATCCCCAGGAGCCAGACGGTGGGAGACCCAAGTCTTTCAAATTGTCCTCTAACTTACATGCCCAAACCCACATGTGCACAAAATAAAATGAAGAAAATTAAATAAAATATATGATTTCACAACTCTTTCATGGGAGAAATAGAGTAAGAAGATAATTTAGCTGTGTGAATTTCAAACACCCCTGTAAAACAGTCGTATTCCAAGATCCCAGTGGAAAGTGTGAAAGACTCTGAGTTAGACAATTCAACTAGGAATGTGTCCTCCCTACATTCATAACATATTGTTTGTGTGTGTGTGTGTGTGTGTGTGTGTGTGTGTGTGTGTGATTGACACATTGTAACTGGGACAGCCCTGCATTCCTCCTTATGCACATTATCCTAAAAATCCCTCTTTACTTCTCTGCAGTCAAACTCTTTCCAAAAGTAAGCAAATAAATAACAGAAAACAAGACCCTGGATGCTAACACAGAAAACACCTGGTTGCTAGGATATGTAATATAATGTGCTCAGTAAATTGTTAGCCCAAAACTTAGCACCAGTTTTCTGAAGGCTTCCCTTCAAAACTCCCTCTTTTGCAGTTGCCACTTTCCCTAAACCACAGGCCTTCCTGACTTGCAGCAGGGCCAGGCCAGATTACGGTTATGCGGTAGATCCGTCAGGCAAGTTTTGACAGGGCCTCAGAATAGACCCTGGACAGCATCCAGGGAAACTGCCACTCATGATCTTCACCACACTTGAGCTCTCAGTGCTTTCTCTCTGTCTCATTTCAAAAGGACAAAGGCCTGGCCATGAGTCACCTGCAGAACTTCAAATTACATTCTGAACCTCCCTTCTTCTGCTTACCAACTCTTTGCAGGATAAAGTCTAAATCTCTACCTACTTCCTGCTTTGACAAAGGAATCTACCAACAGTGCTCTGGATTGCAAAAGAATTTCTGGCTCTCAGGTTCTATCATTCATTCTACTTAAAGTAGGATGTGGAAGATAAAGAAGAAACTCTGGGTCATTTCTTTCTCTTCTGACTAGTACCAGTTAACTAGTTAACTAGTACTAGTTAACTAAAGTTAAAGTTAACTAGTACTAGTTAACTTTAGCAGGGCAAAAATTAAAGTTATATAAAAGTTGTTTTTTACTATTTTTGTTGGTGGTGGTGGTGGTGGTTTCGTTTAGTTTTTTTGTATGTAACCCTAGAAGGCCTACAAGTGGCTATATGGACCAGCATGGCCCTGAATTCACAGAGATCTGCCTCTGCCTCCCAAGTGCTGGATTAAAGGTGCGTACCACCACACCCAGCTATATAAGTTTTTAATTAACAGAAAACATAAACTCTGAAACAAACCTACAAGATACAGCCATTTTACCAAATATAAGTGCTTTATGTTTGTCAACACCAGTCTTCAACTATAGTATTTTGACATTTACCAATTTAATCATCTACCACTCCAAAATGCTTTAAATTAACTTATAAACCCATTTGCAATTTTGTTTGAGACAGGGTCTTACTACATGCTGTATAGGCCACAGTAGCCTCAAACTCTCAGTCTCTTGGCTTAGCTTCCCAAATGTTGACAACAGGCAGATGTTATAAAGCCCAGTTCACAATACTTTTTCAAATGAAGAGATGGGTAACGAACATAACTTTTTAAATTCTTCCTCCCCCTGTGCCTGAGAAAACATTATCTTCTATCATAAAATAAAGTCAAATAAAACAAGTTTCTCATGTTCACAACCTAAGGACCAACTTCACAGTCATACATTCAAAACTGTACTCTACAGACAGACTTATAAATGGTCAAACACTTGCTTAAAAGTTCTTCTTATAGCGCTGTTTACAAAAGACTAATAATGACCTCATGTTTACTAACATAGAATTAGTAAAACTATGGAAAATGAATAAATCCAGTCTTTTTAAAATGAGATTGGAGTAGGTGCTAATATGGAAACATATCTCAGATACATCACAAGTAAAGGACATTTGTAAACACATGCAACTGTATATGTAACTGAGAACATGAAGGCGGAAAGTACAAGAAAAACCATTAACTATGGTAGCTTGGACTGGGAAATAGGGCTATGGGAAGGTAAAAAGTTTGTGCAGAAAGGAAAGGATTTTTTTTCCTCGAATGACCGTTTCTTTTACATGTTTTATCAATGATTAAAAGGTGCCACTGAGCCCACATCATTAGCTCTCTTTCTATGTACGTCATTTCTTCTCTCTTTCCAGGTGTCCATTTACCTATTTCTTTCCCGATCCCTAGACTGAAGAAGACCATACACAGGTATAGAGCTTCAGTGACTATCCAAGAAATAGCACTCTCACATAATGAACCCAGCTCTACAATTTATAATTTTAGCCTAGTGTGTAATTGCTTTAAGTCTAGACTAATTTACTGTTGACCTGAAGGATCACTTTCATCATTCAGACTCTGCAGAGAGAAAGCAACTACCAAAAAAAAAAAAAAAAAAAAAAAAAAAAAAAAAAAAAAGCTACCAACGGAATGATTGAGTAAGTGCAGCAGACAACACTCCTTGGATAAGGACAGAAGAATTTTATTTCCCTTTAGCTAATCCTCACCAAAACTCCCCCATGCCATAAGGACAATCATCCCCACTCCCCCACCATGTCATCAAATTTGTCCCTTTTCATACAAGGAGGAGGGTAAGCAATTCACAAAGATCTTTATAAGAAATCACTCACTTCTCCATCCTAAATTGATGAAAAAAAAATTTTGTCTTGTGTTGCAAAAGAGAGACACCTTATCAAATATACTTTCTATCTATTTTCCCTTCATTATGGAGATGCTTAAATCCTAACTTAAAAAGATTCCCCTTACGTATTTATGCATCAAGACTATCTCCAATGAAGATTTTCACAAGGGATTTTCCAAAAGGGAATCTCTGTTAACAACGAACAGAATCATCATCCTATCAGCTGGACAGAAATAAAAAGCAACATTAGAGAACACTCTGAATTTAAGTATCGATATCCAAAGAGAGAAAGATGCCAAAAATTTATCCAAAGAATCAAAGAGATGTCTGTCTTAAGCAACACCAATACATTCGGTATTACTTTCCAATTAGTCAATAGGACTTCTAACAGCCAATCAAGGTAAACTAGTCAATTCTAAAAATAAAGCAAAACTTCAACCCAATTCCTTTCAGAACAGAAGTTAGTATAGCCTCATTCGATATCTTTAAGGATAGGATGGCAAAGTGCTTCTTCAGCTTCCCACTCAAAAAGCTATTTTATATCGTACAGATTCTTCTACAGTACAATTTCATACCTTAGTGATGGTAACTTTTCTTTCCACTGACATTTATTTGTTTTCTAAACCCCTTCATTTGTCTTCCCACATCTGGTTAAAAAAAAGGGGGGGGGAGGGAGGATTTAAAATCACAGCAGACCATTTAGTAACTAACAAAGAACTACAAAACAAAACATTATGCAAATTTTAACGTTTTATTTCCATGCCATAGTGCATGACAATAACCACCCAGCAACAAACAGAAGCAAACATTATACATCACTTACTATAAAAAGAGTATAATTATCTAATTAAACGGGCAGAGGGGGACTCTGCTTTCCACTGTTTCAATGTAAAGAGCCAGATCAACGAGTCACAGAGTGTGACCTAACTTCCTACATGAATCACACTTTCCGAAATTCTTACTCGGCATGAGTGTATTAAATACGAGGTCATCGTCTCTCTGTAGTTGTTAAACAGAGCATGATGTTGGTTAAGTAGGGCTAACTCTGCAAGACATTCAAGCCGCGGTAAACTTGGCCAACTAACTTCCTGCAATACTATGCATTCTCCAGTAATTGCAGCTTTTCACACCTACTGGGGAGAAAACGTCAAACACTGATTAAGAATGCATCTGTCCTGGCTGCACCTCTTCTCACTGTGATAACACAACAGGAAGAGCAGTCACTGTTATCCTTACATAGTTTTCAATCAACTTACTGTATAAAAACTGTGGCCAAAATGCTGAGTCACTAAAATGCGAAAATTAAAAGGGACTACAAATACTGAAAATCTGAGATACCTTTAGCCATGTTTCAGCTCGAGGTGGGGGGAAAAAAATACATAAAGCTAACGCTTTAACTTTTCTCCTCTGGGTTCTCTTATGTACCCCTGCTTCCTGCTGGATATCCACAGCAAAGGGAAACCAGGCCTGACTGGAGCTATGAAACTCCACAATGTGGGTGTAAATAACGCCCGGTATTAGTCAAGCATTAACCCTGACCGTCCTGCCCTGAGCCTGGTAAGCGCGCGCTACAGTTCAGATCAAGAAGGAAGCAGGAGAGGGGGAGAAATCTCACTTAAAAAGCGACGCCCTCCACCGGCCTGACACCGTTCCCGGGGCGGCTCCTCTCGGGACAGACTGGGGAAAGAGTCTGAGAGAGTGTGGCGCCGGGAGCAACGGGAGCTGGAGCACCCAGCTGTCCGAAGTGATGCCCGGTCCAAGGGGCGTAACCCCTTCTTCCCCCGCAGGGGGCGGGAGAAGCGGCAGCCGGGGACCCACCAGGCGACCCCAGCCCGGAGCCGCTTCTGGGCAGCGCCTTGAGACAGCCGGGCCCGCCGCCTGCCCTTACCTGCGTGTGGCGCGGGATGAGGCTGCGGCGCCGCCCGGAAGGGCCGGAGCGGCCGCCCGGGAGCGGAGAGAAGGGAGCGGCGGCCACACTCTATCCCCGCACCGTCCACCCCGCGGGCCGCAGGGAGGCAAAAGAAGGGCTCCTCGCGCCGCGGCCGGTCGCGTAGTCACACTCGGGGCGCCCTTCGCGCCGCGGCCGACGCGGCGAACGCGACCCGGGATGAGCCGCAGCCCGAGCGGCGGCTGCAGCTGCGGCGGTGGCGGGGCAGAGGGGCGGGGCCACCGGCCGGCGACCCGCTCACCCGGAAGTAGTTGTGGCGGGCGGCCGGGTAGCGGACGCGCGCGGCTTAGTGGCTACTGGCTGGATCGCGGAGCGCAGGGCTCGCACCAGATGATGGAGCGGGTGACAGGGAGGGCGACGCGCTCGACACGACTGGCTCCAGCCGGGCCTGGTCCCGAGCGTTGGTATCCGAGCGTACTTAGCCAGGTGGCCTCTAAGCGGTCTGGTGGGAGGTTTTGGGTAAGTGAGGCACCTGGCGCGTAGTCTTTGGGAAAGGATATGGAGGGTGGGTGTGGCTGAACGAAATGAAAATACCTGTTTTTAAAGAAACTTCCAGCTGAGGCTGTAGCGCAGTTAATACGGTGCTTACTTAGCATACCTGTAACCCTAGGTGTCGTTCCCAGCATAAAACCTGGTATGATGCTGTACACCGTTGTCCCAGGTACCCTGGAGCCTGTGAAGGAGTTTGAATTATCAGTGAGACCTGTACGCACACCACACACACACCCAAATCGTAGACATGTTCTTCAATCCCAAAGTATCTGTGGAAGCCCCTCAGGTTCAAAGTTCAAGGCACCGGAAGGATCCTGCTCTCAGGGAAACTTGCCTTCTAATTGAATAGATAAACTTGAGCAGATAAACAAGGTAATGACAGATTGTCGTGAACTCAACGGCAAGCAATGATGAGAAAATTTTGAGGGTGAGGCCTCTGGCTGGAGAAGATGGTCAGAGAAGACCTCTGGCAGGAAGTGATAGCTGAGCAGGTATCTGGGGTAAAGGGCACAAAGTGGTCTTGGACACCACCTCCCATCAACAAAAACTGCACCATTTCAGAACCCACGAATAAGTCCACAGATGACATGTTTGGATTTTGTCTGATGGCTTCTAAAAGGACTTTCAGAGCTGCTCACACCCACTGAGATATCAAAGGCTTGATCATCCTTTCATCTTCGCGGGGCTTGCCATATGGGATCAATCCTGGAGGATCAGCGCACAGGGAAAAGTGTGCTGAGAGAAACTGTCTATCTGTCTGTCCACACTTGGCACCAGACAGCAACTTTGGGTGGTGTTCCCCTGGAGCCATGCTCCTTGTTTTTGTTTTTGTTTTTTTTTTTTTTAAAGACATTATTAAATCTCACATAGACCCAGAATTTGCCAGGTCAGCAAAGCTAGCAACCTCTACAGTGCTGAGGTTACAAGCCAGTGTCACCACACCTAGCTCTCTTTCACTGTAAAAATAGGCATTACCATAGTGTTGTGAAGCAGCTTTAGAAGTTCACTGTTACCTCTCCTTCATATTTTGCTACCTATTTGGCAACAGATAACAAAAACGGCTCCATTTATTGAGTCTGTAATAGACGATTTGAGCGTTGTGAAGAATGTTGTAGACTGACACTTTGTCATTGCAAGGAGTCCCTGACTCAGTAACTCAGTAACCCTGAATTACTTCGTAGGCAGTCATTCTCGGCACATTAAGTATTTCTTTCTGCCAAAAATATCTGTTCCCAGATCTTTATGGAATATTCTGACATGTGAATGCCCCAGGTCTGTGTGGGCTGGCTGCTCTGCGGATGTATTAATAGATGAAGGAAAATTTTGCAAATGTTTATAACTGTTTTGGAGAGTGAGATGGCTGGATCCACACTTATTTATTCTTTCCACAGCAAATCTTTCATAGTTTTCTTTGATAATGCCAAGAAGTAAAAATGTTTTCTTTTTTTAAAAGCAAATATTCGTTACTGTTTTTACTTGCCTGAATCAGATACTGTACTTTTTATTTCAACCATCATAATTGGTAAAAAATAGATATATTTTTAATATGAATTTCTCTGATATTAATGACAATAATGTGTTTTTCATGTTTTTTTCTTGTCTTTTCATATTTTTAGATGGAACCATCTTGGCAAAAGCTGTACAATGTTCCTTTATTTAAAACACATATCTGGAAACATTATTAGTTCAAACATTAAAAATAAGCTACTAGGAGTTGTGTGAGCAAGCCAGTCAAAATTTCAGCATGACTGGCATAAGGACTCCTGAGGCTCCAGCCATAACTCTGGAGCTATGGACAGCTGACAGCTCCTGAGGAAATGAGAGTGACTTTTCTTTGTAGACGTGGCTGTACCCCAGTGGGTGGCCTCACACCGTGTACATATGGCCAACAACAACTGGACTCAGGGGCTGGAAAGATGGGCCAGTGGTTAGGAATACAGACTGCTCTTTCCAAGGACCCAAGTTTGATTCCCAGCGCCCACATTGAGTGGTTCACAACTCTCTGTAACTCCAACTCCAGGGAAACCTCCCACTTCTGACCTTGTTTGGGTACCTGCACTCACATGTACACAATTCACAGAGAGACACACACATATATGTAACTAAAACTAATAAAAAATAAACCTTAAAAATAATAATTGGTCAAGACTCTCGATAGTAATTTAAAAAGAGAGCATGAAGTTGAGAGGAAAATGGATTTGAAGGTCTCCAGGGGAAGGTAGAGGGAGGTACATCATGTACATGTATGACAGGGAGATGGTTCGAAGCCTACAGCACTTTCTGTGGCATGAGGACCAGAGCTTGTGTGCCCAGAATCCACACAAATGCCAGGCGCAGGCAGACTTCATTTGTTCCCCTAGCATTAGAAAGCAAAGACAGGATCTCCAGAGCAAGCTGGCCAAGCAGACACGTCATATCCATGAGCTTCCAGTTCAGGTGAGAGACCCTGTCTCGATGAGTACAGTGGTGAGCACCCACACATGTGTGAATACAAATATACATGACTCACACACACAAGGAAAAACATAGGTGCCACTTTGTAAGTCTAATGTTTTGGGCTCTGTGTGTGTTACTTAATGTACCTCAACTGGTATCATCTCACTTACCCATAGTGCATCTTTTAATCTAGATTTTTAGTTTTTGTTTCACACCAAAATGTACCACTTCACTGTAATTCATTTCTGTTTTATTTGATTTGGCTCTTTTTCTTTCTTGAACAAGCAGATGTCAATAAGAAATTTTCCATGGCTCTAACTTCAACATTTCTTTTCTCAGAATCCTGCCTGAGCCAGGTGTTGGTTGTATTAGTTACTTACCTATAACTGTGATAAGCACCAGGACCAAGGCTGCATATGAAAGGAAGGGTTTGTTTGGGATTATGGTTCCAGAGCCACAACATCCCATCATCATCATGGGAAGTGTCAGGTATGGCAGCTGGAGCAGCAAGCTCACATCTTGATCCACAGGCATGAAGCAGAGAGAACAACCTACCAATGGCATTAGTCTTTAAACTCTGAAACCCCAGCCCAGTGACATTCTTCCTCTAGCAAGGCCACACCTTCTAAACATCCCCAAACATTACCACCAAACGGTGACCAAATATTCAAATGCATGAGCCTGTGTGGAGCATTACCCTGCAGACCACCACACCAACTCACTCCTGTAACCTAGCACTTGAAGAGCTGAGACAAGATTGCTGAAAGTTAGGCCAGCCTGGACTGAAAAAGAGTGAGACTATAAATAAACAAATTAATTTTGCCAGACAACAAAGTTGGAAATTACTCATTTGTAAGAAATTTTACTTCTGCTTATGCTGCTTCGTGTCCTTCTCCCATTCATCTATAAGCCTGTATGTGTGTGTTTTAATATATCTGACAACAAATATTTTTAGAAGTTAGTGTTGAAGTAAAAGGAAACAGAGTCTTCATGTAGCTGAAGTTAAAATTAAATGCTGCTTGGTTAGTTTTTGTCAACTTGGTGCAAACTGCCTTATTTTCTTTGTTGTGACAAAGCCCCAAGACCAAATCAAATTCTAGGAGAAAACATCTAATGGGATTTACAGTTTCTGAGGGTGAGTCCATGGCACTGAAAGGTTTCTATATGTTTGAATGCTTGAACTGCTGCTGGTGGTGGAAGTGTTTGGGAAGAATTAGGAGGTGTGGGCCTCCTAAGTCATTAGGTGTGGGCCATTCTTATTCAAATCACCACATAAGCGTACACATATCTGAGAATTGGGAATATTAATTAAGAAAACACCTCCATCAGAATTTTGTAGGCAAGTCTATGGAGCATTTTCTTGGTGATTTGGGTAGGAGAGTCAGCTCACTATGAGTGGTGCCACTCCTGAGCAGGTGTCCTGGGCTGTATAAGAAAGCAGGCTGAGCGAGCCATAAGAAACAAGCAAGTAAGCAGCACCCTCATGGCTTCTGCTTCAGATCCTGCCTCCAAGTTCCTGCCTTGAGTTCCTGCCTAGACATAACTTAGTGATGGACTGTTACCTAGGAGTGTAAGATGAAATGAACCTTTTCCTCCCCAGGATGCTTTCTGTTGTAGTCTTTATTATAGCAACAGACACAAAACTATAACAAACCCTATCAAAATGAGAGTGCCATAGCCTTTTGCTGAAGAATCTCACTCGTGTAATTCTGGCTCTGTACAGATTCTTCCAGAAGGGGCAGCTCACCCTTCAGTCCTAAGAATAAACAAGGAAGTGTAAAGTACTTTCTTTAGTCTTAAAAGTGAGGAAAGGTTGATAAGGAGCTGTTTCACTATCAATTTCATGTGAATGGCTAACTGCAGAAGGAATGGCCCTTTCTGCACTTCTACTTACAAATGAGCAATAAAACTTCACGTCATGACTTATCTATCAAACTTTAACCCATCATATACCAAGCACACAGGCAATAGAAACATGGCCATAAAATAGGATCTCTGCCCTAAAGACTAAAATACCACTGTTTCTGTTTAATGCACGTTTAAACTTATTTTTATGCACGTTTTTCCTACCCGTATGTATATATACATCATGTGTTCTTGGTACCCTCAGAGGACAGATTTCCTGGAACTGGAGTTACGGACTGTTGTGAGCTACCTACCCTATGGGTGGCTGGAAACTGACCCTGGTTCTTCTGCAAGTATAGCAGGTGCTCTTAACCACTGAGTCATCTCTTCAGCCCCTAAATACAGTTTGAAATGACTGTGATGCTCTTACTATGTTCCAGACACTTCCTGAGTGGAAGTGGCTATTCTGGGAAGGAGGAAAGATAGGGGGAAGTGGAATGGGGGGGGGCATTCATTTTCAATGAGACTTGCTGTCCTGTAATTGAGTCAACTTCACAAAATAACTTTACAGCCCAGCAAGTATTAATAGGTGTGGCACCGTCATGAAGGCACAGAAATGTGCGGTTCCTTGCCTAATCTAGTGTGTCAGGGTGTAACAGTACCTAAGAAGCCAGGTGTAGAGCACACACCTATAATTCCAGCACTTTAACTTAGGAGGCTAAGGCAAGAGGGTCGAGAGCTTGAGGCCGGCCTCAAGACCTTGTTTCAAAAGAAAGGGGTGGGGAGGGAGGAGTCGGGAATTTGCAAGACGGTTCAGAGGGCACCTGCACACGGCCAATCACCTGAGTTAGTTGCCTAGAACCCATATCCTCTTACCTCTGCTCTCATGTTTGGCATGTTCACACCCACACACACAGCATACACAATAATGGGTGGATTTTTTTTTTCAAATGACTGTGTTCATCTTATACAGACAGAAGGGAGGCTTTGGGAGATAAGGGTTAGAAAGACAACTGGCTGGAGAAGCAAAGAAAGGAGTAGTTGGGGTGGAAGAATTCAGTAAGTCCGTGTAAAAGTGATTCTATACACCCCAAGTCCCAACAGGCAGAGAAGCATCTGACTTCAGGAAGCCCAGCCACAAAAGAGAGGTAAAGTAGCAAGAATAGATCAGAGCAGCTGAGAAGGAACTTAGTCAGGAAACATGGAAGGATGGTTTGGAGCAGAGAACATTCTGGAGAGAGAGGGGAATACATCAGTTTGAATTACATCATTTTGCTTATATGTGATGTCCCTGGAGAAGGCTCCACTGCTTGCTGGCTTAATGTTTAGGGTTCACTTCGCATGCTGTTTTCCCCATGTCAGTAAATAACCTTTATAGCATTTAATGAATCAACAGTTCATCATGGAAATGGGCCCTGAGTTACTCTGTTCATCCCCTTGACTGGACCTTGTGACTCTTTCTCATACAAATGCTACTGTTGAAGCGTCTTGTCTTTCTGGTCACATCCACGGGGAGGACTACTTTAGCTGATTTGCTATAAATAGACTTTGGGCAGCAAGAACGAGAGCAGGAAGACCAGTTAGGCTATCCTAGTACCTCAGATTTCAGCAGAGTTAGAAAGGGGTGGTTTCACTCTAAAGAGATTTTAAACAGAGAGACAGCAAGATTTGCTTGGAACATTGATTCCCAGTGTGAGACAAAGGGCAAGAGATAACACTTAAGGGCTCAACCTTGAACAACTGAAAGGATTGTGTTGCTATCAACCGAAAGCTTGGAAGTCAGAGAAGGCCTGAAGGATTTAGAGAAACAAACTTTCCAGACTTTATGAGCTCCAGTTACCTGGCAGACATCTGAGCAGGAGTGTCAAGTCCACAATGTGAAAGTTGTTAGGTCATGAAATACCTACGTAGGAAATACAAACTTATGCAACTGCCTACAGATTAGGACTACGGGCAGTACCTTGAGGAGTAAGTGGAGATATTCAGGGTTAAGGCCTCTCACCCTTTGGTGTAGGCTGGCTGTGTTTATAGACAGTTATGAATTATTTCATATCCACTCATATCTTTTATACACATTAATATAATTATTATCTCCAGTTCACTCCTTTTCAAAAGGGTTTATATTTTAATTCTGTCATTTGGTTGTTTTGTCTTTTGAGACAGGGTCTCACTATATAGCCCTGACTAGCTTGGGATTTTCTATGTAGCCCAAACAGGCTTTAAACTCACAGAGACCCGCCTACTTCTGCCTCTTGAATGCTGGAATTAAACTATGCTCAACTATTTTTTTTTTTAAGACTTTTTTTTTTAAGATTTATTTTTTTGTATATGAATGTTTTGCCTACATGTGTGTCTGTACACCACGTGTGTGCCTGGTGCCCATGGAAGTCAGAAGAGGGCACTGAATCCCCTGGAACTGTAGCTATGATAGCTGTGAGCAACCAGGAGGATGCTGGGAGTTAAACCCAGGTCCTCTGAAAAAACAGCCAGTGCTCTTAACTGCTGAGTCGTCTCTCCAGCCCCCCACTCCTGCCCCTTTAAATACTGGCTTTGTCTTCCCAAGATTATATGCTTTTTGAGAAAAGGACTATTTTCTACACACCATAACTCCATACCCCTATGATACACTTACAAGTGTTCATAAAGTTCAAAAAGTAAAATATGTAAATACAGAGCTTTTTGTTTCTTCTTTTTTATTAAAGAATCAACTTTTGTTGTTGTTTCCCTGTCTAGCCTGGTCTTACTGAGTAGCCCAGTGTGGCCTTCAGTTTGTGACAATCACTTAATATTTAACTTAGACACGTCAAAGTGCCCTGGCAAAATAAAGGCAGAGGTAGAATTTTCAATCTATTGCAACTTGTGGTCATTTCAGGTCAGGCAAAAGAGCTGTGTGCAAGAAGAAGAAAAAAAAAATCTCAATGCTTCATCACAGTCTCTCTATACTCAGACTTTCTGAGGCACCGAGAACGTCTCAATAACTTCACTCTGGGTCCAGCAAGAGTGAAGCTCTCTCAGGAGCCCTTGATTCACCAAACCAGTGTGAACTACTTCCCTGTTCCTTAGGGCAGTGTTTCTCAACCTTCCTTCATGGTTCCTCATATTGTGGAGACCCCCAACCATAAAATCACATCATTGTTACTTCATAACTTTTGTTACTGTTATGAAACATTTTGTAAATGTCCAGTATGCGCCTCCAGCCCACAGGTTGAGAACCACTCTTTAGGGAGTTACTATAACTGGAAAAGTTCTGTCTGTGACTGGACAAATTTGAGCCGTACGAAAAAAGTGCATGGAGTACAAGCTACAAGTGGTTTCACAGAACGAAGGACAGGGCACTGTCACCAAGTAAGAAAAAGGTGAGGCACTGCCTCCCGGATAAGAAAATAGTGGTGCATGCCTTTAATTCCAGGGAGGCTGAAGCAGGCAGAATCTCTGTGAGTTCGAGGTCAGCCTGGCATACACAGTTAGTTCTAGGAGAGCTAAGGCTACACAAAGAAACCCTGGCTGGAAAAATCAAAAAAAGGAAAACCAAATGGATATGAATGATCAGAAACAATGCCTGCTATACCGGTTACACTAAAACCTGGGCTTCTTTAGGCCTGGGGTGTGGCGGCACATTTATAATCCAACCCCAAGGAGGCTGAGGAAGACGATGTTAAACTCAAAGCTAGTCTATCTTGAAGAAAAATGTTGTGGTTTGAATAGGCACTTGATTCCCAGCTCCATGTATGCTTTGGGGAGGTTGTGGAATGTTAGAGAGAGAAGGTGCCTGGGTGATTGACATGGGCTGCTGGGAGCTGGCCTCGACTTTCAGCTGAGCACTGTTCTGCCTGATCCACCAAGATATGAAGAATCCAAGCCACACATATCCATCACCGTGAACTCAGCCAAGATGGACGGCCATTCCCTTAAAGCTTAAGCCAGCATAAATCCTTCCTACGTTAAGGAGTTTCTGTCAAGTATTTGATCCCAGCAGTGAAACGTAACTAAGAGGAAAGGAGAGAAGGAGAAGTCTGTCTTGATACTTACTTTGCATATGTCCCAATATCATGTCCCACAGGTAATCATCAGGCCATTACAGAATCAGCTGTCACTACTTTGTATCACACACAAAAAAGTAAATATTAAGGCATGACTATAAAAGTTAACTATCTGGAAGGGTCAGTATTTCAGCACTTCACTTTCCAAAACACTCCTACCTGGCCTTACAGGTTGCTTCTTGTCTTTATGAGTCTTTCCTATTGTCAGTTTGCAGGAAAGTATTCATTTGCCTACCTTCAGTGCCCCGGGGACAGGGTGGCTGCTGATTGAGAGGCCTGGGAAACCACCACCATAGCAGACTAAAGTGAATCAGCTAGAAGGACATCTACCCAGTGTAGAGTCTTGAAAATGCATCAACAGATAGCCTTCCTCTGTAGCTTCACTGTCTCCTCTCTATACTAAGAAGCCATTTCCTCTGTGCGGTGTGTGACCCGTTTCGTATAACATGGGTAACCTTTCATTTAAAATATCCTTCAGGTACCACTAACGAGTATGCCCAGCAAAAGAGAAATGGACACAGAAAATGGGGTTCATGTACATAATGGGATTCTTTGTAGCCATAAAGAAGAGCAAAGTCATGTCGCTTGCAGGAAGATAGTTGCAGGTTGATGGAGGTTGTATACCCAGGTAAGCCAGTCGCAGAATGACAGGTATCTTTTCTCTCATTTGTGGTTCCTGGATTTTATGTAGTTCCATGAAATCATCCATATATAAAATGAAGACGGAAGTGCAGCTCTCTAGGGAGCAAAGTACACACAAATGGAAGGAGGAGGGGCACGAAAAGGGAGAGGAGAAAGTCGGGAGACCTGCTCAATGTCCAATAGATACCTGTCTGAGAAGTTTTCAAACTAGAGAAAACCTCAAAAATCAAAGAATTTGCTGTGGAGTATGCACCACTTTGGTGTGAAGAGAGGTGGAGATGGCTTCCCCCATCTGCTACTCTCCTCTTCCAAGAAGCACTTGCCATCCATGAGAAAGATGAGCATGTTGTCCGTCCAAAGCAAAAGAACTGTTTTTAGAGTCACGTCATGTGGTGCTGGGCCCTCTGTGGAGCAGTTTTTGTTAGCAAGCATGTTGTGGGGGAACTTCTACTCTGTGGTCTGGTTCACCAGAATTGTAGGAATTGGGCTTGGGCACTTAAAATGAGACAATAAAACCCATGGGGTGTGGCTATTATGTTTTCTGTTACAGGAGGAATGACTGAATATCTCACTATGTGTTTGAATGTACCGCTGAGTCTACTGAACAGTGTGTTCTACGTATCTCAACCTTGTTTACTATTACACACAAAGATTGTCACCAAATAAGAGACTTGAATGCTAATCTTAATCAATGGAGTTTCTGGAGCCTGAGCCATCAGCTGTTAGTTAAGACCACGAACTGCTCTTGGAGAGGACTCCAGTCTGGCTTCTAACACCTGTGTGGTGCTCACAACTATGTGTAACTCCAGCTCCAGGAGATCCGACACCCTCCTTGGTCACTACCAGTGCAGTACTCATATGCACAAAGATGTGCACACACTCATATACATAATTAAAAATAAACTCTTTAAGAAGTGAGGCTACCAATTGTCTTAATTTTTGCTTTTATAAATATCCCTATACTCTATCTGTAGTCAGGTTGATTGATTGATTGATCGATCGATCTATCTATCTATCTACCTATCTATCTATCTACATCCCAAATACTGCTCCTCCTGTTCCCTCCCTCACAGAGTTCCTCCCCCCACTCCCTTTCCCCGACCTCCTTACCCTCACACTCCTCCCTTTCTCTTCTGAGAGGTTGTCCCGCTTAGGTATCCCCACACCCTGGTACATCGAGTCTCCGCCAGATTAGGCACATCCTCTCCTACTGAAGCCAGACAAGGCACCCATGAAGACTGAGCTGCCTGTCTGCTACATATGTGCCTGGGGGCAGGGGGTGATGGGGTGAGCCTTGTTCCAGCTCATGTGTGTTGGTTGGTGGCTCAGATTCTGAGAGCTCCCAGGGCTCCAGGTTTGTTGACTCTGTTGGTCTTCCTGTGGGGATCCTATCCCTTTCAGGGCCTTCAATCCTTCCCCTAACTCTCCTGTAAAAGTTCTGTCTAATGTTCGTCAGTGGGTATCTGCATCTATTTCAGTCAGCTGCTTCTCCCAGAGGACAGTTATACTAGGCTCCTGTTTGCAAGCATAACAGGCTGTCATTAATAATGACATTAATAATGAGATGGGTTTCGAGTTGGGCTGGTTATTGGTTGTTCTTTCCTTCGGTCTCTTCTCCATCCCCGCATTTCTTTTAGATAGGACAAATTTTGGATCTAAAGTTTGTTTTGTGGGTGGGTTGGTGTCCTTAATCCCTCCACTGAGGGTCCTGCCTGGCTACAGGAGGTGGCCTCTTCAGGTTCCACGTCCCCACTCTTAGGCATCTTGGCTAAGGTCACCAGCATTGACTCCTGGGAGCCTCCCCAATATCTGGCCTCTAAGACTTCCTAGAGATTCTCCCTTCCCCCCACCCTCCCCTGGCTCCTGCAGCTGCAGATTTACATTCATAGGTGAACTCATTTTTAAAGAAAAAATAATCATAATGATGTTGTGGTCTGAATATCTGAGTCTGCTTAAAACTCAGAATTTGAAATCCTGTCACCAAAGAGATGGCATTTAGTCATGGAGGCTTTGAGATGTGACTAGGTCATGGTGGCAAAGCCCCAATAAAAGAAAGGAGAGCGGTCACCCTTCTATTCTGTGAAAATCAGAGTGAGACACGGGTCCAATCCCGACCCTAGATCTGCTGGTACATCACTGTCAGTTGCCTCCAGAACTGTATAAAATGAATTTCTTTTGTCAAAAAAAAAAAAAACCACTCGGTCTTTGGTATCTTATTTCAGTAAGTTGGACTCACAAAGTCCCTGAGTTTACTGGCATTGGGCTCTCCTGTCTAAATGCCCAATAGTTAAGGAAGTGGTACCTCCCTTTTTTTCTGTAGAACCACAGAGAAGAGAGATGCACAGTATCCACCACAGAGTTCAGTCCAAGTCACTTCTTATGGATGGTCTGCATGTCACTAAGCAAGCCATCAAGGCAAGGGTAGCTGGAGCCTGGATTGAACGGGGCCACAGTTATCGGATCGGGCTTTATGAGATAAGAGGACACCACGTTCAAATCCTGTGGGTGGCAACGAAAGTTGATAAGGACATTGCTTCTCAAGGGCATAGCTCTGAGATGTTCTGAACTCGGCATTGGCACCAGGCCCCCAGCTCCTACAGCAGCTATTGTCACACAAGCCAATCAGCTGTTGTTGAGATCACTCTGATTCCATACATGTGGAGGAAGGGGGAGGGAAGAGGAAAGTCTGGGTTCCCATAGCTGGGCCCATGGACCTTGAGGTGGCAACCAGGGACATCCTGGGAGAGACAGTGCAATCTTCAGCTGGAGGATCAGATTCACTCACTGCCCAGTACTTGAATTGCTTGACTGTATGTAATGGATTTAACTCTGTGACTGACAGGTGTGCCCAGAGTACTCCTCCCACTGCTCCCTTGCCCCTGTATAATCTTGGCGAGTTCTCTTCTTTCAATTATAATAAGAAGGCCTAGTGTGCTTACCTCCAGGCCTTGCGTGAGGATCCTAAGAGATAACGTGTAGAACTACAATTTTGTGAACTATCAAACGCTACACAAATGCAAGGGATCCTCATTGCTGTGACTGAGCCACAAAGTCACAAAGTCACAAAGCCCCATCCTTTCATTGTATGTTAACAATAAACGTTCAATTAGCATATTATAGACTTAGAAAGCCAAGACACAAGTACCAAGAAATTTAGAGTATAAGGTCACTCTACATTCTCCTTATGTTACATAGGAATCTAAGGAATAAGAAAAACATGTCCAAAAATAAATGCCAGGCAGTGATGTTCAAGGCCAGCCTGGTGTACAAAGTGAATTCCAGGAAAAAAAAAAAAAAGAAAAAAGAGGAGGAGGAGGATGGGGAGGAGGAAGATGGGGAGGAGGGGGAGGAGGGGAAAATCACATTCATACAGCTGAAGAGCTGCCTCGGCTATTAAAAGTGATTGCTGTTCTTCAGAGGACCAGTGTTCCTAGCACCCACATCAGGCGGCCAATGACCTCTTAGAACTCCAGTTCCAAGGGACATGACACCTTCTGACCTCCACCAGCACCTGCATGCAAGCAGTACATGTTAAACTCACAAAGACACACACACATCCAAACAAGCACATCTTTAGAAACAGAAAAGCAAGAACCCTGTATTAGGTTAATGCTTTATTGGTGTATCTTTGAATACGCGCTCATCAGTTTAGGAGACAAAGTGGATCTATTTTCTGTAAACAGTGTCTGTTGCCTTATCTCAGTGTTAAAAGCCAGTGTTTCTTCTGTTTAATAGAGTACAATGGGAGATGAGAGCAGAAGTCCGCATACTGGGATCCATGGGACAACTGGCCACCATCTATTTTTGTATGGCCTGTAAAGTAAGAATCATTTTGATGTTTTGACTTTTTAATCAAGAGAAAAGGAGTGGGAGTATGGCTCAGTGGTAAAGCACATGCCTGGCATTCATGAAGACCCTGGGTTAGATTCCAAGCACTACAAAGAATAGAATAAAGAAAAAAGATATTCCATAACACACATGATAAATAGTTATGCAAACGTCAGTCTCCATTTACATCCCATCAGCAAACAACAAAAGGAAAATGAAATGTCTAAAATGCTAACTTTTTAATTAACTTATTTACTGGGGGATTTTTAAGTAAAAGATGTATATATCTATTTGTCTTAGTGTGCATTTGTGTGCATCACATGGATACAGGAGCAAAAGACACCATGGATCCTGGAGACCAGAAGAAGACGACAGACCCCCTAGGACTGGAGTGGCAGGTGATTGTGAGCCACCCTGTCATTGCCATGGAGCAGAACCTGGGTCCTCTACAAAAGCAGTACATGGTGTTGACTGCTGGACCACCTCTCCAGTACCCTAGGGTTGTTTTTGTTGAGACACAGCCTCATTGTGTATTCCAGGCTGGCCTTGAACTCATGCTCCTCCTGCCTCAACTTCCTGAATGATAGGACGGCATGCAGTATTATAGATCTGTACCTCCATGACTGCTATTCATGTGTAGGTGTTCATAGGTACATATGCACATGTATGCGTGCACATGAGAAGCCCGAGGACAACCTTGGGTGCTGTCTCTCAGGTCTCATCCACAGTTTCTGTAAGGTAAGACTGCCTGGCCTGGAACTCAGTAGATAGTGTAAGGTAGCTGGCCAGCCTCCTCAGGAATCCACCTGTGTCCACCTGCCCAGCACTTCTGGGATTACAATCTCATGACACCATACTTGTCTTCTTCTTCTCCTTCTCCTTCTCCTTCTCCTTCTCCTTCTCCTTCTCCTTCTCCTTCTCCTTCTCCTTCTCCTTCTCCTTCTCCTTCTCCTTCTCCTTCTCCTCCTCCTCCTCCTCCTCCTCCTCCTCCTCCTCCTCCTCCTCCTCCTCCTCCTCCTTCTCCTTTTCTCCTCCCCCTCCCCCTCCCCTCTTCCCCTCCCCCTCCCCTACTCCCACTCCTACTCCTCTTCTCCTTCTCCTCTTTCTCCTTCTCCTTCTGCTTCTGCTTCTTCTGCTGCTGCTTCTCCTTCTCCTTCTCCTTCTCCTCCTCCTTCTTCTTTTCCTCCCCTTCTTCCTCCTTCTCCTCCCCTTCCTTCTCTTCTTCCTCTTCCTCCTCCTTCTTCCTTTTCTTTTTCTTTAACGTGGGTTCTGGGGGTCAAACTTAGACCTTCATACTTGCATGACAAGCATGTTCCTGACTGAACTATCTCCCCAGCTCACTGGTAACATTTTTTAAAAAGCATCAATAAACATTAGATCTGGAATGATAAATATAATAAAAAAATTTTAGTTTCCCCAAATTACCTACACATTGGTGAACTCCTAATGAAAACTCCAGAAGACTTTCTGTGTTGGGGTGGGCCTAGGACTGGAACCCAGGACTTCAGCTGCTACTGTGAGTAGTGGCTGATAAAGGTCATGACTGGTCCCCTCTACCAAATTACCTTGTCTTCAAATACTTGAAAACATATGTCCCTGACCGAGGCAGCCCCGCCAGTGGCTGGTGGTATGAGGTACATCTTTGTTCCACTTTGCAGGGCAGGTAACTCTTGTCCAGCCACACTCTGCAGACCTCACAGATGAACATGCCGGGGCCAGGCTTGCTTGGCCGTCTCCAGCTCTATCCCATTTCCCTCGCTCCTTGCCCTTGCCCTTGAGAGCACTCATAATCACCTGCACCAGACTCTCTCTGCTTCTGGGAAGCTGAACTAAGTCATAGGCTCCTTAAGAACACCCTGTTCCAGAGCCAAAAAGCCCTGGAACACGGAAACAGAATCACGATGATGGTAATATGACCATCAACGCGTTGTTTCCTTCCTGATCTGTGGCTGTTTGCCTGCCCCATTGGTTTTATAAAAGACCCTGGGAGCTTTCTAGTAATCATCCTTTCTTTTTTATTTTTTATTTTATTTGAGTTGGCCCAAGTGTGTATATCGTGCCTGAAAGTCATGTAACCTTAACTACTGTGATGAGTAATATAGGCCTGACCTACCAAGGCTTTGGAAATGAGACCCACTGCTGTACTGGGCTAGCATCAATTGAATCCTGACATGGACAACTTCCATCCCTGCAAGTGCTGCTAGGAACATCCTAGCTTCTAATCCTCTAGGACCTTGCAGAGCTGGGTTGCTAATTTGATACCCAGGGCCATATTTCCCTGAGGCCTTCCTGATCCCCATGCCACACCCCTACTCCCACCCCCACATCCACACCCCACACCCCACCCTCACACTCCACCTCGAAGGCCGGGAGAGCAACATTCCTTCCTCTGGATGTCATCCTCTTCATTTTTTTTTTTTAGTTTCCAAGCCTCTAGTATCTCCATGTGCTTTCTTCTGCCTAGAATGTGTTTTTCTTCACCATTTGGCTACTGTTTCTGTATGCACACATGTGTATACGTGTGTGATCCATTGTATATGTGTCAGAGGAGGTAATGGTCAAGTCAGGAGAGGTGTTCAAAAGTCAGATCACAGGCCAGACAGTGGTGGCACAAGCCTTTAATCACAGGAGGCAGAGGCAGGTGGATCTCTGAGAGTTTGAAGCCAGCCTGGTCATCAGAAAAGGACAGCCAAGGCTACACAGAGAAACCCTATCTTGGGAAGTTAAAAAAAAAAAAAAAGTCAAATCACTGCACAGCAGATCGAGGAAGGGCCACACAGTCCAAGCCTGATTAGTTCTATTCAGAGCTGTACACTGCTTCATCAGAAGACAGATCCTCCTGCTCCTGATGGTGCTTCCACCACAGTCTTCTGTTGTTTAGCCTAAGAGAAGTTCTACCACTGCCCGTGTGGATGGCCAGGACGCACCTACAGTGAAGGACTGAGAAGTAAGGGCTATGAAGGAAGAGAAGAATTTGAGAATGCAATGATTTCAGAGGATAGTCTGGTTAGTTCTCTGACATTTTTTGGTTGTTTGTTTTTTGTTTTTCTAGACAGGGTTTCTCTGTATAGTCCTGGCTGTCCTGGAACTCACTCTGTAGACCAGGCTGGCCTCGAACTCAGAAATCCTCCCGCCTCTGCCTCCCAAGTGCTGGGATTAAAGGCGTGCGCCAACACCACTGCCTGAATCTGATCAACTTCCTTGCCCTTATGTTGTTGTCCCTGACTCAATTTAAAGATTTAACATAGTGACTGGCACTGAACAAAAAAATGAAAGATAGTTACTGTTCTTAATTTTTTAAACAATAAGATTGTAACATTTCAGTCCAAACAATTACTTACCAACTATTAGGTTAGGGTTAGGGATTTTCCAGCTAAATTGCTGCTTCAAAGCCCTGTATGCACACAGGGGCAAAACCAAGACACTATGGTTCAGAAGTGCCCCCAGGGCCCAGCCTACAATTACACACTAATAAACCTGAAACAAAGCCAGTAAGATTAAAGGGCCTAAACTCCTGCCATTGTTAAGAGGGAAGTGGTGGTCTAAATCAGAGAGCTAGGAAGAGCCAGGGCAGAGCTGGCCCAAGAACCTGAGATGGCCTCCATCCCAACAGGATCCGTGGGAACTGGATGTAGGTGTCATGCTTGGGCTGGTTCATGAGCTTCCTAAGGAGCTGAGGAACTGGACCTGATAATGTAACTGTGTTCTGGAAATAATTCCACTCATCGCTCTGGAGGAAGTCAGAGAGTGGCTGATGCACACATAGCTCATTAAATAAAGTGCTCGCCACACAAGCTTGTGGATCTGAGTTACATTTTTAAAAAGCCAGGCATGATAGTGTGCAATTGTAATCTCAGCGCTGGGTAGTCAGAGATGGGTGGATCCCCCAGGACTTGCTGGCCAGCCAGCCTAGCTTATTTGGTGACTTCCAGGCCGTTGAGAGACCCTGTCTCAAAAAAGGAGGCACAGGGAAGTAGCACCTGATGAACCATGCCCAAAGTTGTCTCTGACTTCCTTATTCACATGCGTGTGTGCAAACATACACACACACACACACACACACACACACACACAGAGGCACACAGGGGCACACACATGAACACACACAGGCACACATCTAAAAAAGAAGTATGGTCTGTGCTGCCACTGGGGACCATACTGAGGCGTGCCACCACTGGCTAGCTGTTGTGGGCAGGGAAGCTTCTTTTGCAGAGGTATAGATGACTGCAGATTCACAGTTGAGAATGAGAGACATAGAAGGTTTCTATAACAACCTCCCCCTCTTCCCAAAACAAGCAGTCAAGACAGGAAGTTATTGAAGAGAGTCCTTAAGAATTATGATGGGGATGTCGAAGTGTCTTCATGCCTGATTGCTTCTGGCAGGGGCGGGGGAGAGGGGATGGAGGATGGGGAGAGTGGAAAAGGAGTCAGTTAAAAAAGAGGCACAGAGAAGATGACAGGGTGATGAAAACCTGCTGGTCCAGGAGTTAAAATCTCCCAGTCTACAGAGGATCTGCCAGGGCTTCCAGAAGTGACGGAGCCTCTCAAAGTCTGAGTTTCCCCGACTTTAGCCTTCATGCCCCACTCTTTCACCTCTGTGGATACAGCTCAGCCTTCTGGAACATCCTAACATATTTTTTTCTTCTTCCAAGAGTTCTTAGGGTCTCTGGAACATATCCTCTCCGTGGCAGATATTTTACCAAGTCCAGTAGGTGATTCTGGATATGGACTTGGAGCATCAGAAAGCAGCGAGTTTGTCTTGTCCTAGGTCACTGAGTTAGAAGGTTTTAAGGAAGGTCTTGCTTTCCACCACGTTCCTGCAAGGTAGGAGAGGTAAACATTAATTTCACTACAGGAAACGGAGCCACAGTAAGGAAGGGTGACTTGCCCATGATTACAGAACCAGGAAGTTGCCAGTCAACCCACATTTACTTCCTGTCTCAAATCTGGGGTGTTCTCCTTCATGGTCAGCAGTACCTCAGGCTATCTGGTCACCTCCAGGTTGTATGACCTCTGAAGGAAACTTCTGTGCCCAGGGACTAGGGAAACGCTCACTCCAGGCACGGGAGAATTGGGGGGAAATCTTAGAATGTGCGTAGAACCATCCTCAGACGTTGTCTTAGCTTCCTTTCTATGGCTGACATAAACACTACGACCAAAAGCAACTTGGAGAAGGGAGGGTTTATTTGGCTTACATATCTGAGGTCACAGTCTCTCACTGAAGGAAATCAAGGCAGGAACTCAAGACAGATATTGAAGCAGAGACCATGGAGGAATGCTTACTTGGTGGCTTGTTCCTTCATGGCTGGCTTGTCTTATTCTTTTTTTATATACAATTTAGGACCACCTGCCCAGGGATGTCACCACCTATAGTGGGCTGGTTCCTCCCACTTCAATCATGAATCAAGAAAGTACCTCCCACACTTGCCTACAGGCCAATGATATGTTCACATTTTCTCAACTGAGGCTTTTAAAGATAACTCTAGCTTATGTCAAGACAAACAAACAAACAAACAAACAAAAACAACACAGAGATGTTTTCCTTCTTGAGTCAAAGAAACATAAAGATCCTTATCTGCACAGAGTTGACATTTTTGTTAAAGAAGGAGAGACAATATACATAAATAAATCGATTCTAAAAGATGATAAAAGTTTTTAAAGACAGGGTCTTAAGTAGCTGAGGCTCACCTTGAAGCCATGATCTTCCTAGCTCAGCCTCCGAAATGCTAGGGTTACAAGCACCTGCTGGTTATCCCAAGCACCATGATTAAAAGTTACAAGAAAGTTACAGGGAAAGAAAGTTACAAGGAATGAGAAATCAGTATCAGAAGTGTCAATACAGGGCTAGTAAGATGTCTCAGAGAGGAGAGGTGCTTGCCACCAAGCTGCAAACCTGAGTCCCATCCCCAGGACCCATATGGTAGAAGAAGAGAAACAACTTGAAAAGCAGATATTCAACCATGGGCTATTTGGGCAAAGGATTCTGGGTAGAAAGGGCCAGAGCGAGTGGCTTTGAGATGAGTACAGTAGCTGGAGTGTAAATACAGCCAGAGAGGCTGGCATTTTGGGGGTGCTTCGTGGACTGTTGCTGTGTAGCAAAGCACCCCAAAACTTAATAGCTCAAAACAAAAAGTGTAACCTTGCAGCTTCTGTAGTCAGGAATACGGCAGAGCTGACAGTCACGACATGGGTCTTTTCTTAACTCGGATGGGGTCTCATGTGTCACAGACCCTCCTGTCTCCACATCTCCAGGGCTGGGATCACAGGTCCCCACCTCTGCACTCAGCTGAGCTGCGTGTGGACCCTGGGGTTCCAAACTCACACTATGCTTCCCTTAAAAGAGCTTTACCAACGGAATCACCACCTCCGTCCTCTCCCTTTTTACTAGTAAAAAATATGCGTTTTGGTGAAATTTTTTGTTTTTAATTTTCAGTAGTTTTGGCGATTGTAAACCTTGTGTTTACATATAAAGGCTTGTGTTAGTAGACACAGCACCTATAATGACAACTGAAGATCTGAGTAAGTTTTGAAACCAGGTTTCTCGTTGGTCACCTGCCTGGGACTTCTCTGCTGCCGCCACCTTGTGGCCAACTAGAGAAACGACAAGTAAGGTGCTGCCTTTGGTTGAGTGAATTACCAGACAATGTAGGTTTGCATCCTTACTTCATGAATTAGGTGTGGCGCCAGGTCACCAGTTACTTGTAAGATCATTATCTATCTATGATGTAAAACTCTGATTATTAGAAACTTCTTTCTGATGCTAAACCAAGTTCTGCTTTGGTCTAATTTCTACTTAATTTACCCTCTTTTTTTTTTTTTTTTTTTTTTCCTGGCTTTTAAATTCTGTTTAAAACATTATTTCTAGGCAACCACTTCTTGTGCTTCATTCAAATCCCTTTTCTTCCTTAAGTAAGGAGGCTCCTGATATTTCTTTAAATGCTTTATTTCCAGCATCCAGCTGCTGAGATGGGGCTTCAAGCCTGAGGGAAACAGAGCAAAGTGAGGAGGTGGTCTGGGCCAGAGGCCAGCCCGGACAGAGCCCTCGGGGTATGAGTGGTACCACTGTGTTTACCATTTAGATGTAAGGGCTCAGTCTTTTGTTTTCTATTGACTCGGTCTTTGGTGAGAGGAAGGGGTCACCTTGTTAAGTCAAGATGTCCCATCTCAGGAATGTTATGCCAACACTCACAGCATGTCGGGATGGGTGCCCAGGAAAAGTTTGTATCCCTTCTCACAGTCCCGAACACAAACAGCTCGGACACGGCCTGACATGTGAATTCCGATGGGGCCATTTAATCCCACCCTTCTTAGTTTAGGAATAACCGCCTAACTTCAGACCTGATTTATGCTCATCTAAATCACAAAATGTTTTCCTCATAAAAATTGCTCACAGGGGCCAGCAAGATGGCTCAGTGGGTAAAGGCACTTACTGCCAGGCCTGACAATGTGAGTTCAAGTCCGGGCCCCATAGGATGGAAGGAGAGAACTGATATCTGTGGGTGGTCCTCTAAGCTCCACAAGCACACTGAAACACACATGGCAGCCCCTCCCTGCAAAGATAAATAAATGCAATAAACAACTGATCCCAGGACAAGTGTTTCATCAGCAGAGATGGTTCCGTGGCACCAAGAGCAAGATGACTTCCATTCTTGGGCTGCCAGTTTGAAGCTCACACCTGCCTACACTGTCTTCTGGGGTTTGAATGGCAGTCTCTCTGTGGTGACTTTCAGTGTTCCTGTCTGTAGTCACGGGATGGTGGTGTGTCATGTAGTCCACTTAATTCCTGTCTCTTATTACACAGCAACAAAGGGACAGAAGTAGCTAGGAGCAGGCCTAAGGTCAGGGCCTGGAGTCAGCCACTAGAGAGCCTAGAACCCTGGTGCAGAAACATCAATACAAAACCTCAGGGATGGGAGTATTGTAGCCCTGAGATGACATCAGCCTGACAGGAAGCAGAGGCTATTTGATTTTGTCCTCACTCAGGCTCCAGGATGCTCCCAGGGAGTTGGCTACAGCATCATTTTCAAGTCATACCTCAGGAAGGCAGGCAGCAGAATGCTGTTCCCTTTTCTCAGTCAGCTGCTGTGCTCACACATCTAACAGGCGTGGGTGAGTGGCTTCATACTTCCCAACACTGACTAAGGTGTTTGGCCAAAGCCTTCTCTACCCCAGCCTCCCCCACCAAGCACTGCTTCTCCTCCTGGCCTTGTCCAGGATTGGTAAACTCTTTCCCAAAGGTAACAATGAAAGGCGGGTCATAGGAAATGTAAGAAATGAATTGCTACTGTACGTTTTCCGGATGGGACATGTTTAGCATTGGTAAGAGTCACAGGTAAGGAGGAGACACTGGGGGGAGGTACCCTCTCCCCCAGGCTGGTGGTTGCCCCTGCTAGTCTCAGAAGTATGAGGATTGGAAAGTTAAAGGAGTCTGCTACAGGACTAAGCCCATGATCAGAAAATGATACAATCTCAAGTCCTAAATGATTTATTAGCTAAGGCTTCGTCCTAAATCAATAGGATGGGAAATTTGAGAAGGAGACAAGTCCCAGGCTGGGAGGGGGGGGGGAGGACAAACATTTCTCACAGTTGAGTTGGGATGGATTACTTTTTTAAAAAATCACTTTCTTGGGCCAAACAGGTACATCAGCCATTTTCAACATTTCTCTAAGCTGGCACCCCTTTTCTGCAGAATTGCACATTTAAAACCACTTTCTGTTGACTAGTCTCTTTAATCTGTTATCATCTTATTTCCAACAGAAATACTGGGAACAATCTAAAAAATCACTTCATGTGCCCACAGGGATGTGTGTGACCCACCAGCTGTACAAATTGACGATGACCGCTCCATAGTATGGTTAAGGGGATGGATTTTATTACAGATATGAGACAGAGAACAGTCAGGGTATCTGGAAGAGTCCAGAGCAGAGAGAGAAAAAGTAGTCTGAACATGGACAACAGACTGGTTAATCACCAGGGCCATCTGTAAGAGAAGGAAGAATAGCAAGGGAGAGACAATAGAAAAACACCATGAGAGAAGCAGGAGAAGAGCAGAGAGTCAAGAATAGTAGGGATGGGGGCTGGAGAGATGGCTCAGCGGTTAAGAGCACTGGCTACTCTTCCAGAAGATCCAGGTTCAATTCCCAGCACCCACGTGACAGCTCACAAGTGTCTGTAACTCCAGTTCCAGGGGATCTGACTCCCTCATACAGGCTGGCAAAACACCAATGCGGGGGTGGGGGGGAGAGAGAGAGAGGAGAAAGGAGAGAGGAGAGAGGAGAGAGAGAGAGAGAGAGAGAGAGAGAGAGAGAGAGAGAGAGAGAATTATATATAAAGAAAAGGGGCAGAGTATATGATCTGAAAGCCCATGAGCTAGAGGGAGTTTATGGTATGGGAGGAGAGAAAGTCTAGGATGCTAGCATTGATTTTGAAATGTGTACCAGGTGCTTGTGATACTGAGGGATCCCAGAGGCCAGCATGAGTTAGTAGATTCCACAGGTAGCCATGTGTCCCTTCTGCCAGAGGTAAGGAAAAGTATTCCTTTGGTAGATAGGGATCAGTTTCACAAGTTCCTGAGGAATGCTGGCTTTTATCTGACCACCAGAAATGATACTAGTCCAGGTTGAACTAATTCCTGATTATCTGAATTGCCTTTTAAAGTTTGGGGAACTGGAGTTTCTTTTTACCCCAACACCGACTCTTTGGTAAGCACGGAGCCATTCTACCACCAACTCCACACCCTCAGCCTCCTGGAAGACAGATCCACAGACTCCAGAACTGTAGAAACCATTGCATGCATCAACTCTAGATCTTGAAGACTTTTTTTTTCTTGTCCCTAGTAAGAGCTTTAAGAATGACATGTTCTCTCTCATCTGCCAGGCTCAGTAGGTGGCGACCACCTGCATGGGATCCAAGCAGAATTACTTAAACCGGCAGTAAGACACCAAGCAGAGGTTCCAGAGCTGAAAAGCAGCGGATATGGAATTCGCTTCCTCTGATACATTCCTGACCTCAAACGGAGTGCTGGACCTCAAAGTCACCTTCCAACAATGTTGATTGAGCTGTGTGTACTCTGCACACATAATTTCCTTGGAATTGTCAACACATCATGCTGAGATGCAGCTAAGGCGGCTGAGTGCTTCCCAAGCTCGCACAAAGCACTGGGTTCTGTTAGGTCGCAGTGTTAGCCTTTCTTCTAGGCTCCACCCCACAGTTACCTGGCAACAGGCAGGTCTGCCAGACTCACTATAAAAGGGGCTGCTTGCCCCCCCCCTCCTTTGCTCTCTTACCCTCTTCCCCTTCTGTCTCTTCTCTCCCCATTCCCTTCCCCCCTCTCTCTCCACGTGTCTGTGGCTGGCCTGTACTCCTCTATTCCTCTACTCCTTTCTCTTCCTCTCCCTTTTCCTCTCCCTTTTCCTCTCCCTTTCCCTCTCCCTTTCCCTCTCCCCCTCCCTCTCCCCCTCCCCCTCCCCTACCCTTCCTCTCTCTCTCTCTCTCTCTCTCTCTCTCTCTCTCTCTCTGTCTCCCTCTCTCTGTGTCTCTCCTACCCCTACAAACCCCTCCCCATGCCCTAAATAAACTCTATTCTATACTCTACTTGTGTGGCTGGTCCCTCAGGGGGAAGGGATGCCTCAGCATGGGCCCACAGAGGCACCCCCTCTACCATGCCATGCCTCTACCAAACATATCCCTGGCTTCTTATTTATAAAACACAACACTCAGGATATGTCCATATCCTGCGTGCTGCACATGTGCATATGTCCAGAAATGACAGTCATGCCACAGCCTGAGCAGTGCTATAGGATTTCTAGCAACTGGATAAAAGCCAGTATTCCTCCAGGAACTTGTGAGCCAGTTCCTGTCTTCCAAAGGAGTCATTTCCCTTGCCTCTGGCAGAAGGGACATATGGCTCTCCGTTGTCATATACCTGTTACTGCATGTCAAAGCCCATCCTGGCCTCCAGGCTCCTTCAGCTCCTCTTCATACATACAAAGCATGCAATGCGCAGGCTAGCATCCTAACATCCGTGTCTTCTCATCTCCCACACTACACTGCTCGCAGGCCGCAGGCCATGCGGTTCACAGGCTCTCCTCCTCCCAGACACCCATTTGTTCTCTATTCTCCCCTCCCTCACCCTCTCACCACTCTCCCTCTTGCTGTTCTCTGCCATTCCCACTCCCCCAGCCCCCGATGTTAGGATTCATACCAATTTGGATAAAGTTTTTGGTTTTAGATCTGGTGGCACCCACTCTCCCAGGCTTTGCCAGAACCTGAAGGCTCAGCTGTGCATCATCCTGCCCATAAGCCTGGGCCGTACAGTGAGGAGTGGGGGGTTGGGTGGGGAAGCCTTAGGTCAAGTGTTTTTGAACCCAACTCCCTCTGCACCCCCCCCTCCCCCTCCCCGGGGTTATGTCTCCAGATGATAATTTATTCTCCGCCATGAGCTAATTCAATTCAAGCCAGATTACAGGATATAAAGGCAAATTTATTGGGAAACTACTCTTGGGCAGGTTCACTGATCCCAAGGAATGAAGCCATGGGGAGAGAGACAGAGGGAAAGGGGGAAAAGAAAAAGAGAAAGAGCGAGTGCATCCATGGGGAGAAAAAAATTCAGAGAGATAGAAAGGAGAGAGAGAGAGAGAGAGAGAGAGAGAGAGAGAGAGAGAGAGAGAAGAGGGAGAGTGCAAAATGTCTGGATTACATAGGAAAGAGACTCTGGGAAGAGGAAGCCCAGCCCTTCAGCTAGAAAGTTTAGGGCAAAGGGCAGAGTATACCAGCTATTCCCTGAAACAGGGAGGGACAGAGGGATGCTGGGAAAACCCGGAGGCCCAGTCTGCTCTGGTATGTTAGATATGACTTCAGCCACTTATCCTGGGTCTGAATCCCAACACTGGCTGTGTCCAGTCTTTCTTTCTGTTGTATCTGGACTCTTTCAGATATCTGTTCTCTCTCTCTTATCTAAAATAAAAACCTTCTCCCCAGATCATGCCACAACCATTTCAGTGGTCTTTTTCTTGAGACCTCACATACGTAAAGCCAGGATGGTACAGCACACTTGTAATCCCAGCGCTTGAGAAGTCAAGGCACAAGGGCCAGAAGTTCAAGGTTATCCTTGGCCATTTCATAAGTTTGAAGCCAATCTGGGCTACCTGATCTGTCTCAGAATAAAACTAAAAAAACAATGTGGTAGCGTATGAGGAAGAAGAGGAAGAGGAGGAGGAGGAGGATGAAGAGGAGGAAGAAGAAGGAGGAAGAGAGAACTTCCTTTTCATCTCAACTGTTTTCTTCAAATACAGCGTCTGAAACAAGGACTTACACTCAAGCAACATATTCAAGAGGTGACCCAGAGTGCAGAATAAAAATAACTGTTAATCCTGGAATTGGAAAAAAAAAAAAAAAAGTCTACATCCAAATTCAAGCAAGCTGTATTTGAAGGCAGTCTAGGCTGGCCGGGCGGGGCTGTCTTCCTAGATGTGTGTGTGTGTGTGTGTGTGTGTGTGTGTGTGTGTGTGTGTGGAAGGGTGGAGCTTCTTGAAATTCTTTTTATAGGGGAGATAAGGTGCTCACACAGGGTGAGAAGGTTGCCAATTATTCATTGTTAAATGGATACAATGACAAGGGGAAGAACAAAGGCGAGGATGTGTATCAAAGGAATGAGGTTACAAGCGGTCACAAAGACAAAGATACACATCAGTGACTGGGGGTTGCAAGCAGTCTGCATCTGACCAGGAACTTACTCCTGATTGCAAATAGAGGCCTTAATTATCAGGGACTTGACACAGGACACAAGGACTTATCTCTTAGCTAGATTTTAGCACCAAGAAAACTGTTTCAATTACAAACAGAACTCCCAACCAGTAAGGTATGTTCTCTGTGTTGGTCTTATTCCAACCTGTGAGGTATTTGTTCTGGCCTTGGTCTCACACAACAAAGGAGAAAACTGAGACAGAGACATCAGAATGAAGATTAAAACAGAAACATTTATTTTGGGGGTCTGGGGAGATAGCTCAGTCAATAAAGTGCTTGCCTCATAAGCTTGAATTTGATCCCCAGGACCCACATAAAAAAGCCAGAAGTGGGGCTAAGGAGACAGCTAGCATCTGATGCTCTTGCAGTGGACTTGGGTGTGGTTCTGAGTACCGGCCCATGCAGCAGCTTGTCATCACCAGTAATTCCAGTTCCAGGGAAGCCAATGCCTTCTCGGGCACTGCAGGAATGTAGGCTGTACACACACAAGCAAGAAAAACTAACACACACACATATACATATACACATATATACATATACACATATATATACCCATGCATACATATATACATGTATACATATATAATGTATACACACATATATATGTATATATGTATGTATATGTATGTATGTGTATGTATATATGTATGTATGTATGTATGTATGTATGTATGTATGTAGCTAGGAGTGATGGTGTACTTTTATAATCCCAGAACTTGGGTAGAGATAGGAGGATCCCTAGAACTGAGTGGACAGCTACCAGCCTACTTGGTGAGCTCCAGGTTAATAAGAAACCCCATCTCAATGACAGACAGTACAGTTTCCTGAGGAACACCACCAGAAGTGTTCATCCACATTTGCATACATGGGCCTTCACGTGGGTACCGCCCCCAAATATATACATACACAAAATAACTTTCATTCTGGATACATTAAGTTTGAACTGTTATTTGTTTCTTTACCCACTTGAGATGTTTTTGGGGGGGCTCAATGAAGAAGTTAAGCTGGCAGCTGTCATGTGGAGTCAGATGAGTCAGGACAAGAAAAAACACAACCCATTGCTGTTTGGTTTCTCCAGCAACAAGCTGATGACATAATGTCTGCCTCTGCCTTTCTAGACCTCGTGGCTGATGCTAGTTAATGGGAAGAGTGAGTGTACCAACTCTGCTTCGAGTCCAGAAGGCTCCTTTCCAGATGCCAGAATCATTCCTTAGATCTCTCGCTGCGTTAAAAAAAAAAATGGGGAGTTGCCACTTTCCGTAAAGTCCGTATTCACATCGTCATAGGCTGGTTTTCAATATCTTACTCTGAAGGAAGCAAGCCCTTACCATGCTCATTTCTTTCTCATGAAGCGCTGCAACGGGAATCGTGGATTCAGCAAGTGGAGCTGAAAGCCGTGTTAATGACGTGCGTGAACTACAGCCGAGGGGCACTCGTCGTAACATCTCTGAGTTTGCTGGTACAGAGAGACATGGCTCCTGCACACCTTCTGCTGGGGATGAAAGGGCTGGAGGCAAATCAAGTGCGCAGCTGCAAAACGTTTCTCGAGCAGAACGAATGAGGATGGTTATGACTTTAAGGATCCCCCTCCCTTCTTCCTTATCTCTTAAGGACCCAGGCTTGAATCAGGCATTTTGAAATCTGCCTGTTAATAAGTTCCTCTAAGTGATTTCCTGAGAATTTATCTGTTGTGTGACACTATTCCTTCGGAGGCATGAACAACCATCTACTCACCCCAGATAGGGAACTAAAGACAAAACTAAGTTATGGGCATCTCTGAAGTCTAACCTGATGAGTGAGCTTTTTGGGGGGGGATCACTTACAGGAAAGGAATATGGGTGAGAGGTGACTTACAGGAGCAAGGCTGACTGAAAGACAGCTTCATCACTGAAGCTCACCCCAGCATGGGAGACAGCTCACAGAAGCTGGGAACCTGGAGCACACTGCACAGCCTGCAGGCAGCTCAGCAGGTTGGAGAATGTCTCTTCCAGGTAGCCCAGGTGATCTGAGCCTCTTCCAGGAAGCTGGGCGGGTCTCTGCCTTAGAACTCAGGTTTTCAGGATTGCAAAGTGAGCTGACAAGAACCCTTACCTGCTCAGTCATCCTGAAGTCCCAAAGCAATACACTTTTCATTTGTAAAGAAAAAGGTTTTTTTTTTTTAATTCACTTTACATCCTGATTGAAGCCCCCCTCTCAACCCTCTCAACCCTCCCCTCACTCCCCCTCTTCTCCTCAGAAAAGAGGTTCCCCCTCCATGAGCACCAACCTGCATTGGTAATAGACTTTACAATTTTATTTGTGTCTTGTTATACCTCAGTACAATTTTGTTGCAAATGTTATAAAATTTCACATTTTGTTTCTGATAATAAAACATATAAACACACTTCTAGAAAATCTTTTGTTGTGTCTTGAATTCTTCAGATATATGGATTAAAATATTTCCATTTCTCAGTTTAAGTTGCCCAAGTTCAATTCAATGTCTGAGTTTGGTGAAATGATGTTTGCCCCTCTTCTTCTTCTTCTTCTTCTTCTTCTTCTTCTTCTTCTTCTTCTTCTTCTTCTTCTTCTTCTTCTTCTTCTTCTTCCTCTTCCTCTTCCTCTTCCTCTTCCTCTTCTTCTTCTTCTTCTCCTCCTCCCCCTCCTCCTCCTCCTCCTCCTTCTCCTCTTCTCTCTGTCCCTCTGTTTCTCTGTCTCTCTGTCTCTCTGTGTGTGTGTCTCTCTCTCTCTGTCATTCTTGTATTATATACTAGTGTGTGAACTGGTATATATGTTTTTGTATATATGAATATCCTATCTCCCTCTACTTTACCTCTCTTATTTTTAGTATTTAACTATTTGTGTGGGTAAACATGCAGAGGTCAGAAGACAATGTCTGGGAATTTGTTCTCTCTATTTACTGTAGGTACTAGGGATCAAACTTAGGTCATCAGGCTTGGTAGGGTGTGTGTGTGTGTGTGTGTGTGTGTGTGTGTGTGTGTGTTTACCAAGTATGTGTAGAGACCCATGGAAGCCAGAAAACGGCATTGGATCCCCTGGAGCTGGAGATACAGGCAACTGTGAGCTCATTGGATGTGAGTGCTGTGACCTGAACTCTGGTCGTCAGGAAGAGCAGCAAGCACTGTTAACAAAGGAGCCATCTCTCCGACCTCTGCCCTCCAACCTTAGTTTTTTAGTGCCTTTCACTGAACCTGGATCTCACTTATTTGGTTAGACTAGCCAACCAGCAAGCCCCCCAGTGCTGGAATTACTGCTAGGTTCAGCTTCTTACATGGATTCTGGGACCCCAAACTCAGGTCCTCATGTTTGAACAGTGAAGACTTTCCTGTCTGATGCATCTTCCTGGGCCCATGGGCTGCTGTTTGAAAGCAGAGCATGTGGAGAGTTTCTGCTGTTATTACCATGTCATAAACCTGGACTCGAACACAAGTCAAGTGGTGCAACCAGATTGAATGTTTGCCATCAAGGATTTGGAAAAATAAAACAAGGGAAGTGAAATGTCTCCAGTAAAAATGATGATCTGTCTGTCTCTGTTGACAAGCTGAAAACATGTATATATCACACAAGTAAGAACCTCTGACTTTCCCTGAATTTTGAAGGTGGAGTATATGGAGGAGGAAAAAGAGGGGGGAAAGGAGAAGGAGGGGGGAGAAGGAGGAAGAGGATATGGAGGAGTGGAAGAAGAGGAAGAGGAGGAAGAGGATGGGGAGGAGGAGGAGGAGGAGGAGGAGGAGGAGGAGGAGGAGGAGGAGAAGGAGAAGGAGAAGGAGAAGGAGAAGGAGAAGGAGAAGGAGAAGGAGAAGGAGAAGGAGAAGGAGAAGGAGAAGGAGAAGGAGAAGGAGAAGGAGAAGGAGAAGAAGAAGAAGAAGAAGAAGAAGAAGAAGAAGAAGAAGAAGAAGAAGAAGAAGAAGAAGAAGAAGTGCCTATCTTTAGAAAAGTTTGAACAGGTTACTCTGCCCATATACTATGACTGTTTGCTAATCCCTTCAACCATTTCTCAGTGTGAAAAGACCTCTGTGGTGGTTTGAATGAGAAAGAGCTCCAGAGACTAATATATTTGGATGTTTGGTCCCTAGTTGGTCAACTATTTAGGAAGGATTAGGAGGTGTGGCCTTGTTGGAAGAGTTGTGTCACTAGGATAGACTTCAAGGTTTCAAAAGCCACACCGGGTCCAGCCTTGTTCGTTCTTCTCTCTCTCTCTCTCTCTCTCTCTCTCTCTCTCTCTCTCTGCCCCCATCTTGCTAACAAGATATAAGCTCTATTGCTCCATTGCCATGCCAGCCTGCCTGGTGCCATGTCTGCCATGATGGTCAGACTCACCCTCAGAAGCTGTAAGCAACCCCCCAATTAAATGCTTCTAGTATAAGTTGCCTGGGTCATGGTGTGTCTTCACAGCAACAGAACAGGGACTCTGACAACCTCCTTTTGCAGAAATGTCAGTAAACAATCTCAGTGTTTATTTCCATTCTTCTGTGAACACCTGGTGACAGAACACAAGCCCATCCTAACTGAGGGACTTAGGAGAGCTTGAGGAAAGGGCTCAACTTCATCATCCCCTGATGAGAGCAGGAGAAGTCCTGGGATATCAGCGTGAACCACTGGGAGCACCTCAAAAAGGAAAATGGGGCCGAGTGCCTTTAATTCCACTTGGGAGGCAGAGGCAGGTGGATTTCTGAGTTCGAGGCCAGCCTGGTCTACAGAGTGAGTTCCAGGACAGCCAGGGCTACATAGAGAAACCCTGTTTTGAAAAACGAGAGAGAGAGAGAGAGAGAGAGAGAGAGAGAGAGAGAGAGAGAGAGAGAGCATCTCTGAGCTGGAAACATTTCCTGACCTCTGTCAGTGGCTGTACTTAATCTGACTCTTAAAAATAAAATAATTTTCACCTCTCAGCTGAGGCTTGCTGTCCAGGCAGGTCAGTAAGGGCTGCAGAGAGGCAGGCACATTAAGTCAGTTTCCTTCTCTGAGGCGGGCCAGTTTATAAGAGAGGTCTTGGGAAGCCAGGCCCAGTATTCTTAGGAGCATGGTGGCCACAGCCGGGACTCATTCTCTCTTAAGTGCCTTAGACTCCGGGAAGGAATGAGGGCAGCTGGCTGATGCTTTGTCGCCTGGCGCTCAGGTTCACCTGGGCCAACACTGACTCTTAGAGCATGCTTTTCCATCTTTCCAGTCATGGGCTAGGGCTGCCTTAATGTCACACCCCCCCCTTAGTCTTTCTGTCCTGCAGATGGACAATCATTGTGTCCTGTGCTACGACCAGCAGCAGTACTGACTATCTCTCGGTACTGACAGTTCACTGACATATCCCCGGTGCTCTTGGCTTAGGACGCCAGTAGCCAGCCCTCAGAAGTACCTAATCACATGTGTCTCCAAGTCTAGCCACCTGACCTCCTTGGGTGACTTAGTTAGGGTTTCTATTGATAAAACAAAACACCATAACCAAAAAGCAAGTTGGGGAGGAGACGGTTTGTTTGGATTACACTTTCAGATCATAGTCCATCATGGGAGAAAGTCAGGACAGAAACTCAAACAGAGCAGGAACCCAGAGGCAAAAACTGATGAGACTGTGGAAGGGTGCTGTTTACTGGTTTGCTTCCTGTACTGGCTGATTTTGCATGTCAACTTGTCACAAGCTGGAGTTATCACAGAGAAAGGAGCCTCCCTTGAGGAAATGCCTCCATGAGATCCAGCTGTAAGGCATTTTCTCAATTAGTGATCAGGGGAAGCAAGCCAGTAAGCAACATCTCCCCATGGCCTCTGCATCAGCTCCTGCTTCCTGACCTGCTTGAGTTCCAGTCCTGACTTCCTTTGGTAACGAACAGCATTGTGGAAGTGTAAGCTGAATAAGCCCTTTCCTCTTCAACTTGCTTCTTGGTCATGGTGTTTTGTGCAGGAATAGAAACCCTGATTACGCCACATCCCATGGCTTGCTCAGCCTGCTTTCTTATAGAATTCAAGACCACCAGCCCAGGGATGGTACCACCCACCATGAGCCAGGCCCTCACCCGTTGATGACTAACGGAGAAAATGCCTTATAGCTGGATCTCATGGAGGCATTTCCTCAAGGGAAGCTCCCTCCTCCCTGATGGCTCTAGCTTGTGTCAAGTTGACACACAAACCCAGCCAGTACATGGTGGTTCTCTGTGCTCCAGCACGAGGTCAAGACTGGTTCTTATGGATGTTCAAGTAGAAGCAGAGCCACTTTGCGTCGTGGCTCAAGCGCCGAGGAAGAGAGAACAAAGCCTGCTCTAAGCTCTGAGTGCCCTCTGCTCCGGAGATGTTTCCTCACCCCTGCTTGGGAGGGGTTTTCTCTGGTGTGGATTTCAGCATTCACTTCCCTCAGCTCCTTTCTTCCCCTCATAGAATAAGAAGGGGAAGCATGCCCCCTAGGCAGACAGTGTCAACTTGCTTCTTACCTGTGCAATGTCTTCCTAGGCCTGCCATTCTTTCTGACTCGCAAGGACAGGGCAATCATAGCTGCTCAGTGTGTGTTTCCTTTTCATTACATTTACTTATTGTGTATACATGCCCCAGTGCATATTGGAAGTCAAAAGAAGACTTGCAGGAGCTGGTTCTCTCCATATACCACATGGGTCCCAGGGATTAACTCAGGTCTTCAGCCTTGGGGACAAGAGGCTTTACATACAGGCAACTCTCAGTGCTTTGCTGACTGGACACTTTCAGTCAGACAAATATTAGCCAGTCATGATTGGAGTATTTGACACAAACACACTAGCTCGCCATCTTGATAGGGTGCATGGCTCTGAACTGAGGTCATCTCAGTGCGCACAACAACAGAACGGACAATTCTTCATCTCAGGTGCCACATCCTGCTGAAAGGTGGTGGAGCCTCATCTAGACCCTCCTATATGTACCTTCACTGAAGAAATTTATGTCTAGCTTGGTGTCAGAAAACCCTGCCATTATCTGACATTACAGGAAAGCCCTGAGCTTGGTGCAGGATGGAGGACTCCCTTGGTCAGCATGGCTTCCTTTTTCTCTACCTGGGGGATCCCTGGCCCCTCACTGCCTACCTAAGGAACATTGAGTAGCCCTTAGGAAATTACAGGTCCATAACCCCTCTCCCCCAAATAAGAAACCCATTCAGCAACTACCTGAGATTTCTGGAATGCCTCCCCATGCTAATGAGGCATTTCAGTACTTTAGCCTTCAGCCAATGACCTTTTCTCGCCCTGGATATTTCTACCCACTTCCCCCCAAAACTGTATAACCCTTGAGTCACCCAATAAAGTTGATCTGTCTCCCCAAGACTGATCCTGGAGAGTCATCATCTCCATTCCTCCTCACGGGCTTCTGAACTCCATGGCTGTCACCTCTGATCCATTTGCCCTCACGGCATCAAATCAGTCCATGATCCCAGGGAGCAGGGAGGGTCAGAGCTTGACATTGGTCTTCAGAATCTAGAAAGTTCTCCCTCTTTTGTGCTGTACACTCACACACACAACATTTTAAGGAGGCGTTTTGTCTTCTCCTGATATTGTTCCTTCATCCTGGTGTTTCTTGGATGGGGAAGACAAATATTGGTCATCTATTTCCAGGCTGATGATTCAACATCTGTGTGGGTCTCCCCCCCCCCCCCCGCTCATGGATTGTTGGCTGAGACAGACCATGGACAGTGGGAGCAGAGATGACAAGCAGGGGGTTAGGAAGCTCTGTGAGTACATATGGTAAATAACCACGCCGGGACCAGTTATCAGGAGGCAGATCAATTTTACATAGGGCAATTCAAGGCTTATAAAGTTTTGAGGGACTGAGGGTAGGGACATCCAGTCTGGGCAAAAGTTATTGGCTGAGGGCTTAGGGCATCAAAATGACTCATTAGCATGGGGAAGCTTTTCAGGAATCTCAGGTGCTAGCCGAACAGGTTTTATCAGGAAAAAGGAAATTGATCATGTACTTAACTAAGGCTAAGTGACATTCCTCAGGTACAGGTGTGTGTGAGGTCTTAGAATTCTCCAATCAGAGAAAGAAAAGCCCAGCTAACAAAGGGAGTCCTCCATATTGTGCCCAGCCCAGAGGCTACCTAGTCATGGTAGACTTCGACCTTAATCAGCAGTGTTTTCCCACACATCTGGTCCAGAGAAAACTTAATACAGAACCACACCTAAATCCAAACGAAATATATGCCCCAGGAATGCTGGTCCCAGATGCACCAAGTCTCAGAATTCCAGGGCGTCATCTGCACTGACAGCACTGCACACCAGCCATGAAGATGCCTCTTTCTCTGTCCCACACAACGCCACACTTCTCATCCCAGCAGACTAGATGCCCACGGCTCCTCTCTTTGCCCCTGACTCATCTCTCCTCCTTCATAGCAACATAAGCTGAGGTTCCAGAAGAGGAAAAAACCCTGCTTTAAAGACACCTTGTACTTCTGTGAAACTGTTGTTTAAAAAAAAAAAAAAAATCCCAACGAAAAATAGCAACGAAGACTCAGGAGCCAGATTCTGTGGTGAAAGCCTGCTAGCTCAGAGAGGCAGAGAAGGCACCCAGCTGACCTTCCTACTCCACCAACATCCTAGAAGGAAAAGGCCCTTCTCCTTTTCCAACTTCAAGGCAAAAGACCTTCTTACAGAGGAATCCCTTAGAAATTTTAACAGGGGCTTCTCGAAATTTGAACATAGTTTTAAATCTAATCACTAATCATCAAGGGTAGGGATGAAAATATTTCAGATTTCAAATACTAACTAACCCTAAAGTAAATAATGACCTAAAATATACGAGACAGGAACACAAAATGGAGGGCCTCCATGAGCCTTTATGAATCAGAAAATCTCTGTCAAGGATGTGAAGAAAGCAAGTCTGGGACATAGCTCACTTGATAGAATGGTTACCTAGCAGGCAGAAAGCCTGGGGCCCCATCCTCAGCATCTCAAGCAGCCATGATGGATACACACCTGTGCTTCTAGTGCCCGAGAGGTAGAGGTAGGAGGATCAGAAGATCCAGGTCATTCTTGGCTACATAGTGAGTTCAAAGCCAGCTACAATATTTGTGAAACCCCCCTCTCTCATACACACACACACACACACACACACACACACACACACACTCATGCACATGCACACACACACGCACACACGCACACACATGCACACACATCTACCAGTGTAAGGACATTTGCTCCCAATCCTGACAACCTGAGCTTCATTACTGTGACCATCTTTATCCACTGAAAGATGAGAAAAGAAATTGTGTTATAGGGGAGTGAATAAAACATGAGGGAGTAGGTTAAACAAAATTGAATGAGCCTATTTGAAGTTTGGAACAATACTCAGGAGTCCAGTCTGAAAATGTCTATGCAACGGCACTTACACTGTCCTGTCTTGTAGGGCCTGACAGCATCTCAGTTACTCTCAGATGTGAGTGTCTCAGCATTTGAGACAGAAGGCAAGACATAAGACGCTGTATCAACTGCTTATCCTAGAACATTCAGAATATACCTGCACTGTGAGGGCAGCAGGAATGATAGGAAATGTTTCACATTTAAAATGCATAATTTACAATTGTACATTTTATTACAAAAATGGAATCCCAGAGGTACACACTGTTACCCTCTATTTACAAGAACAAGTTAAATGAACTATATTACTTACTTTTCCATTGAGGCAGTAAACACCATAGTCAAAAGAAACTTATGGAAGAAAGAGTTTATTTTAGGTTACGTTTCCAGAGGGACCAGAGTCTATTGTGGCAGAGAGATACGGCAGGCAGCAACCAGCAAATATTGCAGTGTTAATCCTACCAGGTAAGAATAAGACCACTAGCACAATTATTTGAGCCAAATTTGAAGCAAGCTTTATCAAATACTGGCCAGGACAATGGACACTGAAAAGGTCTATACCCAAATTCCCAGAGAGTGGCCACATATGTTAATCTGGTGCTTATAAAGGCAAAACCCATAAGGCTATGTAATTCCTGTCTTCACCCTGTAGGGGGCAAGCGTGATCAAGCACATCCTCTGCAGCTTCCGCAACCAACCTTTGTTACAGAAGTGAAAACACACGGCTTGTTATCTTACATGATCAACAGCTCCCAGCACTCCAGGAAGTTATCTGTCCTTCAGTAAAAGTGGGGCTTACAGGTTAGAAGCATTTTTGTGTATAGCTCTCTTAAGCATAGTAATTTAAACTTAAAACATAACTTCAGTCTTCTCATGAACAGGAGTAGGAGGCTGGTGGCTCACATCTTCAAAAACAAACGCAAAGCAAACTAAAAGTGTGGCTGGGCTATGAAGCTCTCCAATACTCATCCCAGTTCTTACTCCAGCAAGGCTGCACCTCTCAATAACCTTCCCCAAACAGCCACGAACAGGGAACCAATGTCAAAATGCCCTAGCCTATGGGGGCTTTCTCATTCAAACCTCCACATGATCATAGACACTTCACCAAGATGGTGCAGACTAACCTGGATCATGTTAATTAAAGCTGACCACACTATATTATGTACTTGAAATTTGCTAAGAGAAGAGATATTTGTTTCTTCTCTCCTCTCCTCTCCTCTCCTCTCCTCTCCTCTCCTCTCCTCTCCTCTCCTCTCCTCTCCTCTCCTCTCCTCTCCTCTCCTCTCCTCTCCTCCTCCTCCTCCTCCTCCTCCTCCTCCTCCTCCTCCTCCTCCTCCTCCTCCTCCTCCTCTTCTTCTTCTTCTTCTTCTTCTTCTTCTTCTTCTTCTTCCTCTCTCTCTCTCTCTCTCTCTCTCTCTCTCTCTCTCTCTGCTCTTGATATGGTTTAACTGATGGGTCTGCTCCATACATTGGAAGTAGAAGTAACTAGCTCTACTACCATAGCCAATTCCACTCAGGGTAACTCTGTGGGACAGCAGAGAAAGACAGTTCACCCTAGGGCAGAAGATGGGAGAGTGAAATTCACTGCAGCTTGGTCTACATCAAGAGCTGGCAGGAAACTTAAATCTACTGGGGTTCATGTTTCTGGATGATCAGGGACTTGAGAAGATCCAAGGACAGGATCTGAAAATGAGTGACAGTGAATAGTGGGGGGAGCAGGGCGTGGTTCCGCATCTTCTGCTTTTTTCCTCTCAGAGTGTCTAGACATGGCTACACACCAGGCTGGGAGGATGCAGCAGAGTTGGGAACGGGTGGAGTTCTGTAGGAATCCAATCCAGCTGGGAATGGGGAGAGGGGGCACTTCTCCAAGGATCTTAGTGTCACAGCTTTTTTAGGTGAAGGCCTTCTCCAATGATCTTCAATGAAACACTTCTCTGAAACAATCTTAGCTTGTGTGCACACCTCTCTTCAGTGTGGGCTTGTATGCATACACTTTATTAAGGGTGAACCAAGGTTTACACAGTTTGGGGAAAGGGGGTGAGAATAACCAGGGTGGTCAAAGGTCATAAGGTACAGAGATGCCTCATTAGCATAGGGAGGCATTCCAGGAATCTCAGGCTGAGATGTTCCTCAGGTAGAGAGGAGGAAGCCCCAGTGACAAAGGGGAGCCTGCCATAAGTGCTATCTTTCTGGTAATGCCAGCCTTCATCCTTAGCATCGGGGGTTTCATGACAGCAGGGGGCTGGACCTCTCAGGAATAGGAGACTATTGTCTCCCCATGAGTGCTCACTTATGTAGGCATAAACACACCTCAGAGGTGGATATGAGGTGTACAAAATGTCACTCATAGCTATCAGTCAAGCTCATTTCCCAGTCGCCCAGCATCTGCCCAGTGGACTTGTAGACAGAGAGGTCCATAATGGTTGCATTACAAAGGCTAGTCAACACGGACTCCCCAAGACCAAGGCTGGAAGTCAGGAGAACCTAATACCCAAGCGGTATATGTTAGTTAATCCCTCTGAGAACAGTTTGCTGAGGGACCAGTCAGCCACCAGGTGGCAGGTTGATTCCACTGTGTCCCTTCTACCAGAAATGTGGATTTGTTTTCTCCACCTCTGCCTTCCTTTGCCTAGGCTCTTGGGACAACAAAATCACCACGGTGGAACACCCTCTCCACCACCCGAGTGTGTCTGTTGGCTGAGTTTACTACATTGCAAAGGAAGTTTAGTCGGCAAGAGGTGGAGGGGAATACAGTTTATGTGGCTTATCGGAGTGAGATGAGAGAGAGAGAGAGAGAGAGAGAGAGAGAGAGAGAGAGAGAGAGAGAGGAAGAAAAAAGAACGGAAATGAACTGGTGTGGGGGCATGCTTGAAAAAAATCAATGCAGGGCATGCAGGTGACCTAGCTCAAGTGCTTTGAAGGCACACACACACTCTTGAGATAATTCATTAGCTCACAAATCCACTAAGAGCAGAACAAAATTTTTTTAAAGCCTAGGACAGCCTTGAACTTGCTGTGTCGCCCAGGCTGGCCTCAAACTCATAATTTTCCACCCTCAGACTCACAAATGCTAGTGTTGTAGATGTGTCCCACGGTGTCGGTGAATCCGTTCTTGAGAGTGAGGAGCTAATCGGCTCCTCACCCTACCTCTGACTAGCTCATAAGGAGCATCACAGTTCAGCAGGAGGTTCGGAGACCATAAATGATAATCCAACCATAGCGAAACCCAGACCTCAATTTCCCACTTGGTGCCACTAAATGGTTACGATGCCCAGGAATATGCTGGCTGCGGTTCAACAGCCCCATCAGGACAATCTCTCGTGCCCTTTCTTTTCAACTTGGGCCGGGCAGAATGGCTCCTGCAAAGAAGGGTGGCGAGAAGAAGAAGGGCTGTTCTGCCATCAGTGAAGTGGTAGAATGAGAATACACCACCAACATTCACAAGCACATCCGTGGAGTGGGCTTCAAGAAGTGTGCTCCTCGGGCACTCAAAGAAATTCGGAAGTTTGCCATGATGGAAATGGGGACTCCAGATGTGCGCATTGACGCCAGGTTCAATAAAGCCGTTCGGGCCAAGGGAATAAGGAATGTTCCGTATCTCATTCGAGTATGTTTGTCCAGAAAACATAGTGAGCATGAAGATTCACCAAAATAGCTCTACACACTGGTAACTCACTTGCCTGTTACCACATTCAAAAATCTATAGACAGTCAACGTGGATGAGAACTAACCCGTTGAATGTCAAATAAAGTTGCAGAACTGCAAAACAAAACAAAACAAAAACCCCAAACCAACCAACCAACCAACCAACCAACCAACCAACCAACCAACAAACAAACAAAAAAAACCAAAAAACAGAAAACAAAACAAAACAAAAAACCCAGCCAGCTGCATCAGTTTCTGTGGAGGGTGCTATCAGCAGTTGCTACTCTCTGTTGTGTAAATATTCCCATGATGGCTGATTTCAGACTACCAAGGAGCTCTCTGATCACTGAAGTTAGAAAAGATGCCTCTTGTCATCTGTTTCGCAGAAGCTGGTGCATCACTGAGGGCTCCACAGCTAGCCTGTTCCTCATTCTCTAGTCTGGAGGGAAGTGGAGGACTTCCTGTGTTTCTGACAAGTGTAACCTGCTGGCTGAGCTGAGCAAACTGAATACCATGTACAGGAGAGCTAGAGTATGTGGGGTGCCCGAGGGTGTGTGTGTGTGGTGGAAAACGAACCCTGGGGCTGGAGAAATGGATCAGGATGGGGTTCTGTTCCTAGCATGCACACAGAGACTCACAACTCTGTGACTGTGACTCCAATTCCAGGGGCAAGATGCCCTCTTCTGGCCTCCACAGGTACTGTGTGCATTTGGTATACACAGGTACAGGCAGGCAAAACATCCATACACATAAAAATAAAAGTAAATAAATGTTTTCTTAGAACCAGTTGGTTTTATGAAGCAGCTCTGGCTCATACCAGATTGGCTTCCTTGCTTTTGTCAGCCTCAGTCTCCGTCTGTGTGTCTTTGAAAAGTATGTCCTCTTGCAACGTTCTGAAGCACAGCCTTGTGTGGTACCCCTCTTCTGGTCACATGATTCCTTCATTGGGGCCCCCTCCTCAATGTATTCAGAAGCTACATTTTTTTAAATTTGTATTTTATTTCTCTTTTTAGCTTGGAATGGAAAGCTTATGACTGCATCACGGCCTTGCAGAATAGACCCGGACTCTCGTATTCAGAGGTCCTAATGTCAGGCTTTTCAAACGTGACCCTCCTTCATCTGTTTGGCAGCATTGCACGAGGGGAAAATGTTAGAAGGCAAGACATTGTGAAGCAGCTATGGCCTACACTGATTTAAACAGTCCAGGCAAGGGTGCAGGGGATATTGACCCTTTTTCTTAAAGGACCCTTTACAAGGGACATTAAGAACTGGAGGCTCTGGGCTAGTTACCCAATTAAGCCAAATGGATGACAGAATCCATGTTTGAATCTCACTGCCCACAAGGCCACAAATTCAAAACATTTGGCCTTGTGACCATTTGATGGCTGAGCTGTGAGACAGCTTTGGTGGGATCGGATCAATGCCACAGATGTCCTCGCTGGCTTCCTTTTGTCTCCCCTCCCAACCCCACCCCCGTGTGTGTGTGTGTGTGTGTGTGTGTGTGTGTGTGTGTGTGTGTACCAGGTCTAAGAACATGCACTAAAAGCAGGGAGGTATTAAAGGAACCCATGCCCCAGTATGTTGGAAACAGCACATGGATACAGAATGATACACAATTATTGCTTTGTGTGCCGTTCTGAGTCAGTAGGAGCAGAAAAACAATTTCTCTGTGAGACTCCTGGCAAAGATTAATGCAAAAGCTCCTAATTCCTTTTTGTAACTATATCTGCTGTGTTGACCAATAGAGAGAGAGGATGGCCTTTGTTCAGCAATTTCCTCTACTTCTTAGATTAGACTCTTAGATTTTGGCTCAGGGTCATGAGTTCAAGCCCCACATTGGGTTCCAGATATTGCCTGTGCCCTGGACTGCCCACTGCCCTACCCTACTTGTCCTTGGGGGTTGGAGATGAGGTGGCATGGAATTAATTGCACAGGTGAGAACGCTGCAGCAAGCTCGTATGAATGCTGTCCCAAACTTGTTTAATAGTCCTCAGGGGGGCAGCCTTTAATCCTCTACCTGCATCCCATTGGTCCCCAGAAGCACCTCTTATAAGCAGCAGTTCCCAATTGGCTGGCATTGTCTGCATCCGCAATCTTTGATCTCTCAGGCAGTCTTCAATTAGGTCCTCTGGCAGAAGTAGCTTTTGCGCCTGCACAGCCTCCCCCCCCCCATTTATATAGAGGCGGCCACCTCCATTCCTCTAACAGTTTAGCAGAAGCCAAAGCTCTTTTAAATAAATCAAGTTCACTGTGTCAATGACACATAGATTTAGTCTTTCCTCAATGCAGTATTGTTAGAGATTTGTTTTCAAAATAATCCATTCAGGAAAGACTTATTGAGAAGCTACTGTGTCTGTGTTTGGCAGTAACAAGTCACAAGTTCCTGTGCATGTGTGCAAGCATACACACACACACACACACACACACACACACACACAATGCTGAGCTTACCAAATCAGCTTTACTTTATAGCTCAGACTAGCTCTGCCAAAACATATTGACACTTCAGCCTTTAGGGAATAGATCTGTCTCAGAGAGAACTTGAGCCCAAGAATGATTCTTCTGAAATCTCATGGTATTATCAACACAAACAAAACTCTGACTCATACGATCCACTCCTTGTTGTTTGCTTCAGAAACAGAGGAGCCCCTTTATCCCCACAAGCACGTTCAATTGAACCCACAGTTTCTAACATAGCAGGAGATGATATTAGCCCACAGGACACCCAATCCTATCTGGGGATATTTTGGTTGTCACAGCTGAGGGGTGGCAACTTGTAGGTGAAGGCCAGGGGTACAATTCAACATGATGCAGTGTACACAGCAGTCTCTGGGACTTTCAGCCACTCTAACAAAATACCTCAGCAAAACTACTTACAGAAGGAAACATCTCAGTTCATGGTTCCAGAAGCCAGGATGAGGAGGTAAATCAGAGTAGCTTATATCACAGTAGCCAGAGAGCAGAGAGAGAAAGCATTTCTGATTTGGTTGGTTTTCTGGTTTTTATCATTTTATTCTATCAAAGACAGTAGCCTAGGGGATGGTGCTGCCCACAGCCAGGGTACCCCCCTCTTTGTTAACCCTCTCAAAATGCTCTCCAATGTGTGACTGACTAATCTACTAGGTGCCTCTCTCTCTCTTGAGCTAACCAACAAGTTGAAGATTAAGATTAACCATCGAATCCTATAGTAAGAATTTATTCAAGCCAAGATGTCCATACAGGATGTCCATATACCCTACTATAGTGACTTCAACTCACTATAGTTTCATGAAGGTGAATTGGTTCAGGTGTTTGCAGCTGACTCTAGACCCGAGGGATATTTCAGATTCTTTGTATGGCCCCAGGGTACTTGAACTCTCCAAACATTGTTCTCAACAATGCATATGTGTTTCCTGCAATGTGTGTTCACTGCCTCCTTCCTGTCACTATCAGCCCCACCAAGGGGTCAGAATGCCACTCTCTCAGGCCTCATCATTGGCACAAGTGGACCTGGAAGCCAAGTGTCATCTGTCCTCTAAGGGCTAACGTGTCCTTAGATCACCTCAGTACTAATCTGTTTTAGATCATTGTCTGAGGGGTGTGGTCTCTTACACCACAGAAATTACAGGGAATTTCATTGGGAATTGTGCGTAGTATTGACATAAAAACTCAACTCTCAGCTCAAATCGGATAAAAGGTAGTTTATTCTATAGTGTCACATATGAGTGACCATAGTCTGGGAACACAGGTTCATGTTTGTGGGGCCAGAAGGTCATGTGACTGGGAGGAGCCAGTCCAGAGCAAGAGTGAGGTTGAGACATGTCCCAACCCCCAAAACTTCATCCTGAGACAGGCAGAAGTAGAACTGCTTCCTGCTCTGGACCTGCATGTCCCAGTGTACACAGAGCCTTATGACCCCCACCTCTGTCCCCCTTGAGGTAGTCACATAGCCAGGTGGCCAGGTTACAAGTTAAGCCTCCTCTTTCCTTGTAAGGACATGTCCAGCAAGTACCTGGAGTTCCTCTTCATGCAAGTGAAGCATTCCCCAGCACCTCGGCACCAGCCAATGATGTACGCTCACCCCAAAAACCCCTACCCATTCTCCAATGTTTATATAGCCCTTGTCGTCCTCCCTCCATCCCCAATAAAGAGAGCTGTTTCACTGAAAACTGTCTCTGGAGAAGGCTGTTTCGCCCATATTCATGAAGACTGAGACCCTGCCTAATTCACCCACCTTAGCTAAGCTTCTCTCCCTCCAGTCCAGCCTGCTGTGCAACGTGCTTAGACACATTGAGGGGAGAAGCAGGCCAGGAGTGGCACAGGTTAATCCATCTAGTGGTTTGAATAAGAATGTCCCCTATAGGTTCAGGCACTTGAACACTTGGTCCTGTTAGTGATGCTATTTGGGGATGTTTAGGAGATGCAGCCATGCTGAGAGAAAGTCACCAGGAGCTGGCTTTGAGAGAAGACAGCCTTGATTTACTTCCACGCTCTCCTTCTGTTTCATGTTTGTGGTTGAAGATGTGATCTCTATTGTCCTACTCCTGATGTCACACCTGCTATGCCTCCCTGCCAGTAACAGACTCATCAGCCTGGAACCATGAGCCAAAATAAACTCTTCCTTCTATAAGTTGCCTCGGACATGATGTTTTATCATAGCAGCAGAATAGTAATCCACCCCAAATTCCACATTCCATCATGGGAGAGTTTCATGAAGGATTTGGTTTTTGTTGTTGTTTTGATTTGGTTTTTGGCTTTTTAAAATGTGCACTGGTGTGTATTATGTGTATCATATATGTCTGTGTGAGAATGTTGGATACTCTGGAAACAGAGTTAACTACCATGTGGAAGCTGGGACTTGAATCTGGGTCCTCTGGAAGAGCAGCCAGTGCTTTTAATCACTGAGCCATCTCTCTAGTCCTCATGAAGTTTTTATAGTAACAGAACAAAGAAAATCATAGATCAAGAACTTTTAAGCACATTGATGGATTAAAAAGCAAGAAATCTCAGCTATAGGCCTCAGGTACTGTCTGATGTCTTAGCCTTTTGGTTAATGGAAAGTGGTTTTGTTAAATTAATATATTCCAAAGGCTTTCTTCTGTTATTCACAGAATGTCGGGTTCTACCCTGAGGTAGACAAGGAATGGCTAGGGAGCTAGTTATTCCAAGGTAAATTTTTATTAGGCTCTGGGCCTGCAACATTCTAAACTCCCCATAACTATTAACATTCCAACCAGTTAAGTCGGTCTTACAGAATGTTTCTTTGAAGGTATAGTATGTTTCTAGAAACTTCCATTCCCACAGGAAAACAGAGGTGTGTGGAGAAGGCAACTTCAGGGAATGGTAAGTGGCCTCTTTTTGTTTGTTGCACTTTAGAGTATTGGTTTGCGGGGTAGTTTGTGCCCTTGCCATGGCACACATGTGAGGTCAGAGGACAACCTTCAGGAGTTGAGTCTTTCCTCCCACCAACTGAGTCCTGGGGTCAAACTCTAGCCATCAGCCTTAATGGCAGACACCTTTACCCACTGGGCCTTGTCGCTGGCCTTTAGTGGCTTCTTGTGTGGAAAGGAAGAAGAAAGGTGGCACTGGAGGCTGGGAAGCAGAGGGCGCTGTCGGGGCCTTGGACACCTGTAGGGTAGGAAGAGGTCCTAACACAGTTTGGCACTGAGTTTGCAGTCTGTGTTGGCAACATGGAGATGGAGGTTGAGATGGAGGTGTGTGCAGTGCTGTTTCCAGAGCACAGTGGAGGTCTCAGAACAGGCACCTGATGGAGAAGTTAATGGCTCTAAATGTGACAATGGAGGACGAATAACCATCAGGGTGTGGACTTAAGGGAAGGTGGGAGGCCAAGGTGGGACTCTCAACCTCATGAAATGAAGAACACTGATCTTAAGGTACAGGAAGAGGGCTTCAACTTCCAACACTGACTGAGTTAGGAGTCCTGAGAGACATCCAGGCAATACCAGGGGAAGCTGGTGGTACAGGCAATAAATTTGGCAGAGTAACTGAATATCGGTCTTCACCTGGTAGTAGGCACCAAGGCAGTGGGAAAAATGACTCAGAATGAACCTGGAGCCACACAGGTAGCAAAAGAGCAAGGAAAGAGGCTGAAGATATAGCCCAGGGAGAAAAGTGCCCACCTTGCACACATGAGGACCTGAGTTTGATCCCCAGAACCCAGTTGTGTTTTGGGCAAACACTTATAATCTCAGTGACAGGAAGGGAGAGATGGGCAAACCCCTGGGGCTTAATGGCCAGCCAGCCTAGCCCACTTGGCAAGCTCCAGGCCAATAAGAAACTGTGTCTCAAAAAGAAAATGGTGCAAAGATCATCGCTGGAGGTTGTCCTCTGACCTCTATATGAATACTAAACAACATACACACACACACACACACACACACACACACACACACACACACACACACACTTCATTGAGGAGAGAATTTTGAAGAGTCAGAAGTGACAGCAGTGTCAAGTGCTACAAAGATGTGAAAGAAGATAAAAGTAGACAAAACAGGATGCAGTCCGAAAGACTGACCTCTCAGCCCCTGCCTGGTTTGTCCTTGCTTGATCCTGGCGTGCAGATTTTCCTTCCTCCCCTAAAGCACCACTTCAGTCCCCAAGTCCTGCATTCTCTAGAAAGCTCAGGACCAGCCTTGGGAACTGGAGGTCTTGGCTCACTGGGATGAGAGCCCCTTCCCAACGTTCTTCCCGGAGATTGTGGCTGAGTTATTTGAGACAAGATGGAGAACACAGGTTTGTGGATTCCTGGCAGTTAGGAGCTGGCTCAAATGGAGTCCTTAGAGACTGCTGGTCCTGGGACAGGAGAGGCAGTATAGCCTCTGAGGAACTTCAGGGCCTGACCCTGGAGGGAGCTGACAAAAAGAAAGCAAGATCTTCACAATGCCCAGTTTGGCACACAGGGACCTGGGCAGGACCCAAGACAGCCACTCGGGCTGCAGAGAAGGCTCCACTGAACCCTTGTCCTACATAATTAAATGGGTCACATATTATTAAAAAAGAATTCTATACCTCCCCCCCCTCTCTCTCTCTCTCTCTGTGTGTGTGTGTGTGTGTGTGTGGTGTGTGTGTGTGTGTGTGTGTGTGTGTTGCTGGGAATGGAATCTTTAGCCTCATGAAGTCTAGACAAGTACTTTGCCACTAAACTATATTCCCAGCTCCTAAAGACATTTTAAATGAGAGTGGTTTTGTGTGTGCATGTACATGTCCACGTGTGTATTTTTTACAGGTTTGTCAGAACATGTGGAAGTCAGAAGTCAGTCTTGGGTGTAGTTCCCGAGGACACTTTCCACCTTACTTTTTGAGGCAGGATCCCTCACTGACCCGGAACTTCCTGTTTCAGCTTGGCTGGCTGGGCAGTGAGAACCAGGGATCTATCTGCTTGTGCTACCATGCCTTTGTCATTTTGACATGGGATCTGGGAACTAACTAAGCCACCTCCCCTGACCCCTTTATTGCTTTTGATAATTTCTTATTCATGTGACATATGGTTAATATTGGGCCTGTGTCTGACCCACTCAACCCAACCCTGTGAAAACTGGAGAGTGACTAATTTCCTAGGGATGAAGAAGGGAGAGATGGAGGAGTGGGGCTGGGAGGGGCATCTCAGTTTCTCTCTGATCTTTCTCTGCACTCGATGACAGCAGCTAACCAAATGATCGGGGTGGGGGTGGGGCAACAATGAGCAGTGGGGCCTCACAAGACATGTGACTTCCTCTTTTATTGTGCTCACGCCCCGGGGTGGGTTCCCTGGACTTACGACACTCTGGGTTTGGAAATTTTCATTTCCATTTCTTGTCACTTTGGGTAAACACAATTTTTAGAAAGTCTGGAGACCCTCAGGGTCACAGAGGATGCTGTGGCGCCTGCCCAGATGCCCTCTTCAGGACCATTGTGCCTGTTTTCCCTCCATCTGTCCTCCAGGCAGTGCCATCTCCCAGGAGACAACTGGGGACAATGGCTGATGTGGAATTTCAGGAACCTGGTCTGGTCACCAAAGTCCAGGACAGTTCTCAGGAGCCATCCCAGGCTCACACCTTATGTAGGACCAGCTGAGGATTCAGGTGTTACCACGGTGCAGCCACTGCTTCTTCTTCTTCCTGGTGCTGCCTCATTCTATCCCCTACAGAGAGGTCTGCTGGAAGCCCTTGCACAACAAGCTTTCTGTTCACACTTCTGCCTCTCAAAGCTCTGGTTCCTAGGAATCTGATCCAGAGTCTGACTCTTGATTTCAGTGTTCTTTTTCACAGAAAGTCAATCACACATGGCAATAGACAAGAAAATGCCAAGACTTTTAATACCTTTATCTTGTCCCATCTCTGGGGCACAAAGAAATGACCCTGAAATGACAAATCATGACTGTTTACTTCTTCCAGTCTGTTGTACAGCAATGGATAGATAAATGGATAGATAAATGACAGTTACATAGATGGCTGATAGATAGATGATAGATAGTAGATGATAGATAGATGATAGACAAATATGAGGAAATAGATATTTGAAAAGAATATATTAAACTATGATATTATTAAGAAACTAATACCCATTTGTCATTATCAAGATAAATCCCTGAAAACTAAACTAACACCCTCCAGCACCCATCTCCCTAGCACCCTCCATCCTGTCATAAAGCTGAATAAAATGTACCAATCAGAAACCACAACAGCAACTTGAACAAGAGACTTTGTATATAAAAGATTATTATTTCAGGGATGGGCTACTGACTAGAGTAAGGAGAACCCTAAAGAACACAGAAACCGCAGTGCAGGAAGCAGCCATTGCCTCCAGGTTGACATGGAACATCCAAAAAAGGAGACATGGAAGATGTCCAGGGTCCTTCTCTGCAGATGGCTGGTGCACTGTATCCTTTGCTCTTTAAACTGAGTTAAGCCAGGAATAGTGGCATATATCTTCAGTCCCAGCATTGGCAGAGGCAGGCAGGTCTCTGTGAGTCCAGGGTTAGCCTGGTTTATCTAGCAAGCAAGTTCCAGGTCAGACAAGGTTACACAGTGGGAGATCTTTATATATATATATATATATATATATATATATATATATATATATATATAATATTTTATATATATTATTTATTATATATTTTTTATATATTATATATTTTAAATAATTATATTACATATATTAATTATATGTAACTATATATAATACTAACATAGTATATATACATATATACATATATATACCATATACACTATATATGTGTATATATATAGTATATATATACTAACATAGTATATAATCATACACATAATAATTAATATTATATTGTCAATTATATCAATAATCATTAATAAATTATTAATAAAACAGTCCACACATTAGTAATTAAATCAATTAAATAGTTAACTTTAGTGATTATTATTAATTATTGATTTATGTAATTAATTAGAATTTATATTATTAATAGCCTAATTAAAATATTAGTAAATAAATCTCATAGTAATTAATAATTAGTTAAATAATAAAAGAAAATAAATGGTTGATACTTAATAAATATAATACATTGATAATAATATATAGATGTATATGAACATATAAATATATAATATATAAATATGTAATGTGTTATGTATATAAACGTACAATACATATTTGAATAGAGAGTCAATAGACTGCAAGGAGTATCTCTGCATCTTTGGTGAAAGCATTGCTTCCTCTGAAGTAAGAACATTGTAACAGGAAACGTAAGACAATAAGTGTTTATGGGACCCAGTCCTTTGCAGCTTCCCTGCCCATCCTCACCCAGGCTGTCTCTCACTACGAATGGCCTAAGCCTTCTAGTCTTCCTCCCTTTACTTTTCCCTGGAGACCCCGGTAGCTACCAACTATCAATACACTTGATCGATTTTGGTTTTCTCTGTTGACTAGGAGCTCTCCGAAGGTCAGGATTTTTGCCTCTTTCGTTCACTGGTTTTCTGTCCTGCATCTAGAGTAGGGATGAACACATGCTAGGTACCATAGAAATGTTTGTTGAGTGAATGAGTGATCACATGTAGGGAGAGTGAGTACATAGGATAGCATTTCAGACCAATAGTGGGTTGAGTTAGGAGGAACTTGGACCTTCAACACTAAGGCTTGTGAGCCTCAAACCAGAGGTATAGAAGGCGCTTTGCTTTTACAAGGATGAATGCCGTGGTTTCAGTAAAGGCCACCTCAAGACTCTTGTGCAAAAAGTCCTCAGTCTGGGTACTTTGAGAGGTAGTAGGATCTTTAAAAGGTAGAAGTGAGTGGCAGAAGAAAGTGGGGTGACTGGGGATTGTGCTTGAGGGGAATAGGAGGATCACAACTCCTTCATCTCTGTCTCTGTCTCTTTGTCTCTGTCTCTCTGTCTTTCTCTCTCTTTCTCTCTCTCTCTCTCACTCTCTCCACTTCCAAGCTAACATTAGGGGAGTAGCTTTCTCAGCCATGAGCTCCAGCCACAATACACTGCCTTGTCACAATCCTAGAGGCACAGGGCTGAGACACATCTGACTGAAACTTTCGGAAGTCAAACTAAGCTTGTCCTCCTTTCAAAAGTTAATTGCCTCAAATACCGTGTCACACTGATGGAAAACTGATAAGACAGTGCTCTGTGTGATTACAGATGACAAAGCTTCCCACAGACCTCTGGGTCAGAGGTATACTTTCTTCCTTCCCATAGCCTTAAAGAAAACAACAAAGGCTGGGGAGGGTGTGAGGAAAGAGGAACCTTACACTCCTGGTGGGAATGTACATTGGTATAGCCACGACAGAAATCAGTGTCACAATGGGTGATGTCACTCGGGGACAGATCACTTGACCAGTGTGCATGTGGTACTAGGCTCAATCCCCAGTAGTGGGGAAAAAAATAAAAAATAAAAATGAACATCAGAGTGGAAGTTCCTCAAAAACAGACAAACAACAACAAAACTAAAAACAGAACTCCCCTGTAGCCCAGCTGCACCACTCCTTCGTAGATAATCACGTGACTCAAGGATGTCAGACCTCAGAAGCACTTTCAGCCATAAAGGAAAATCAAAACTATTACATCTGCAGAAAACTGAAACTGAAACTCATGATGTAAAGTGAAATAAGCCAAACCCAGAGGGACACGTATTGCATATTTTCTCTTATATGTAAAATCTAGACCTGATTGTGTGTGTATGTGTGTACACATGCATGTGTGAATGTGTGCACATGTGTATGCACACATGTATATGTGCATGTGTGTGTACGTGTGTGTGTGTGAGTGCATATGTGTACATACATGTATGTGTGTGTGTATGTATGTGTGTGTCTGGGGGGGGCTGTTGAGATGAGAAAGGAGGCTGTGTGGGGAGGAAGAGATCTTAGGAATAAGATCTTAAAGAATAAGAGAAAGAAGTTATAATGAAATATGTGTGACATGAAAGCAGGAGAAACAGTCTCAGGGTAGAAAGACAACAAGAAGGGACAGGGAAATAGGCAGAGTAGTGCGGATGGAGAACGAAGAATAGTGACACACATGCATGCATATTTTGTAATATTTGTATTTTGCACATTATTTTGTATGCTAATTTGGAAAAAAATTCCTGTGGCCTAAACGTGGACAGGCAGATGGTGGGAATCAAACTGAAATAAAGCAATACTGAAAGTGGAGGCCACACTGATAGAGAAGTCGGAGCGGCCTTGAGTTCACAGACCTGTCATTTTCCTCGAGAGATTTCAGTTTACCATCATGGTGTGACACAAAGCATATAGGGTGTCCACTGTCGCCTCCACCCCTTGCCCATCTAATGAGCAGTGTGAATGCTTGTGAGTCTGTCCGCTGTCTAGGACTGAACTGTGAGCCACTTAGCTTACTCACAGGCCAGGTGTCATGGCGTGGCTCCAGGACATCTAGCTGTAGAAGGTAGAGATCTCAGGAAGGTGACAGCTCAGAGGACCCTGAACTATAGCCATGTCCACAGGTAGACAGAGCACCCTAGGGCCTGGAGATTCCCACTCATTCATAGCTGCTCCCCACTAGGGGAGGAGAGGTCTTACCGGAAAGCTCTTCCATTCTGGGTTCTCTCTGCACCCATTTTCTGTTCTAGCTTCCAGGATGCTTTGAGCTTAATGCTCGACCATGTCTATCTAGGCTCTTTCCTTTCTGTATTTTCTTATTAGTCTCTTCATTATCTATCTCTGTTTTTATAGGTATGCTTTCCGAATCACGTGCGTCGGACACCTTGCTGATAATGCAAAGGACGTGACTAAATCAGAGACATCGATTTAGTTTCTAGATTATGTCAGTCACAGCTACACAGAGTTGTTGGCCTGAAGGCAGTTCATAAATGCCTTTCTCCCAGTTCTTTGAAGTTCGTCTTCTTCTTGGGGTACCCCTCTTTAAACGGCATCCTTCTCCTTCTGACCCCTCCCCGGCACTCCAAGACCAGGCAACTGTCTGTTTCCTTTCTTCATCTCCATCTTCCCTGAGAAGCCAAGCCTCACTTCCTCATGGTACCTTCCACCTGATCGTGTCCCACACATCCTCACACAGGATTTTCCCCGGGGGCTTCCCCTGAGCAGAGTCAGCTACATCAAGTGTCCCAACATCAATTGCTTCCTTCCAGCTGCTTGCAACACCCACTGCTTTCCTAAGGAGGAATGTCCACACCAGTCTTGCATTCAGCAATGCTCCTTTTCTGTCCCACTCTGTCCCCAACCTCCTTCCCTGCTGATACCAGTCGCTTCCACGTTCTCTGGTGAGTATGAACACCTTTGTGCTCTGGAAGCTGTTATCTACTCGGGAAACTTATGTCAGAAGCCAGGGGGTGGGGCCATTCGTCTCAGCTTCTGACATCACACTCTTATTATCGCTGGAAGCAGGCGTGAGTTAGTGTCCTTATCCGAGGAGCCTGGAGGACAGCTGGCCAAGAGGTACAGAGAAATCAAACATGGGATACCGGGAGAGGGAGAGATGAAAATAGCTTCTCAGTTTCTCTGCGGCTGACAGAGGCTCCTGAGAGAGGCTTTCAGAACTTGATTCCAGCTGGCCCTTGAAAGCTGTGGCTGGACGGGAGAGCTTCAGAGGAATAAACAGTGCTTTCTCTGGCTCCTCGGGGTCAAGACCAGTGTGTTCAGAAGGAAGTGGTGTTTCCCTGACCCCAGTGTTCCCACAGCCCCCTGGATGGTAGATCATGGGGCTGCACCCTTCCCCACCCTTGGGAACGAACTCAGTCAAATGGTTATCTTTATCTCACCAGCTTGTCCACGTGCTTGACCAGCGCAGTTTCACTTTTGCAAACATCTGTTTATATCCCTTGAGAGAAAAATATCAAGCAGCCTGCCTCAAGGACGCCGTTTTGGGTCGGTGAACAAGGTAAGGAACCCTGCTTTAAATGTCTGGGAAGTAGGCGGGCACCAACTTCTCAAGGTTAAGCCAGTGTCTGTCTGTGTCTCTCTCTCTCTCTCTCTCTCTCTCTCTCTCTCTCTCTCTCTCTCTCTCTCTCTCTCTCTCTCTCTCTCGTTGTTTTTAACTCTTTGTTTTCTTAGATCCTATCTCCCATTTAGAGTTTCATTTCAACCAAAAGAACTTAAGTGACTTTAACGTTCCTGACTTCTTTTGTGCCAGGCAGCTTCTGTCACATTAGCAGCTCGGTCCCTGGGCACTTAATGAGTAGATTGAGTACAGCCGCCACTCTGGGGGAGTGGGGCATATTTACTTTCAGTCTTTTGCTGTAGGGTGGAGGGGAGTCATAACTTCTGGTTTCCCCACAGGGCAGCTTCCGATGGATAATTACACAGTGGCCCCGGAGGATGAATATGATGTCCTCATAGAAGATGACCTGGACAACACTGGGCCAGACCAAGTTCCCACCCCTGAGTTCCTTTCCGCCCAGCAGGTGCTACGGTTCTGCTGCACGGTGTTTGCGGTGGGTCTCCTGGACAACGCGCTGGCGGTGTTTATCTTGGTGAAATACAAAGGACTCAAGAATCTGGGGAACATCTACTTTCTAAACCTGGCACTTTCAAATTTGTGTTTCCTGCTTCCCCTGCCCTTTTGGGCACATACTGCAGCACATGGGGAAAGCCCTGGCAATGGAACTTGTAAAGTTCTTGTTGGACTCCACTCCACCGGCTTGTACAGTGAGGTGCTTTTCAACACCCTCCTCCTCCTGCAAGGATACAAGGTGTTTTCCCAAGGGCGACTGTCCTCCATCTTCACGACAGTGTCTGGCGGGATTGTTACATGTGTCCTGGCATGGGTCATGGCTACTGCACTCTCTTTGCCTGAATCTGTGTTTTATGAGCCTCGGATGGAAAGACAGAAACACAAATGTGGCTTTGGCAAACCTCACTTCTTGCCAATTGAAGCGCCGTTCTGGAAGCATGTTCTGACGTCAAAGATGAACATCTTGGTACTTGCTTTTCCTCTGCTGGTTTTTATATTCTGCTGCGGGCAAATGAGGAAAAAGCAGAGCTTCAGGGAGAGGCAGTGCGACCTCCGCAAGCCGGCTCTTGTCGTTACCGGTGTGTTCCTTTTGATGTGGGCGCCCTACAATATTGTGCTTTTCCTGTCTGCTTTCCAGGAACACTTGTCCTTGCAGGACGAAAAGAGCAGCTACCATCTGGATGCCAGTGTTCAGGTCACACAGCTCATTGCGACCACCCACTGCTGCGTCAACCCGTTCCTCTATTTGCTTCTTGACAAGGCCTTTACGAGATATCTCTGCAGCCTGCTCCCAAGGTGCAATGATATCCCATATCAAAGTAATAGGGACTCTCAGCAAGCGACGCCAAGGGAAGGTCATGGCAGACCCATTGAACTGTACAGTACTTTGCATCAAAGGCAGGATATATAAACACTCATCCTTGTCTCTTCACATTATTTTATGTAATTTTTATGTTTGTATAAAAATAGAATATAAGAGGAAAGAGGGCTGGTTAATGAATATTTACTACTAAGCATTGGAATTTGTCTCTGGTGCAGGGCTAAGCTGTTTATAAAGATGAATTCTACTCTTCCTCTTCAGTGCTTGTCCACAGTGTGGGCATGGGTGGTGTGAGTTCCATCAACTGAAGCTCGGTAGTTGTCCAGAGTTATGCAACTATAAAGTGATAAAACTGATATGTAAGCCCAGAGATCACTGGCCCCAGAGCCTGTGAGTTATCCAAGTGTGCCAGGCTTTCAGTAAACTGTCAGTCAGCAGTGATGGCATGTCTCTAATCCCAGCACTCTAGGAGGCAAAGGCTGGTGGAATCTCACAAATGCAAGTATAACCTGGGCAACATAGCCATATCAAGTGCGTTTTGTTTTGTTTTGTTTTGTTTTTCAAGGCAGGGTTTCTCTGCATAGCCCTGGCAGTTCAGGAACTCTCTTTGTAGTCCAGGCTGGCCTTGAACTCAGAGATGTGCCTGCCTCTGTCTCCTGAGTACTAGGATTAAAGGCTTGTGCTACCACTTGGTGATACACGTCTTAATTTCAGCTCAACTCAAGAAGTAAATGACCTAGAAAGATCAGATGTTCAAGGTCACCCTTGGCTACATAGTGAGTTAAGGCCAGCCTGAATCCCTTAGACCCTGTCTTTAAAAACATCCCTAGACCCAATTTGACCACATTCTAAATTAGAAGCAGGCATTAGCATGGAAACAATTTCCCAGGCACACACTCCTGCAGGTCATGAGAAGACCTGGCTGCACGGAGACTGTGCAAACCAAAGGTAAAGTGATTGGTCCTGTGGAACCCGCTGGGCTGTCTTGACTACTCACTATACTCAGGCTTTCCAGATTCTTCCAGCCCTTGATTCCTCTGAGGTTTTAGAGTCTGTATCATGAAGGCTCTGGTGTCTTAGGAAAGTTAACAAGAGCAGATGTAAAAGTCCGCTTAGAAGTGCTGGAGTGTGTGACCTTTGAAATATAACACATCCCTCAGGCCTCATTAGCCTATGACTACAAATAAGTTCCCACTTCCTTTCAAAGTTGAGTTACACTTGGGGTGTGTGTGCAGGGGGCACCTGCCAGTCAGCAGAGGCCAGCTCTTTGCCCGGGGTTACAGGTCTGAGAGTACCGAGATCTATGAGTGTCCCCTTTTCCTATGTGAGTGTTCAGTGCTGGACTCCACACTCCACCAGGGCCAAAGGCAGTGGCCACAGATCTTCTTTTACAGCTATAATGGGGCTACTAAGTGGGGGTGGGGGGGCAAAATGGGCAGGCAAAGAATATAACTAGAGCATCCTCCCAGAGATCCTTCCCAGGATGTCATAGGTAAATGACAGTCACCATCATAGCAGAAGGAAAAGAAATGAGAGCCAGGCAGCAACGTGGCTCAGTGTGTGGAGGTCCTTGCTATGGAAGCCTGGTGAGCTGAGTCAGTCCCTGGAACCCCTGTGAAGGTGGGAGGAGAGAACTGCCTCTGCAAGTTGTCCTCTGACTTCACACATGTGCTTATGCTTGCTTACACACACACACACACACACACATAAATGTACACACACATTCATACTCACATGCACACACACATGCACACAACAGATACAGATACACATACACACACACACACACACACACACACACACACACACACACACATTTTAAATGCCTCCAAGGAACTAAAATTAGAATTCTCCTGCACTGTTGATGGGAATATAAAATGACACAACCAGTTTGGAAAGAGATTTATTTTGTTTGTTTTTCAAGACAGGGTTTCTCTGTGTAGCCCTGGCTGTTCTGGAACTCACTCTCTAGATCAGGCTGGCCTTGAACTCAGAGATCCACCTGCCTCTGCCTCCTTAGTGCTGGGATCAAAGGCATGCACTGCCATAAAAAGCTAAATACATAGTTACCAGTCATTCCACTTCTAAATGCTTTCCCAAGAACACTGAAATGGGAAACGTGCCTGTGCACACACCTCGCCACGGACTTTCATGGAAGCTGTATTTATACAGCTCTACGATGCTGTTGATTCACCAGCCCCTCAACAGATGGATGGAGAAAGAGCCACAGGCTGTGGAATCACACCACTTCAAGCATGAAGTCTTAAAAGGCTGCGCAAAGGATGACTTCTGTTCAGTTATCTATTCTAATTTCCAATGTGTTCATTTTTGGTTTTATTTGGATAAAATTTTAGAAAACACGGTCTAATCTTTAGTGGCGGAAGCCGTGGCTACTAAGGCTGCTTAGACAGAAGGCTTGTGGGATTCAGTACAAAAGGCACAGGGCATTGAGGAGCCTGGTGGATGTGTTTTTTATCAGGACTGAAATGTTGTTTGCACTAACACTGTGGTCTCTCCTGTCTTTACTCCAATATGGCTTTTTAAAAGCCTCTGAGGCACTCCGATGTGTTAGTGCAGGCTGTCTTTGGGACAGCCTAGGGTCTTCTGCTGCTCAGATTTCCATTATATACTCAAATAAAGTTTCCAAGCAGCACAAGGGGGGACCCCCCCCCCATCCCTACCCCTGGCTAAGGAGGAGAGTGGGGACAGCACCCTTGCAAGAGAGACAGACAGACAGACAGACAGACAGATAGACAGACAGACAGAGACAGACACAGAGAGAAACAGGCAGACAGACTCAGGGAGACAATATCTCAGTAGATATACAAGAGGTTTGGAAAGTTTGGGAATATAATCTCATCACAGACTTAAGGAAATATGTCTATACTCTCCAACCACTTCTGTTCCATGTCAAAAAGAAGTGTCTCCCGGAGGAAATCACATTATTCTCTGTTACTGATAGAGATGAACTCAAAGGATGGCCTTGTCAGAATTTCCAGAATGAAAATTCAAAAAGGAGAGAGACCCAGAAACCCTAGTGGGGGGCTGTAAGGAAGACAGATGCTGAGAATCAAGACTGTTCCCTAGAATACAAGCTGTACTTGAGGCCCAGCAAAGTGGCTCAGACAGTAAGGGTGCTTACCACCAGGCTGCTGACCCTGCTTGGGTCCCTGGATCCACAGGGTGGAAGGAGAGAGCCAACTCCAAGTGGTCCTCTGACTTCTATATTTATGCTTCGGTACACACACTAATAAAAATGTAATAAAATTAAAAATAGCACTAGTTTTTCTATTTCCCACAAATGCTATAATTAAAAAAAAAAAAACCCTAGCAAACAGAAAATGACTAGTGTAGTTTAAAACATAGTGCTTCTCTTTTGCTTGTAAGTTATTTGCCAGTGGAAAAACCTGGTTGGCCCTGTCTGTGAGGAAGGCTTGTCCCTGTAGAGTATTGAGGTAGCTAAGACTGGGGCATCGGCTGGCCATCGGCCTTCAGTCTCACCATAGCCGGCAGCCACACAAAGACAAATCTTCCTGTGTCTGGGCACTGGAATCCACCCTTCCAGCTCCCTAGACCACACCGCCTAGGAAAGGGACCACACATTCCCAGGAAAGGGTGTGGCCATCCCAACAGAAATGAAAATGTGTGCCTCTATCCCTTTGGATATCAGACTATTAAAACAATGAAGGGAATTGGAACTTCCCCCAGGAGTCTCATGATAGAAAGGGGGAGCTGGATGGGCATCTTGTCTTCTGGGAAGAGACTTCACACAGTTCTGAGCACTTGTTAGACTCCCCTTCAGGACAGACTGGACTAGAGACAATGATCTGTGTGGGACCACACCTTGACTAGAATGGCTCGGTTTTACAAAGCTTTTGCCTTCTATTTAAACCTGAACCTCATGCCAGGACCCCCAATATAGACTTGGGTGGAGGTTATCACTGTGTTACCAGATTTGGATCAGAGCCTGAGTCCTGACAGACTCCTGACAAACTAGGTTTGGTCATCGGTCCTCAACAAGTCAATTAAACAAATAAGTGATGTTAAAAAGCAGGAGAGAGAGAGAGACAGAGAGACAGACAGACACAGAGAGAGTTGTTTAATGTGGTCATTGGTTGGGAAGAACAAAGAGAGCCAATGTCCTTCTTTGTCTTCATGGGTCCTCATCTGAGGTTTTGGGTTCAGTATGCTGAGGAGCAGTCTGGGTTAGGATGTGGTTCTGCCCATCACCATTGTCCTAGCTTGTCTCTACTGCAAGCCTAAATGCAGCTTGCTAGGGGTTGTCAGGACCCACATTCTGAAGCTAACACCAACTCCAAGCAACAAGGACACCTCTGAAGACTGTACAGAGGCCCCAGAGCCCTCCCATATCTCTAAAATGGCACTATGAAACATCTTGTGAGTTATCCAGCATAGTGGCACTGTTCCTCCCTCATGTTGGGTGAGGTAGAGAAGCATAGGGAATGGTTTAGTAACCCAGGACTCCGCCTGGTTTGGGTTATGCTTGCCTACCTTTTAATATCACTCGTGGCAGCCTTGCTCCTTTACCTGCACATGCTGTGTACACATGCCTCTCTCTGAACAATGCACTCAACAACCTCAGACCCCACTTTCATCAGGCCACACCCACACCCCCTCTCTGAATAATGGGATATGTTTCTCTTCTCTATCAAACTCTGACAGTTTCTATTCAAAAGTATTCCTCATACATCCTAGTTGAGGGTCAGCTCATCAAGCCTGAATTGGATTTGAGTAAATGTGCATTAAGGCCAAACTGTCCTCAAGTGAACTTCTGGGGAGAATCCCCCATGTTACATTTGCTTTTCCAGTGCTGTGATAAAACATCCTGACCAAACGCAAGATAGGGAGGAAATGATTTATTGGGTTTACAGGTTACAGTCAATCATGAAGGGAAGCCAAGGCAGGAATCTGGAACTGGAGATAATGGGGGAGCACTGGTTTGTAGATTAGTGTCTGTATGCAGGTGAGGTCAAGTGAAATATAAGGATAAAGCCTGTGATTGGGCAATGGAAAAGGAAGGCGGGGCTAAGAGTTTTAGAGAGAAAGGACAGGACAGACAAGGGAAGGACAGAGAAAGATGGAGGAAGAGAACTAACCAGATCCACATGGCTTGCAATAGCCACAGGTAGCTATGGATATCATAGAAGAGCAATAGAATAATGTGGAGCAATTTGTCCAGTCTAGGTGGGCAGCTTGTATCAGTATCAGTTGAGTTTTGTGTTCTTTGAGTGGGCATTTTGTGAGTTAAGAATTTACTGTTATAAATCTGACTGATAAATTAAAAGTCTCTGGGGTTTTGACTTTACTGGGTTACTGGGTTTTATGACAGCTAGCCACAGGGGGCAGATGGCTGGGAAGATAGCAGCCAGAGGTTCAGAGGCAGGCGAACCACGAGAAGTTGAGTGGATGCTGCATGGGGATAAACATGGGGGTGGGGAGACCACTGCAGCTGGAGAGTAGCCGGTGTTAGTGTGGATTGTTTTTTAATAATCACACGCAACACTGATTCATGGTTTATTGTTCCTCACTTGCTCGGGTACCTTGCTTGTATAACCCCCCGACCACCTGCCCAGGGATGGTATGGTCCACACTGGGCTGGACCACCCTAATCAACTAGCAATCAAGATTATGCCCCACAGACATGATCAGAGGCCAGTCTAATGGAGACAATTTCTTAATTAAGAGTGCCTCTTTCCAGGTACGTCTAGGTTTACCCTCTATATTGAATCATCTTATGCCTGTGTATAAGTAAACATGCACATGATTAAAATCAGATGCATTTGGAGAAGAAGCATGCACAGTAGAAAAATGATTATATGACTGACTTAACCTGTCCATCAAAACAAAGAACCACCGTCAGTATTCCCCTGGTCACCAAAACCTTCCTTCTTTTAACCCAGGAAAAGGAAATCCTAACAATAATTGGGACCACTGGAGCATCTTCACTCATGAGGCCTGTGAATTCTTGTAGAATATTCTAGTCTTTTCTATTATTTTGCTCCAAATGAAGTTTTCTTGGGACTTTTACAAATTTGTATCAATTTTTATTTCAGTTCTTTGGTTAAGAGGTCAAAGACCTGGAAACACTTTACCCCTCCCTTTGCCATGGGTAACAGGACATTCATAGACATGGGTGCTTCCTATGTCGCAAGCCCTGCCAGCAGCAGGTCAGTCGGCTCGAAGCCGCGTCACTGTTGGTAGGTTCTTTCCATCTAAGGAAGATGTGGGAGGCATGACTTTCTCTCACAAAGTCTGGTTCACAACAGAGGAGATGCCTGGTGGACCACTCTTGGCTTTTTTCAGTCTGCTCTATGAACTGGAGGTAGAAGTTGGGTGAGGAGGGGTGGGCTGAGAAAGGCTGGACTTGGCCTGGGTTCTTCCGGCTCAGTCTGTGGAGGACAGTGAGTGTTCTCACACTGTGGCTGTGGGCTGGAGTCTGCCTTGCCTTCCTTTTCCCCCTGTCCCCTGCTTCATAGAGGGTGGAAGTGCACGGTATCTGGACAGTTGACTATTTTCCAATGTTAGTACACCACCAGGAAACAACACCCTCAGCTCAACAAAGAGGAAATGGAAGCAAAGGGTTTGGTTTTTTTTTAAGTTCTTTTCTTGTCTGATTGTTTTATTGATGTGCAGATATCCTAATTAAACTCTTAAAAATTTAATATTTAAGATAAGGGGCTAGAGGTGGAATCATAGACCAAGAAAACATTGTTTTGTTCTGGGTTTCTGAAGGCAAAGATCTGGCATAATGTCAAGAAGCTAAGAGAATGGCTTCCCTCTTTTTTTTTTTTTTCCTATCTTCCCCCACCTTAGCCAAGAGTCCTTACATCCCATAATATTCAAGTATCATTCCTATTTAATTGTCAAAAAATATATCTGTAGATACTCAGGACCTCTCTTAGGAGGACCATGATGTCCTCTGACTATCATCACCACCACCTCCCAGCTTTCCCCTCAGCTACCTCTTATTTTGGGGCCCCTGTTCTCTCTCCACATGCTTTCTCCCTAGGCAGACAACTTTCCTGGATCATTGTTACCAAAGGAAAGGACAGGAATGTCAACAAAGGGTGGCCATCCTTACATCCTGGGTAGCACTGGTAAAGCTCCATAGCCTAGCTGGCGCTATTAAAGGCAGTGGTGGCACGTGTCTTTAATCCCAGCACTTGGGAGGCAGAGGCAGGTAGATCTGTGAGTTTGAGGCCAGTCTGGTCTACAGAGTGAGTTCCAGGACAGCCAAGGCTACACAGAGAAATCCTGTTTTGAAACAAACAAGAAGAGGAGGAGGAGGAAGAGAAGGATGGAGAGAAGAAGGAGGAGAAGGAGGCAGGAGGAAGAGGAGGAGGAGGAGGAAGAGGAAGAGGAGAAAGGACTTCATAGCTATCATGGTCAGAAATTTTGACTATGGGTTGGTAACCCTGCCCCTCTGTTTGGGGTCATTGTGCTCCTTGAGCCCATTTGTCATCTCTAAGCACATGTCCCTCGTCCAACTCAACACGTCTCTCCCATGTGGTCATCTACCAGTTCCCCCATTCACTTAGCCAAGGAGTCAGCGCTGTTTGGCTCTGAACTCTCAGCCTTACTTTTCTCAAGAAGCATGGTCTCTCAAGATGCTTCCCTAACAGACATCAGTTCTGACAAACTCCCTAGCTCCAGCCGATCATTCAGACATGGCTTTTGGTATTTCCACACACCTCCTCCTCTCTGTTGAAACATTTTTAGGAATCTATTTCGGGGTATGGTACTGGAAGCCAGCAGTACTATCGATTTCAGTGTAAGGAACAGGGTGGTGCTCGTGCCCACAGCTGAGGCTGTTGATATGCTAATATCCTCCATGCAGGTGACTGCTGAGGTCAGGGACATTGAATCCTCCTGGAGCTGAAGTTACACGTGGCTGTGAATTGTCCAACATAGGTGGTATTAAACCATGACTCCAGCTCAGTCACCTTTTTAAATATATATGAGTGTATACATATATAAATAAATAAATAAATATGTATATATACACATACATTTATGTATATATGTGTGTATATGTATATCTATAGATACACAATGTATATATGCAGAATCACATATGCAAATATGTGAATATATGTAGATATATACATATGTGTGTGTGCATATACAAATATACATAAACATATATGTATTGAATTGGAAAGACTGCTAAGTGGTTAAGAGCCCTTGAGACTCTTACAAAGGACTCAGGTTCAATTTTCAGAATCCACATGGTGCTTCATAACCATCCATAACTCCAATTATAAGGGACCTGACACTATCTTCTGGCCTCCAAGGGCATCAGGCATGCACGTGGTGCACAAACATAAATGCATGAAAATCATTCATACACATAACAATTTTTAAATAGTTTAAAATATTTAATTTTTTCTGTATGTATATATCCGTCTGTCTGTCTGTCTGTCTGTCTGTCTGTCTGTGGACATGTGTGTAGGTGTCTGTGGAAGCCAGAGGTGTCAGATCCCCTGGAACTAAAGTTTAGTGGGAGCCAAATTTGGACCCTATGGAAGAGCAGAAGTCACTCTTAACAGCTGAGCCATCTCTCCAGCTCCTTAGTTTCTTTTTCCATTGCTGTGACCAAATACCTGAGAAAAAGCAACTTGGTAGAAGAAGGGTTTGCTCTGGCTTATAGTTCCAGCCCATCATGGAGACGTAGAAATGGCGCCAGCTGCTCCATGATAGCAGCAGTGTGCAGCTGGGACTCTGCCTCAACTCTTGGAAGACCAGAAACCAGAAAACCGGCAGGAAGTGGAGCTGGGCTATGTGGGACGAGGCTATAAAACCCCAGTGACCCACTTCCTCCATCAAGATTCCACTTCTGAAAAACTCTACAACTTTTCAAAAGATTGCCGTGCCTGGGGACTACATGTTTAAATCTATGAACCTACCCGGAACATTTCTTATTCTAACAGCAGCAGGGGCAGAGAAGAGCCTTGAAATCAAAATAACTAAAGGTTTTTGCTTCTGTTCCAGAAATGAAGGGGAGATAGCGTGTCCTGCTGGACCGTTTCATTCACATTGTGACAAGTGGCTTCATTTGGCACTGAAATAGTTCTTGTCTGGCACCTCCATTTTTCTTTTGTTTCCCACCTGCTAAGTCTAGCATGTCCCAAACGAAGATTTCTATTTTATCCTGGGTTAAAACCAGGGGGACAAATGGCAGAGCCACCACTGACCTCTGGTGGACACAGATGCAAGAGGAATGCAGCCTTGGTTAGTCAGCACCACTGGGACTTTTATGTAGGGGTCACTGGCTCCTGCAGAATAGCTTCCCAGGAGCAGATCACGCTAGGTTCATTTCAACAAAGAAGAGAGATTATGCTGCTGGGTCTTTTTTCTTGTTATTTAGTTTTGTTGTTTAGTTTACTTTTTTTTTTTGAGACATATTCTTACTAAATAGCCCTGGTTGTCCTGAAACTCACCCTGCAGACAAGGCTGGCCTCAAACTCACAGAGATTCTCCTGCCTCTGTTTCCCAAGTGCTGGGATTAAAGGTGTGCACCACGACACCCAGCTCACTGATGCGTCTTTAATTTCACTTTAGTGTTTGGTTTATTCAAGGTTTGCATTGGTTTTTTTGTTTGTTTGTTTGTTTGTTTTTTGTGGTGGTGGTGGTTGTTGTTATGTTTTACATTTGTAAGTGTCTAACTTTATCATCAAATGTTTCTCATCAGATAGAAAGGTTAGTGAAGGTGGATAACGCATCTGGCCTTAAATCAAAATATCGAATATAAATAGATAAATAAATAGATAAATAAATAAATAAATAAATAAATAAGAAAGAATTTTGGTCTCAAAATTATTGGCCCGTTTCTGAAAACTCCAGAAGATCTGCAGGTGGTCACAGAACTGTCCAGTTTTGTTAACAATGGCGACAATGGGTAAACACACACGATGGGGCGGAATTACTGGATCATTGTTCATGCTGTGAAGACCTCGTTGGAGCAAATAGGTAGGGGAATAGTGACCAGGTGTTTGGGAAAAGAGCTTAGTTGGTAAAGCATTCATTCACCTGGCAAGCATAAGGGCCTGAGTTTGATCCCCAGAAGCCGGTTTTTTTTTGGGGGGGGGGGTTCGAGACAGGGTTTCTCTGTGTAGCCCTGGCTGTCCTGGAACTCACTCTGTAGACCAGGCTGGCCTCGAATTCAGAAATCCACCTGCCTCTGCCTCCCAAGTGCTGGGATTAAAGGCATGTGCCACCACTGCCCGGCTAGAACCCGTATTTTAAAAGCCAGGTGCAGTGGTGCATACCTGCAATCCTTCTGCTGAGGAGGCAGAGACAGGCAAGACTTGGGGCACAGTACCCAGCCTACCTAGCTTATTTGCCAAGTTCCAGGCCAATGAAGAGACCCTGTATGCTGCCTACTTCTTTTGTCACTTGACACAAGCTAAAGTCATATAGGAAAAGGGAACCTTAATTGAGAAAATGCCTCTATAAGACTTGTAGGCTTGTCTGTGGGGCATTTTCTTAATTAATGACTGACGCATGAAGTCCCAGCCCACTGTGGGCGGGGCCACCTCTGTGCAGGTAGTCCTGGGTACTATGAGAAAACAAGCTGAGTGGGTGGTGGTGGCATATACCTTTAATCCCAGCATGCAGAAAGCAGGAATTTGGGGCCAGCCTGGTCAACAGGACAGCCAGGGCTACATAGAAAAACCTTGTTTTATAAAAACGAGACAGAGAGAGAGAGAGAGAGAGAGAGAGAGAGAGAGAGAGAGAGAGAGAAGGGCAGGCAAGCAGCTATGAGGAGCAAGCTTGTAAGTGAGCAGCACTCCTCCATTCCCCTATGGTCTCAGCCTCCAGGTTCCTGCCCCCTGCTTCCTTTTACAATGGACTATAGCTAAGATGTGAACCCCTTTCTGCTTTAGGTCATGGTGTTTATCATATAGCAATAGAAAGAGAACTAAGACACCCTCTTTTTTTAAAAATGGTGGATACTGGAAGCAGAGTGAGGGAGGGACCTGGGTGGCAGAGGGGAGAGAGAGGGGAGAAAGAGGAACAGGATCAGGTATGGGGGAGAGAACATAAGGGAAGCCCAGAGGGCCAGGCGAATGAATGGAAATATGCAGCCTCTGGGGGTGGGAGATTGGGGGACCCTCTAGAAATCCCAGAAACCTGGGAGGTGAGAGATTCAATGGGAGTGACCTTAGCCAAAATGCCCAGCAGTGAGGAGAGGAAACTCAAAGAGCCCACCTCCAGTAGATAAACAGGACTCCAAACAGAGGGGCAGGGTTACCAACCCATAGTCAAAATTTCTGACCCAGAATTGTTCCCATCTAAAAGAACTGCAGGGACAAAAATGGAAAAGAGACTGAAAGAAAGGCTGTTCTGTGACTGGCCCAACTTGAAATACATCTCAAGTTGGGGAGGGGGCTCCAAGGCTTGACACTATTACTGATGCTATGGTGTGCTTATAGACAGCCTAGCATGGCTGTCCTCTCAGAGGCCCTACCAGCAGCTGACTGAGACAGACACAGACACTTACACTCAACCATTGGACTGAAGTCAAGGACCCCTATGGAGGAATTAGGAGAAGAATTGAAAGAGCTGAAGGAGAGGGCGACCCCATAGGAAGACCAGCAGTCTCAACTAACCCAGACCCTAGGGACTTCCCAGAGACGAAGCCACTAACCAGGCAGCATACATGGGCTGGTCCGAGGCCTCTGGTACATATACAGCAGAGGTCTGCCTGGTCTGGCCTAGGTGGGAGAAGATGTGTCTAATCTTGAGAGACTTGAGGCCCTAAGGAGTGGAGGATATGGAGGAGAGGGTGAAGGGGTGCACCCTCTCAGAGGCAAGGGAGAAGGGGGATGAGGTGAGGAAGTGGGGGCAGGGACCAGGAGGGAAGCAACGGCTGAAATATAAACAAATAAAACTAATAATAATAAAAAAGGTGGATGGTAACATTCCAGATTGTCCTCTGGCCTTCACACACATGTGCACACACACACACACACACACACACACACACACACACACACACACATACACATACGCATAAGCACTAGTGTAAGGAGTATATACAGTCATATGCAAACTTATGCTGAGGCATACATGGTCACCCATACGCACACATGATCTGGGACACACATATGCACATGTACTGTGATCTCTATGTAAAGAAACCAGATCCCCCTGGGGAAAGAAACGTCACTTGGTTGTTCCCAGACTCCAGGTCAATGGGCATCATGCCTAGAACTTCAGGATAAAGGAAGGGCTGGACCTAGAAACTCCAAAAGAAAGTCCAAGAGTGCAGGCATGTGGTCAGACACAGGATTTCCTTGTAAAATTCGAGGCACAATGAATGACACTTCATGTGACAAGGAAACCAACACTATTTCATTTTATTTCTACCTAAAGTGACAGCAGGGAGTTATGAGACCAGAAGGCCCCAGAATCATGGATCTGGGATCAGGCTTCCTGGGAAGGCTTTGCTATTTGCTTGGTGTTTTCACTGGGTAAGAAAAGCGCAGGCTTCCAGGAGTGCTGTGGGACACACAAAACAGGCCATTCAGACACAAATTTTTCCCCCACATCTATAAATCAAGGAGGTTTCAAAAACAGTTTTCAAGCTCTTGTCCCACCAACGTGAGTCAGGGCTTGCCTTTATCCATCCACGTGTTTCCTCCTACCTCTTCTAGCAACTGTGGCCTCCTGGGCCACAGCATCTCCCTGCTCTGACCTGAGAGGCACGTGACTCCACCTCTAAGTGACTCAGTTTACACCGCTCAAGTTCACAAGACACTGGTCCTCTGGCTCCTGACCTGTACATGATGAAAGCTAATCTATTTACTTACCCTTCATCTGCAAATACTGACTGAGCCTTGTGTGAGCCACTCCACCATGAGCTGGGGAGAGCATGGGCAGACAGCTCTGTCCTCGGGCACATGGCCTCTGCACCAGTGCCATCTGTTCACAGGTTCATCAATAGCCCTGAGTCACCGAGGGTGGACCATACTTGCAACAGCCTGAGAAGTCAGTCAATACAGATCATGGCTCCTCATCTCGGATCGATCAGCACAGGGAACCTGATAATCCTTTTTTGTAGGCTGTAGTATCCTGGGCATTGCTTGCTAACAACCCCAACCTCTATTGCCTGCTACCAGAAGCACCTACTAAACTGTGGTCACCAAAGACATTTCTAGGCATGGCCAAATGTCTCCTTTGGGGACAAAATTGTCCTAAATTGAAAACAACTGACAAAGAGATTCTGGGCCTGCTCTGACTCCTGGACCACAGCATCTGCCATGCCTCTGCCTCTTGGAGTAGGGACCACCATGTGTAGGGGATTCAAGCGGCTACTGTGCACAGGCAGGGATAGAGTTTCATGTACCTCAGGCTAGTTTTGATCTCCATATGTAGCTGAGGGTGACTTTGAACATCTGATCCTCCTGCTTCTACCTCTCAAGTCCTGGGATTACAGGTGTGCTCCAGTACACAGAGTTTATGCTGTGCTAGAGGCTGAACCCAGGGCTTTGTGCGTGTGAGGCAGATAATCTACTAACTGAGAGACATCGCCAGCCACTCTTCTGAACAGTTTTCAAGAATTAAATTATTAACAATACACGTTCCTACATTTGAACTTCTATTGTGTCATGTGTGTGGATGTTGGCCAGAAGAAGTGGCAGATCCTCTGGAGCTGGAGTTACAGACAGCTGTGAGCTGCCAGGTGGACAGGTGCTTGGACCTGAACCGGTGTCATCTGGAAGAACCATTGTTCTCTTACCCCCTGAGCCATATCTTTGACTCTATATTTTGAGGTTTTAAGAATTCGCACTTCTCCATGCATTTTGGCCTCTGAACCTGGACCTTCTCCCATGTTGGTTTCCCGGTAATTAAATCTAGAGCCCACTCACGGGAGCTGGAGCACCGCTTCAGATGCGCGGTCGCCGTCACGTATTCCTTTCCTAGATACTTCTCCGACGTGGTTTTGCCTTGGAGCTTGGCCAGGCACTCAGTGTTGTCGTTGAACAGAAGGTTTTTGGTTTCAGACTGGAACAGGCAAAACTCTCCCGGACACCTCCGTCCATTCCTTCCAAACTGAACCTGTGTCAAGATAGCCAAGTCTGTGAGTAGTCAAAGAAGGCAGTGTGGGGGCGGGAACGGTAAGGGTTCCTCCATTTTGGGTAAACAGCAGAGCTAAGAAGCAGCAGTGTTCTTTTCCGACTGGGATGATTCTTTCCAGCCATTCTCCCAGCACCATGCTCCCAGCGCTGTGCTCCCCCCTGGTGGCATGCCCACTCCAGCCAGGGCCCGAACCTCACGCCTCTTCTGACCTTCCCTCCCACATCTTTCCTCCTACTAAATCTGCTATCACTTCCTCTAGAACTTCTTGCTGGTCACCAGAGGTCAGACGAGGATTTTTGAGCTCCTCCCCTGAAAGCCAATCATCTAGAACATTCTAGTATTCCAGCTGTCCAGGGGGGCAATTTGAAAATTCCTGTGTTTCTATGAACTGGGCCACTGTAGGACATTCAGCCTCTCTTGGCTTCAGTCCCTTTTTCCTTACTCAGGGCTGTTGGCCTCAAAAGTGTACCCAGTGCCAGCATCCGTGATAGGAAAATAAAGACTAGAACAGGGAACACTAGAACAGTCATCCCTAAATCTGTGGATATGGGGGTCCCTACAAACACCACGGCCAGCATGGTGTCGATCCACGAGAGGCAAGAAGGAAGTTTGGTTCAACTCAGTAGCCAGTGTTGGGTCAAACTTCAAAAACATGACACTGGGTAGACTTTTTGAGGCATATTTAAGCACAGTACAATTTAGGGGGGTGGAGTTTTCTGGTGATAACTCAATCCTGTGTATACAACAAAGCTTAAGACATGATTACATGAAAAGGCCTGTAAAGTACAAGACATCTTCCATAAAGATGGTTGCTCTAAGACCAGACTCCAGGGAAACAGTGCTGCTCCTGATAAGAGTCTCAGAGAGGATAATGTTATCGACTGACTGAGACAGGCATATAGTCTGGGAGCCAGAGTGGCCAGGCCATACAGTTAGCACAGAAGTCACCAGGCTGTTAACCACATCGGTTCCAAGCCTTCTTGGTAGAAATAGGTCATACATCTCTTCCTTGAAGAGACAAAACTGCATGTTCAACAGTCCTGCCTTTCCTGTGTTTCTCCGTGAGCACAAGGACCCCCTGTCTCCTACACATGGAATGTACTCTGGGTTTGTGGCTTCACAGCCTTTGTCCTGGGCATTGTTTGTCCCTCTCTCTGAGTCACTAGAGGAAGCAGCAAGGGGGAGAGGTCAGAATCGCCTCTGGACCATGACATGAGTTCAAGTGTGGGAGCAGAGAATCCAGGCAGAAGTTTAGTTGGTTCCTAGAAAGGCTCATGGCACTGAGCCTATGGATCAAGCAGAGGGGTTAGAAAGAAAGGTTTAAGTGGATGAACCACCTCCTGAGACAGGAACCAGAGCAGTGAAGAGCATGCTGGGAGTCCTGCTGGTCCATACCTGCTGGTCAAGCAACACCTGCTGGAGGAGTTCCACCTTGTCTGTCCGAGATATTACAGCATGGTTTGGGGATACGGCTAGGTGGCAGTTCTTAGCCTCAGTCACAGGCTTCCGGGTGTTATCAAGGCACAACAGTTCAAAGTCCTCCAGCCTTAAGTTCCTAGCCCACTTTTCAGTGCTCCTCCCTGGTGAAAGAAAGGTGTCATTAGCCATAGCTAATCCATTAGGTCAAGGTAGGACGTTTTTGAAAAGCACATATGGGCTGTGGTGATATCCTTCACAAGCTATTCAGGCAACAAATACTCCTATCTTAGCCATAAAGGCGTTCTTATTCAATAAGAAGTTTATTCTTATTCAATAAGAACATGTGGTAACATGGCTGACTCTCACAGTTACGATGCTATGATAAAGAAGCCAGCCAGCTACAACCATCACAAATGATGGTTGCATTTATGAGAACAGACAAAGCCATGGGAACAGGAAGCAGATGTTGAAGAAGCAAAGGCAGTGGGCTTCCAACAGATGTGAGGGGTTCTTTGTGTTGTTTAAATGAGTGTTATGGAGTTGGATTGTACCGTTGTTGGCTGTACCATTCTGAATGTGCTACAGCCCATGCGATTGTACGCAGACAAGGGGTGGATTCTGAAATCACCAAGTTGTATCCCAATCAAGCTGTTAAATGTTCTTTTAAGGGCTGCAGCGATGGCTCAGAGATTAAGAGATCTGGCTGCTCTTCCAGAGGTCCTAAGTTCAATTCCCAGCAACCACATGGTGGCTCACAACCATCTATAATACGATCTGATGCCCTCTTCAGGCCTGCAGGCAGAAAACTGTATGCGTAGTAAATAAATATATCTTTTTAAAAATGTTCTTTTAAGTATGTGTGTGTGTGTGTGTGTGTGTGTGTGTTGTATGTGTGCATGCACAAATGTGCAGATATGTTTGCCTGTGCAGTTATGTATGGAGGCCAAAGGTTGAGTATCCTTTATTCAAGATGTTTGGGACTAGGACTGCTCTTGCTTTGGAATTTGTTCAAATTTTTGAGCATTTGTATGTACATCATAATGAAATACTGTGAGGGTGGCAATGCAAAAATAAACAGAATACTCCGTTATGTTTCACATGTGAGTTACGGCTGTCACCTGAAGGTCATATTGCCTAGTGTTTCCAGAGTCACTGCAATCTGGCTCTGACTCATCAGGTGAGGGCCAGTGTGCAGGACTCCCCCACGTGTTAGCTATCACGCCACGCGGTATTGAAAAACTTTCCAATCCTAGAGCATTTCCAAGCTCAGACTTTCACAGACAATCTCTTCCATCTCATTTCAGTACAACGTGGGAAAACAAATGGGTAACTCCATGGACTTATCAATATGCCTAGTTAATTCCAATAAATACAGGCATTAAGTACCTGAGAACCTTAAAGATAAATTTGACATCAGTCTGATGCCTGAGTATCACACAGGCTGCCCTAAGTTCCTGGTGTAAATGTGGCACGCCTGAGTGTGCACACACAAGCTCATCAGCCAGGCTTCTGCTTGACTCTCCTTCCTTGGGAAACATCTCATCACCCGCCTGGGTTTCCTCTACCTAATAAATACCGAGCACCTCGGACACAGAGATCTCCTAATTCGTGCACGGCTACCCAGAGACAACAGAAGGCAGAAGGGAAGGAAGAAGGGGCTGGACTGAAGTTTACTGAACAAAGCAGCAAGTTGCCTTCAGAGGCAGAGACACGGAGGCTGAGGAGACCTAGGGAAGGAAGAACAGCCTGAGCAGAAGCAAACGGCTGGCAAGAGTTGGCTGCCTTGTTTTGTTTTCCCAATCTAGAGACCAGAAGAGGGAGGTTTTTATTCAAATGTTGGCTGCTACATTATCATAAGCTACATGTTCATGTGGATTTGTACTCACTGACTCTCAAGGAGTTTCTGGACCAAGGTTTTATGTGGAGATGAAGAAAGACCTCTATTTCCGTTTTCAAGAGGACATCTTATTTGCATGCATTCAGTTACTATTACTATCTGTACTTGTTTCATCTGGTACAGACAGACAGTGAGTTTCTTCATTCACACACCTGCTACCAACTACAATAGATGTGTGTGTGTCTGCCTGGAGAATGTGTGTATGTATATGTGTATGCTTGTATGAGTGTGTATGTGTGTATGTGTGTATGTGGATGGATGGGTGTATATACATACTCATGTGTACATGTATATACTCATGTGTAGCAGTTCAGTGTTGTATGTATGTATGTATATGTACATGTACATCTGTGTGAATGGGCTTATGTATATATGCATTATGTGTGTTTGTGTATATATGCATGTAAGTGTGTATGTCTATGTGAATGTGTGTATATCTGTATGTGTGTACATGTGTGTGTATGTGTGTTAATTGCTTCAAAATCTCTGTGACACTACAGATGTTCCTATGCTGCCTACAACAGTAGAGACTTGAGAATTCACCAACTGGAATGGTTCATGCCTATAATTTTCAGAACTCAATTTACCAAGGCAGGAAGACTTCCATGAGCTCAAGGCCCATGTGAGATACATAGTAAGTTCAAGGTTGAGTTATAAAATGAGACTCTCAACAGACGACAGACAGACAGACAGACAGACAGATTTAAAAGATTTTGGAATTTAATCAAAAGTCTGAAATAGTTATACTATCTTTCCAAATACAAACCCAAAGATGAGGGTATGTTAAGGGTGTTAAAGACTGCTCTGAAAGAGGAAGCAAAACATCTTCACATACCGTCAGTATTCTGCAAGACGGTGGAGTCCTTCAAAAATGCAACATTTCCTGCCTTCTCAGCCAGACACCTAAAATATTTACCAAAATAAATACACCACAAGGAAGAAACCATTAGAATTCTCATAAATATTTGTGACATGCATTCCAAAAACGAAACCATAAAAGTAAACATACAAATGCTGAAACTGTTTCTAGGACTTTAAGATTTCACATGGCAGATTGCAAGCATCTGGGTATCTTCTCTTCCTCTAAAACCCCAGTGAGATGACATCACGAGATTTCTCTTCTTTAGCCCATAAACTTATAAAAGAGAAAGAGAAGGTACTAAAGACACCCTTTGGAATCTGGAAAGACAATGGCTGAGCCGTGCTGGCCTAACTGAAGGAGGAAAGCTGTAACGTAAGGCGGGGTGGTAGCAGCTCAGATGAAAGTTGGTGTGAAGCCACAGGACTCCAGAAAGATTCAGCAACTGGAAATATAAGGAATCACTGAAAGTGCCTGAAAACAGAGCTTAATACATGTGCCCTCACATGCCACGAGTGATTCTCTCACCCCAACCATTTGGGAGATTGAACATTGACACAGTACAGTATAGGGAAACAAACCCAGTGGAAGGCAGAGACAACCCAGAAGCCTGGGTTGTGAGCTGGGTACAGCAGCTCATGCCGGTCATCCCAGGACTCTGAAAGCTGAGACTAGTGGATTGCTGTGAGCTTGAAGCAAGCCTGGGCTACAGAGTTAGATTTATCTCAATATTCCTCTCCCCCACCCCATTTATAAAAAAGTAAACTGAAAAGTCTGTGTTCTGGAAGATGAAGTCAATCCCAACACACCACCCAGGCTGGCTATCAGGACCATCCCTCCCAAGAAGCGGGCAGTAAGACTCTTCATCAAGGAAATCTGATGAATCCAAGAAGATATCCATAGACTCTGATATTAGGATGCTCATGACAAATGGCACAAACCAAAAGCCCTACAGCGGAGCCCAGCACCTCAGACTGGAAAACTGATGGCGAGCTAAGAGTCAGCTGCAGCCCCCACCCACCTCACTGTCCAACGGGCAAAGGCCATCAGATGCTGGAAGAGAAAGCATGAAAAGTGATACCAAAAGAACTGTACTCCCAAGATTCAGAGATGATATAAGGGAGAGGATTTTTTTTTTTTTTACAAACCACACTTAATATCATAAAGATATGAAAGAAATGAGAAGCAAGTAAAAAAAAAAAAGCTCAAAAGAAAAAATAAAAGAATAACCAAAATACAAAGAAATGTTAAGAAGTTTCAAAAGAAAAAAAATAGGGGTTGGAGAGGTGGCTCAATGGTTAGAGCACTGGCTGCTCATCCACAGGACCAAACCGCTCACTCCAGTTCGAAAGAATCTGACTCCCTCTTCTTGACTCTGAAGACACCAGGCATGTAGGTAGTATGCAGACATACATGCAAGCAAAACACATATAAAATAAGTAAATAAATTTTAGAAAGAAAATAAGAATAGTCTTCGCCATAAAAATGCTTTAAAACCACACAGGATTAAAAGATTCAACCAAGCAAATTTTGCAGAAACTAGAAGTGAAAATATGACTAAGGGATGTTAGGGGCTCAGATTGCAACCCCATGCCACCCCACCCCAAGAGTCTGGGGTTTAAAACTCAAGAGCATAGAAAGTGTCAACAAAATAACAATTTCCCCAAACTGAATAATCTGTAGCCATGCCCACCAACTGCCCACTCTGATAAAGCAGAGAGGACTCACGTAGAGAAACGAAGCTTCAGAACACTAGGGATAAAATCAGGGCTGAGGAGATGACTCAGTGCATAGAAGTTCTTGCCTCGAAGCCCGAGGATGTGAGTTCCACTTCTAGGCACCTCCATGCCTGGCTAGGGATACACACTCTTATGCCACATCCTTAGTATGAGAATGATGCTGGAGTAGTCATAGCAACCCAAGCATAGATAAGATGAATCCAGGTGTCAGACCAGAAGTTTGTGGTTGAGGGATCGAAGGATGGGGCAGTGTGAGAGGCTTGGTTTTGTACCATAACAGGAAGTCAGAAGAAATACGTGAAAGCTAAGGACCAATAGTGTTCGAGTGCTAGTTATGAATACCAGAATGAAGCTTTTGCCGCCTGTGAGGATGTTTCTTAAGAACCTGAGAACAAGACTATCATCCGGCCCAGCTATACCACACCTGGGTATAGACTCAAAGGACTCTGTGTGCTACCACAGAGAGATTTGCATATCCGTGTTTATAGCAGCTCTATTCACCGTAGCTAAGAAATGGAAGCAGCCAAGATGTCCATCAGCAGATGAATGGGTGGAGAAAATGTGCTACAGATTCACAATGAGAGTTCAAAGAAAAAGGAAATCATTGTTTATAGAACGTAGGTGAAACTGGAGATTATTATGTTCATAAGCCAGACTCAGAAAAATAGTGCATGTTTTCTATCACATGTGGAGCCATAATGTAAAAGTGTGTGTGTGCATATGTGTGTATGTGTGTGTTTGTGTGTGTATGTGTGTTTGTATATGTGTATGTATGTGTACATGTGTATGTATATATGTGTATCCATGTGTGCATGTGTGTATGTGTGTGCATGTGTGTGCGTATGTGTGTGTGTGTGTATGTGTGTGTATGTGTGTATGTGTGTATATGCATGTGTGTGAGGAAACCAGAATGAGGATTATGAGAGGGAAGGAAGAGAACTTTTTTAAAGTATTTATTTATTTTTTTATTTTATGTGTATGAGTGTTTCCTTAATGTCTGTGTGCCATATGAATGCCTGGTGCCTGCTGAGGCCAAAGGAATGCTTTTGAGCCACCACACAGATGCTGAGAACCAAGCCTGGGTCCTCTGCAAGAGCAGCCAGGGCTCTTAACTGCTGAGCCATCTCTCCAGCCCTGGAAAGGAGAGGTCTTAAGGAATCTGGGAACTACAGAGAGTAGAGGAGCACAGGTAAGAGGGATGAGCTGGGAAAGAAAGGAGGACGTGACAGAGTGCAGGAGAGAAATGGGAACCAAGCATAATGTCACGTGTATTTGGAGACACCATGAACAACCCAGCATGCTGTGTGCTAACCTGAATGAGTTTTAGATAAAGATGTAAGAGAAAAGCAAGACTCCTGGCTACAGCTTCGGATTATTTTGTTATTTAGCCCCCAGTCTAGATTCTAGATATAACTGAACAGAAGACAAACTTTCAGTGTAAACAAGGACAAGGGTGTGCAGATATTTCCAGAGAGAGAATATTGTGCTGCAAGTCTGGGGAAAACAGATCCCAAGATTCACTTGGGTTCGTTACTAAACTTATCTATTTAATGAGTGAATCATGCTGTAAGTTTTCTATTTGTGAATCCTTAAGGACATGTTTTGTACACTTAAAAAAAATCAATGTTTACAAATCATTGAGATATAGCCAAAAAAAAAAAAAAAGTCATTGTTTCATGGAAGCAAAATTATTGAATTTGCATTTAAAAGCTCAAAGTCATGTTTGACTATTGTCATCTGAGGATCGGTGAGAACATCTGGTGTTAAAGGAAGAATGAAGAAAAGAGCCTCTGTATGGGCCTCGCACCCTACACAGTGCCATGGGAAGCAATACCCAAATAAATACCCAAATAAATGTGAACTGTACAGTCATTGTGGCCCGTGCAGCGCTGAGAAGGTACGGAATCTGAAAGCTACTTTTTTGTAGACTTTGTTCATATTATTGTTGGAAAATAACACTGTAATGTAGCTTTCTCTTTGTCACTTCTTTTTTTTTAAAAAAAAGACCTATTTTTATTTATGTGTATGTGTGTGTGTCTGTATGTACGATGTGCACATGTGGGTACTCTGGACAGAAGAGGAGGGCACTGGATCCCCTGGACCCAATAGCGAGATCCTGGAAACTGAACTCAGTTCTGCATAAAACCTCAAGCATTCAGCTTCTGAAACATCTCTCCAGTCCCTTTAAGGCCAAAATCAAGGAGAAAACTAAAGCCGTTAAGATGACAATTGTGATCTGAGTAAGGAAGAAAGAAGGGTGGTGGTCACTAGAATTCTCTGAAATTCACTGAAACACTCTCTACCTACTGACTTTGAGGGTGATAAAGCTCAGCCCCGCATCCCCGCATCCCCGCATCCCCGCATCCCCGCATCCCCGCATCCCCGCATCCCCGCATCCCCGCATCCCCGCATCCCCGCATCCCCGCAGCCCCGCAGCCCCGCAGCCCCGCAGCCCCGCAGCCCCGCAGCCCCGCAGCCCCGCAGCCCCGCAGCCCCGCAGCCCCGCAGCCCCGCAGCCCCGCAGCCCCGCAGCCCTGGGACCCTGCTGGTGGCGTTCTGCCCCAGACTCACCGAAAAGCCCCAGTGTAGCCTTGGTACCTCTCTTTGCTGTTGGGGGCACACTTATTCTCACCCTTCTCGTCACCGATACACAGGGCACAGAGATTGGATTTGGGGTCAGCCCCAGGGGCGCAGCTTTGGCTAAAGAATTCATCTAGACAGAGGGAAGAAGGTAAGTTAGTGCTTCAGACCAGAGTCGACACGAAGTCTTTACCCAGCAGATGGCATAGTGTGATGTCAGCTCAGTATGTACACAGCACAGAGAGGACACTTGTCACCCCAGAATGACATTCCACCACCAACCAAAGACACACTGGAAATCAGAAAGGCCTCAGACTGTAGGGATGGACAAGGGCATCCAGCTGGTGCCTGGGAGGGCCACACCTGCACAGATGGGCCTCTTGTTCCACAATCTTGACTTCTTTTTATTTTTTTAAATCAGAAATAGAAACCCAGGCTTCTCAATAGAAAGAAAGTGCCTGATGGCTGTTATCCCCATATGGCTGGTACACACAGGGTATGAGGTAGGTAGAAACACTCTTAAAAGGTATCAGGGTTGTTTTTTTTTTTTTTTTTAAGATTTATTTTATGTATGTGACACACCAAAGAGGGTATCAGATTCCGTTACGGATGGTTGTGAGCCACCATGTGATTGCTGGGAATTGAACTCAGGACCTCTGGAAGAGCAGTCAGTGCTCTTAACCACTGAGCCATCTCTCCAGCCCAGGTATAGTTTTTTTATACACATGAATACATTTGAAAATGCCTGTTTTATTGCATTCTTGCCTATATTAGAAACTCAAGCTATCTTATCAGATTTATGATTACAAAAAAAATGCATCTGATTGTTAACAATTCAGCTAACTGTTAGCTCATAAGGTTGCGCATATCTAAATGTTTTAATTAAATGATGTGATCTGGACCTCCATGGGACAGGGTGGAATAGGGGAAGCTTAGGAAGTGTTCTGTACACCCAGGAGTTGACCACAAGGAGAACCTAATTATTCTAAATTAGACCTACAAGCTACAGCCAGTTAGCAAACCTCTTACCCTGTCCCTTCCCTAGGGTTCCACAGCCTTAAGTACTCACTCCCAGACCCAGGCCCATAAGACCCTTCCACATGCTTACTAAATTTGCATAAGACCCTCCCACATGTTTACTGAATTAGCATAAGGCCCTCCCACATGCTTACTGAATTAGCATAAGACCCTCCCACATGCTTACTGAATTTGCAGGATCCAGTCTGGTTGACAAGCAGGCCAATGGGGATGTTCCAGCCTGCGGTCCTGTCCACGGCGGTGTGACAGGACTTCTTGCCTCTCAGAGAGCTCCAGGTGAAGCCAGCATCTTCTTTTCTAACTGCTGCTACAGCAAGGTACCCTTATGCAACAGATGACAGAGAAACAAACTTAGCTTCCAGGGTGCACATAAGTTCTAGTACAGTGTCTCCAACCCAGGCCGGAAAAAACAACAGGGTTACATTATCATGGATCAGTGGCCGTTGTTAGGAAAATGAAGGAAAGAGAGAGAGAAAGAGAGAGAAGAAGGGAGAGAGAAAGGGGAAGGGAGAGAAAGAGAGAAAGAAAGAGAGAGAGGAAGGAAGGAACAAAGAAACAAAGAAACAGAAAGAAAGGGGGAGGAAGAGAAGAAGGAAAAGAAAAATAACAAAGTTGTTCTGTGTCAAGGGAAGACCAATCTGAATTGTTAAATAAAATAATATGAAAAAATAATCCTCTAAGCGGTTACAGGTGACTGTCCTCAACCAGCCACATAGTGATGCCGAGTTGTAAGCCTTTACCCAGGGGCAACAGACCCTGAACAATGAGATTGACCTCAGCAATGCACAAATCACACACACCAGTAAGTGCCGTGATGGCTAGTAGATCAGCGGCTCGAATGCTGAGGTGTGCACCCAAGGACCACCCAGAGCTGAGTGTAACCAGCCCAGCGCGGTGAGGGAGAGAATACAAGGTGTCTGACACCCCAACTGAGGACAGGTACCAAGGCTTCCAAAGCTCAGCCAGCTCCCACTCTGGAGAGCAGCTGAGGCTAGTGCAGAGCCCTGGGCTTGATGAGGCAAGAAGCCCTGTCCAAAGACAGCATCTGCACCAGCATAGTACCAGTATGAGTGAGATCTGAGGCACTAGGGGACTCTCTGAGCCACTGTTTCCTCAAATGTACAGAATGGGGAAGCAACAGTTCTCTTTCCACATAAGCCTGCACCAAGAGTGACCATATGAAAGTCCCCCCCCACCAAGTGTGAGGATGTATTCAAACGTTAATTGTAATTATTCTCCGTCAACTATTTGTATCTGTAACTAACAGTTTCCAGGCTCGGCCTCTGTGTGCTTAGTGAGGTTTCCACTGCCTCTTCTTGAGTGGTGACTTATTTTTGCTTCCAACTTACCTTCCACTGGTCTATCCACACAATTAAGGCCATTGTTTTTGGAGGATTCTGAAGAGACAAAGACAAGCAAAACATCACTGACAACTCAGATTTCCTGAGAGGCCACAAACTTTCAAATGCCCACAATATGAGATCGAACTCAAAGGGAACACCTCGGTATATCAACGCAGCAGAAAAAAAAAATAGACATTTTCACCATAGACATGGTCATGGATGGTCATATCAGTGTTATTCACAATAACCACCAGATGGAAATCGGTGAAACACCCATCCAGCAGGACAGTGGTGAAGCATTGTGCTCGAGACACACAATAGAATGTGATGCAGCCATGAGACCAGATAATCAACAGCCTCACATGTGTGTGGGTGACAATCACAAAAATAATGTTAAGCAAGACACACCAGGCATCAAACGCTCAATTCTTTTTCTATTAACTTAAAGGAGAGGGGAGGGGATCAGTGTCTTTGGAAGTCAGGAGAGTCACTGCCATCTGGGAGTATGGTGACAAGCAGGGCACAGGATGACTTCTGGGGTTTACTGAGCCTTCATCTGGGTGTCAGTACCTCCATGCTATCAGTGTTTTCATGCTAGTAACACATGCATGCTGTCAGTACATACCTGCTGTCAGCACATGCATGCTGTATGATATATATATTTCACACACACACACACACACACACACACACACACACACACACACACACACATATATATATATATATATATATATATATATATATATATATATATATATATAGAGAGAGAGAGAGAGAGAGAGAGAGAGAGAGAGAGTCAGGTGCACATGACCTGTGTGCATGCATGGAGGGCAGGACACAATTTGTGGGCATTGTTTCCTTCCACCATGTGGAACCTGGGTGTCAAACTTAGGCTATCAGGCTTGGCAGCCGATGTTACCTGTACCAGCTGAGTTATCTCACCATCCCCAAAATGATTTTGTTTTTGTTTTAATCAAGAAGTAAGCTACCATGATTTGTCCTCCTGGGGGGATGGGGTGAAGTGGGTGTCATGGCCCCTTTCATTTGTTCCTCCATCTGATTATCTCTCCATCTTCTTCTCCAGGATCTAACGAATGGGGTAACACCTCCCTACTCCCAAGTCAACCTCACATGGCGTATCCTAGAAAGGACATCAACTCCAACTTACTCTGGTTCTCCGCCAAGACTGGAACTAAACCGCACTTGCCCGCAGTGTAGATGTAACCTCCATCCAAGCTCATGGCATCAGCATCTCCCTTCTGCAGAGACAGAGTCGGTCACGCACACCACAGAAAGCTGCTGTCTTCAGAGCTCTTGGGGGTGGCCTCAAGACATGTGTTGTTTGAACGTAACACCCCAAGGAAATACCACTTCACCAGTCTCATGGTCTTTGGGCTGTCACCCACACACCTGAGACACTAACTCTGTCTTCTGAACAGAACTCTTCCTGCACCCAAGCACTCCTGATGCTCCTTTCTGAACCAGCCTCACTCACGGAAGACATGACGAGAAAAGCTGCTCTCGGCTAACTTCTGCTTCTTAGCACAACACTCGAAGTGGTACCCAGAGGTTGGGTATCAAATTGACTCATGAGAGTGAAGCAGCCACACCCCATACAGAAACATGAATCTATCAGGACTGTACCCTCCTTTGTCCAGTCAGCATAACAATGGCATTTTGCTGTTTTACAATGGCATTAAAAATGACAAGAGGGGACTAGAGATTGGGTTCGGCAGCTAAGAGCTCCCATTGCCCTTCCAGCACCAACATGGCAGCTCCAACTGTCTCTAACTCTACTTCCAGAGGATCCGACATCCTCTTCTGGCACCTGCATGCATGTGGCACCCATACACCCTCAGACACCCACATAGACACATACAATAAAATAGGCATTTACAGCTGATTCCCAAGACTAAGCATCGATGTGGGGAAGTAGCCACGGTATACTGCTTATTTGAAAAAGGGATCAAAAGAATATAAACTGCACAATCCAGAATTGCTCTGGGCTGCATGGACAGAGAAACCTGGGATGGGGAATTTCAAATCTCTCGTTGTAAATATTTCTATATGAATCTGCACGCAGGTGTGTGTGTGTGTGTGTGTGTGTGTGTGTGTGTGTGTGTGTGTGTGTGTGAGAGAGAGAGAGAGAGAGAGAGAGAGAGAGAGAGAGAGAGAGAGAGAGAGAGAGAGAGAGAGGTGCTAAAACTGTTCTACATTTTCCAAATTAACCTAATAACCCTAAATTGTTCTTTTACTGAAAAGGGCATAATTTCCACAACGAATTGTTTTTCAAACCTAGAAGGCTGCTCCTTCATGCAACACATGTGTGTGAGTGGTCCCAAGCCCACCCTCTTTTGGGTGTTCCTTCTTCACAGTGGCCTCTCGGGTGACCAACCTTATTGGAAGCAGATGACCATGGCCCATGCCCTCTAAGAAGCCCACCGTCCACAGCGTGAGTGACTATGCAGTGACTGATACCATGATTGCGATGATGCAGTCCTCCGTGGTGCGGAATGAGGTGCAGGTAACCCTGCCGCTGCTCGCTCTGTTCCACTGATCACACTTGCGCTTCTCCTCACTGCCCACTGCACACCACGTGACCCGGGCCTTTGCGGCTATCACATCCTGCTGCGCTGTGGGGAAGAACAATGGTGAGGAACACTCAGGCACGCTGCCTCGTTCCCACCTCTGCCCTCCTTGGGGATCGAGTTCCTGCCCAGATCTTCTGAGACAGAAGAACCTGTGTGAGACCTTCCCTTTCCCACATCACAACCCTCAAACCAATTTCGGGCCAGAATGAAGGCTTTCTGTCTCTTTTGTTCTTTCAGAGGGCTTCCCTGGCTTCTAATCCATCCATCAGTCTTTGGTGTAATGGTGTGCCTAATGTTCTATCCCTCTGAATAAAAGCTCCATGACATGGAAACTAGTGTGTACCCCAAAGTCTGGTTTAGAGGACCTTGACTCAGCCCTGACCACCCACCCGTAAGGCCCACAGTCACCGGCAGGTATCACAGTCCAGCCTCCTGGTGCACTCAGATTCCCTCTCTAAATTCTCACTAGTAGAATAAACATAGCCAAGATTGTAATCTCTACAGCCCATTGCGATCTCTCCAGCCAAGGTTAAATTCCAGCACAGAAGGGGTGCTTCACCTAGCCCCTGGAGTAATCCCCCTGATTCTTCTTTTCTTAGTTCATACCTCTCTTTCTCACTTAATAAGAGGCCTTGGGATCCTGACATACATAGAAGAATATGGAAACATTCCTCCAGAGTCTGGGACAATTTTTTTGGAGACATTTTTCACAATGGCCTTGACTTGATTGACAGAGACGCCTGTATGTGTGTCAGCCCCACCAGTGGTGGAGAGACCATCCCAGAGCAGAGCTCACGCACAGTTCACTGCCTGCTCAGTACCCTTGGGTTCCTGCCTGGGGTTCACTTACTTTTCTGTAGGTTCTGAATGGATGTGATATAGTTGAAGGTCAGGTAGAGCCCAACGTCCACCTTCGGGGGAACCCTCACAAAGCCAATGGCGGAGTCCTTGAACAGCAGATCCTTCTGTCCCGGAAAGGAGGCAAAGAGCTGGAATTCTGATGCTTTGTTTTTTCCAAACTTTTCCTGTTAAGGGAAAAAAAAATAGAATCATGGTCACCAGCAGTAGGCAGAAAGGAACCAAAACCCAATGTGGGAAATAATTCAAAGGAAACAGTAGCCTCAGTTGATATCTGCGCTCCCAGGGACTCTGCTCATTGCAGAGACACAAGTTCAACTATAACTTACCTCATCAGAAAACTGTTTTGTCCCAAGGTCCTTGGGGACCTGATAACAGCATCTTACACCCACCCCTGCTTCTGCTGGAGCCCAGGCGAGCCTGCTAGGCGCTGACACTGAAGAAGGTTCCTATGTCTCTGCTGTCCAAGGGAGAGTCAGGGCCCATGGTCCTTAAACTATTGAACTCTCTCTACTGCTGAAGAGAGGGAAAGAAAAGCCCTCCCCACCCCTAACCCTAAGCGGAGGGGGGGGGTGTACTGTGCGTGTGTGGGTGTACCTGTGACTGTCGGAGAAGCTCCCAGATGGCATCTTCTTTGTTATTCGAACTTCGGGCTACCACAGCATGTGAAGAGACTTTGGCCAGGTGACATTCCTTGTACTCTGCCACCGACTTCCAGGTGTTATCTGGGCAGAGCAGCTTGTACTGGTCCCTTTCGGCTTTATTTGGTAGCTCCTCTGGGAGGAAGAGAAACAAGTCAAGAGGAGTTGACACTTGGCCACGACCTTGAGCTGGGGCTCCCCTTCTCCCCCAAGAGAATTCTGACCACAGATTGGTAAAATTGAATCAAAATGGCTGAATTGCTCCTGAGTACTCGGAAAGGTAAAGCACACATGTGTGGCAGAAAGGAGAACAACCATCCCTGGCTGTCTGTCAGTAGACTGACAGAGGCATTAAATACGGTAGACATGTTCCACAGATCGTTCCTCTACTCTCAGAACCACGGAGTTACCCATGTATTAAAACCACAGATCAATCTCGGACCCTCAACGCTGAGTGGAAAACCTTGGGCTAGCATTGCTTCTAGTGCGCAGTAAAACCTGTGTGAACTCAGAATCCAGAGACACAAGCCAGGGAAGTTCATGTTGCACAGGCGTGCACATGGTGTTGCACAGGCGTGAACACCTTGGCTAGCACATGACGAGCTTCCTGGTGAGAGTGTCTATGAGGGGAAAGAAGTGAGTCAGAGTGGAAGATTTCAGAGCATGAGGTAGGGGCTGGAGAGGTGGCTCAGCAGTTAAGAGCTCTCCCAGAAAATCTGGGTTCAACTCCCAGCACCCACATAGCAGCTCACAACCATCTGTAACTCCAGTCCCGAGAGATCTGACACCCTCTTCTGGCCTCCTTGGGTACCAGGCATGCATGTGGTGCACAGACATACATGCAGGCAAAACACCCATGCATGCAAAGTCAGAATTAATCTTAAAGTGTTTCTGGTTTTGGGGTGTTTTTTTTGTTTTGTTTTGTTTTTTTGTTTTTATTTTTTGTTTGTTTTTTTTGTTTTTGTTTTGAAAAACCTAAAAGAAGAATTGGACCCAGTGGGCAACTTGATAACAGTGTAGCTAGGAAGTGAGGAATCTGGCGACCTGCGCTCCACAATTATGATGAAAGCACATAAGAGGCAGCCACACCCACAGTTTCTCCCTTGCCCTTACCAAATATCGTGCTTCCTCTGGTAAAAGCCACATCTCCAGCGTTGTCTCTCAGACACCTGCGAAATGAGAAGAACACAGTTAAAGATGAGGTGTCCCCAGCCATGCTGCTCTTTCTTTCCAGACTGAATGGGCAAATCTACCAGTGCTAGCAAGGACGTAGGGAAGTCACACCACAAAGGTGCCTGAGCTCCAGGGAAGGACGGAGAGGAGGTGCTGAGCCTCAGCAACAGATAGAGGCTGGAGGAGGAAGTCAGACAGAGGTCACCCTCTCCTACTCTAGAGACGCCTGAATTGGACTATAAATATCAAGGCTACCATGGCTGCCCCACCCAGATGGGATGGAGGTGGTGAGGAAATTAGCAAGATAGCCCAAGAGAATAGGAGAGCAAAGTCAGGTGTGAGATGATCAGAAAAGCCATAACCAAGTTAGCTTCCTCAAAGTGATACAGTTTGGGGCCTTGTTGGGCCTCTAGGGGCTGGAGAAGAACATGCAGTAGAGAGGCCAACCGCTTCTTAAGACTTGGGTTCTCAATCCGCACATCAATAGAACCAAACCTCCACCCTGCACCCTGACCTGAAGCTGCGTGCCCACTGGGGAGAAGAGAGTGGTATCACTCACCTCAAGGCTCCTGCGTAACCAGAGTATGGTTCCTCGGGGGAAGAGGCACATTTGTTTGCTCCTGTCCCTGCACACGAGCTACACAGGTTGGGGAATCTATCCTTTGGGGCACCAGGAACACAGCTCTTTGAGAAGAACTTGGATACCGCTGTCAAACACAGAGAAGCAGGCCACAGAGTATAAGCCAGTCCCAGTCACTGCAGTCCTGTCTCCCAGCAGCAGCCCCTCCACCACCCCAACCCCCAAGACTGAGAGTCCCTTCCTCCACCAGGCAGAGTAGGACAGAGCTGAACAAGGCTTGGAACTCAGATAAGCATCTTTACCCAGAGAACAACTACTGGCGGCTCCCAGAGCTGTTGGTGTGATGGCCCCTGCTTCTACTTGATTAACCTCCCTCTGCCCAACCTTGGACTCATCCCATATGGATACCCATCCCGAAGTGGCTTGTGCCTACAGTGAGACTAGAAACTCCCAGCTTGGACCACTCAGAATCTCCCCACCCCCGACCCCCTACCCCACCCCCACCCCAAGCCATTTTTACCTTCCTCAAGGGATGCAGGTGGCCCATTCCAATTCAGGTATGGACGAAGTGTCCCTATAGGGATTTTCCACCCTGCACTCCTGCCAATGCCTGTGTGGCAGGACCTCAGTCCTCGGAGTTGATTCAGATGAAAGTTACTGCTGTTCTTCACGACTGCTACCGCATAATAGTGAGTCCGGGGCTCTGCAAAGAAACAGGGGGACTAGACAGGGCTTAACCCAGATAAGAGGGAGAAGAAGAATCCACTCCACCCAAGCTGCTGTGGGAAGGAGACCCAAGCATCAGGAGCATCTGTCTTCATCCAGAGTCCAGAGACTCTGTTCCCCAGTGTATGACACTGACTGACTAGGTTGGCCTCTTTGCTCATCCGTTCCCACTCCACAGAAACCACTCCATAGTCACAACACAGTCTCGAGGTTTCAGAGTCCCCAGGGAGAACTCACGCTCTTTGGTTCCGTAGACTTCAGCTGCTACAGGTCGCAGTTTGTAGGGGGGCTTTCCCGCATCGAACATCGTGCCACCATCAAGAGTCATGGCGTCAGCTCTGTTTGTCTGAAAGAAAATGAGCCAGACATACTTCAGGAGAAAAGATTTCTGGGCTTCAGAATGAGTTAGCCCTTCTTATGTCTGTATGTCCTACCTAGAAGATGATAGGCCAGGTCAGGCGGTCATTTGTTGTGAGCAATAGGCAACCCCAGGGCTTTAACTCCTGAAGTAGTGCATGCCCCTGCATACGCCTGTCTACTTCAGTTACTCTTGGTCACATTGTCATAATCATCTGTATTTAAACCTGTTTGTTCCACATACTTTATCCCCTATTTTGCCTTCATGTGTCTTTTTAGTCTCAGGGATGTATGCAGTGTGTGTGCTCACATACTGGAGGACATGAAAGTGTAGAGGCCAGAGCTTGACTCCCGGTGTCTTCCTCCATCTCTCTCTCTAGCTTTCATTTTGAAACAAAAACATTTGCCAAACCTGGAGCTCACTAGATTGTTTAGACCTTTGGTCTCTACTTCCTGGACCCTGGGGCTGTGTGGGAAAGCTACAATCTCTAGCTTTTCCATAGGTGCTGGAAGGCAAACAAGTGTCTTTTTAATGTCTGGAGTCCTGGCCATCCCTACCCAGCAGGTGAGATATGGCATCTATGCCAGGCTTATTCCTCAAGGGTTTAGAGACATTACACCTTCATCAAATATGGCTGCTTAGGCTTTTTTTTTTTTAAATCCTATGAACAATTTGAAACAAGACCCCAGTTACCCCATAAGAGGCCTCTCATTTGTCTTTCTTCGACATCAAGAAACACTGTTTCCTGTGAGTGAGGGCTGCTCTCAACTAACGGGTGCCCAGGAAGTAAAGCAGAGGGAAGAGAGACCCGAGCTTGCAGTTGGTTGGACTGCAAGCCTCTCCTTGCTTTCCTTCATTCAGGTTGGAGGATTAGCTTACCACAATGGCCTGGATGCACTGACGGGTGGAGGATTTCGTGACACAACTGAGTGGCTGGCCACCCACTTTTCTCATCATGTACTGCCATCTTAAACATTTTAGTTCCTCAAATTTTGACACAGCACACCATCGAACAGGTATTGTCCTAGTTAGACAGAGTCCTGGGAGAAAGAGAGAACGGAGTCCAGTGGTGTCCTCAGTGTCTGATGGCATTCTGTAGACTGCCCGTGGTCACTGCCCTCCTTCCCTCCACGTTACGTGGTCATGTTGAGCCTCCGTACTCTAGTTAAGCTAAGCTGCTGGACCACAGGGAACTCTCCTGGCCAGAGGAATGAGATTCAGACAAGCTAGAGGTGAAGGAGCTTCTAGATTGTTTTCTTTCTCATGACTAACTTTTCCTACCCACCCCCAAAGACGATCCACACCAAAGACCATTTTATTGACTTCCGTCAGCCTTGTCCTAGATGAACCTGGCAGGGAAGCAGAGAAGGGGCGTGGCTCATGTTTTACTTATGTGCACACTGGATTTTACTGTTGCAAACATGGACAACTGCCTACATTGCTGAGACTGTAAAAGCAATGTAACCACTTTGGGAAACAGGTTGGCAATTGTGCATAGAAATAAAAGCATAGGTCTGCATAAAGATTTATCATTAATATTCATAGTAGCATTATTTAGACAGGAAAAAAACCTCAAATATCAACAACAAAAACCAAGTAACTACCTAAATCCCAACACTGGTGAATAGGAATGGCTGAAGAAAGTGCAGTACATCCATTCAATGGAATGATCTTCAACTATAAAAAGTAGTACACATACATATAACTTGACTAGGCAAAGGAAGTCGAGTCCAAGATAAAATATTGGATAACTCCACTTTTTTTTTTTTTTTTTTGAGTTTCTATGTAGCCTTGGCTGTCCTGGAACTCACTATGTAGACCAGGCTGACCTTGAACTCACAGAGATCCTCCTGGCTCTGGCACTCTGGCATTCTGGCTCTGGCTCTGGCTCTGGCTCTGGCTCTGGCTCTGCCTCTGCCTCTGCCTCTGCCTCTGCCTCTGCCTCTGCCTCTGCCTCTGCCTCTGCCTCTGCCTCTGCCTCTGCCTCTGCCTCTGCCTCTGCCTCTGCCTCTGCCTCTGCCTCTGGCACTCTGCCTCTGGCACTCTGCCTCTGGCACTCTGCCTCTGGCACTCTGCCTCTGGCACTCTGCCTCTGGCACTCTGCCTCTGGCACTCTGCCTCTGGCACTGCCTCTGCCTCTCTGCCGCCTCTCTGCCCCCTCTGTCCCCCTTTGCCCCCCTCTGCCCTCTCCACCCCTTCCCCTCTGCCCCCTGCCCCTTTCCCTCCTGCCCCCTGTTCCCCACCCCCTGCCCCCTCTGCCCTTCTGCCTCTCTGCCCTTCTGCCCCTCTGCCCTTCTGCCCCTCTGCCCCTCTGCCCCTCTGCCCCTCTGTCCCTCTGCCCCTCTGCCCCTGCCCCTGCCTCTGTCTCCGCCTCCCAAGTGCTGGAATCAAAGGTGTGCACCACCACACTTGATCAGAAAAGATAAATTTATAGTTAGAAAATTGGTGGTTCCATTGAGTGAGTTCTGGGACTAGAAGTCACTGGTCTTCAGTCTTGGTGGTAAGCACCTTTACTCACTGGGTCACCTCATCTGCTCCTCAGTGTGATTTTTGTCATCATCTCCATAGTTGCAGGCATTGTGCAGCTTTATCAAGTTATATGACTTTCCAGCTAAGTAGTATTGGCTCCAGAATTTGAACCTAGGTGGTTGGGCACCAGGACCACCAGGACCGCTGACCACTGAGCTAGCCTGCCTGTACAGGATGCCTGGGTTATAGATGTGGAATGCAGCAACAGGAGGACTAGGAGGTTGTAGAGTCAGATCATTGAGGGACCCCAGCGCTGGTACATAGAAGCCTTCTTTGGAGGCAATGAAGCTGGGATTCACAGGAGCTGGATGGAGATGGGAGTGCTGCCAAGGAAGGACAGAGTGGACTGACAGCTAGTGACTGAACACAGGAGATGTAGCCAGAGAATCTATGAGGGAAGAGATGCTCTGTATGAATGAGAGGATGTGCACTGGGAATGCAGAGGGGCAAGAAGAGGGAGTCGGTATAGCTGGACAAAGGGTGAGCTCTGGTGGTGAAAGGAACCCATAAAAAGGGGAGCCACGGGCTGGAGAGATGGGTCAGCGGTTAAGAGCACTGGCTGCTCTTCCAGAGGTCCTGAGTTCAATTCCCGGCAACCACATGGTGGTTCACAATCATCCGTAATGAGATCTGATGTCATCTTCTGGTGTGTCTGAAGACAGCTACGGTGTACTCATAGACGTAAAATAAATAAATAATTCTTTAAAAAGGGAAGGCCACATCTCAAGGCAAGGAATGCACAGGCAAGGCGAGAAGCCAAGCGGGGGAGCTCCTTTCTGCTGCAGGGAGGTGTAAGCAGGGTGACCAAACAAACCAAGTGCTATGCCAAGGTCCTCAATGTCCCTCCCTGCAAATACCAGTGCTGAGTACAGAACACACTCTCTCCCCAGCCCCTGTAAATCCCCCCCCCACACCCCTGCCTCTCTTGCTAGAGCTCTCTGCTGGCTAGAGCCAGCGTTCCCTGAAGGACAGGCATTCCCTCAGTAGCCAGGTATTTCCCTGGGACTGGGACTGGGTGCCACTGCATCAGACAAGTACTCCCTGAAGCAGGTCTAGATTGCCTGTCTTATGCCATGTCATTTTTAAAACAAAGAAATCAAGGGTCAGAGAGGAATGCACAGTCACGTAGTCCTTGCAAAAGCTAGTATCTAAACTCAGGTGTCCAGTGTCTCTTAAGCAAGCATCTCACCCTCTCTGAGCCCAACGGTCTTCCCTAAATAACAGAAGAGTACATTTAGTGCCCAGCTTCCCAGCAGGTGATGTCCCCAGGCACCTGCACTCACCGAGGGCCTCAAGAAACATCAAGGCAGGAATGAGCAGCCTCATGTCTGTGGTCTTGGGAGACCTAGAGGGTAAGCCTGGCTTCTGCACCCTCCCTAGGGCCCTTTATCCGTGCTGAGTGACCTCACAGGACGGCCCCGCCCTGTTGCCCAATAGGCCTACCTTCCAACCCCATTCTCTTCAGCCAGGTGTGTTAGTTCTTAGAGGCCAGGCCCCTGGAGCCAGGAAGGAAGAAACAGGGACTCTAGTCCCTCCTACATGGGCACTGCTGGTACAGGAAACCTAGTGATTTCCTCAATCTCCACCTAGCTTCTGCACAATCATTGACGCAGAATCACAGTTCCCCAGGTCTTATCCTTTCTCTATTTCCAGTACCTTCTAGAGGTGGGACGTAGGGTAGGGGTCTTTCTTTGTGGATTACCTTGACCTGTGATACTTGACCCACATAGAACAGGCAAATCCCCTTCCTCCTTGGCTGGACAAAGAGTGGTGGATTCTTAGAAGAGCCAGCTGCTCAGTCCTGGTCAGCAGCAGCCTGGAGACAGCTGCAGGGAGAGCGAGGACAGGGGATTTCTGTGTGGTCCATACTGCCTCAAAACCCACAATACAGTCCCCGAAAATAACCTAGGACCTCAGAAAGGAATGCCACCCAGGGCTGGTCTGTGTCCCCTCATTTGCTAGTGACCCTTTCGTGCTGGAAACTAAAGTCTAGTCCTCTCCTCTGCAAGAGCAGTGTGCATCCTTAACCACTGAGCCACCTCTCCAGCTCCCATAATGATGCCATTTTTTTTAATTCAAAAGCTAGACGACTGCTTCTGAGAACACAGCTCATAAGTGTGTTCCCATGATGTACAGGGTTCAGGAGCAAGGGTCTTCAGTCACAGCTGAATGCCATACACCCACTGGAAGTAATAAACGTGTCAGTGTGTGTGTGTGGGGGGGTAATCACCTCAAGTGTGGTGCCCATACATACAGTGGGTCAGTTTGGGCCTTCAGAGAGAATATGGTAAGAATATTGGTACAGATGTGAACTTAGCTCAGTTCACGCATGAAGTAGTGAGGTGTTAGCCTGAAGGAGCCTCAGGCCACTGAATCCATCTCTTGTAATTGCAATCTGCCTTTTCTTCAGAGGCAGGCATGGACAACGCTTAAATCACTGGCAATAAGGAACATATTTCTGGAACAGAAGGTGCCCTAATAAGCCAACACTGTCAAGGGACACTCAGACCTAAGGAGCAGGCCCAGCCTGAGTCTGTAAGGTCTCGTATGCCTGGGGCTGAGTCTTAATAAGATACAAACAAGGGCAAATCAGGTTTCCTGCTTGCCAGCACAGAAGTGGAGTCTGTGTTTGGTGCTAGAATCCCAGCTGGGGTTTTGGTAACAGATCCAGGGTCTCTCATTTGGAAACAATATAATGCAACGTCAAAAGTTGCTTTCATCTATAATTGCGAAGAGCCGTTTCAAAAAACTGTGAAGAAACACGCAGTTGACTAACTCTCGGGCGCAATGAAGCATCTCTGTATCTGAACTGGCCTTGCCTTTTCATGGTTATAAAAGAACTGAGAAATATCATAACCCACATCTCTGAGCGCCAATTAGAAAAGGGTGGCTTTGGAGGTGCGCTGGTGGCTTTATTCACTTGACACAACCTAGACATATCTGAATAGAGAGAATCTTAATTGAGAAAATGTCTTGGTAAGATTGACCTGCAGGCAAGTTCATGGGGCATTGCCTTGGTTAATGATCAAGGGGGATGGGTTTGTATTTAACACAATACTTCTCAGGAGACATTACTTGGTGAACTTAAAGATTTCTCCTTTAATGTCAAATCTCTTCTCTAGGTATATTGAGTACATTTTTATTAAACTTCTGTTCCACAGACATAAGTTTCAGTCTGGGGCTACTCAATATGTAAGTGTAATACTAACTGGGAAGATAAGACAGAAACCCAAGAAAAGTATGGGGAGAAAGCCTCCAGGATTCCCAAGTCATGGGATGCTCCTTTTGAGTTTGAGCACTTCTTTCTTTCTGTTGGAATTCTAATGGTGTAAAAGGTTACTTGTGCAAATTTTTTTTTTTGTTTTGTTTTTTGTTTTTTGTTTTTTTTTTTGTTTTTGTTTTTTCGAGACAGGGTTTCTCTGTGTAGTCCTAGCTATCCTGGAACTCACTCTGTAGACCAGGTTGGCCTCGAACTCAGAAATCCGCCTGCCTCTGCCTCCCAAGTGCTGAGATTAAAGGCGTGCGCCACCACCGCCCGGCTACTTGTGCAAATTTAAACCATCTTAATTTAACTCTTTTTCTTAAGCAGCAAATACAAATTATAGACTGCATTTTTTTTTGTCGCTCTATTTGTGGCAAGGAAAATATTTGTTCTCTCATTTAATAATGATCTCTTCCCATGGTACAGGAGATAACTAGGGATGTAAATCCACCGTTGTCACCTTTTACTGGGACGGGAGAGCACAGGCCTCCCTTTAGCCTGAATAGGACAGCAGTTGTCAGTGTGTCTGGGTAAGATCTGATTCAGGCAGGACCCCAAAGTTCATTTTACACATATACCCCCAAGCAAGTGCAAACACCTGGGATGTGGAGACACATGAATCTCCAGCTTCTACTGATTCAAAAGGCACCACAACAACAATGACATAAGAACTCAGATTGAGTTGAAACTGAAGATATGATGCTGCATTTCTTTTCAAAGATTTCTTTCTTTATTTTTTTAAAGATTTATTTATTTTATGTACATGAGTACACTGTTGCTGTCTTCAGACATACCAGAAGAGGGCATCAGATCCCACCACAGATGGTTGTGAGCCACCGTGTGGTTGCTGGGAATTGAACTCAGGACCTCTGGAAGAGTAGTCAGTGCTTTTAACCACTGAGCCATGTCTCCAGCCCAATTTCTTTGTTTTTACTTTGTGTATCTGGGTGTTTGGTCCATCATGTACATGCAGTTTGCACAGAAGCCAGAGAGGACATCAGATCCCTTGGAACTGGAGTTATAGTTGGTTGTGAGCCACCGTGTAGGTGCTGAGAATTGAATTTAGGTCCTCTGGAAAAGCAGTCAGTGCTCTTAACCAGTGGGCCATTTCTCCAGCCCCTAATGCTGGGATCTTGAGGCTGAGCTTTCTGAAGCAAAGGCCTTTATTAAAGTCTACCTCATCTGGAATCTTCCCTTTCTGGAGCTCCAGATACTGGAGCTAAGAGGTCACATGTGACACAGCCTGCTGGAAAGCAGCTTCCACAGGAAAGAAGCTTGCACAGGAAGTACGATTTGTTCTTCCTCATCCTCCTCCCTGCTGCCTCCCTCATCCCCTGCATCCCCTGTCAGTGCCTCCCTCCTCCACACAGCTCCTCTTCCTGCTTTCATGGCCTGTGTCTGTCTCTCTTTTGCTCTCCTTTAGGAGCTTTTCCTCCCTCTCACAGCTCCCTTTCTAGTTTCATCTCACATACATGCACATGCACACAATACATATATGTACACATACCATACACACACACATACTATAAACATACATATCACACATATACACACACCACATACATGCACACATAACATATATACGCACACAGATGATACCACACATACACACATACATACCATATACACACACCATACATACACACATATACCATAAACTCTCACCACATATATGCATACATGCCATACACACACACACCACACATGCACACATCACACATATATACACACATACATATGCATACCACACATACATACAGAGAGAGAGAGAGAGAGAGAGAGAGAGATCAGACATACACACACATACAATCCATACACATACACACCCTCCACATATACATACATACACTACACATACACACACAAAGACACAAACACACCACACATGTATACACACATGCTCAGAGAGAGACTCACACCACACACAGACAAACACACACACATACACACACATATATACACATATACACACAGAGAGATATACACACATATACACAGACACCTCACACTACACATGCAAACACACATACACCACATACACTTACACACAAACCTAAACACACACACCACACAAAGACACACACATACACACACAGGCACACCATATATACAGACATACAAACATCTACACACACCACACACAAAGACACACACACATATACACACACACAGAGACAGACATAAACTCCACAAATACAGACATACATACACACAGAAACACACATCCACACTACACACACACACACACACACACACACACACACACACACACGTATATAAGTTTAAACTTAGAGTCTACACTAGAGAACATATGGTTTTTTGTCTTTCTGAGGCTGATTTACTTTGCTTAACATGATTCCTGGTTCCATCCAGTTTCCTGTAAATGCTATGATTTCACTTTCCCTTACAGATGAATGAAATCCCACTCTGTGTACACACTGCATTTTCTTTTTCCTATCCATTTCTTTTTCCTATTCATTATTTGCCAATTTCATTTCCTGGTTATTATGAATAATGCATCTATAACATGGGCATGCAAGCATCTCTGGTGTTGACTTGGAGCCTGGGAGGGAGGTAATGGCTTTGTCATGCAGCTCATATTTCTTACCGCTGCCCAGCAAGCTCATCCATCAAAAAAATAAAAGCCATGGAGATTTTTTTCAGGTTCTCTGGCCAGCTACCTCTGTGCACGCCATAGACTTCCGATGAAGGAATGAATGAATGAATGAATGAATGAATACAGTAGCTCATGCCATAGGCTTCAGCTGAAGGGATGAATGAGATGGGAGAGTGGCTCAGAGTGTCCACGTTACAACTTGGAGGTTTTGAATCTCAGTGAAGGAAAGGCTGGCTAACCCTTGTCACCCTGGAGTCCATACACCGGAATTCATTTACTTACCCAGTAATACAACCCTGATCTATGGGGCATCTTCAGTGAGCTGAAATCCAGCCAGAAACAAAGAGCCTGCATGGAAAGACAGTGCAGGTTCCCAAACGTGGAGGCAGTGGCTGAACTCATGAGCACAGAGAAGGCACCCATTCTCCTGTCATGCAGCACCAACCGCTGGTGTTTACATTTTTTTTTATTTTGGTTTGGTTTGGTTTTGATTTTCAAGATAAGGTCTTACTGTGTAGCTCCGGCTGGCATGGAACTTGCTAAGTAGACCAGGCTGGCCTTGAACACCCAGAAGTCTACCTGCCTCTGCCTCCTAAGTGTTGGGACTAAAGGTGTGTGCCACCGTGCCCAGCCGCAGGGTGTCATTTATTTTAACAGGCAGACAGGGGAAAGAAGTGTAACATTTGGGCTGAACCGGCTCGAGATGGGGGAGAAGATAAATGTCACCCTGTGGTATTCAGGACATCCATCCATCTGCTTAGCTGACAGGAAACGACAGACTTGTTTAACGTCCCTGACAGAGCTGAGAAGCTGCTCCTTGTGACAGGGATCACTTTTTAAGTATGTGGGGACACTGTGGTAGGTTAACCAACTGTAGCTGGAGATCAGACCCAGTGGGTAGACAAGCGCTGTGAACACTCACAAAGGACAGCTCATCATGGCCTACATTCACCTTTTCCGGGTGGTATGTAGTGCCCATATTAGTGTAAGCGCATTTGCCTGTACCTGGCTATGCCATCTCTATCAGAGAGATAATATTCTTCTTAAGCATTTGGGGTGCTTTTAGCCCCAAGTGACACTAACAGCAGCTTTGTATCCTGACAGTCACTGTTCCCATTCAAAGTAAATGAACTAAGGGTTACCCTGGTCACACAGAGCTGGGTGTGGCAGAGCTGACAGTCCCTAGGATCTCATCAGAACCACAGCTGTAGTCCTGCTTTTCCATGGGGGTCATTACTGAGAGCTCAGACACAGCGCCAGGGCCTCAGGGAATCTCAGCCTTTCTGCAGACCAGGCTGTGTCAGACTCTCCCCCATGCTGGTGGTTGCTCTGGGGATCCCATGAGGACCCTCGTTAGCTCTTCTGTCCAGATGAGGACCAGGGCCAGCGCAATGGTACATCTAGATAGCAGTACCCATAAGGCACCTGGTTCCTTGATATGGACATGAAGAGAAAGGTCCAGGATGGACCAGAAGGAGAAAGAGATGGATGGATAGCTCCTTGGTTCTCTGCCAACCTCAAGGCCTCCTCAGATCCCATCACAGAATGACTTCCAGAGAACCCCTTCGCTTTTGTCCCCATGCTGATACCCTGGAATAAAGCCAATGGCCTGGGGGAGCCGGGGCATAGCTGTGGGTGGATAAAGTGCCACCACTATCATCAGGAAGCTTGGCTGATGGACACAGGCAGGAAAACAGTGACTTTATTAATCACCAGGTCTGGTTGCCAAATATTACCAAATTCGCAGAGGACCCACAGAGACAAAAGACTCCTGTATGCTTGGGAGAGTGATCTTCTTCCTCTTCCTTCTTGTCCCTGTTCACCACATCTCATAGTCAGGACTCTCTGCTGCTCTGGGCTCTGTCCTCACAGGAACCAGTCTCCCTGGGACTGCTCCAAAGACTCTCGGCGCACCATCCCCAGTGATCCAAGGGGTGGCAGAAAGGTTTCAGGCTCTGTGTCCCACCCCACCCCACCCCATCCTCTTTCTGATCTCTGAGCTCTTCCTTCCAGGGGAGCACTCCATGTCTCTGGAGACATCTGAACCATGTGAACAAGCACCTTTGCCATATCTAAATGAAGAATGTGCAGTGGACCGGACCCAAGGGAGAGCCTTTTGGGAAGGAAGGCGCCAACTAAGAATAGCTTGGAGGGTACAGCTAGCCCAAGGTAATGAGCCAGGAGCAGGGAAAACCCCAGAGCAGGAAGCACCAGAGCCCAAGACTTCTCACCACCCCTAGGGACTGTCTGTGGCCAGGAGTGGAGTTGATACTTTGTGTTTAGAGACTGGGGGACTCTGGGCCTCTTTCTGGACTCTAACAAGAGTCCAGAGGTTAGGTGGACTCCTAACTGAGAAATCCAGGGTTTCGAACCTGATGCTGACATGTTTGCAAGGGACCACAGGATGGGCACAGAAAAGCAAGGAACAAGGATTTCTTCCATGTGAAGGTGAAGCAAGCCCAGTTCCTCACCCCAGCTTCTCTAGGCTGAGGGTGGCTGGCTATCCCCCTCCCCAGTCTTCAGGCTTCTGCTCCTTCACAGCTCCCAATTCCTCCATTTACTTCTTCACTAAAGAGTCAAGAAGGCCTGGGGGAGAAATAACTAGAAAACCAGAGGTGAGGTTGGATGTCTGGATCTGAACCAAATGCATCCTAATCAACCTAGCCAGTCCCTCTGCTTATCTAATCTGCAGGCACCCTGTGATGGTGAGCTTTAATTGTCAGTTTGAGGGGGAAAAAAAATCTCAGTTGAGGAGTTACCTAGGTCAGGTTGGCCTGTGAGCAGGCCTGTGATCTGTTTTCCTTGACGTAGGAAAACCCAGCTCACCGTGGGTGGCACCATACCCTAGCAGGTATAAGAACAGAACAAGCAAGAATCTGATTGCTTATGCTCTGTGCTCTTGACCGTGAATGTGATGCTTTAAGGTCCTGCCTTGACTTTCCTGCAGTGATGGCCTATAACCTGGGGTTGTAAGCCAGAGAATGCCTTTTCTCCCCTGAGTTGTTGTCAGGATATTTTACCATAACATGAATGAAACTAGGACATGCCCCAAATGTCAAAAATTAACACCAACGGTAACATATGTTTTGGAATGTGGCAGCATGATGTGGTGGGAGGGGGTGCCTTAGCGGGCCCAAGCTGAGGCATTTTCCCCCCCCCAGGAGTATCAGTCACAGGACAGGTCTAATACAAAATGAAGTTTATTTGGGTTGTGGGAAGGGGGTGTGGGGAAGGGAGTGGAGGCAGAGAAAGAAAGGGGACAGAAAGATAGAGAAGAGAGAAAGAAGGGAAGAGACCATCCAGGAACATGTGAAGAGAGAAAGATGAGAAGAGGGGAGAGGGGAGAGGGGAGAGGGGAGAGGAGAGAGGGGAGAGGGGAGAGGGGAGAGGGGAGAGGGGAGAGGGGAGAGGGGAGAGGGGAGAGGGGAGAGGGGAGAGGGGAGAGGGGAGAGGGGAGAGGGGAGAGGGGAGGGGGGAGAGGGAAGAGGGGAGAAGGGAGAGGGGAGAGGGGAGGGGGGAGGGGGGAGAGGGAAGAGGGGAGAAGGGAGAGGGGAGAGGGGAGGGGGGAGAAGGGAGAGGGAAGAGGGGAGAAGGGAAAGGGGAGAGGGGAGAGGGGAGGGGGAAAGGGAGGGGAAGGGAGGGAGGGAGGGAGGGAGGGAGGGAGAGAGAGAGAGAGAGAGAGAGAGAGAAAGAGAGAGAGAGAGAGAGACCAATCTTTTTATAAGTGAGCACTTGCACCTGGCTGTTGCTAGGTAACTGCTGGGCAGGGCCTAGAAGAAATGTTAACAGCAACCATGCCACAGAATAAGATCAAACCTGATGCTGACATGTTTGCATGGGACCACAGCTGGCCCAGCACTTCCTTTCTACTGTCATACTTGGTCTTGCCTCCTTCACCTCATTTTGTGTGTCGTTGTCTCTAACGCCTGTTCTCTCTTTTCCTCTTCAAAGCTTCTTTCCCTAGCTCGAGCTCCTTCCAGCATCCTCATGCAACTGCAAGTATGGTCACTCGACTTGTAACTGCCAGCCCATGTCCCCTAACTCCTAGTTCCATCTTTGTGTCCCCAGGGCCTCACCATGGATCTGTTGACCTGATGAGATGACAGGTCTGCGTAGCTGAAAAGTCTCCAAGATCCTTCAGTTATGACTCTAAGTTATGGCAAGCACAAGAAAGAGGTGAATGGAGAAACATTAGATCTCTTTCTTCCAACCTCAGCATCTCATGAGATCCCACCATGTAACAGCTGCCAGGAGGTCTCACATCTTCACAGAGTTGAAGAGGAGCCGACCTGTGGAGAAGGCTGAAGCATCAGATAGACTTCCTTCCAGTCCTGACCTTAACCTTTCGACCTCATTTGCTGACACAAAAGACACTCTCTTTTACGTAAGACAGTCTTATATAGCCCAGGCTAGCCCTAAACCCACTATATAAATAAAGATGACTTTAAAATCTGAATCTTTTTGCCTTTGCCTCTCAAGGGCTAAGAGTCATATGCCATTATGCCCAGCAGGACATGGCCTTTTTTGTTGTTCCACTGAGTAAACCTGATTCCTGACCGAAGTCTTTGTTCACAGAAGACAAATTTCCAAACAATCTTAGAAAGGACTCAAAGCTTAGCCACCCAGATGACCGTCTTCTGAAGAGAGCTGACTCCTCCAGCAGCGTATGCCATAGCATATGTCGATGGGGATGTTGGAGAAGCTGAAGGTGTTGAAGGTGAGGGGAAAGCAATGGCTCTGACCCAATAATATTGTTGCCACATGCTTTCCTATTTGGAAAGGAAACCAGCAATCAGAGAGCTCTCTACCTGTTCATCTTCCGTCTTCCTCTCTCCAACCTCTTCCTCTCCCCAGGCCTCCTCTTCTTTCTAGCTGGCTCTATGACCTCAGACTCTAGGCTAACCCTGTGTGTTTTCTCTGCCTACCATGTGTGTGCATGGGGCTCACGTCACCCAGCTATTCCTTTATCCTACCCGCTGCTCACTCCTTCCCACTCCATGAACACAAGACCGCCAAGGCTCCTCCTGCCTCAGCTTCTGTCTATTCTCTCTGTCCCCATCTCCTCCAGTGTAGTCCATCCCAGAGTCCAGGGGACCTTCCATACTCTCTTCTCCTGATATGTCCTTGAGGAATATCCTCCTGTCTCCTGTCTCCTGTCTCCTGTCTCCTGTCTCCTGTCTCCTGTCTCCTGTCTCCTGTCTCCTGTCTCCTGTCTCCTGTCTCCTGTCTCCTGTCTCCTGTCTCCTGTCTCCTGTCTCCTGTCTCCTGTCTCCTTCTTTCAACTAATAGCCCTTTCTGTGATGGCAGAAGACTGTCATGCCCACTGCATCCAGCAGAAATATACTCCATGGTGGATAAATGTATTGGCTGCTTCTCACTGTGCTCCACCCTGAAAATGGACACTCAGTGATGTATAGATATCGGTGGCTTTTCTCGTGGCTGTGACAAAGTCCCTGACTAGAGCAACTTAAGGAGAGATTTACTTTGGTTCAGTCCATCATGGCAGGAAAGACATGGTAGCAGGATTGGGAGGCGACTGGTCAGAGATAGAAATGAATGCTGATTCTCTGCTCACTTTGTAGTGATGGGTCTCTCTTCAACCCTTCCCATGTACCTCCCAGATACCCCTCTCAGCTTCATGGCTTATACACACACACACACAGAGACACACAGACACACAGAAACACACACACACACACACACACACACACACACACACACACACATATTCCTAAATGTATAAATAATGGACCAAGGACAAGAGTAGTTAAAACTCAAAATATCTCTACCTCTTACCCATTTCCTAGGTGTAGGCAAATCGTTCTGCATTTTTAGTTTTTGCTTCCTTACATGAAAATGGGAGCCTTAAAGTGTTTTTTCTTATGAACCAGGTAGGATCTAATGAAACAAATGTGAGCGGGCCAGAACAGAACTCAGGCTGTGGGCTGCCCAGTGGATATTTGATTGTTGTTGAAACCAGACTATAAAGCTTTATTAGGGTAAATTGTATTAAGTTGCTGTTTACAAAAATTTCTTAAACTACTTATTTGGGGGTTTTTCTTTTACATTTAGTAGCAAGAGGCCTACCAAGCACATAAGAACATTTAAAGGTTTTCCCCAGAGCAGTAGTCCACGTCTTCACATATGTGTGTTATCACTGGTGTGTTATCTGAGAGCTACAAGATTCAGACTGTTATGTGTAAAGGAAAATCCCAAGTACCCCAAAAAGATAGGCATACTATGTCCAAAACGACAGCCTAAACTCTCAGAGAATATGTTTTTAATGAGTGGCTAATAAGTGACGGTAGGGTGCTTAGCATAAGGGCGAACATATTTGAAACTTCTGCAAACATTCATTACCATTGCAATTGTGTCCAGATATTTCTGAGCTCGGCTGTGAGCCAAACCATGCAGAAGCCCACGGGTCTTCAAAGAGGTTCACTTCTCACAGGCTCCAGATGGGTCAGAATTCTGACATCAGTCGCTATGGACCAAGTCGAGTCCACTCCACAGGATTGGAACAGGGATGCCTTTCTCACAGAAACCCTCTTGAAACTGACCCAAGCATTGTGTGCTCTAGGAATCTGTCTCTGATCTTGGGTCCCTGTCCTCATTCTATCTCTGATTCTGTCTTGGTGTTTGTAACTTAGTGGCTTTCTCTTCCTCTCCCTTTTGTAATTTCTCACTCCTGCTCATCGACCCCCTCCCCCTCCATCTCTCTCCTCAACCAATCAACTCTTTTTGTTCATCTCTCTCATCACCCCAACCTCTTCCCTTGGCCCTTTCACAACCTCAGTGTCCCCCTTAGCATTGTCCACCTTATAACCCAGCCAACTGCCTCCCAACCCTTACTCCTGCCTCTCCGCAGCGTCTCTCTACCAGCATCCGCTAGGCTACTTCTCCAGAACCCATGCTGCCAACCAGCCACTTCCGCTGCAGTTGAAGGTCACTGCCACAGTAGTTAGGGTCGGGTGAAGAGCTTAGCCTCTTCTCAGGCCTATCAGAAGACTCAGGTGGGAGTTTTGGAAAATGCCAGGCCTGCCTGGTTATCATGGAAGGTGTCCCTTGATGATGGCAGGTGGAGGCTAGCAGGAGGGAGGTGACCTGTAAAATGAGGAAGCGGGGAGTGAACTCTGGGGAGCTGGTAGGTGAAGCAGAACCACTGTCTATTTGGACACAGAGGAAAGAGTTAGAAAAGTGAGCAATTTCCAGGATATTTGGAAATATTCTGGCTTGAGGGTATTCCTGTGAAATAATTTAAGCAAGAAAAATCTAAGGCTCTTCAGAGAAGACTATCTCCTTTGATCCATTTTGAAAATGGCATCCCTAAAGGCAGAAAAGGCAACCTGTCTTGTGCTGCTTTCTTTGGGCTTCCTGACTTGCACCAAGGGGCGAGGCTACTCATCAATTAAAAACATTTTAGTCTGCTGAGATGTTGCCTCGCAAGTGTGGAGACCTGAGTTGGATCTCCAACTCCATTTGGAAAGAAGAAATAAGTCTGGGCATGGTGGCGTGTTTGTAGTTGCAGCACTGGGGAGGTGAGACAGGTGCCCACTGGCTAGCCAGCCTAGCCTACTTGGCGAGCTCCAGACCAGTGAAAGATAAAGACACTGTCTCCAGAAATAAAGTGGTTAGTGCCTGGGAAACAACACCTGAGGCTGACCTCTACCTCCATGTGTGTATACATGCACCTTCACACCCATGAACACACACTTGCATTAGATGATAAGAAAGTCAGGTCTCTGACAGGTATTGGAGTCACTACCATGAGTCAGACTCGGTCCTTGCCTTCAAGGCAGCAGACAAGAGAAACATAAGCTTTCCACTATAGGTGATGAGAAGAGACACTTGAGGTGGAGTTTTGGCCTCTACACATACTGAACACACACATGCAGGATGGGTGGTCACAGACAGTCTGTATCATATCTGTGGATGGCTCTCACATTAACTCTGACCTTCCTGACAACACTCACCATGCCTGTGGGGATAGCATGTGCGACCAACTTCCCAGTTAAACCTTACGCCCCACCTACAGTAGTTTACCTCCTCTTCTGTGCATGGCCCCTTTCTTGCAGGCCAGGCTCTTCTCTCTGTGAGCCATATCTGGTGATGAGCTTGCCTCCAGGGATTTTACAATTCAAGCTTGTGAGTGATTGTTTACATGAGAGGACATGGGGGAAATAGGACAACGGACACATTTATGAACATTAAAAGGATTTGTGCATGGTGCATGGGTTCTAGAAATCTTTCCATCGCTGTTCTGCAGGTCACTCTGCACTGCCTACAGGTGTCTACAGTGAACAAGAGAATAGGAGTGAACAACAAAGCAAGAAGCTGAGCTTCGACCACCACTCTACCAAAAGCCCAGAGGCAGACATGGGGGAGGAAATTGATTTGTCCATGACGAGGAATCAGAAGAGAGAGAGAGACTTCAAGTCTGTCCCTGCCTTGCCTAGGGCAGTGTTATAGTTTATAGAAAAAAAATCGAAACAGAAGCCAGAATGTTATCATCCTGGCAAGAATAAAGCTATTTTTTAAATGAAGATTGTACTTCTCCCAAAATGTCCCCAAGGACCCCACACTGGAAGAAGACAGGTTGAAACCTGGTGCCATCCAGAGAGAGACTTGCCTCTCAGCAGGAGGTTTTATGTAATTCTGATAGTTTTTCAGACCATCTTGTGTGAGATTAGAACTGAGACAATATTGGTTGGTGGGCAAGACCACACCTTGGCCAGGACTGCTCAGCAATGCATGTCTTTTGCCTTCTATCTGAATGTGAATTTTGAATCAGTACCCTGAAGATGGATTTGAGAAGTGTGACTTTAGCTTTAACTCTCAACTTGGCATAACATAGAATCACCTGGGAAGAGTCTGAATGAGGGATGGTCTACAATCCCTACACTGGATAGGCTTTTGCATATGTCTGTGGATGGTCCTTGTCTTAATTAAGATAACTTATATAAGAATCCCCAGCCCACTATGGGAGACATCATTCCCTAGGTATGGAGTCTCAAACAGTAGAAGAATACATACATTGAGCTGGGCATAAGCCAGCAAATGAACATGCATGTTTCTGTTTTTTTCTACTCTTGGCTGTGGACAATCTTGATTTCCCCACAACAGCGAAGCAAACCCTTCAACTGCTTTTTACTGCAGTATTTGATCACAAGAACAAAAAAGGAACTACAGTGGGGAATCACTGGATGTCTCTGCTCTTTGTTCTGATGTGGCCACACTAAACAAATCTCCATTTTTTTGCTTTGCACTGTTATGTGTCAGTCTCGTTGGCCTATTGAGGAGGACAGACACAGACCTGATTCTTAGGGCTGACAGAACCCAGGCTCTGGCCCATTCTAGTAAAAAGGATATACATGTGTGTAGATGATCTGTGAGCCCACATCATTAGGACTGGGAAATAAGTCTTCTGGCACATGGCCCAAGCCTTTCCTTGGTCCACCAGGCTTACTAATTCTTAGGGTCTAGTTACAGGCTGGGGCGATACGCTGATGGTCTGAGCAAGGGGACTTGTTTGCCAGTGCCCATCTTCTGTTGACAGGCTTCACCATCCAGTCGTACCTGCCCTGACAATGCTCACAGCTGTCCCTGCTGCAGTTTCTGATGCTCCTTTTTCCCCCACACCAAAGTTCAGGGCCATCTTAGTTCAGCACCATCCCAGAGATGAATAAAGGGCACTTCATGACCCTCTCTTCCTGCAACCCGCTAACATGTTAGGGCTACATCTCTGTATGGAGCAAGCTTGGGGAATGTTTTGCTGATAGCTGCCATCCTGTTGCCCAACTGCTGATTGTGAGACAGGATACTAACCTTACGCCCCACCTACAGTAGTTACAGCTGAAGTGGTCTAAAAACTTCACCAATGGCACACTGAGTAGATAGCTCAGTTGGTTTGATAAAAGGCTGAACGTGTGGACCATGTTTGTGCTCTCAGCTCTGAGGAGACGGGGACAGACAGATCCCTGGGACTTGCTAGCTTAATCAAGCAAGCAGCAGGTTCCAGTGGAAAAAAGCCAAGGTGGACAGCTCCTGAGGACCAACATCTAAAGTTGACTTCTGGCCTTCACACATACAAGGCACGCTGGTGCACATGCACACACATGAGCATCAGAAATAAGGTAAAACTTACCACTGGGGCAACAGATGTGGTCCCATTGGTACAGTTCCTGCCTAGCATGCACAAGGCCATGGGTTTGATCCCCAGCACTACATAAACTGGGTAATGGGCACATGCCTGGAATCTCAACACTCAAGAGGTAGAAGCAGGTAGCCATGGCGTTCCTGTCCTTTGCACCTGTGTCTGCCGCCTTCCCGCGGCCTTCGCGCAGCTGCCCCAGCTTCCCACGTTGGCCTTGGCCCCGCCGCTCAGTACCACTCTCTGCCCTGAGGGAATCCGGAGGAGACCCGGGACTCTGCAGCCCACCTTGGCGCTCGCGCAGGTGCCTGGACCAGTCACACATTTGTGCCCCCAGTACAGTGACTCACCCCCACTGATGTCAGAGGGAATCAAGGACCGAGTTCTGTATCTCTTGAAACTCTATGATAAGATTGACCCAGAAAGGCTCTCAGTAAATTCTCATTTTATGAAGGACCTGGGCTTAGACAGTTTGGACCAAGTGGAAATTATTATGGCCATGGAAGACGAATTTGGGTTTGAAATTCCTGATATAGATGCAGAGAAGTTAATGTGTCCACAAGAAATTATAGATTACATTGCAGATAAGAAGGATGTGTATGAATAAAGTATCAGAGCCTTCTTCTTCACTGTGAGGTCTCCGGAAGACACACGATGGCATCATGGCCGACTGACAGCAGTTCTGTTGGACTTGTATTTAAATTGTCTGCATGTTTTACCCTTTAAAAATAAACCTATTACAAAGCTTAAAAAAAAAAAAAGAGGTAGAAGCAGGAGGCTCATAAGTTCAAGGTTATCCTTAGTAATACAGTGAGTTCAAGACCACCCAAGCTATACAAAACCTATTTCAAAAACAATAATAAAAGACAGCCCTGTGTCGTCAGTAAATTAGTAGGTTATCTGACCAGTGCTGGATCTTGAAGTGCTGACAGGGTTGTGGCTCAAATCCCCAAAGTCTGAGGTGGCATGACCCACTGTTCTGTCTGAGGTACCTTTGGAAATAAATATCTGGGGTGGCTGCATGTTTTCACTGTGAAAAAACTGCAGACTTTGACAGCACGTAAGCCTGAAGTGACATGCCGTGGGCCCTGCTGTGGCTGCCTCTGCCTCGTCAGCTCTGCTCGTTTCCAAAGGTCATCGTACTGAGGAACTTTCCGAACTGCCTTTGGCGGTTGAAGATGAAGGTCACAGAAGACCAAAGGGGTTGTGCTGCTGCTTAAGATGACATCAGATAACAATAGCCGGGCAGTGGTGGCGCACGCCTTTAATCCCAGCACTTGGGAGGCAGAGGCAGGCGGATTTCTGAGTTCGAGGCCAGCCTGGTCTACAGAGTTAGTTCCAGGACAGCCAGGGCTACACAGAGAAACCCTGTCTCGAAAAACAAAAACAAACAAACAAACAAAAAAGATGACATCAAGAAGGCTCTACACTTCGAGGGCGAAATGAGAGTCTGCCATTCTATCTGGGCCCTGCACCATTTCTAACAAAGACAGTACTCTCACTGAAGTGCTCCCTGGTAACTTTCCACTTTATGTAAGCCAGCTGAGCATTTGAAACTCGCTCCTCGGGTGCATGTCCCAAGGCTGCTTCCCCCAAGAGTAACTCTAACTCTCCCATGCACAAGATGATGAACGAGGCCTTAGCAGAACCGTGAAAATCCCAGAGCCACAAAGAGGCCTCTGAACACCTGCTAAGCTGCCCTGAAAGTCCTGTTGAAGCTCAGTCCACAGGCAAAGACTACTCGAGGGACACCAGGCTGCACCAAGCTGGAAGCCACAAACCCTGGGTGAAGAACACAAAGGCAGCAACCAAATCAGATGAGGGGGCTGCACACAACGGAGCCACAAGCAAGAGGCCTGCGGAGAATTAGATGGCAAGAGAAGAACCTTTAGGGAAAGGAAACCTGAAGCGGAAAGGAAAGTTACAGCAGCAGAAAGGCCACCTACTGAACTATTGAAATCTGTTCCATCCATTGATGAGCTAGAGACAGCCTGTTTGCATGAAAACCTCAAAAAGACGCAAGGAGGGGGGAAAGGTGCAGGTATGCTGTGATCAGTGATGGACTGGTAGGGTTTAATAAGCTACCCATAATTTGATTTTTGGTGACTATTTTACTAGGATTGTTTTAGCTGACTGTGGTAGTATTTATTTGCTTGTAATGCAGCAGGAGTTGAGACAGGCCTTATGAATTCTAGGCTAACCTGGGCTACACAGTGAGATCCTGTCTCAAAAACCAACAGCTGGGCATTTTGGCACACAGTTTTAATCCCAGCACTTGGGAGGCAGAGGCAGACACAGACATGTGAGCTCCAAACCAGGTTGGTCTGCAGAGGGAGGTCCAGGACAGCCAGGGCTCTGATAGAGAAACCCTGTCTCAAAAAAACCCAACCAACTAATCAAACAAACAAAATAAAATAAAATAAAATAAAAATCCAACCAAAGTATCGATTAAAATGTATTTAAATTTTCTTTTTGCTTTGTTTTGTTTGTTTTTTTGCTTCTTGTTGCTGTTTGTTTGTTTGTTTTAGAGACAGGGTTTCTCTGTAGACCAGGTGCCTCTGGCACCAGAGAATTGGGATTAAAGGTGTGTGCCACCACTACCCAGCTAAAAATTTGTACTTCTGTTAAAGAATGAAAGAAGAGAAACGAGGCCACCTACATCAGAACATCACTCATCAGACAGGTGAGATTTCCTGAGCCACACAGCACCCTTTCTTCACTTCACAATGTCACAGCTAAAGAAAAGACACACATAAATTTAATCTGCGTTATGGGTATTTGCTCCATTGCTTCGTTGCTTTCTGAAGTCTGACACTAGACACTCAAAGAAAAAAATAAAACCAGTCAACTTGTAGCATTTGCCAACTCCTGTGGCGTGAAAATTCCCTTCCTTGCCTGACTGCCAACCAGCGACACAGGTGGCCACTGACCTGGGAACAGATAAACAACTGCGCACTGTTATTTTCCTACCTTACAGTAACAATAGACTCAGGCAGTCTCAAGAGCCACAGAAATGCAAGCAAGGGAAGGTCAAAGAGGCACAAGTCTGGGCAGAGGCCGGCTCATTTATCACCACCTCCTTGGGAAGAAGCAGGAGGAAGATGACTGACAGGAGTGGGCGGAGACGGGGTGGGTAATGACTTTGTTTTGTTTTATTCAGGTCTGTTTTTCTTGACTTGGAGTGTTATTACATGGTTATTGTTCATTTTGGGGGTACTCATCCATCTGTAGGAATTTTAACTCTGTGTGGTTTCAGGTGTATATTACATGTGGGTATAAAAATCTGCTTGTGAAAGCCAGCAGAGGGAAGATTTCACATTTTGAACTGGCCTCCGCTTATCCTCTGGAACCCATAAGGCTTTCCCTGGAGTGGGAGCTTCTTCCTCCAATGCCAAGCTTGCCAGTGGCTAAAGAAGGATTCCAGGTGAAGGGATGGTGGGAGAGGTGCAAGAGGTTGGTATTCAATGACTGTGGCCCATCCAGTCACCACAGGATAGGAATCTGAACTGGAGCCCAAAAGAGAGGAGGAAGCAAAGAAAGAACTAGGGTGTTTGGGGGAAGCACCCTCTGAGCCTTGCCTATGAAGAATGCCAGTCTGAATACTCAGTGGGCAAGACCCTTTTTCTCTCAGCCTCCCCAAGAAGGAAGTCCTGTAACTATCTCCCAAATCTCACAGCTCATGAGACCCAGGCTGGAAGCAAAGTAAAAAGCCACTCAACTCAACCTCTCCTCTCTCCACACCCAACCCTGAAGACCTGTATGTCTCTGCTAGGTAGGCGGTGCCAAGAAGAACCCAGAATGTTCCACCGCCCTCCCACCTAGATCTCAGCCCTTATGCTCGGGGCCCCAGCATACTGCCAATGCAGTCACTGGTGAAAATCAGCCGTGCTTGAAGGAACAAGAACACTGAAGGCCCCCAGCAGAGGAACACAGAAATGAAGAGAAGGAGTCAAACCTTTCTAGTGCATGCTAAGAGCTAACGCCACCTACTCAGTCTCCTCTCAGACCTCTCAGACCGGCCTCTCCACCACTATTCTGGGCCTTTCCCTCAGAGGCTAACAACGGGTCACAGGATTTAGAAACCCAGCCCCTGGGTGATGCCCCTGCTTGGCAATCTCTTCTCTTGGGTCTCTGGAGCCAGCAGCTTGGTGGCATAGCCAGTCCCTGCATGTTGGCAGGAGAGTGAGTCTTCCTCCTTTCCAGAAGGAAGGTTGATTGAGGTCTAAAACAGCTGGACCACAATCCAGAGTCCAAACTGGAGTTCTGAGAATCAGGAAAGGTAGTAGTCAAAGCTCAGGGGACAGCCTGGCTAGAAGGCTCTGAGGCATGTAGTTAGAAATAAGATCTGGTCAGGGGCTGGTAAGATGTCTCAGCCAGTAAACTTCCATGAGTGCCATGGAAGCAAAGGATCATGGGAATTCCTTAGAACCCACTTAAAAAGCCAGACATGTAGCATGCAAAACCCAAAGTGGTTGGCTCCTGAGGAAAGATCTTCAGGATAGACTTCTAACTACCTCCAAGTACCCACACTCACATGTACACACACTCCCACATATGTGTGCGCGCACACACACACCCCAGACACATATACTCTCTCATACAAACACACACCACACACATACACCATACATGCACCACCACACACACAGCACACACACACCAAACACACAGCACACACAGTACACACACCATACATACACACCACACACACACAAAACCTGTTGACTGGACTCCAAGCCTTGTCTTCCTCAAGCTCAGTATGCTTGTGGCTCAAGCCAACTGTGAGGTATGAGTCACTGCTTTAGGAGGAGAGGGGGTAGGGCAGGAGGCTCCCAACAGACCAGTGATAGAGAGCAAAGCCTGTAACAGGAGTGTAAAGCCACATGATAGCCTCTTTGATATCATCAAGAAGGTTACATGCTCCCTTAATGCCCATCATAGGGCCACTGAAGTCACGTCAAGGCTGGGGAGGAACCGGCAGGCAGAGGGTCTGGCGTGGCCCCTGGGGAAAACAACAGTCCTCCACACAGATAGGTAGCAACAGCCCTAGAAGGTTCAAATCAAACTCTCCCCTTGCTCTTCACAGAGCCTGCTCACATTGGCTGGCTCTGCTGCTGCCCACACATCCTTCCTCATACCCAGAATGCCATGCTGTAAAGCTTGAGGTTCAGGCTTCACTCGGGGAATGCTGGCAGTTGGTGCTGTTCTGACTATAGCTCCCATCTGCCAGTTCTAGAAACCAAGGCCTGGCCTGGCCTGCCACTGAAACCTGGCCTGGCTGCTAGGGTGAATCAGGGCCTGGGCTGTGGCCCACAGTGTGAGGAGATTCCTTGGCCTACACTATACTCTCATTTCCCCCAGAAAGAGTACCAAGGTCGCAGAATGAACTGCAGCTAGAACAATTTCAGAAAGTCACCTAACAATTGTGCACCTCCCCTGGAAAGATCACAGGAGAACCTACAAGAGCCAATGTCTCCGAAAACTTGCCTCAGACTCTTCTAAAGCCTATGGGCCATCCTGAGAGGAGAAACAAGAAAGGGGAGACAAGGAGCTCTGAACCAGCTCTGGAAGGAAAGGAGTGTCAGAATTTGGCTTCCCACAGTGAGCTCACCCTGCCCCAGACCTAGAATCACAAGTATCTGAGCTGAAAGAGCCTGAGAAGACTTGGTTATGTGGGTAACTTCTAAGCCAATAGCTAATTCCTGCAAAGTCTGCTAGGAATCAAGGGAGTCCAGCTCAGCCCCATGGGCAGGACCAAGGCGCCCTCTAGAGGTATGAGCCTGTAACCTCCATGTTCTCTGTTCTTCCCACTGATGGCAACAAGTCTGTTGCCGACTTCATTATGGCCTGGTCAGACCCAGCAAAGACTATTTCTCTCAATTTACAGAAACTAACGTTCAGGAAGTCCAATTTCTCAGCCCTCAAACACCTGTTGAAACGTTTTTGTTTTGGCATAGTTTTGCAGAAACATTGCAAAGTTAGTTAAGAGGTTCCCCCATACATTCCCCCCTCATCCAGTAGCCCTTGGAGTTACCATCACGTTAGTAAGGTCTACTGGTTAAAAAAGAACCAGCTGTGGGCTGGAGAGCTGTCTCAGTGGTGGTGAAGTCCATGTACTTCACGCTCTATCAGAGTGCGTGCCTCCTACATAAGAGATGTAACCTTTGTCACTGGGTTGTTTGTGTGTTTGTTTGTTTCACTATGAAGTTACTGTTTTTCCTTTTTCTGTTTTTCTGTTCTTTATTCTTTTGTTTGTTTGTTCGTTTGCTTGCTTGCTTGCTTGCTTGCTTGTTTTGAGACATAGTTTCTCTCTACACAGTTCTGGCTGTCCTGGAACTCACTATGAAGTGAGTCTAGCCCACACAGAAAGAAAGAGATAGGGACTAAAGCAAGCCTCACCTCTTAGAAGGGATATCAGATATGGTATTTGAAATGTTGTTTGTTTCTTTGTTTCCTCTGTGTGTGTGTGTGTGTGTGTGTGTGTGTGTGTGTGTGTTATGTATTTACTGGTTAATGGCTGTGCAAGTGTGTACAGATGCATGTGCAATATGTGTGCACAGAAGTTGACTTCCACCATCTTCCTTAATCTCTCCCAATCTTATTTTTTGAATAATAAATGGGCTCACTTTCTGACTAAGCCTGGAGCTCATCCAGATTAAACTGCCAGTCAATGTGCTTCAGAGATCTGCCTGTCTGGGTTTCCCCAGCCCTGGTGTTACAGACAGGCCCTACTGCACTCAGCTTTTTTATTTTGTTTTATTTTATTTATTTGTTTTTTTTATGTGTATAGGTGTTTCACTTTCATGCATGTCTGTGTACCACACATGTGCCTAGTGCCCTGGGAAGCCAGAAGAGGGTGTCAGATCCCCTGGGATGAGAGTTAGTGTCAGCTGTGAGTTGCCACATGGCTGTCAGGAATTGAACCCAGGCTCCTCTGGGAGAGTAGCCTCTTAATCTCTGAGTCATCTCTCCAGCCCCAGTTTTACAAGAATTCTGGGAGCTAAACCCAAGTCTTTATGTCAGAGCAGCTACCTCCCAGGTCCACCCCTCTACTCATTTATTCATTCTTTTGTATCTGTATGGGTTGGTGTATTCATTTTATACTTTAAATTATAATCTAATAGGGTTTTCCTTAGGGTTTCTATTGCTGTGATGAAACACCATGACCAAAAAACAAGTTAGAAAGGAAAGGTTTATTTTGCTCACACTTCCACATCACTGTACAATATTGAAGGAAATTAGGACAAGAATTCAAAACAAAACAGGAACCATGAGGCAGGAGCTGATGCTGAGGCCATAGACAGGTCCTGCTTACTGGCTTGTTCCTCATGGCTTGTTCAGCCTCTTTCTTATAGAACCTAGGACCATCAGTCCAGGGAAGGCCTCACACACAATGGCCTGGGACCTCCCCCATCAATCACTAATTAAGAAAATGCCCTATAGCTGGATCTTAGGGAGGCATTTTCTGAATGGAGGTTCCCTCTTTTGAGATAACTCTAGCTTGTTGACATAAGACTGTGATGTTCCAGCTTCACTCAGTAGATTCCTTCAAGTTAGACCCTGGTCCCTTTGAGCTGTCTTATACTTTTGTATAAGTCTTGAACACTTTTCTATTTTGTTGTTGTTGAAAACAGGGTTTCATTATGTAGCCCAGGCTGGCCTCAAACTTACAGCACACTTGTAGCCTCTGCTTCCTGAGTGCTGGAATATTCCATATGTACATATGTATGTACACACTACACCCAGATCGCAGAACTTCCCAGTGCTCCAAGCTCTTCTCTCCCTAACCCAGCCCTAGAATCAGATATTTCTCAAAGGTTGTATTCCTTTTATGAAAGAACAGTGTTTAGAAACAAAGAAGCAACACTAAGTGTGTCTGTTGCTGAGGTGCTGCTGTTTCTAGGACCTATCAGTAGGCAGAGAGAAGGAATATATGTATATATATTCTACATGATAGATATATGCTGACCAGTGAGTCAGCTCAGTGGATAAAGGCACTGACTGCCAAGCCTGATGGCCTGAGTAACGTTCTCAAGCCCCACATGGTTGAAAGAAAGAACCAACTCCTGAATATTGTCCTCTAAGTTATCGCACACAAACACACACACACAATAATAATAATAAATAAAACAAACATTTTAATTATAGATATGTATATTCATCTTGTGTATCATATACCAACATTCTGAGCAATGAGTAGCCACATATGATACGTACAGTGTTCTCATGGGCGTATAACAGAGCAGAAGATTTCCTTCTGCCTGATTCTGTACTTGTTATGATGTCATAGCATTGCCAAATATTTGGATCTATAACTCCATCACTTAGTTTCTTTATTTATATATTTTTTGATTGGTTGTTTTTTTGTTTTTTAAACAGGGTTTGTCTGTATAGCCCTGGATGTCCTAGAGCTAGCTCTGTAGACCAGGCTGGCCTCAAACTCACAGAGCGCTGAGATTAAAAGCATGCACCACTACCACCAGGCCGGGAAATCGGGAAACAGATTGATAAGAGGAAACAGATTTGCATATAGATTAGACAAACTAGGAAGAGAAAAACTTCTAACTTTTCTCTACCTCTCCTAAACCAGTGTTAAATTCCACAGAAAAGATGAACCAGAAGCTAAGAACCCTTAGCATGTAGTTTAGCTGCTCTTAAGCGGCAAAGAAGCCAGCCTTCCTCTGATTGGTCTGCTGGGACTGGGCTTTCTGCCAGCCTTCCTCTGATTGGTCTGCTGGCACCAAGACTTTCTTAATCTCCCTGGCTGGATTTTCAGTAGGAATTTTTGTTCTGTGGAGTTTGTCGTTTTAGTATCCCTGTTCCAACAGCCTGATAGCCAAAGAGATGAGACACACATCTCCTGACAAGCTCTTCAGGTAGCCATTGGTGAGGTGCACGTGTTGCAAGCTCCCTCACATACTCCTGTGTCCTCATATGTCCTGCTAATGCCATCAGGACACACACAAACATACACACACACAAACATGCATACATACACACACAAACATACACACACACGAATATACACACACACAAATATACACACACACAAACATACATACACACACGTACATACACACACAAACATACATACACACACACACATACATATACACACACACAAACATACATACACACATACATACGGACACATACACACACAAACATACATACACATACACACATACATACACACAAATATACACACACATACATACACACACAGAAACATACATACACACACACACACACACACACACACACACACACACACGGCATGAAACTATACTAAAGGTTCTTTGGGAACAGGGAGGGGTCTTTGGGAGTGTGAGGAGGCCAAGAGAGGGAAAACAAGGGTTGCCTATGGTTACAATGCATTATATAAATATATGAAAATATCACAATGATATCCATTACGATGTTTAATTATAAACACTAATAAAGACTTTCGAAATATTCGTTATTTGCAATTTCACATATGTATGTTCTGCATCATATTGACCACTCTGGGCTCAGCCAAGGAGAGTGAAACAGTGACCTCCCCTATGTATGAAAATATAGCGTAGTACATTATTAGTGAAACAGTGACCTACCCTATGTATGAAAATATAGCGTAGTGCATTATTATATATAATTAGCATATGATAACTAAATCATTCTTAAGGTTTTATTTTTATGTGCGTGAGTGTACACCACATACATTCCTAGTGTCCTCGGAGGGGAGATACAGCATACAGCGTGGTAAGCTTTCTCAGTAGAGGGCGCTAAAGAAACACTGAGCAAGGAACGAGAGCTCCTGCAGTTTCCAATACAGACCAGGAGAAGGCAGTGTTAGTGGTGGCCCAGGAGTTCACTGGACAACTTTTCAGCCTGCAGACTAGTGGCTGTCCCTAATGCAGAGACCCTTTAATACAGTTCTTTATGATGTGGTGATTCCCGGCCATACATTTTCTTTCCTGTTGCTCCTTTATAACTGTAATTTTGCTACTATTCCAAATCATAACGTAAATATCTGTTTTCCAATGGTCTTGGGCAACCTGCTATAAAACAGTTGTTCAATGCCCCCCCCCAAGGGGTCGTGACCCACAAGTTGAGAACCACTGCTGTAGGCGATGGAGCTGGTTTTCTGCTGCCCTCTCAACAAGGACTCAGAGACCTAAGCAGTTGTGAATTCTGCATTCTTTGATGACTTCTGTTTAGGTTCCCCCTCTAAGCCTCTGCTTGGCTGGCTCCCAAAGATTGTATACTGAGCTGTCACGTCTACTACATAATTCCTACATCTCAAGGCTACTGCCTGCACAGCACCTCCAGGCCACCATCAGAATGTCCGAACCAATCTGCCTCTATATTTGCTGGTGGTCTAAACTCTTTCCAGATTTTCCCACCTTGGAACTTTCAGCTTTACTGGCAAGCTGAGACGCACCCATCATGAGAACAAAGACTTGATGACAGTTGTTAATTACCGTGTTACTAGATGATAGCTCTAGATACCTGAAGTCAGTGCTTTTACAAGCGACATCTAAGGACCCTAAGTTTTTACAGATTAAAGCAAAACAGACAAGTGTCTGCCTTGCTAAAAAAAAAAAAAAAAAAAAAAAAAAAAAAAAAAAAAAAAAAAAGGTGGGGGGGGGCAGGTATGACAATGCACTTACATCCCAGCACTGCGGAGGAAGAAACAGGAATTTCTGGGGCTTAGATTGACTTCTGACCTCTACTTGTGTACAAACACACACAACCGGGAAGAACAAGGGCGGTATCAGCAAACTGTTATGTTTTATAAAACGGTATAATGCGTTGGGAGGGAGTCCCTTGACAGGCTCCTTCCAAGATGTCCCTCTGAGGAATCGGGCCAATGCGACAGGCCTAACATAAAAGGAAGGGGAAAGGAGGGAGACAGGGACCTGGAAAAGGGTAGAGAAGGGGTGAAGGGGGAGAGAGAGAAAGGGAGACAGAGAAGAACAAGAAGGGAAAGGGCTGTTGAAGAACAAGAAGGGAAAGGGCTGTTGCTAGGTAGCTGTATGGGCGGAGCCTAGTGGAATTGTCTGTGAGCCAACACAAAGCAGCTGTCAAATTGGCCCTCTTCTTCCGCCTCGCTTTCTTCCGGTCTCTCCACAACACTTCCGGCGGTCCACCGCCCACGTTCTCATGGGATTTGTAGTTCATCCCACCTATTGGCTATGGAGAGCGTGTTTCTCTTGGGTCACAAGGCCTTACAGAAAAGTCACGTTTAGTAAAGAAAACAAAGTCTGAACTAGTTAATTCTCATTTTAAATAAGCAACTGTTAGAATATGATACTAACTTTGAATTCAAATAAAATGTAAGTACAACTGTTATCTGGCAATTCTAGTGCAGAGTCATGAAACTGAGCCCCAGACCCCTTGCCCACTAGAGGCACCCCTTTTGTGAACCAGATTTCCCAGCCAACACTCACTGTAAGATACTCGACGTTTCCTGCCCAAAGGCAGAAGAGGTTGTATTAGACCGAAAACTTTTAACATGGTTTTAATTATGTTTTTACACATTTTTGACCATTTACAGCAGAATTGTGAAAAACAAACTGGAAACATTCCGAAGGGTCTCTGACAGGACTAACACCCAGAGCATTAAAGGTCGCTGTTCACTGCCTAGGGGTTTTCCATTTTGGGGACAGTAGTAGTCTCCGGAGGTCTGCAGCCTCTGAGTCGCTCCTGTGAAACCTTCTCGGGTAGCTCTTCTGCCTCATTAGCTGATGCTGTTCCACCTTGTCAGCAGAGGTAAGAATGTCCAGGTTCTGAAGTTTGACAGTTTCACACTGGTTCTGGATTGTTGGTTACATATGACCTGACTCAGCCTGTGAATTTTATCTGAGGCAGCTGGTGAGTGACCATCAGTGAACATATCAACAATAATTTTTTTCTTTTTCTTTCCTTTTCTTTTTTTTTTCAGAGAGAGAGAGAGAGAGAGAGAGAGAGAGAGAGAGAGAGAGAGAGAGAGAGAGAATGGATGAATATATATATTTGAGGAAAAGTATGAGTTAAGGAATTATTAAAATCATCCAGTCTGCAAATGGTGAGGTTGTATCAGGAACAAGCAGGACGCCTGCAGCCTGCTCTAGCCTTGTTGAAGCACACAGGAGGCTGCAGAGCTCAGAACACCTGGAAAGGGGCAGGAGGCTCTCTGCACTGTTTTCCTGGGGCTGCCATACAAATATAACCAGAATACCAAGGCCACTCTGCCAATCAACACAGGGAGCAGAGACAGGAACTCTGAACTCTGCCTTGTTCAGAGAGCTGGCAATCTGAGACAGGAAGGGATCAGCATCCTCTGGGCCTGCCATGCCCACGTCTCCAGCTAACAGACTTTATAGGGAACAGCAAACAAAGTCAGTTCTACAGTATAGTCTTTATCCTCTGGTCAGGGGGTCAACTGGCTCTGAGCTCTTATCTCCTTATCTACTTGTGGTCCCCACATGTCTCCCTCATTACAGTCTCTCTGGGCACACTCCCAAGGCCACTGGGCTTTGCATTCCTCTTGAATTGCTAAGTCAAAGGTTAACTTAGAATAAACAAATCATTGGCAGATGTCCGTGCTGAGCCATCAGTGATGTGCACGGGCACATTCCCTTACAATACGAGATACAAATGTGCCCTTAAAGAATAGGATATAAGACCATTCCACCGCCCCTATTACAACTAGACCACAAACTGAATGATTTAAGACAGTAAGAATGTATTCTCCACAGTTCTGCAAGTCAGACATCCAAAAGTAAGCCATCTGCTGTTCTTCCGTCCATTCAGAGGCCCCAGGAAGAAACTTCTCTTGGTCTTCAGGTTCCAGGCATTCCTTTGCTTGTGACAATCTATCTAGTCACTACTTCTGTCTCTGAATGACCTCTCCCACGCTTCTGTGTCACACCGCCCTCCGTCTCCCATTGTAAAGTGCCTGCTGTTGCACTTTGACCTAAAATAAGTCAAGAAGCATCACATAACAGAATTTTGCTTAGTGTGTCTCTTCCCAGCTTCGGGTTCCTAGCTGAGAGCCTGGTCAGTTTCCCTTCTTTAACACCTAGTCATGTCTACAGGCTAACCATTCCTTATCCATCACACCGTGAACCACTGTATATCTGCCCCCAAACAGCCTCAAGCCCCATCACAAGACAATGGCAAATGAAAAAAAAAATTTTAATTTTTAAAATTTAAAAAAAATTTAAATTTTTAAAATTTAAGAAAATTTTAAATTTTTAAAATTTAAGAAAATTTTAAATTTTTAAAATTTAAGAAAATTTTAAATTTTTAAAATTTAAGAAAATTTTAAATTTTTAAAATTTAAGAAAATTTTAAATTTTTAAAATTTAAGAAAATTTTAAATTTTTAAAATTTAAGAAAATTTTAAATTTTTAAAATTTAAGAAAATTTTAAATTTTTAAAATTTAAGAAAATTTTAAATTTTTAAAATTTAAGAAAATTTTAAATTTTTAAAATTTAAGAAAATTTTAAATTTTTAAAATTTAAGAAAATTTTAAATTTTTAAAATTTAAGAAAATTTTAAAATTTTTAAATGAGCCTATCCATGGAAAGTGCTAAAAAGTCTACTGTTGAAGAAACTCCAATTTCCAAGGGTAACATCCACTGCTAACATCCATTGCTATTAATTTGGAACAACAGTGACTGACACCCATACTAGGAAAGGGTCCTTAGACCCTCCAGTGAGATTCCAGCCACTCCTTCCCATGTTCCTTCCCAGGTTTACCTAGTTCTTCCCCAACTATACACAATCTCAGGGGTATCATAGTATATAGAAGATGGAAAGTTAACCAAAGAGAAGACATCTATATAGCTATGGGGAAGTTGTGACTTAGCTATTACGAAGTTGCCCAGGCTCTTGTTAGCAATTCCTCAGCAATGTTCCCATAAGTAATCCCAGTAAACTCAGGCTAGACTCGGGGCAAAGGGTTACTTTGGTTTGTGGTTGTTGCCCTACCTGGGGTGACTAGACATCTGTTCCTTTTCCCAGAAGAAGCTAATGCAAGCCTAGAGACACTCCTGCCACTGTCACAGGTAAGTTGTGTTCTATAGCTACACTTTGCTGGCTGTTCCTTGTCCCTGGACACCCTGTGTGGGCTCCCCTCGCATTCTTCTCCTGGTCAGGTTGTGAATGACATGCAGCTTGGCCTTTCATGGGTCTTCTTGTTGCTGTGCTGTGTCCAGGTAGCCACAGAAACTCTGAATCTTTCAAAGAAGGTCTTCTTTCAGGTCCCTAATTACATCTGAAAACACCCAAGTTTTCCACACACATTCACAAGTAGATACCTCATTTGGGATGTCACAATGCATCCTCGAGAAAGATCCACCAGTCTTAACCATGGGCTCAGAAGCCTGAGCTGTTGAGAGAGAACTTTGGATGTTGGTCTTGGGGGACACTGGGGACCCTCAGGATGTCGGATTGCTGGTAACCGAGTTAAGGCTTTAGTAACATTCTAAACAAAAATTGGAGAGAGGCAGGTTCCACCACCAACTTAGCTCTCCTGTATAATGCAGGAGAGGAGGCAAGCTGTGGGGTGGTGGGCTGTGAGAAGCAGCTGGGTGCTTGGTCGAACATGAGTTTTGAACCCCAGAACCTTACTGGACGGCAGGAGTTCAGCTCTGCTCCCAGGCCCTGGTTCTTTTCATTTAGCTTCAGCCCTCCAACAGCCCCTCCCACAGAGAGGTTTATGGCCATCAGTCACAAGAAACAGGCTCTCCCACATGCAGATGAGGTATCTCCAAGCTCTCAGACCAAGCCAATAGGCATTATCTGCTGCCAGACCCTAACCCACCCTGAAACTGTATATAAGGGCTCTATTTAGGGGAAGTAAAGTTCTCAAGAATCATCCTGGTGTCCGAGAGTTTCTGCCACAACAGTTGTAACACTTGGGGAGAGATCTGCTCTCCTGGAACCTGCCTGGGACACCAAGCTGCCTCCTTGCCAGCTAGCCGGCATCTTACCGGCCCAGCCCGGGCTTGGACCAGCTCAGCGTGGAGAGACTAGTGCAGCACCTGGGAGAGACTGGTCAGAGGCAGCGGTAGTGGCAGCGATCGAGGAGAGGCAGCAGTGGGGGCAGGCAATCTTCCCTCCTCCTCGCACTCTGTGTCCTTTGGCCCCCGACCTCCTGCATCAGGCCGGGCTGAAGACCTACAGACAGTAGAGGCGCAGGCCAGGCCGGAGGCAGCGGCAGAGTCAGTAGCGAGCCCTCCCTGCTCTCACCCTGTCTCCAGCCGGGAGATCATTGTGGGACAAGGTGGGCAAAAGAAGCCATAGCTGATTCTCGATGCTGCTCATGGAGGCTCTAAACCTTGTCTTGAACACAGAACCGTTGCTCCAAAGGGTGACTGCTTCTGCTTCAGTCACCTGATCAGTGTGAGCGCAGTGTCACCCTTGTGACTAGGCATCCACCCGTTTTCCCAGGAAAGGCTAATGCAAGCCTAGCTTTAAGCCTTTGTTTAAAGCTGTCCTAGTTTATATTCAGTTGTTGATGTATCAACAGTGAGTCCACAGCCGACACTACAACTGGGAACAAAGCTCCCCTGACATTTGTACCGTCTAGATTAGAAACACAGTGGCCTTCTTTCTCTTGGGAGCATGTCGGCACCAGCCCTAGGGACTGTCTTACACAGCGAGGCCTCTATGAAAGACCCCAAACATGTGAAGAGCATAGCACTGTTGACCACAAATAGAGAACCCCTATTTATCAAAGGCTGGAATAAGCAAGCGGGGTAGGAGATAGGACGCCCCATAGTGAAAAGCTGAAAGGGAGGAGGGTCAAAAAGAAGAAACTGAACTACCTCCCCAAATGATGTGGTTAATTTATAACTGAGCAAGTAACATTGAGAAACTAAATGAGGGCAGCAAGAAAAGATCATGGTCTGAGTCTGGCCATAAAGCTGTTGTGGTGTGGGGTGGAGGCAGTGGGGAGAAGCCTGGGGAAACCTGGTTTCCAAACGTCACAGGAAGCCCCTCCCCTTGCTTCCTTCTTTTCTTCCAGGCGGAGGAGCTTCCAGCTTGGGAAACAGCCAGGGCGATAGGCCAACGGCCAAATGGGTGATAGGAAGACCCACCCTATCTGTGGATGGAGTCTTGGGGTGTAGACACTCAGAATCTTGTCTGGCTTCCATAGAGTACTGCCTGCTCCAACTCTGCTCCTCTCGGCCAAGCTCTCCTTCCCCTTCCTCAGTTTGAAGGTGACGGTGAATGAACCAACCTCCTTGTGGAGGAAAGCAATGGGTCCCTGTTGGTCTTGGGCCAGCAGCCTTCCACTCATCTGGGGGACACATCATCTAATCTCCCAGGCAAACACTGACTGCACCAACTTTATTTTCAGGTAAGTGGAGAATTTGGGTGGGCCTGAGACCTCCATGCTCAAGTTATGGTTGTGGGGCAGGGGTGGGGTGGGGTGGGGGAACAGCTGGATGGCTTCAAATTACCATCCTCCTGAGATTCGAGGTGTGACTGAGGACTTCACAGAGTGTGGGAATCACCTGTCGCCTTAAGCAGAAGCTCAGGAGCACAATGAATGAAGATTTCCAAATGTTCAAACCAGAAAAGACAAGTGTAGCCTCCAACCATTTCAGGGACTCTGCCAGAGGCGGTTCATCCCTGATTTGGATTCCAACACTTTCTCCCTCACTAGTTTATTGAGACATTAAAACCCAAAGCTTGGCGTTTTGTGGTTTCTTGTGGTTGTCCACTGCTGTCCTCTGAACTTGGGAACAGACTCAACTGACTTTTGTCCCTGGGACAGAAGGATCTGAACTACAGACCGAATTCAGGTCTTCAAAGGGACTGGCAGCGTGAAGCCTTGCTGTCTGAGTGGACAATTCACCTCTTGTCACAGGTCTGCCTGGACCCAGAAGACCCTGTCCAGCCTGACACAGCACTGCAACCATGATGGAAGAAGACATAGGACAGTGGCAACATATGTTCCAGGAGCTGATTCAAGAGGTGAAACCGTGGCACAAATGGACCCTCAGACCAGATAAGGACCTTCTTCCTGGTGTTCTGAAGCCAGGATGGACGCAATACCAGCAAAAGACCTTTGCCAGGTAAGGGAGGTGCAATGGTGCGTGTGCCAGAAGATTCCTGCTTATTTCTAACTGGTTCCTCTTCTCAGCTGTCCAGGCTTGCACACTGCAGGACACAGGAAGGAATTCCAGCTAAATTAGGGACTGACATTTTCCCTCCCCCATGACTGTGAACTTAAAACAGTGGCAGGCAAAGATTCTAAGAATCCAGGCTAGGATGTGAGCCACTGTGGAAAAGGGAGGGAAGAATGGGGGAGCTCACTTATTCAAGGGGACTTTCGGAAGCCACCCAATATTTTACACTTTCTCTTCCAAGAGAGAAAGAGGGTGCCCCAAGGCCCAGGGGTAAAGGTAGGAGGGCATACAGGGTAGAGTCCCGGGATCTGTCACGCCTGCTTCTGTCTGTGAGGGGACTGGACCTTTCCCAGCCAAGAGATATCTGTCTTAAGAGGCTTCAGAACAAAGCCTTAGTCGGATTACTTGAGAACCTGGGACTCAGGCCTAGCACACAGCAGAGCTAGAGTGCTGAGACCAGGCCCCATCAGTGTGTGGCTGCTGGGGACAGCTCAGGCTGTGTGCATAACTGAGTGAGAACAGCTCCAAGTCTGTGCCTTTCATGAGGCTCAGCATCTCTTCTCGGTTTATTCCCACATTTGCCCCAAGAGGGCAGCCTAGGATTAAAACATAGTAAAGATGGCCCTGGGACTGTAGCTCTGTGGTGCCTTTACTGAGCATGTGCAAGGTCTCAGGTTCTGTGCCTAGAACTGGCCTGGGAGCTAACTCATTCTGCCCAGCCTCCCCCAACTTCCCACCTCAGACTGCAGATGTCCCATCTCAAGTAAAGTTAGGACCCACTGCTAAAAAAAAAAATCCCAGGATTTAGCTGAACAATGGCTCCCAAGGTCACCTAAGCAGAGGAAGAGAAATCTCTCGTAGCCTTGGAAAAATCTCACTGCTGCTCAAGTCTCATTGGCCAGCAGGCCCCATGGCCCCAACATCACTGAATCGAGAGGGAGTTCATGAATTATTTGATGAGCAATAAATGTCTATGCCACACTGCAGTGTTCTGGCTTTGCACGATTCCTGTTCTAGATGTCTCAGGCTTCTTCCAGTCTTCACTGTTTCCAACAGGTATTTGTACAAATACCTTAAAAAAATTGCTCCCTTTTCTGAGACAGGGTGTCATTCTGCACCTTGTTGGAGGCAAGCACTCAGAAATAACGTAAAATTCTCTGATGCTTGTAAGAAAAAGAATGAGTTGGGGAGGGAGAACCACAAAAGAAGAGAGAGCGCGAGGCCATGATCTCTGGGGATCCTGTAGATCATGGAAGCCCCCCCCCCAACACACACCTCACTCCCCCTTACCCCCTCTGGGGGCAAACAAAGGTAGGCAAGCTGTCTCTTTAGGCAGGAGTTTACAACTGTCTCCTGTTCTGTTTGGTGACTTACCCAGCACCCATTTATATCCACATGTTGATTTCAGCACAGGGTCCTTGGGGGCTGTTGCATGTATAGCCTTGAATACATTTACCTCAATATCTGAAGAAACAATGGCTTGGGGCCCAGTAACCAGAGCTCCAGTCCTAACTCTTAAACCACAAGCCCTGGGTATGATGCACTCCCAGTGTGTACTTTGCCTCTGAAATGTACGCAGTGGACTTAGAAAATGCCCTAGGTTCCTTCTGAGTCCGATGGTCTGTGTGCTGTTTGCACAGCAGGTACCTGGTGGTGGTCCCAGGGGTTACTGGTGGGACAGCGGAGATGAGAAAGAGGGATTTGTTCACTTCTCTCACTGCTAGTGAAAAACTCCTTCTCCTTCTGGCACCTGCCCACAGCTCTGCTCAAACTCTGGCCCTCTCTCTTCTTCACAGGTTCCACTGCTCTTCCTGCTCTCGAAGTTGGGCCTCTGGCAGAGTCCTGATAGTCTTCCACATGCGGTGGTGTGAGAAGAAGGCCAAGGGGCAGGTAAAGATGAGGGTGTTTGCTCAGAGATGTAACCAGTGCCCTGAACCCCCATTTGCAACTCCAGAGTTCACATGGGACAACATCTCAAGGATCTTGAACAACCTGCTCTTCCGAATTCTGAAGAAGTGCTATAAAGAAGGGTTTAAGCAAATGGGTGAGATTCCTTTGGTTGGGGACACCAGTCTTGAAGGACCACATGACAGAGGCAACTGTGAGGCCTGTCTGCTGGGCTTTTGTGCTCAGAATGACTTAGGTCAAGCCTCAAAAGCACCAGCACCCCCATTATCTCCCACCTCCTCGAAGTCAACCAAGGAGCCTAAGGCCGCTGCCACTTGTAGCAACGCTCCCTGCTCAGTATCCTCCTCTAAAGTGGAGAAGCCCCAAGCATCAAAAGTGAACCCCCAAGCCAGTAACCCTACCAAAGATGACTCTAAGGTTAGCTTCACCTCAAAACCATCAACTACTCCAAGATGGACAATCCAACCGCTGTCAGTAGTAAGCTCACCTGCTCCCAGATGTGTCATTCAAATGCCTCCTCCTGTCGACAGCAGCAACAGAGCAGCACATGTGGCAAACAAGAACACCATATCCAAGACCCCAAAGTCATCGCTCTCATCCTCTTTATATGCCCCACCCACTTCCTCAAATGCCCCACCCACTTCCTCCTTATATGTCCTATCCACTTCCTCCTCCTATGTTGTGCCCATTTCCTCTTCATGGAGACCACCAGCAAACACCACTTGCCAAGTAGAGAGAAGCAGCCATATCCACCCACAAAGCCAGTCTTCCTGCTGCAAAGCTTGCTGCGGGGCCTTCGGGGCCTGCTGCGTGGGCTGCTGTGAGATCATCGGGCGCTACTGCGTGGGCTGCTGTGAGATCATCCGGAGCTGCTGCGAGGGCTGCTGTAATTGCATGTCACAGGGTCCACTGTGTTGCTTGGTCTTTCTAATCTTGTTGCTGTTGTTGTGGTACTTATTATAAAATACAATATATGAGCCTTGAAAAAAGAACCCTGAGTGGGAAAACAAAAGGAATTACTACATCCCCAAAAAGTCACACATTGCGTAATCCCCTTGTCAATAAAATCAGTGGAGTCCAGAGTTAGCTATCAGAACTGGAGAAAGGGGAAAGTATAAAACCAATATTTAAGCAAGGTGGCCTTTGTGGAGAAGAGTGATGAAGATATTTGGGGATTTGGTGGAAAAGGTAGCGGCCTCTCAGCACTGTCCGCGCACTAAAAGCCGCTGAGCTTCCATCTTCAGAGGGTTAGTCTCCTCAGGCTGGAGGAATGGCTCAGCGGGTAAGAGCACCAGGTGCTGCTCCAGAAGTCCTGAGTTCAATTCCCAGCAACCACACTGTGGTTCACAGTTCACAGCATAGTCTATAATGGCGCCTGATGTTCTCTCTGTCATGCAGGCATGTGTGTAAATATTACATATATATATATATATATATATATATATATATATATATATATATATATCAATATCAATAAACAAGCTTCTTAAAAAATGATTCATTTTCTTTTCTTTGGTTTTTCTCCCCCCATGGGGTGGATTAGGCTAGGATTGCGATCTCACATGTAGTTCAAGTTGGTCTGGAAGTCACTAGGTGATCTAGGCTAGCCCAGTGCTCACAGCAATTCTTCTGCCTTGGCCTCTCAAGTGCTTGAGTCTCAGATAATAAGCCACAATGTTCAGTACATAGTTAATTTTCTGATGTGACTTTTACCTAAATACATTTTGTTTAAAGGCATGATTTTGACTTATCAAAAAACAAAACAATTTAATCCCAGCACTTGGTAGGCAGAGGCAGGTGGATTTCTGAGTTCAAGGCTAGCCTGGTCTACAGAGTAAGTTCCAGGTCAGCCAGGGCTACACAGAGAAACCCTGACTCAAAAAAACAAAAACCAAAACAAAAACCAGAGTCTGGAGTGTTGAGGACTCAGAACCATTCGGAAGCCTTGAATCTGGGATCTGCTCAGCAAGTTCTGCACAGACTTTCCACTGTCAGTCTGGGAGGGTTTGAGACATGAGTAGTTAACTGAACACCTAGGTTCTCAATGGTCTCCATGCCCCTACTGTGTAATGGGGATAAGAGACTGGAGGGAGAGGGAGGGGAAGGGGGAGGAAAAGAGGGAGGGAGAGGGAGAGTCCTATAAAAGTCCAATTTGGGAGCTGGGGAGAAGTCTCAGCTGAAAATGCCGCTCAGGTACAAGGACCCAAGTTCAGATCTCCAGCGTGAGTGAAAAGCAAAGCATGAGGTCATGTAGTCCCTCTTGCACAAGCGCGAGAGCAGGGCGGTGGGGGCCGCTGAGACAGACGGATCACAGGCAGTCACTGGCCAGTCAGCGCAGTCAGAACAGTAATCTCTATATTCAGCGAGAGACACGGTGTCAATAGTAAGAATAGTAATAAACAACAAGGCAGTACAACACACATACACACACACACACATGAACACACAGGGAACAAGGCTTTTACGCAAAGGCTGGTTTTATTAAAGTTTACATAATTTATGAACAGTCTATTTGTGTGAAATTCTACACTTCCATCTTTTCACATTTAGTTTTCATATCTTGATATAAAACAGGTACTAGAGTATGAAATAAAATCCTACAGTCACTCGAGTAGACTAATCATCAATTTAAGTGTTGGGAAGATGTTTCGTCTTTAGCCTGCCTCTGGACCGTTTGCTTTCCGTTGAAGTCATGCTCTACTGAGACGAGGATAAAACCGCTTGGACCGTTCAAACTACCGACAGGCAAAAGACGAAAATACTGAAGTACCAATATCAATCTTTTTTCTTTCCATTTTCTGTGTGTTGCATGTTTCTGTATGTGTGTGGGGTGCACCTGTATGTGTGTGTCCATGGAGATGCCAGAATTTGAATCATACTCTAGCATCCTTCCACTTCATTTACTGAGGCAGTATCTCCTATTCAAAACAACAGTTTCCGGTATCAAAATAACAGCTTCCGGTAGGCGTGCCCAGCTAACCAGTCTGCACCCCGGCGCCCAGACAGGAATTGCAAGCGATTGCAAGCGGGCCACCTGGTTCTTAGATTTGGGTAGCAACACCTCTAACCACTGTGCCATCTCCCAGCCTTCCTAACCCTTTTGTTTTAGGGTTTTTGTTTTTTTTTTAATTGTGTGTATGTGATAACCTTTTTAAATTATATCATTCTGAGAGCAAATCGGTTCTTCAGGTTAAAAAAAAAAGTACAAATAACCCCCTTATTTATTTGTTTGTTTGTTTGCTTATTTTTAATCACAGACAACGTCCTCCTCCCACCCCAACCTAACAGGTTAGGCCTTGCTGTGCAGTATGGTAGCCACAAATGACTATTTAAGTAAATTGCATTTAAAATTCAGTTTTCAAGGCTTTTCAGACACTAAGTGCTCCATCCCTGGACATTATGGCATCTAACAACACTGACACAGAATGTTCTCCCCACTGCGAAGGATGTAGCATGTCGCGGGCTGCACTGGACCACACCCGGAAGGAGTCCACTCATACACAAACACGTAATACATATTTCCCTCTTCTCTTCAGAACAACCAGCCACTTCCTGTTTGTTTTATCCTAAGACACCAGTATAAAAATAGACGCTTTATACAGACAGTTCTTCCAGTGGTGTAAACGTGATCCAAGAGCATAGAACCCCGAAGAGAGCCTTGCCTTTGCCACTGCAAATTAACATCCAAGGGGCTCCGGACAGCCCACAGCTGCACTCCAGTGGACGGAGCCCTCCTGTGATTCCCCTGTGGAAGCTGTCAGTGTGGTCTCCACACTCTGCCCAACATCTACAGGAATGAGTCCTGAAGGCATTCCTCTTTGTTATGAGGACCACCAGGTGAGCATTCAGGACAAGACCAAGCACAGTATTCAGGTCTTCCCAGCCTCTCGCTGTCTGAGCATCTAGGGCCGGATACTCTCCATATATCAGCCTTTCTTTCCACACTCAAGACCTAAGTTATACCTTCAGGCTCTCCTGAGAGTCAAAGTACAACTTAAAACATACTTGGCAAAATGAATTTGAAACGTGGAAGTAGCAACTTGTTTAGACTCAAGGAGCATTGTTCTCAATAATAAAAATAAACAGTATACTGAAACATTTTCAAGGCGGTAGATTCTCTAGTTCATCCACAGTGCTCTAGCCCTTGATTCCTGAATGTAATGCATCCAATTTCAAACTTGTCCTGTATGTCGTAATTTTTTTAAGTAATGTGTTTCCTAAAATATTAAATATGCAGTATTTAGGATAAGTATATGCATTAGTCTGCTAATGTTAATATATAAGAAAATTTACCAATAATTTGAATGTTATTTTTCTTAACAGTGATGACAGTAGTTTCTAGACTTTGTCCTTAAGCACAAGCTGCAATTCCAATAAAAGGCGAGGCATATAGAAAGATTTAGAACACAGGGCAATCAGATTTTGTGGTCTTCTGGTGAACCAAATCAAAGTTGAAGACTAAATGACACTTTGGTGGTGTAACTGGGAACAGATTCTGTAATAAAGAAAAAATATAAATACATACTTAGATATTTATTTCCTTTTTTTGTTGTTTTGTTTTTCAAAACAGAGTTTCTCTGTGTGGAGCTGGACCAGGCTGGCCTCGAACTCACTGAGATCCACCTGCCTTTGCCTCCTGAGTACTGGGATCAAAGGTGTGTGTGCTATCATTTTGGTTCACAGATAGCCACAATTTTTTTTTTTTTTGTCAATTTGATTTATGTCATTTCAGATGGTTTTACATAGTCCCAACTCACCTCTTTCTTTAAGGTCTTCAATATATGCTTTCATAAATTCTTTATCAAAATGCTGGCGGTCCTGTTCACTTTCTACTGTGTCGTCAGTGTCTTGACATCGGGTCTTATCAATGGGGTTGTCCATAAGACTTATAAATCTGTAGAAAAGTACAGAAGGTACACGTATTTACTGTGAGCAAAACTCCTCTTCTGTGTGTTGGAGAGATGTCAGTCAAGAGTGCAGGCTGCTCTGCCAGAAGACCTGGGTTTGATTCCCAGAATCCCCATACTGGCTCACAACCATCATCTGGAACTCTGGTTTCATGGGATTCAATGTCCTCTTCTGATCAATGAGGGTACCAGGTAGGCATGTGGTTATACATGCATGCAGGCAGGCAGGCAGGCAAGCAAAACGCACACATACAATAAAATAATAAATACAACTTTTTATAAAGTAAAATTATAGGAAAGAGAGGCAGGTGAACTCTGTGGGTTCAAGGCCAGCCTGGTCTACAGATGTACAGAGTGAGTTCCAGGATAGCAGGGTTATGTAAAGAGCACCCCCCCCCAACACACACACACCTCTCTCTCTCTCTCTGTCTCTCTCCCATCCACTTATTCATTCTTCCTTTTCTCCACTGAACCACATGAAGCTCATCTTTCTGTTTCTTTAGTCAAGGGGCTGTGGCTGGGGCTCAGCTGGCAGAGTGCCTCCCTAGCCTGCACACAGACCTGGTTCTGATCCCCAGCCTCACATAAACTGTGCATGCCAGTACTCCCAATACTCCGGTGGTGGAAGCAGGAGGATGGGGGGTTCAAGGTCATCCTCCACTGCATAGTACATTTGTGGCTGAGCCACAGGAGACCCTGTCTAATAGAAATTAAGAGACAGGAGTCAGCCAATCAGAATTCCCTTTTCCTCGACTATCCTGTTCACAATACACCACCCAAGAATTTTGGTCTTGGTCTCTTCATAATGATAAATGAAGAGGTATGGGAAGGTTCCTGAGCACAGTCTCCTGCCTTGTCTTCTACCCACTCAGGAGTGAGCAATACGTCACCCCATATTAGAGCCTGTATAACCTTTACAGGGATGTTTGTCTTTTTTGGGGGGTTCACTGAGGAAGTCAGAAAGATGAGGCCAACAGAAAGGACTCCTTGAACAGTGTCTACTCTATCCAGGGCAACAGGGATGTGACAAATGAGAGGTCTAGCCTGTGCCCCCACCTTATGCTGCCCAAAGGTAAGTGGTGTTTGTAGCTCTATGAATTTAATGGTTATACTCCTCAGGGCATTTGATAAACAAACAAACGCCTTCAAATTCCGGTAGAGAGTGGAGTAGGATCGGATTCTCAGGAGTATGGGTGTCATCTAATCAGGCTCTAATCTAATCTAATGGCCTGGATGCAGCCAGAGGTGACTGGCTGTGGAGGGGTGCTGGTCCTGGGAGCCCTCCCCTTCCAGTGTACTCACTTCAAAGGCGTGGAGGCATCACAGAGGGCCGTAGGGAGCTCCACCAGGTGATCCCCACTGACAACCAGCAAGGTGAGCTTTCTGAGGTTGAGCATGGCTTGAGGAAGGTAGGTCAGCTTGTTTTTATACAAGAGGAAACTTTGTAGCTCTTCCAGTCTATGGAGAAGCAAGGGCTCAGGTCAGACTCCACCCCCATGAAACTAAAAGGCATCCCCGCAGGGAAAGCCTGCCCGGCTTATTTACCACCAAATGTGTGCAACCACGGCCTTACACTTCACATTTACACGAAGCTATGATTTTCTTTTTTTTTTTAAAAAAAATTATGGATGGAACTATGTAGATTTTACTTTTTTCTGATTTAATCGCCCATGGAAGGCATGGATTACAAGAACAAGTACAGAACAAGCCACACTGGGCATTAACAACCAATGTGCTCCTAAGTGTCTCCTGCGTTTCCCAGGGTTCTTGGATTTGGGCAGTCCGTTTCCTTTCATACAACTCACTCTCTCTCTCTCTCTCTCTCTCTCTCTCTCTCTCTCTCTCTCTCTCTCTCTCTCTCAACATTAAAGAAGAAAGAAAGCCACAGAATAAAAGGGAATGCAAAAAAATATGTGTTTTACACTTATTTTCTTTTGCTTTCTAGTTTATTCTAGTCTGGAGATCTTACCTCCAGATTGTTTTCTGGTTTTGTTTTTGTTGTTTTGTTTTTCATTCATTTACCATATCTTGTGTAATGAATGCCACAAATATCTCAAAAAATTCCTCTGTCATTTCTTTTTTTTTTTAAAGATTTATTTATTTTATATACGTGGGTACACTGTCACTGTCTTCAGACACACCAGAGAAGGACATCAGATCCCATTACAGATGGTTGTGAGCCACCATGTGGTTGCTGGGAATTGAACTCAGGACGTCTTGAAGAACAGTCAGTGCTTTTAACCTCGGAGTCATCTCTCCAGCCCTCCTCTGTCATTTCAAACACAACAAGTGTCACTTGGCCTCCTTAGCCCAGGAAATGCCAGCATTCATTCCTCATGACCAAGAGTACAGAGATGTTATCTGGAGTGATGCTCAGGCCAAAGCCACCACCAGACTGTAAACCCTAACAGTTTATTGACATATTTGTAGTAAGACTGTAAACTCCATGAGAACATGGGTTATTTTTCATCCATTATGCCCAGCTCACCTCCAGGCTCTGCAATAAGAAGCCTAATAATATCAGTGGCACAAATGAATGAGTGAATGAATGAGTGAATGTATCCGTCTACCTTTTTAACTTACATGTTTCAGTGCAATAATTACTATTTAAAGAACAGGTTACATTTTACATTTCATTTGTGTGTGCTTGATAGTACCAGTGGCATGAACGAATGAATGAATCACTCAATCTACCTTATATGTTTTTTAATTATTATGTGCACGTTGAATGCAGGTGCCCAGGGAGGCCACAGTGTTAGATCCCTGGCACTGGGGTTACAGGCAGTTATGAACTTCCCAGTGTGGGTGTGTGCGGGGAGCTGAACTCAGGTCCTCTAGCATAACAGTTAAATACTCTTTTTTTTTTCTTGTTTATTTTGTTGCTGTTTTTTTAAGACCTGGTCCTCTTTTTTTTTTTTTTTTTTTTTTTTTTTTTTTTTTTTTTTTTTTTTGGTTTTTCGAGTCAGGGTTTCTCTGTGTAGCCCTGGCTGTCCTGGAACTCACTCTGTAGACCAGGCTGGCCTCGAACTCAGAAATCCGCCTGCCTCTGCCTCCAGAGTGCTGAAACTATGCCACCACATCTGGCTATACTTTCAATCTTCATAGCTAAGCTACCTACCTCTCCAGACCCTTCACTAATTTTTTTTCATTTTAAATCACATACACTTATGTGTATCTGTATGTGGGGAGGTGCGTTAGAGTGCAGCCGCCTGGTGAGCCAGATCCCATGGAGCTGGAGTTGCAGGCAGGTGTGGGCCATCTGATGTGGGTCCTAGGGATGGAACTTGGGTCCTCTGCAAGAGTACTCAGTCTTAACCACTGAGCCATCTGACCAGTCCCTCCTTCTCATATTCTGAGCCAGGGTCTCTCACCGAATCTGGTGATAACCAATTGGCTAGACCGATTGCCACAAGCTCCCGGGAGTTGCCTGTCTTTGCTCACAAGAGCACGAGGGTTACACTTGGGGGTAGCCGCACACGGCTTTTACAGGACTGTTAGGGACCCAGCCTGCATCCTCATGCTTACAGGGCAGACACGTCACCCTCTGAGCCATGCCCCCAGCACATAACAATTGTTTTTAAAAATGAAATAGCCGCATGGGTATAATTTAACAACATAACTACCATGTTAATTCTGTTTAAAGTTACACATCTTAAATTAATAAATGAAAGTAATAAAAAAATTTTTCCTCACTGGTGTTCTTCTAAGCAGAGTAATGTTTCTATACATAATAATGTTTCTAGACACAATAAATTTTCTTTTTAATCTCTGTGAAGCTGCCAGGCTGTGGTGGCACACGCCTTTAATCCCAGCACTTGGGAGGCAGAGGCAGGCGGATTTCTGAGTTCGAGGCCAGCCTGGTCTACAGAGTGAGTTCCAGGACAGCCCAGGCTATACAGAGAAACCCTGTCTCGAAAAACAAACAAAAAAAAAAATCTCTGTGAAGTAAAATTAACAATGTTATTCTATGAAATATGAAACCTAGTCCAGAAGCTCATATCAGGGCTGGAGAGATGGCTCAGAGGTTAAAAGCACTGGCTGCTTGTCCAGAGGTCATGAGTTCAATTCCCAGCAACCACATGGTGGCTCACAACCATCTGTAATAGAATCTGATGCCCTCTTCTGTCATGCAGACACACATGCAAATAGAATATATATATATATATATATATATATATATATATATATATATATATATATATATATATATATATGGTTCATATCAGTAATCTTAGCACCCAGAAAGCTGATTCAGGAACATTGTGAGTTCTGAGTCCTTCCAGGCTACAGACTAAGCCCCTATCTCAAAAATAAAAAAATAAAGAAAACAAGAATCTCTTTGAGGCTGTTTGTGATAGCATATGTTTATGGATCCAGGACTTGGGAGGTTGAGGCAGGAAGATCTTGAGTTTGAGGCCAACCTGGGCTACTTTGCAAGACTCTGTCTCAAAGGAAGGTGCAATAAGATAGCTCAGCAGGCAAGGGTGCCTGCCACTAAGCCTGACAACCTGAATTTATTCTCCTGGACCCACACAGTGGAAAGAGAGTATCAACTCCCACAAGCCAATCTCTGACTTCTATTCCCAAGCACGTGCACACGCACACGCACACACACACACACTCAGTTTTTAAATAACCAAGTGTGGTGTTGTACACCTTTAATTCTAGCACTCAGGAGGCAGAAGCAGGCAGATCCTTGCAAGTTCAAGATCAACTAGGTCTATATAGTGAGTTCCAGGCCAGCCTGGGCTAAAAAGGGAGAATCAGTCATTACACAAATAAATAAACAGATAGATAGATAGATAGATAGATAGATAGATAGATAGATAGACTGAAACAAATCAAATTAGCCAAGACAATAAAGACGTGTTCAAATGCACACATGCACATATGTGCAATACACAATAGAAACTGTCTTATTCTATCATTTCCTAGAAACAAACTCTGGAAAATTAGTTGATTTCAAAGAATATTTATGTGCTAGCATGTCTAAGTGCTAATGGTCTCAGTGCGTTAGTAATCAATTCATATACCTCACCTTAGAATGCAAGTAGCTACCTGTCTATATCTTGTGGCAGGTCACTCAGATTGTTGCTGCTGATATCCAGCCACTGCAGACGACACATCCGCAGGACACAGATCGGAACGCTGGAGAACTTGTTCGCGGAGATATCCACAAATGTAACTTGCTTCAAATTACTTAACTAGAAAGGAAGAAGAGAACATTCTAATTACCCTCTGTGACAGTTAACCCTCGTTGGTAACTTAACAGGATTTAGAATCACCATGGAAACCAGCCTCTGGGCACATCTGGGAGGGAGGGACTATGTAGACTGAGTTAACTGTGGCTGGGCTGCCATGTTCCCTGGGCTGGGGTCCTAGGCTGCACAAAAAGGAAAAGCAAGCTGAACATCAGCCATCCCTCACTCTCAGCTTGACTACGAAGTAGAAGTGACAACCTCAAGCTCCCGGTACCACAGCTCCTGTCATGATGGATGTCACCCTCAAAGTGTGAGCCGAAGGAAAGCCCTCCTTCCAAGAGCTGCTTTTGACAGGTGTTTTATAATGGCATCAAGACATCAAGACATGTCACGAATACACCTTGTGAAAGTGGGAAAAGAATTCCACTAAAAATGTTTAGAATAACGTTTGTTTCTCAGAGGCATCCATGAGTATATGTCTCACAGACCAGACCCACTATGTGTTCCAGAGCACCTACTGCATAGCATTCACTGTGCTTCCTGCTGGGATACTAACGTGAGAAGCACACTATGGCTGCCTGCCCTCGGGAGCTGATATTTTCACAAATAAGCAAAGTAACTAACTCGTGTGGTAAGAACTGACAAGTCTCAACCTTCAGGAAGTGAAGAGTGAATCTGCCCAGCAGCATGATGGAGAGGCGGTCAGGGGTCCAAAAGGATTTCACAGAAGACAGAAAAATAGAATCGGGTCTCCCAGGTTGGGAAGCAGCATGTGCGAAGTCACAAAAGACAGAGAGTTCAAGTCTCTTCTTGCTGTTCTTGTTGTTTGTTTGTTTGAGATAGGGTCTCACTATAAAACCTTGGCTGTCCTGGAACTCACTATGCAGACCAGGTTGGCCTCGAACTCACAGAGATCAGTGTGCCTCTGCTAGGATTAAAAGCGTGTGCCACTATGGCCAACTAGAAAGCTCAACTCTTACAGAGTATGAAGGGTGTGGTGAGAACTGCATCAGCCTTTGACAAATCTTGAGGAAACCTACATTTGCAAGGGTCAGGTGATATGATAAAGATTGATCTTGTCTGGCCTCAGTAGCTGAGCAGGTTGGGTTCTTCTGTTATGGTTTTATATCCACAGTTCTTGTTTGCAAGATGCCAACTCAAACACATGGAGAGATATATTTTACCTCACTGCAAACCTATGAATCTTGAATAAAGTTGAACAGATGTTGCATATCTGGAATTGTTGTGAATGTTTGGAAGCTACTATGAAACACAAGAGCTTTTTCTTTTTTAACTTACTTATTTGGAGAGTCCATGAGTAAAATTAGAGTGATCTCTCAAAGCACATTTGCAGGCCACCAAGATGGCTCAGTGGATAACAGTGTTTGCAGCCAAGCCTGACGATATGAGTTCAATCCCCAGGGCCTACACTATGGAAAGAAAACCAACTCCCAAGAGCTGTCCTCTGATTTCCACAAAAATGCGCCCACACACAGATGCACGCAAGACAAATAATGGCATAAAGAAATCTAAGACACGGTGCTCAAAATTACTAGAAACACAGAGTGAGTTGGACCAAAGTAGAAGGGAAAGGCGCTGGGCTCATGCCCATGTTTAGCTTAACATGAATCCCATCTTCATGGGCCAAACACGCTCTATGGAAGGTATATGTTCTGAATGTGTTCTTGTCTGGAATTCTGAAAAATGAATGTGAAGCCAGCATGTGACAATGAACCATCAGGGAGCTGTGCTGGGTGCCAGTCTAAGGCTCTGCCCAGGGTGCCAACAGTCAGACAGACAGACAGACAGACAGACAGAGAAAAAAAATCTAATCACCATTCGTGTTTTTTCTTTTCACAATAAATGTAGCAAATGTATTTCTAAGCTGAATGCTACTCTGAATGAAAATGGCCCTCCATGGCTTATAGGAAGTAGCATTATTTGAAAGGGTTAGGGTGTCTGTCCCTGTTGGTAGGTGTGGCCATATTGGAGGAAGTACTTACATCACTAGGGGGTGGGTGTTGAAATTTCAGAAACTCAAGTCAGGCCCAGTGGCTCACTTTCTCTTCCTACTGCCTGCAATCTAGATGTAGAATTCTTGGCTCCTTCTCCAGCACGTGTCTGCCTAGATACTGCCATGCTTCCCACCGTGAACCTGGGAGCCAGCCCCAATGAAATGTTTTCCTTCATAAGAGTTGCTATGGTCACCGGGCGGTGGTGGCGCACGCCTTTAATCCCAGCACTTGGGAGGCAGAGGCAGGCGGATTTCTGAGTTCAAGGCCAGCCTGGTCTACAGAGTGAGTTCCAGGACAGCCAGGGCTACACAGAGAAACCCTGTCTCGAAAAACCAAAACCAAAACCAAAAACAAAAACAAAAAAAAAAAACAAAACAAAAAAAACAAAACAAAAAAAAAACATAAATCCTAAAATTAAAGACTGAAACAACTAACCTAAAAATCCAGTCTCAGGAAGCTAAGGCAAAAAAGGATTGGTTGTTGAGGCCAGGCTGGGATACAAAGGAAGACCTTGACTCTAAGAAAGACAGAGAGAGAGAAAAAGAGGGGTGTACGGAAAGAGACAGAGAGACAGAGACAGAGAGAAAGGGAAAGACAGACAGAGATCTATTACAAGAGTTTGATATCAGATTCAAAATTGCAGAAGAAAAAAAAAATCAGAGAACTGAAAGGCAGGCCAAAGAAACTGTTCAACCTACAGAGATTTTAAAGGATTAGATCTGGGGGTGGACGGATGGCTCAGTGGTCTAAAGCATGCAGAAGACTGGGGTTCCATTGCCCACAACCACTCATATAGCTCACAACCATCTGTAACTCCAGTTCCAGGGGACCCAGTGCTCTCTTCTGGCCTCTGAGAGCACCAAGCATGCATGTGGTACACATACATACATATAGACAAAAATATTACTACACATAGATAGATAGATAGATAGATAGATAGATAGATAGATAGATAGATAGATGGGCAGGCGGGTGGGTAGATGGGTAAATCACCCAAGTCTCAGCAGCTAAGGACACCTGCGGTTTTGCAGAATACCTAGGCTCAGTTCCCACCAACCACAGAGCTACAACCATCTCGAACACCAGTTCCAAGGGGTTCTAGTGCCCTCTTCTGGTGACTGAGTGATCTATATGTCTGCAGGCAAAACATTTCATAGACATAAAATAAAAATAAATTCTTTTAAAAAAGACAAAATCCATAATGCCTTCTGGACATTTCGATCACCTTGTCCCTGTTATCATAAAAGTCTATGAAAATGTTATTACACCAGACAAAGACCTTACTCTGAGGATAGAAATTATATAATTATATAATTATATAATGCATATATTTTTGGTTTTTTGAGACAAGGTTTCATGAGATGCGGACAAGCCTTTCACTTCCTGTGTGGCTCAGAATACTCTTGAACTTGCTGATCCTCCTGCTGCCACCTTCAGATTCTGAGGTTGCTGGCTTGTGCCACCAAACCCAGTTTCCATAAAGTTCTGGAGATCAAGCCTACCCAAGGCCTGTCACATCCCAGACGGGCTCTACCAACTAAGCAGCAACCCTAGTTTTAGAAATACTAATTAAAGAAGATGAAGCAAAAGATCTCAATCTCGCACAAGTTATTTTTATTTTGTGCCTATTTAATAGATAATATCTGTTATCTAGAATGGAGATCTTGATTTACTATTCACTGAGACGGGACTGGAAATAAAGGAGTAAATCTTTTCTCATATTGTCCTAACTGGCTGACATGGTCCCACAGATAGAACTTCAGAGATGTACTACCTTTAAAAAAAGACATTAGATTCATTCTGTATTTATGAGAAAACATGAAAAAACAGAGAAAAATGAACAATTTTTTTATCACCAAATAAAACTCAAGGGATACCTTGTGCTAACTGAAAGGACCTGCTGGGCATGGTTGTTGCTTGCAAAATTTGTCACAAGCACTAGCTTTCCTGAACACTACTGAGTGGGAGGCAGCACCTGGTAACCAGCCACTCATCTCACCCTGATGAGCTTGGCAATGGTACAGTCACAACGCAATAGCCAAGGCTCAGATCTGCGCATGCTCCAATGATCCAGGCTGCTGCCCAGATCTGCGCATGCTCTAATTCTCCAGTCCACGACTCCATCTCCTCTCAGACATTCTGGGAGGTGATGAGTTATGTCGTCTTTCTCTGTCTTGCTCCCATGTCCCTAATGCAATCCTTAGACAAACCCCTCAGAGAATATTCTGTATCTGACTCTGTATCTTGACTCCGTTCATCGCCCGGTCATATCCTAGCTCAAGCTGGTGCCGTCAGTCATTTGCACTCGGGCAATCCTTTCTTTTAATTCCCAGACTTTAAAGAGGTAGACTTTGCATGGCATAAAATACACCCATCACAGATGTGCAGTGGACCCATAACTCAACTTCAGGATATCTCTATCATCTATGCTCAGATTTTCTTCTTCCTACGTTGTTCTGTGCTCTCAATTTTATCACAAGGAAACCGTGAATCTACGTAGTATCGCTACAAATTTTTCTTTCTGGAAAGTTCATGCAACATTCTTTTAAGTCTGGTATTCCTCAAATTCCTCATTTATGTCATAATATATATGGAGTAAGGCGAGGGTTTTTATTTTCCCAAGACCCTTTATTGAATTGGTTGTCCTTTTTCTATTGAATCATCTGGGTGATTCTGTTGAAAATTCAATTGATTGTAAATAGAATATAATTGGACATGATGATGCACATCTTTAATATCAGTATACACTGCGAGTTTCAGGCCAGCCAGGACTACATAGTAATATTATATCTCAAAATAAAATTATAATATATATGTAACTATATTATAGAGGTTTATCTCTGCAATTTCAATTCTGTTTCATTTTTCTGTCTGTCTTTACGATAATTCTTTGCTGTGACTTTATAGCAAGTTTTGAAACTGCATCTCTAATTTTGTTCTATTCCAACGTTGCTTGGCAATTCATATTTTCACATAAAACTTTAGAACAACCTAGAAATTAAAAAAAAAAAAAATACCAGCGCTTTTAGGAAAGGTTTCCCCCAGTAACAGAGCACTCCATGTCGTAAGTTAAATAAATCAAGTCATAGGGTAGAAGTGTTTGTTTCTTACTTCAAATGGAAGCTCCATCAGGTCCAGATTTCCAGAACAGTCCAGTCTCTCCAGATTCTCACAGTCTCCTAGCTCCGGGGGAATACTCTTCAAATGGTTGAAACTCACATTGAGTTCTTTCAAGTTCTTCAAGCGACCTGGCAACACAAAATGTTAACCTCAATTGAGTAGTTTCTTCCAAGTCTTTTTAAGAACAGAAACAAACTGGGCATGGTAGTGTAGGCGGTTAGGCTCACTGCTCAGAAGACAGAGAATGGCAGATCTCGGTGAATTCCAGCCCATCCAGATCGGCACAGTGAGATTCTCAAAACCAAACAGAACAGAAACAAATCTCAGGGGTGAAACCTTCACCTAATGACAGGGAGCCCAGACATGTCAGTGAGCGCCCCATTTCTAATCCTGGAACTACGAAAGCAGAAAGATCACAGTCATACCTAACGAGCCCGTCTCAAAAACCTGCATAATAAGCCCGTCTGTCTCAAAAAGAAATTTGAAGAAAGAAAAGGAAAAAAACAAAAGAGCCAAAAGCAAAAATAACAACAAGAGGTGTGCAGACATAAAGCAACTCTGTGTTTGTATTTCGAGCGCTCTTTATTCACTGTCTGCTCATCTTAGGCACTTCCGGCTTTAGTCCGAGCTTTCAGCTGTAGGCGCTGGGTTTGCTGGTCCGTGTCACTTCCCTAGTTCTTCCACCCCTGGTGACACTAAAGGTGTGCATTAGTTACTTTTCTGTGGCTGTAATAAAATATCATGACCAAAAGCGATCTGGAGAGGACAGTTTGAGGTTGCAGGGATGGCTGGGCTCGATGACTAAGAGCACTGGCTAACCTTCCAGAGGTCACGGATTCATCTCCCAGCATGCACGCGGCAGCTAATAACCCACTAACTCCATTTCTAGGGGATCCAGCAACCTTTTCTGGCCTCTTCGGGCACTGCATGCATGTGGTGCAGTCACATGTACAGGCAAAACACTGATATACATAAATAACATGTTAAAAATCAAAAAGGGAAAAAACAAAAGGCTTATTTTGATTTATGGTTCCAAAGAGAAAATCCACAATGGCAGAAAGAACGAAATGGAAGGAGAAGCAGGAAGCTAGCTGATCACGTGTCCTCCCACTGCAGGAAGTAGAACAAATCTATAAACCCTCAAAGCCCGTCCCACTTCCTCCCCGCAGTGCTCCACTTCCAAAAGATTCCACTTCTCCCAAACAGCGCCACCAACAGGGACCAACCTTTCTCACTCAAACCACAGCAAGGTGTAAAGGGGATTTGTCCTCTGTTCAAACAGGCACCCTTGGTGTACAAACCCTATGAGAGTTGAATCACAGGCCCTGATTGTGAAGATTAATTCAAGTCCTAGGATAGCAGAAACTGCGGTGCCTGCCGGTGGGCTCTAACAGGGCATGAGCCAGATACAGAAATATGCACAAAGTTCTGCGTGTGTCATAAATGACTAAAAGGAACACACGGCTAACAGATCGCATGTAATGCACCATTTATCTTCTACGTCTGCATTCTTTCAATTATAATGTCATGCTTCCCAAAGAATATATAAGTCAAATATATAAGTCAAGCAGGGTGTGAGCACATCCAAGAGAACAGAACGATCGAAAAATGCTGTATTCGCTGGGCAGTGGTGGCGCACGTCTTTAATCCCAGCACCTGGGAGGCAGAGGCAGGCGGATTTCTGAGTTCGAGGCCAGCCTGGTCTACAGATTGAGTTCCAGGACAGCCAGGACTACACAGAGAAACTCTGTCTCGAAAAAACAAAACAAAACAAAACAAAAAAACAAAACAAACAGAAAACAAAACAAAAAACCAAAAAAAAAAAGAAAAAAAAAAAAAAAAAGAAAAGAAAAATGTTGTATTCTAGTTCTGACCTTATTTTTAATATTTATTTTATTTGTATGTGTATGTGTGTACCAGATACATGTGGGAATCTTTAGTGTTAGAAGAAAAGGACATGAGATCGTCCCTGAAACTGGAGTTACAGGCAATTATGAATCGGGTGCTGGGAATCAAACCTAGGTAGCTATTGAGTCGTCTCTCTAGTCCCCTAATTCTAATTCTTGTTTGAAAATATAGGCAGCCAGCTCCAACCTAGAAACTAGCATAAGAATAAATCATAATGATACTCCAAAAATCACAAGGACTTTGAAGTACAACACCAGTGTTTTGAGTGAGGTACCCAATACTTCAGTGTTGGTGAATTTATCCATGTAGCATGATCTCCATGCTACAGTTAAGAAAATACAAATGTTGGTTGCCCAGATGATTGCCCAGCTCACACACTGGCCTCTGGTGATGACCTCAATTGCTGCTCTGTTCCCCTCCCCCACACACACCCCCACTCCACTGCCTGTCAGTGCTGGGGGCACATGAGAGTTTTGTAGGGAATTTTTAAAATACCACTGCCTAACTCTAGTGTGGTAATGTATGTCTGCTAGCTCAGTACTTAGGAGGCTGAGGCAGGAGGATCAGCATATGGAAATCTGAGGACAATTTGCCCAGAGGTCAGTGCTCTCCTTCCACTTCGTGGGTACTGGGGATTGAAGTCACTTGTCAGTCTTGGCAGTCAATACTTTTATCTGTTGAATCCTCTTACCAGGGCACCTTGTAATCCTCCCACACTGCACATAACAAAGTAACAGGTCAGACAAAGCCTCTGATAAACTGTCCAGTGACTGCCAGTCTAGTGTCCTAGGACATGTGAGAGTGGCATCAGTCCCAGGAATGTTCAACCTTTAGACATTGGGACATGGCAATGCCATCTGCAAAGTTCAAGAATCAAGCAGTGAATTTTTTGTTTTTGTTTTTGTTTTTTTTTTTTAGTCTCATTGTGTTTTAAGTAAGTTTTTGATTTTGTGTTGGACCACATTCATGGCTTTCCTGGGCCTGGTATAGCCCAGAGGCCATCATGAGCTAGACACATGCGTGCTAGTTCCTCAGACCCCAAAAGAAAGAAAGACATCGATAATCATTGTAACTTCATTTTAAGAAGATTCAACCAGACAATGAAAGATCAAGAATTATTAACTGTTGGCCGCGGGGCTGGAGAGATGGCTCAACGATTAAGAGCACTTGCTGCTCTTCCAAAGGTCATGAGTTCAATTCCCAGCAACCACATGGTGGCTCACAACCATCTGTAATGGGGTCTGATGCCCTCTCCTGCTGTTTCAAGGACAGTGTGCTTATATACATTAAATTAATTAATTAATTAAAAAACTGTTGGCCAGACATGGTGGTGCATGCTTTAAAATCCCAGCATTTGGGAAGCAGAGGCAGGCAGATCTTTGTAAATTCAAGGACAGTGAGTCCAGGACAGCCAGGGCTCTGTTACACAAAGAAACCCTGTCTCACAAAAACAAAAATAAACAATTATTAAATGTTGATCAAACAAAACGACACAAACTAAGCTAAACATATCAATGGATGACTACATAGACACAATAAATTTTATCCTCCCTTTACGATAATCTTGTTATTAACATGTCTACTATTCTGCCTCCCAAGTGCTGGGAATAAATGTATGCCCCACCACACCCGGCAACAAAAAAATTCTTGAAGTGTTGCCCACTCATATGGCTTCAGGGTTCTAAGCAATTGCCAAATATCTATTGATGCTGGACCATGCAGTCGTGGTACTTCATGTCCCCAAGAGGACGGAGCCATGGTAAACCGGCAGCTGTGGGAACAGGGAAACCACTGAGGGACACCCAGGTACAGAAGGAAATGCGGTGTTTGCACTGCGTCACCCTGCTGATTTCCTGCCTGCTCGCCACCGGCAATGACCGGGAGATTCCTGTCGAGTAACCTACCAATTTCAGCTGGAAGACACGTGATTTGGTTTTTTGGCAAATCCAAAATTTTCATCGCTTGAAACAGCTCGATGTACTTTGGAATGATCTGAATGAGGGTGCTGTAAATGTGCCATTCTTTGAGGTGTGTCTGTTCCTTCAGTGAATCAGGCAGCTCCTGAAACAGAAGGAACAGCATCAGTCAGAGGTAGCTCCTTGGTGTGCACCAGGCCTGACAGGCCAAGTATGAAAGGCATGTGAGAACATCAGAGCCAAACTGTGGCCATTTCTACAGAAGCCAAGGGTGGTTGACACTAACATCACAATAGCAGATTAGTCTTATTTCAATATTAAAATCAAATTCTAGTCAGGTCTAGTGGTGCAGGCCTGAAAGCCCAACTGTTTGAGAGGTTGAGACAGGAGTCTCATAAGTTCAAGGCCAGTTTGGACAATTTAATGAGAGCCTGTCTCCAGATATAGCTAACTATACAAACTATTTAATGTATATAGTTATCAGAATAGTGGAAAAGACCTGGATTCAGTTCGCAGCCACCCACATGCTGGCTCACAGCCATCTGTAACTCCAGTCCTAGAGGACCCGACACTTTCCTCATGTGGACACTAGACCCACATGTGGTACATTTACATACGTGCAGACAGATTACCCATGCACATAGAATGAAAAGTAAAATCTCAAAACAATTTTTATAAGAAGGTAACCTTCCAATTCAGCAAGCAACCTTGTCGCATAAAAATGAAGTGAGCTGGGCATGGTGGGGGACATCCTTAATACCAGCACTCGGAAGACAAAAGCTGGTGGATTTCTCGGAGTTTGAGGCCAGCCAACCTGGCCTACATAACAAGTACCAAAATAACAACAACAACAATAATAACGTCAGATGAATGTGGTGGCACACGTCTTTAGTCCCAGCATTCAGAAGCAAAGGCAGGCCAATCTCTGAGTTGGAGGCTACCCTGGTCTACAGATCAAGGGTCAGGGAGGTTAAGACAAAACAAATAAAATGGAGGGCCAGTGGAATGGCTTATCAAGTGAAGGTGCTTGCCACAGCCTGACAACAGAGTCCAACCCCTGGAACCAACATGGGGGACAGAGAAAACCAACCCCCCACCCCAAAGTTGTCCTCTGACCTCTACATCTCACACACACACACACACACACACACACACACACACACACACACACACACACACACACTGGTCCAGCAAGATGGCTCAGTGGGTACATTCTAAGCCTGAGGACCTGAGTTCAGTAGATAGGTGCCATCTGTATACCTACTGAGTTCAGTGGATAGGCACCATCTGTGTACCTTCCGATCTAAATGATGGAAACGCAGAAGGAAAGTAGCAAGGAGGCTCATGGGATAACCTCAGCCTGAGAGAACTGTAGCTCACAGAACATTCACTGAGGTAATTCTTGCCACAGCCCCATGCACACAAGAGGGCCTGGGGTTGTGGCTCAGGCTAGAAGCCATGGATCAATCCCCAGCACTGAAAAAAGGAACAGGTTTTTCTCAATGCATATAAATGGAGCATTCGTTTGGTCAAGGCTAAAGCTCAACCTCACCCACAGCACAACCATGGGTGTCCACTATGACAGACAGACAGACAGACAGACAGACAGACAGACAGACAGACAGGCATAGACAAACAGACAGACAGACAGGCAGGCAGGCAGGCATACAGACAGGCAGACAGACAGACAGACAGGCAGGCAGGCAGGCAGACAGACAGACAGACAGACAGGCATAGACAAACAGACAGACAGACAGACAGACAGACAGGCAGGCAGGCAGGCAGGCAGACAGACAGACAGACAGGCACACAGACACCTCGACTCACCTTCCACTGCGTCCCTGAAAGTTCAAACACAAATGGACTGCTCCGTTTGTCTCTGTCCTTGACTCGTGCACTCTGCCTGGCGACTGAGTTCCTCTCTATCTTTTCCAGGAGCCTTGTGCTGGTGTCCACGAAACCGTTCTTGCAGTACTCGGCCTGGGGCACGCCCTTCCTCCTGCACTCCGCTACAAAATTCCACTCCTCCTTTATCCTAAGACAGGAAGCAGAACACAAGTTATTTCCTGGGGAAATAAGCAGCCTCGATCCTTCACTTCCCTGGAACCTGGTTTCCCACTGTGGGCTACCTAGGCTCTGTCCTGACCTCTCCTTCCTGCCGCCAGGGATGCTGGGAAATCTGAGACCCTTCTGTACATCACTAGTCACTATGACTAAAAACGATGAGCAGAGTTTGATGGAATCTTTGGCTAAACCTTCTACCAAGAAGGTTTATCTATGCATTTGCTGAAGTATGGTTTCTTCTAAACTATTCCAGTGTCATGTCTGCCTTTGACTCCTTCCTCATCCTCACATTTCTGTGGGTGACTCCCTAGGTCTGTCTGCAAGTGTCACCTTCTTGTTTGTTTTGTTGAGTCAGAGGCTCCTACAACCCAGTCTGGCCTTGACCTCACTTTGCATGACCACAGACTCCTGATCCTCCTGTCTCCACATCCCAGGTGCTGAGATTACAGACATACACTGCCTTGCTCTGTAAACATCGCTTTAATAATTAACAGAGCACCAAAGGTTTCTATCACAAGAAGAACTCTGAGGATCATAAGTTCAATGCCACCCTCTGAAACACAGTTGACCAGAGGACAACTCAAAGACGTCATTTCTTTCCCTCCATCATGTAGGTCCCAGGGATCAAAACTCAGATCCATAGATATAGCGCTAATGGCCTCTTCCTGCAGAGACATTCCCCTGCCTCAGCTTTTCTTGCTTCTGAAACTGAATATGAAGGCTGATCCGGGAAACATAGTGAGAAGGTAGCCCTTGGGCCCTGTGTCTTTTCTATATCACGGACTGCAGACCCATATAAACACAGCCTATAATGCCAGCACTTGGGAGGTGGCAGCAGGCCGATGAGATGCCCAGGTTCATTCTCGGTCACATGTGGAGTTCAGGGACACCCTGGGTTCCTCAGACCCTGTTCTGAAAACAAATGGAGCTGGTGAGATGGTTCAGCAGTGAAGACACTCTCTGCCTAATGACCCAAGTGTGACGCCCCAGAGCCCACATGGTAAGAGACAATTGACTCTTGCAAGTTGCCCTCTGACCTCCACAGGTGTGCAGTAGCAGAGGACACATGAGCACACATGCTAAATTGATTTTTTATACTTGATCTTAGCCCAAAGGCCAAGAAGTGATGATAAATTGATTTTTTAAAACAATAGACTATACATTGATTGGATGATTGATTGATTGGTTGACTGGATCACACTTTATACCTTGTATTGCTAATTTTTTGTTTTGTTTTGTTTTTCTTTCTTTCTTTCTTTCTTTTTTTTTTTTTTGGTTTTTCGAGACAGGGTTTCTCTGTGTAGCCCTGGCTGTTCTGGAACTCACTCTATAGACCAGGCTGGCCTCGAACTCAGAAATCCACCTGCCTCTGCCTCCCAAGTGCTGGGATTAAAGGCGTGTGCCACCACTGCCCGGCTATTGTTAAGTTAAAGCTAACAAATACTTATACACGTGCACACACACACACACACACACACATACATATAAAAGCTGGTGGTTGTCCACACCTTCCATCCCAGCACTCAGGCAGCAGAGGCCGGTGGACTCTGTGAGTTCGAGGCCAGCCTGTTCTACAGAGCAAGTTCCATGCCAGTCAGGGATAAACAGAGAAATCCTGTCTCAAAAAAATAAAATAAAATAAAATAAAATAAAATAAAATCCTATTCTCAAACTCAAGAGACACACCTGCCTCTGCTGCCTGAGTGCTGGGGTGAAGGGTGTGCTGCACCACCACCCGGCTCCATGACTGTATGTATGAATATCCGTGGATGAAGGCTTCGGATTCCCTGGAGCTAGGTTACAGAAGGCTGTGAACGGGCCAACCTGGGTGGGCCCTGGGACCTGAATTTGGGTCCTCTGAGAGAGCAGCAAGCACTTTTAATCTCTGATCCATCTCTTCAGCTCCTCAACCTAGTAGTGTGTGTGTGTGTGTGTGTGTGTGTGTGTGTGTGTGTGTGTGTGTGTGTGTGTGTGTGTGTGTGTGTGTGTGTGTGTGTGTGTGCGTGCGCGCATGCGCAGCCTGCTTGTCTGTGTGTGCACAGAGTGTGTGTAGTGCCCACAGAGGACAGAGGACAGCCTCAGACACCCTGAGGGTTTCTGGTAGTCAGATTACATCATTTCAATTCAAGTGGATGAGCACAATGAATCTTACCCAGAATTCAGCACATCAGGCAAAAGCTGAAGAAAGTGCTTAGCAGAAGCTTTGGGTGGACTAGTGAGCAAGTTCAATGGGGACAGCTAAGTGGCCTCAGACTGTTTAGTACAGAGGGATTTCTGTACCATCTCTGTCCTCCTTGTGCCCAGCACCATGTCGGGACAGTATGTAACTCCTCACAGCTTTGGGTGTCTCTGTTAACGTGCTTATGGCTTCAGCACACGGGTCATGAAGTGTACAGACGAAAGTGGCCCTGGAAGTTGGAGATCCCAGTGAAAGAGCCACCTCCTCCACAGCACATAGCCACCTGCCTGAATGAATGCCCGAGGCACACAGCCACCTGCCTGAATGCCCACTCCCACCAAGCTCACACAACAGGCACCAAAATGTACTTCTCCAGGGCGCTCTTCTCCAGCCTTTCCGCCTCCTTCTTCTGCCATGCTTTGTGCTTCTTGACGCGGGTTTCCCATAAGGCTCTGACAACAGAGATATCAAACACAACCACTTTGTGTCCCATTTGGGGAGCAGCATAAAGTTACCTGTGAAAAAATACATATGTCAGCTCCATATGCACATAGACTGGGCTTTCCAAGCATATTTTTAAGTGTGTGTGTGTGTGTGTGTGCTGTATGTATGTGTATGGTGTGTGTATATGTGTGTGGTGTATATGATGTGTGTGGTGTATGTATGTGTGTGGTGTGTGTATATGTGTGTGGTGTATGTGATGTGTGTGTGTGGTGTGTATGTATGTGTGTGTGTGGTGTGTATATATGTGTGTGGTGTATGTGATGTGTGTGTGTGGTGTGTATGTATGTGTGTGGTGTGTGTATATGTGTGTGGTGTATGTGATGTGTATGTATGGTGTGTATGTATGTGTGTGGTGTGTATTTATGTATGTGGTGTGTATTTATGTGTGTGGTGTATGTGATGTGTGTGTGGTGTATGTGATGTGTGTGTGTGTGTGTGTGTGTGTGGTGTGTGTATATGTGTGTGGTGTATGTAATGTGTGTGTGGTGTGTATGTACCTGTGTGGTATGTGTATATGTGTGTGGTGTATGTGATGTGTGTGTGGTATGTAGGTATGTGTAGGTGTGTGCATGTGTGTGTGCATATGTGTGTGGTTTGTGTGTGTGGTGTATGTGATGTGTGTGTGTGTGGTGTGTAGGTGTATGTGTATGTGTATGCACATACATAGGTGTGCATGTGAGTACAAGTACCCGAGGAGGCTTTGGCTTCAGTTTCCCATGGAGCCAGGGTTACAGATGCTTGTGAGCCACCTAGTGTAGGTACTGGGAACCGAACTCAGACCCTCTATAGAAGTACACTTTCTCCATGGATAACGAATTACTGATTGGTGGGGTTAAAAGTGGGCACCTCAGTGTCCTCTGTTTCTTGTTGTGGACAGATAGAGTGAGATACAACAAAGGCAAGAGATAGAATTCCAAGAGATACATCTCAAGAGATAGAATCTTACTGCTGGGGTAATAAACCATTAAAACCAAGAACAACATAATATGTTCTTCCACCATGAAGATTACACAGCTCAACACCAACTCCCAAAAACTTGTCCCCTGACCTTCAAACTTATGGCATGTCACACACACACACACACACACACACACACACACACACACAGAGAGAGAGAGAGAGAGAGAGAGAGAGACAGACCAGTGACAACAAAAACAATAATAAGTAATATTTTCAATTAAAATAAAATCTTTTAAAGAAGCAACCAAATGCCACAGTAAAGCTAACTGCACCTAAGCACAGTGAGAAGCTGGGAGAAGCTTCCTGGGGTGTAGGTGGGAAGTAAGGAACAACACAGGGCTATATTAGCAGATCAGACTCTTTTTACATCTATTTTATGTACATAAGTGCTCTATCTTCATGCATACCAGAAGAGAGCATCAGATCCTATTATAGATGGTTGTGAGCCGTCATGTGGCTGCTGGCAACTGAAGTCATGACCTCTGGAAGAGCAGCTAGTGCTTTTAACTGCTGAACCATCCCTCCAGCCCAACAGATGAGATTTTTAAACTTTCTTTATATGTGTGTTCTGCCTGTATCTATGCCCGGGTATCGTGTGCATGTAGTGCCCATGAAACCCAGAAAGCAAAAGGATGAATGAGGTCCCTCCACATACATACTTGGTCCCTTCCCAAGTGTCCAGGCTCTAGGGGAGAATATCAGAATATCTGCATACAGTGATATAGCTCAGCTCAGCACAGGAATCAGGCATCTGAGCTGAACAAAGCGCACAAGGAGCCACAGAAGAAGGAAGCCAAGGAGACAGTGTAAAGAACTGGCAAGAGTGGGGGCGAGGCTGGTGTTGGGAGTAAACAGGGACACAACCATAAGTGTAGGTTTAGTTGACAAACTTTCCGTGCCTCCACTCCCAACAATCAGAACAAATTCTGATTATGTCAGAATCACTTTACAAAACCATTGGCTCCCCAGAGCCAGAGGCCATGACTGTAAAAATGTGTCCCTTGGCACCAGAGCTCTGGTCTCCACTTAGAAGTCATATGCCAGGGGAGAGGAGGGGAACACTCAGGTCACCTAGTCCTCCGCCTTGTCAAATGATAAATTGATCTGTCCAGGGCTTAGGGGGCTGGAGGTGGGTACCTTGGAGCATCATGGGAAAGAGCTGGAGGACTGAGGAGGAAGCCTGACATGTCTACCATATGATGCCAAGCCATTTTGACACTCCCTTTGTGGGATTCAGAGAGAGGCAAGAGCAAAGGAAAGAGAGGGAACAGAGTGGAGGAGAGATAGAGACAAAGAGAGAGACAGAGAGAGACACACAGAGACAGAGACAGAGACAGAGCCGGGAACACCTGAATGCTCAGAACGATGGACTGGCTCCCCGTGATCACTGGGCAGGAATGAGGATATTCTAAAGAGAAAGATGCTGGTGCCTTTTACCTTTGACTATCAGTCTACAAAACAGTTGACCCTCTCCCTAAAATTGAAATTTCTCCCAATAATGTCATTCATGCTAGGAGAAAGAAATGGTTGAAATCCAGCCCCAGCTAAAGGAGGAACCTGTATCTCTGAAGATTTCACACAATTCTGACAGTTGGTCAAATAGTGTTGCAAATAGAGATTGGAGCCCAATGACGCTGGGTAGCAGGATCACATGGCCTGGACAGTTTAGCTGTGCTACGCCATCTTACCTTCCATTTAAACCTCAACCTAGTGTTCACTGTGAGAATGGAGTTGGGAGCAGAGTCCCTTGGAACCTCTTGTTCTATTTCCAATATGGCCGCTTGGAATACATCTACCTCTGTTCTGTATTGGTGTCGTTTATCTGACCTATCAAGGACAACAGCTGAGCCCACCTTGTTGCAGCTGGGACCCAGGTTGTGTCCCTAACAACTTTGATAACATCCCACCTGCCTCCCTGTAACTTCCACAGACTCCTTGGTGTGCCCCTTGTGGGAAGATGCCCTGTCATTTGTTCGGCTTGCTCCAAAGGAATAGCTATGGCCAATAGAAGCTGAACAGGATAGGAGTTAGGGGACTGGGGCGTTGCTGTACTCCACATCTGGAAAGCAAATCGAGTTTTCCAATAAAACAGTGGGGTAACCAGAGGCTAAAGTTTATAAAGTAAGATCAGAATGGCCACCACTACACTTCAGATGAATCATAAACTGAATCACTTTTATGCTGTCAGATCTGTTTCCCTTGGGACATTTGATTATTGTTATGGTAATTCTTTAAGCTAGAAGCTCAAGTCCGGAGAGACAGAGGGCACAGAAAGGACTAAGGGGACAGGGGCTGAGTCAGATGGCCCAGGTTAGAACCCGGCCTCCTGGTTTACTGGCCACATGTCCCTAAGGACAGAGCGGCTGGATTCTCATGTGGGTAAAATACAACCACAGTACCCAGCTCCTTTGCTTAGTGAGAGAGCACCCTGTGATCACTGTGTCAAACGCTGCTTAAATGGGACCTGGCATACAGTAAGGCTTGAAGAGGGAGGGTCAATTATTTAAATAAATTCAGACAGACCATTGGTCATCAATTAAATGTAAGATCTAAACGAGAGGTGAGAGTTGGGGTGTGGCTCAGTTGGTAGAGTCCTTGCCAGGCATACAGGAAACCCTAGGTTTCTTCCCCACACTGGGCTATCTGAAACCCTATCTCAAAACAAGCTACCAAACAGACACAGAAGAGGTCCGGGGGCATTAAGGGGCTTTTCCCCATTCGACTCGGTTAGTGGGTTCTACACCCCAGGCCCTATCCAGCCAAGAAGCCACCGCACCTGGGCTGTTTACAGAGCTGGACAATTCTCCTTTGGATCTCCAATCACTTTGCTACCCTTGTCCCAACCACACCAGGGGGCGCACGAAGCTTTACGAAAGGAAAGACGACCACTTCTCCAACCCTCCCTCCCTGTTGTCAAGTATATTTTCCAAGGACCAGAAGAGGGCACAAACAAAGTTGATTTATCGCCCCTTGGAAAGCACGTTAGAGCTCATTCTTGAGCATGGGGTTAAGAGGGAGGGGTCCTCTCGAAGGAATCGAAGGATTCCAGAGGATCTTGTCCCTCCAACAGACTGAGGGAGCCTGCGCGCCCACGTCTCCCCACTCAGTTGTGGTTCTTGAACTAAGAACGAGTCAAAGCCTGGTCCTCTCCGTGTGCTTAGATGGTGGCTGGCTGGAGCTCACCGCACACTGGTGAAGTCGTAAACAGTCAAAGCGCACAACGCAGACGCAGCGACTGGTCCCCTAAGCAGCTGCGACCCCCCCCCCCAACTCAGCTTCTGAGCAGTCGCAGACAGGCTCTCCCACCCCTCCGCTACTGGGGCGGAGACCACCCCCACTCACCTTCCTCGTGCGAGTAGGCGCTGACAGTCCCCGGTCGTGGCCACCACGCTGTAATCCGTTTTCAATGCTGTTTACACTCGCAGAGCAACACCCCCCAGCGGAAGGGCTACCGTGCCTGTGCGCTAACAGGCTATATTTGTAAGCGGATAATATGATCTGGAGGACATGTGCTGATAAACTATCTATCTATTCTATGTGACTCAGCCTAGCAGGAGACAAAACAGATGTGGTCGGGGAGGGCTTGGCACCCGGGCACAGCAAGATTATTCAGTGAGCTGGGCATGCAGGATCCCCTGCGGGTTTCCACAGAAGGCTGGCTCTTAGTAGCAAGGAAAGCCTGGAGAGAACAGAACAAAACAGAGCCGAGGGAAAAGCATTCTGAGGTCTCAGGACTAGGTGCCAAACAAGAGACAGGATTAGAAAGGCCGTAGGAAGGGAACAAGGGTATGAAAACGTTTTCTGCAATGTTTGTAGCAATACACTCAAAGTCTAGATTTCATCCCTATGTTTTCTGTCTGTTTGCTTGCTTGTTCGTTGTATCCTTAAATGCAGTAGTTTAATCTTTAGAGAGAGTGTGATACCTGGGGAAATAGTCTTGTTGATTGATGGCAGACACGGAAATGACATCCAATAAATAATGGAACTCCACTCTGCTCCCAGGAATCCAACTGGTTATGACAGCAAGGGCTCCTCTCACACCTTGGTTTGAACCTAGAGTCCTGGAGCTGACCTGAACTTGGAAGGCAGACAGTCAGGAGATCAAAGTCACCCTCATTCACAATGGCTCAAGGTCAACCCAGGCCAACTAACGCCCTGACTCACATCTCCACCCCAACCCTCTCAAATAATAAGTAAGGTGACCCACACATGTAAAACCAGCATTCCTGAGGTGAATGCAGGAAGATCAGATATTTAGGTTCAACTACATATGATGTTCAAGGTCAGTCTGGGTTACTTGAGACACAATCTCCAAATTCAAACAAAAACCTGTGAAAGCTGAGTATGTAGTCTCATGCCCTTTAATCTCAGCATTGCCCGTCGAGGATGGTGCCCTGGATTCAGTCCCTAACATTACAACAATACTATTTTGAGAATATACTTATACTAAAAAAATAATAATTTGCCATTAATCTGAAATTTACATTGAACTGAATAATAACCTATGTTTTATCTGCCAAACTTTACACCAAGCTGCCAGGGTCTGGCTCAACTACAGAACCAGATAGCCATATCTTTAATACGCTTTACCCGATGCCAACAATGCTGGCTCATGACCACGTGGTGAGAAGCAGGAATTAGCATAATCTGGGGCAGAGGTAGCCAGGGCAGCTCCTCACTGATGCAACCTGACCAAGCACCTCTGCCCCCAGAGGTACTAACTCCAGGGCAGGGTCCTAGGGTCTGTGTTTCCAGGTGGGTTTTTATTTATGCTTATGTAAGGAATTGTTGGTACTGCACTAAACTCACTTGTACAGATTGCCGCATCGCTGTGTTAGGCATATCCAAAGAGATCTTCCATGTTGAAGGAGGGCAAGCAGCTCACACCTGTGATCCTAACTCTCAGGAGGTAATAGCAGAAGAGTCAGAGGTTCAGGGCTATCCTAAGCTCCTTAGCCTGGGCTATATAAGACCCTGTGGAAACACACACACATACACATACACACAATCTCACAATTTCTGAGTTCCCAGCATGCACCAGGTAGGCCTGTGCCCTGTGGTATTCACTCCCCCGTGTGTCCTCAAAAAATCAGAAACAGCCCAAAAATATACACTGATAACACAACTTCCTCATGACTAACCCCAGCTGGAATCCAAGAGAATAATACCTTTTAAGGCAGGGTTTCTCAACCTGTGGGTTGTAACCCCAGGGATAGTACAATCCTTTCACAGGGGTTATCTAAGATTATCAGAAAACACAGGTATTTGCATTACAATTCACAACTATAGCAAAATTACACTTATGAGGTAGCAACAAAACAATCCTATGGTTGGGCGTCACATGAGGGTTGAGGGTTGTAGCATTAAGGTTGAGAACCACTATTTTTCGGCATTCAGCTCAGCTCACAGTCTCTGCTGAAGACCAAGGTTTTGCCTCTCTGTGAGGATGCAATCACACTTAGCTCCCTTCCAAAGGGGTTCTACCCACAAGCACACCCAAAGCTTCACTCAGGTCATCTGAGACTGTGCCTCTTACCGGAATGTGAGTCACATGCATGGCAAAGGTTTCTTCCAAGAAAATCTGATGTCCCTCACCTGACCTCCCATCCTTTATGTTGTATGCACAGAAGAGTGAAAAGTATTATGTTACCGCCTTCCACCTCAGTGACCAATTAACTGGTCCTCACTGGTGTGGGAGCAAGTGACAAGGGCTCCTGGCTAGTGGTTTCACATTTGCAGGCTAAAACTTCAGTCACGCTGGGCTGATGATGGTCCTCGTAGCTCATTGGCTGCACTCCCAGAGTGTAAATGCACTATGCAGCAGCCTCAGCTACGGAGCGCCGGAGCTGTCATCTTCACTGTCAATTGACTGGACTTAGAATCCCCTAGGAAACACTCTTCTGGGGTGGTTGTGAGGATGTTTAACTGAGTAGAAAATCCCTATTCTGAATGAGTAGCACCATCCTGTACAAGGATGTACAAGGAAGTAACAAGGAAGAAGTGTGTGAATGCTGGCCTTTTTTTTTTTCTTCCTGACTGATGTGTTTATAAAAAGATAAAGAGAATATGTTCTGTGGGTGTGTGGAGAGGTATGGGGGAAGGGGATGTCTCAGCCACACACCAGTATAGTATAGAATAGTTTATTCAGGACATGTGGAGGGGAGCCAGGAGGGTAGTAGAGGCAGAGAGAGAGGAGAGAGAAAGGAGAGAAAGAGACAGAGAGGAGAGAGACAGACAGAGAGAGAGAGACAGAGAGACAGAGAGACAGAGAGAGGCAGGCAGAGGAGTAGAGGCCAGCCATGACCACGTGGAGAGAGGGAAAAGGGGTGAGGGGACAGGGGGATCAAGAGAGCAAGAGATCAAGAGAGAGGAGGAGGGGGCAAGCAGCTCCTTTTATAGTGGGCCAGGCCTACTTGTTGCCAGGTAACTGTAGGGGTGGACTTTAGACAGAATGCTAAACACTGAGCATACAATATGACCGCCCAAAAAGTTCACTAAGATGGCTCAGAGACCAGAGGCACCAGATGGAATCTGACTACCAAGTTTGATCCCTGAGGCCCTCATGGTTAAAGAAGAGTGACTTCTCAATCTGTCTCCTGATCTCACACATTCACTGAGGCACAGGTCTTCATACTCATGCACACAAAGTAAATATACAAATCAATAAAATATAATAAAAATGTTAATAAACGTGACCAATATACTAGGCTGACCTGAAATCAACTGTGTTAAAATATCTGCATCAAAAACTTAATTTTAGGGACTGGAGAGATGGCTTAGTGGTTAAGAGGACTGACTGCTCTTCCAGAGGACCCGAGTTCAGTTCCCAGCACATGGCAGCTTTCAACTGTCTGTAACTCCAGTTCCAGAGAATCCAATACCCTCATACCAATGCCCATAAAATAACATTACATTTTTAAAAAACAGTATTTCAAAAAGGTGACCACAACTCACTATTAATTCACTGATTTACCGATATATTAGGGATATATTGGGTGAAACAAAATATAATATCAATGTAAATTCCTCCTGTTTCTCTTTACAATGACATAAAGCCAGGCATGGTCTGCCTTCTACAACCTCCACTGTAAGGGAGCGGAGGCAGGGATCCCTGAAGCTTCTTGGCCCTCCAGGTCTAGCAAATCAGTGAACTCCAGGTTAGGAAGAAGGCCCTGTCTTTAAAAACAAGGTGGGGTTGGAGGGCTGGAGAGATATCTCAGCAGTCAAGACTTGTTGCTTTTGCAGAAAATCTGGGTTTGATTTCCAGCGCTTACATGGTGGTTTAGAACCATCTGCAACTCAAGTTTCAGGGGATGCAATGCCCTCTTTTCAACTCCCTAGGCACAGGCATGCATATGGTGCAGACATACAGGCAAAACCCATACACATAAAATACCAATACATTCATAAAAAATGATTTTAATCTACAAAATTTGCAAAGACTAGAGTTGTGTCTCAGTGACAGAGTACTGGCCTAGCATGTGCACAGTTCAGGCAGGGTTCAATCCCCAGCATCGCAACAATAACAACGACCGCAACGGCGATAATAGTTAATTTTTTAAATGATGAGGTTACATTAGTTCTACATTGCTAAAAGTTATCAAGTCTTACAAATTCAATGACTTGAAACAATACCCAACCTGGGCTTTTAATCCCAGCAGTTCTGAGGCAGAGGCCAGCCTGGTCTAGAGTGAGTTCCAGGACAGCCAGAGCTACACTGAAACCCCGTCTTGGAAAAACAATAACAACAGCAACAAAAACCCAATGCCCACTTCATTTCTGTAAGCCAGAAATCCAACTCAACTGACTTTTCACAGGGGAAGACACATGTTAATGTGCCTGGGACATTTGCACATAAGGCATCTGCTGGCTGCTCAGGACAGACTTACATCTGTTTGTGATGACAGCGTGGGCCTGTACCCAGGCTCCCACCTTGCATTTGCATTACACTCATTTCAAAATCCCTGAGAGCTGTGAAGAATGCGTGTGAGCAGTCAAATACAAATCCACTTAAGACTCGCTCTGAAACACCATCCTCCCTAGATCTTGTGAAAATCTTCCTGATTGTCTCCTGGGGCACTGTCTGCCAGCCTGTCTGCTGAGGCCAATTAACGTTGACAATGTCTGGGAACAGTCAAGATATACCTGTCCCTCTCTCTCACCAGGAGCTTGGGGATGCAACTAATATGGTATTTGGCTTGTCTTATCTAGGATGGGAAAAGGAAGCCAGAGCATGCCCCACCCGGCAGGCAATTTCTGGCTCCCCGGCTCTGCCATGCCCCAAACGGCTGGTCCATAAATAGCTAATCAGTTTGATTGGCAAAAGAAAGATTTGTGCTAAAGAGTTGAGAAAGTTGGGGGGAATGAGATGACTCAGTGGGCATAGGAGGTTGTTAACATAACCGGCCTAAGGACCTGAGCTCTATCTGGGGGACCTAACATTGTAGAAGGAGAGAACCAACCCCTGCAAGGTAACCTCTGACCCCCACACACATGCCAGGCATGGGCAAACACACATAAATGCACACACGATAAACAAATAGAATTGTAAAAATTGTGTGCATGCGATATATACACATCTAAAGTGTAAATCAAACTACCTTCCTCTGACACATTTCCCAGGAACTGAACCAAATCACCTTGTGCTTGGCAAACTTTTTAGAATAAGGAACCCAGCATATCAATAATGTCTGCAACTTCAGTGTTTCTTTCCTTCCTTTTTGGAGGAAAGCAATGTTCTTTGTTATTTTTCTAGACCAGGCTGGGGCGAAGGGAAGTATTTTCTTCCTGTCCCGATTCTCAGAATGTCTTGCATTAGCCCCTATTTTAGAAATTAGGGGGCTGGAGAGTTGACTCAGCGGTTAAGAGCACTGGTTGCTCTTGCAGAGGTCTTGAGTTCAATTCCCAGTAACCACATGGTGGCTCACAACCATCTGTAATGAGTTCTGATGCCCTCTTCTGGTGTGTCTGAAGACAGCTACAGTGTACTCATACATAAAATAAATAAATTTTAAAAGAAAGAAAAAAAAAAAGAAAGGAAGAAAGAAAACAAAAAAAAAAAATAGGGTAGTGTCTTAGTTTCAGTCTGCTACAGGTGGCCTACAGGTGGCGATTTCCCTGAGTTGGCTGGCTCAGGGAGACAGCGAGAAGCTGAGAGTTCTAGAAAACCAGGTTTTAGACCTCCTAGTGGGAACCAAGGGAAATGGGGTGAAAGACAAAGAAAATAAGAAGTTTACAATCCAGGGTTAGCAAAGATAAACTCTGGGGCAGGGCAGCCGGTACTGCAGTTTAAGGCCACAGCTGGAAGTCAGTTTAGTCAGAAAAGGTGCCCAGAAGGTCTTCCCCGAGCAAATGACCTTGAGACTGAGCCCAAAGAAGCCAGTTCAAGTCAGATCCACCAGCCAGGTCATAGGAAACAGACTACAGATACCAGTAACACAGTGAAACAAAGAAAAAAAAATGCAAATCCAAACAACAAAATGCTAAGTTTTCACCTCAAGAATCAGCAGAAACGAAGCTTCATTGTTTGCTGCAGCCGCTGTGGACAAGTCCAGAGAGAGGAGCCGAGGACACAAGAAGGGACAGGGGTGGGATTCTGGGAAAACATTTTGGAAGCATTCATAGATTAAGCAAGGAATTTCAGGGCACAATATTTACCAGGACACACCCTCAAATATCCCCAAGTGATACACCCAAAGGAAGACAAATGTGTCCAGGTAGGATGAAATAATTTCTTTAGGCTACACAAAGAAGAAAACAGAAGCCACACGGAAACAAAAGCAGTCCCCCTCCTAATCCCTTAGCCATTCCTCCTGTCTGTATGCAGGAATCTGGTCTTTCAGACCCCAGCAGGGAACTAGTGTATTCGCACCACTTTCTGTTTGTCAAGGTCTCGGTGAAAACAGCGGTTAGTTTGTTAATGAAGGAGCGCCAACCTTCTCGGAAATAACAGATTCTTCCCCTTCCCCCGCCCCATTCCCACCCCACCCCCCATTCCCACCCCCCATCCCCCACCCCCAGTGTTTCAGGAACTGGAAAAGTGGCCGGAAGCTCATTGTGCCTGGGGATGGGAGGGAATGGGGGGAGAGGGTAAAGAGACTGGGTGTGTACAGAATTCCTAGGCCGGTCTAGGTTCTTCCCAGAGGACAAAACGGAAGTAAATCTCTGTAGAAGCCTGTGGCGAAGGAGGGGGCTGGGCTGTTGGTTTTGTTATTTTGAGGCTGGGTTTTAGCTGTTCTGGGTGATATGTGCTTGTAATCTCGGAATTTGGGTAAACGGTAGCAGAAAGGTCGCCAAGTTTCATGCCAGCCTGATCTTGAGACCCTCAAAAGAAAGGAAGAAGGAAGGAAAAGTAATCTTGCCTTGTAGCACAGGCTGGCTTTAAACTCACCCTGAAGGGCAGGCTGGCTTCTAACTTCAACCCTCCTGCCTCCACCTCCCAGGTCCTACAATCACGGGCCTGTGCCACCGTGTCCTACTTTTGTGGTCTATATAACAATGTGCGGTATATATCAATATGTATCACACACGGATGGGTTTCTCTGCGGGTTGTGACATAGACCAGCATTTAGAAACGGAGAGGTACAACTCCACTTGCAAGTCAAGGCTCTCCCCATCCGCCCACCAAAAAATTAAACTAGTAAACTGCAGATTATCTACATAGTACATTGGGTTGGTCTGAGGACCCGGAAGAACCAAGTGACCTCCAATAGTGCTTGTGAAGCCACAGATTTAAGCTTCCGGCAGCCGCTCGGACCCCCCCCCCCCGCGCCCACCCGCAGGCTCCGGGCCAGCGCTGCAATTCAGACGCCAGGAACCCAAACCCAGACTCAAATCCCTCCCGACCTTGACCTTGCACCACACCCAAACACGTCCTCGCTGGCCGTCCGCGCAGCTTCCCTAGCTACCCCAGCTTTCATGGCCTCCAGCACTCGGCTCCACTGGGAGTTCGGATGAACGCCACGTGCAGAGTTAAAATTTGGCAGTTACCCTGGCGGTGGTACCCCTTTAATCCCAGCATTCGGGAAGCAGGGGCAGGCAGACCTCCTGGGTTCGCGGCCAGCCTGGTCTACAGAGAAACACGGTCTCGAAAACCAAACAAGCCGGGCAATGGTGGCGCACGCCTTTAATCCCAGCACTTGGGAGGCAGAGGCAGGCGGATTTCTGAGTTCGAGGCCAGCCTGGTCTACAGTGTGAGTTCCAGGACAGCCAGGGCTACACAGAGAAACCCTGTCTCGAAATAAACCAAAACCAATAAAAAAAAAAAAAAACCAAACAAAATAACAAAATTTGATAATGACGTATCAAAGACCTGTATATTTATACATGGTCTTTAGACTTTATTAATTACTTTCGTGTTTGACCACCTTGGTAGAATAACTAGACTCTACAACTCCCATTCTCAAGAGAAGTGAATATTTGCATATAACCAGACAGTGCTAGTTAACCAAGTTTATCTCTGGGACTTGTGGCTTCAGGGCCCTAGCAATGGGCGTAGGACTCCCGTCTCCCCGCCCACCTGAGGGTCCTCCCCTACACCTCGAGTTTCTGTGAAGGGAGGACTATTCCTGGGACGTTCTTTCTCTATCGCCAACCTTTTATAGGAAGAAGAGGGCCCATCCCCCACTGGTCTACACAGAGATCTTGGCTGTTAACTTCCCACAGACTCTCCCGGACAGGTGCCTTTCTCATCTGGGATTATCTTTCTTTTTAATCTGCCATTTTCATTTTGTGAAATTAGGCTTTGGGTGTTTGGGGGAATGGCTCTATGAACTAGAGCCACCTGCTAATACTGTCTTTCTTGTATTTTCCTCCAACGTTTTTACAAGCCGTGGAAGATGGGGTACTTCTCATCCAGGTATGAGCTAACCTTGACTTTTTGATTGCTGGAGATAGCCACTTCCGAAAACTCATGTTCTAAGCCTCTCTGGTTTTACCTTGCTTGAACCTTAAAAGGTTGTCAGGAACATTGCTGCTTTCCCTAAAGAACCTGGAACTTTATAGTTAGACTCATACAACTTGGCCATTTGCTTCTTAAAATATCAGTTTTTTAATGTCTGTGTGTGTGTGTGTGTGTGTGTGTGTGTGTGTGTGTGTGTGTGTGTGTGGTGTGAGTGGAGAGAGGTTAGACAATGATTTACTGGAATCAGATCCTTTGGGTCCTAGACATCCAACTCAGGTGGTAAAGCACCTTCTGGGTTCATCTCATCAATCACGCTGATGACTCTGCCAGAGAAATAATGCTTTCCTACTCTTGCATAAATAATATTAATATTACAGCCGAATTAAGACTGCCTCTAAAAGTTAGTGGTAGAGACATTCAATACTTAAGAAAACATCAAGAGTAACAAGCCAGAATAGGTTTTTCCCCGGTGGTGCTGGGCATTAAACCACTTGCACATGGTAGGCAAATCTACTCCAGCCCCAGTCCTTACAGCCATTTAAAAATTTTATATATGCAAACAATGCGCCGTGAAAAAATATGCAGTGTATGCAACATAGAATTGTTTAGCTATTTAATTTTATAACTACTTAAAATTGTGTGTGTATAAGGGTGGGGGCCTAAGGAACGTACATGATGAAATATTGGATGTTGGGGACTTGTTTTAAATAGTTAATGCAAAACACAGCCCTTGCTCTGAAGAGTGAGAGAGTTTATTCTGAGCCATGTAGGGATGACCATGGTTTGGGAACGGGGATTCATTTTACCCTAAATGAACATGGAAGAGGTTACATGAGCTCCTTGGTAGTCGCAGAACAAAAGAAAGTGCAAGTCTGATTCGTGTACGTTATCTGTATACGTGTAAATAATTTAAACATTTAACTGTGCGTCAGTGAAGACATCAGGTCGGGTTCCAGCCTTAGTTTTCTCCGGAGCTGTGATCTGCTTACACTGCTTCATCCCAGCGGTGTTTATGTGACTGCCAAAAGGATATTAAGTCACATACGGAGAGGTTCATGATAAACAACCATCACATGGTCGTTAAACATAGCCCAGGATACTTTGGGCTGCTAAGTGTGCAGCGTTCCAACTCTCTACAGTCACAGATGTCAGTCCTATAAAGTCATCTACATGTGGCTTTTTAAAAAAGATTTATTATGTATACAGCGTTCTGCCTGCGTGTATGCCTGCAGCCCAGAAGAGGGCACCAGATTTCAGATGGGTTATGAGCCACCATGTAGTTACTGGGAATTGAACTCAGGACCTCTGGAAGAGCAAACAGTGCTCTTAACCTCTGAGTCATCTCTACAGTCCAACATGTCGCTTTTTAAAAGAGGGAACTTCTGTCCAGTTTTGTTACTGGAGGCAACACTGGAAGAAGCGAGGTGGGGCCATTCTCTTTCTCCTTTGTGGTCTGTGCCCTCATGCTGCAGCCTCCAGTTTCCTGCCTGTTTTGCTAACTGATGTCCAATTTCCTTCTCCCAGTGTGGTTTTACTTGTGGCCATTTGCAATGCATTTGAATTTGGAGTCGTTGCTGGTGAGTTTTCTTTGGTTTGGGGTTCAGGGTTTTGTCTTTTTTTTTTTCTGGGGCTGGGGCTTCAAGACAGGGTTTCTCTGTATAATAGTCAGTTCCAGGTTGCCTTGGAACTCACTCTGTAGATCAGGCTGGCCTTCTGCCTCCAGAGCTCTGAGATTAAACGCGTGTGCCACCACTGTATGGTTGGCGCGTGTGCCACCACTGTATGGTTGGGGTTCAGGGTTTTTGAAACTGGATGTCACTGAACGCAGGCTGCCCTGGGACCCCTACTCCTCTTGCCTTCTCCAATCCTGGAACTACTACCATATCCAGTGAGCTTTGTATACACACACACACACACACACACACACACACACACGCACACACGCACGCACGAGCATATGCGCATGCATACACTTTTGTCTTGTTTTTTGGTTAAGACCTTGTATCCCAGGCTGCCTAGGAACTCACAATACAGGCAAGGTTGAACTTGAACTCCTGATTCTCCTGCCTCTGCCTCCCAAGTTCACTACCAAATCTGGCTGAAGTTTTGTTTGTTTGGGGTTTTTTTGTTTGTTTGTTTGGTTGGTTGGTTTTGACGAGCAACTTTTGTTGCCATTGTTTTTCATGTGATACTGTGGATTTAATCCAGACTTTTGCACCTATTATTGGACATACTCCCGGATTACCGTCCACCCCACTCCCACTTCTGCATTGGCATTAAACCTTAGGCTTACTCAGAACACTGCCGTTGAGCTTCCTCCTCAGCCCCTAGTGTTTTTGGATGGGACCACTCAGTCTCATCTCTAACTGGATCCCTCCTCCGCCTCTTGAGTGCAGAGATCATAAGCAAGCATACTTCATAAGCGCACTTGTTGGTGGGTGGTGGGGGGAGGTGTTTTTCTTATGAATACCAACAATCTTTTATGTGGCTTAAAATACATAATACAGGGATGGGCCGCCGTGAGCTGGCTATTTCCTCTCAGAGAGACCTCCCCATCAGAGATAACAGCATTTGGGACCAGAAAGCACCTGCAATACGCGATCGGTCTTTACAGTTTGTGCCTTCCGTGGGGATACAGAATAGTAAGACTTTTGCCTTAATCCATCTCTGTCATGGCCCTTGATCTCTGAAATAACCCTTTAGCACTTACCCCAAGAGACATGATGTGTGAGGTAGCAGCTAGGTGGGTTGTACTAGCTTGACATATGAAGGTGAGTGAGGTGTGTGTGTGTGTGTGTGTGTGTGTGTGTGTGTGTGTGTCACGTCCCTGATAATTCAGTTTCTCTCCTGGTGCCACTTCATGCTGGGACCTGGGTAAGCATCAGACCAGGTAGCCGACCTGGTCTGAACTTGAAAGTTATTTCCCTGAAAGAGTCATGTACTACAGGCCCTTCAGAGTACTCTGGGGAGACAATGCCAGCTGCATGAACCTTTGCCTGTGGACTTTTCAGTCCTCCACCTGCCCCATGACTTCTCTTACATTTCAGGTAAGCTGCTTAATAAAACTTGCTGTCTGAATGGAGGGACCTGCATCCTGGGGTCCTTCTGTGCCTGTCCTCCTTCCTTCTATGGACGCAACTGTGAACATGATGTACGCAAAGAGTAAGTGCTGTTGGAGGGGACAGAACTGGATGATGGGGAAGGAAGAAGGGAAAGGAATTTCGTGACAGTGGATGTTGTCTCTTCTCTCTCAGGCACTGTGGGTCTATCCTCCATGGCACCTGGCTGCCCAAGAAGTGTTCCCTGTGCAGATGCTGGCACGGCCAGCTCCACTGTTTTCCTCAGACCTTTCTACCTGGCTGTGGTAAGCGACTGTCCCTCTTTCTTTAATCCTTTCAAGTCCTTCAGATGCCCAAGGGACTCCCTTTCTACCTCCTGTTCTGCCAGAGAGTTCTTCATTGGCTGACAGGGACATACAGCCTCGGAATCCTTGACAGATGCTCTCTTAGGCACTGGGTCCTTAGAAAATGCTCCCTTAGCTAGAAACCCTGGGAAAAGATTCTTTGATTGTGCATCATGGTGACCCAGGGTCATTGATGGATTGTACCTTAAGTGTATAAGGTCCTAACATGTGGGATCTTTGGGATCTTTTCAGATGTGGGGTTCTTAGTGGACATGCCCTCAGATGCAAGGCCATTGGGGAATGTTCCTAAAGCTCTGGCTTCGAATCCCCTGGGGTTTGAAGCTGTTGGTGTGCAATCCCTGATCCAATGGCTCTTTACGACGTGTGGGATCCTGGCTGAAGAACACTCCCTCAGCTCCTACCGTCCCACTACAGAGTTCCCTCAAGTCTCCTTGAGATAGTCAGTGGGCTTCTGCTGGAGACACAAAGAAGTGCTTTCTGCTGTCTTTTCCTCTGGCTAGAGAGTCCCAACAGACTTGAGTGGCCATTTAGTTAGAACCCAACCCTACAACTAATCCCTCCTGTACTTTGGTGTTGTTTTGTTTTATTTTTGATAAAGTATCTTATTCTGTATCCCAGGCTGGCCTGGAATTCACTCTAGAGTCTAAGCTGGCCTCAAACTCCCATTAGTCTTCCTGCCTCAGCCTCCACAATGCTGCTGATCCAGGAATACACCACTAGCCTGGGATCTACAAGCACTTTGACTCTACTGGTGGTGGCCTTTTCAGACAAGGTCTTACCACGTAACCCTGGCTGACCCAGAACTCAGAGATCCGCCTGCTTCTGCCCCACCCCACCCCCAATGCATTGGCTACCACGACTGACTGGTTCTTCCTACATCCTAAAGGTCTGTGGTAGCTGGTCACAGCCCCCTTCATCTTACAGATCTGAGGAGATAATGACAAGGGGGTCAGGACATAGAAGAGAGCAGGGGAACTAGTGATGTCCCTACCCCATGTGGCTGGGGCTTTTTTTGAGCGTCTCACATCTGGACTCTTTTTTTTTTTTTTGGTTTTTCGAGACAGGGTTTCTCTGTATAGCCTTGGCTGTCCTGGAACTCACTCGGTAGACCAGGCTGGCCTTGAACTCAGAAATCCACCTGCCTCTGCCTCCCAAGTGCTGGGATTAAAGGCGTGCGCCACCACCGCCTGGCCACATCTGGACTCTTATAATTGACTATGCAAGTTCATTGAACAAATGATCGTGTTGTGTCATCTGGTATAAGTTGAAGCCCTATTACTCCCCCAGTAGAGGGTCAGTATCTTTACCATTGCATCCTGGGTATTGTGCATAGACTAGCAAACGGAGGTAGGGTGATTAGATAGACAGGGGGCATGTTTTCTTCCTGGAATTTAGGTCCTGAGATGTGTTCTCCCCTTACCAGAGCCTAATCAAGGTCTGCACCAACACTGGAATAGAAAAGTATGTAGGGAGCAGGGCAGTGGTGGCACTGCCTTTAATCCCAGCACTTGGGAGGCAGAGGCAGGCGGATTTCTGAGTTCAAGGCCAGCCTGGTCTACAGAGAGTTCCAGGACAGCCCGGGCTACACAGAGAAACCCCGTCTCAAAAAAAAAAAAAAAAAAACAAAAAAAAAAAAAAAACAAAAAAAAAAAAAGGAAAAAGAAAAAAGAAAGAAAAGAAAGTATCCATCCAGGGAAGAGTCAGTTAACAGTAGGTCTGTGGTTTTGATGTGAGAGTGTCACGTAGCTACTGCCGATACCATAGGTAAGTCTACTGTCCTTAGGGTTAGGCCCAGCCGAGTTCTGGATCCTATAGACAGGCATGAGTCAGGCAGTGAAGCCAGCAGGGTAAACTGCTGGAGGGACTTCCTTTAATGACCAAACATCTCAACCTTTCAGATGGTCATGTGATGGACCAGGATCTCCAAGTATCCGGGACTCTGCGGCAAACACCATCTGTGCCAACCACTTTTCTGCTAGCTGGCGTCTGCCTTTTTCTAGAGGTGAAAGTATAGGTGTCACGTGAATTCAATGCCAGTGTCATAGCAAAGATGTTCATAGTAAGCCCCTAAAATTACCCCCAAAACACTAACTAGGCCCTACCTCTGCACAACCCCTCTTTCTGGATGTGCTGGCTGTAAACTCATGACGTGTGTGCCAAGCGCCGTAACACCAGGTTACATCTCTAACCTAAAAGCTACTCCAAAATATGCTGTCTGCCACATCCTGTGTTTCTTGATAAAAGTAACTCTCTTACTTGTCTTCCTAATACTTTTAAACAGTTCTGAAGATTATTAAATCCTAATGTGCAGTGCAACTGGAAGTAAATCCAGAATAGGTGAATACAGCTGAGAAGTTATCTTTAGGCGGGGAGGTGGTGGTGCCTACCTTAAATCAGGCAGAGGCAGCTGTATTTCTGAGTTCCAGGATGGCCAGGCCTATGCAAAGACACCCTGTCTCAGAAAAACAAGGAAGAAAAACAATTATCTTTAAGGAAAATTAATGAGCCAGGTATTGTGGCAGATGGCTTTAATCCCAGCAGTCAGGAAGTAGGCATCTTACTACAAGGGTCTGTGCAGAGGGAGGAGTTCATGGCCAACCTGGGTTATGTTCTGAGTACCAGGTCAGCAAAGACTGAATGGCAATACTCTCTCACAGAAAACCCAAACAACTAAATCTCTTCTGTAAAATTACGAAGGCTTTCTCTAAGCTATACAACTATATCAACTGTTGTGGAGGAAAGAGAATGTTTATTATTGTGGTAGTAGTAGCAGTAAACCAGATTATAAAATCACATATTGTCAAGTCAGTCTTTATAATATATTGTTCATGAATATGCACAGTAAAAATGGGAAATGTTGATCAAAATGTGAGTAGTGTCTATTTCTTATTGGTAAGTTTAAAAATAATTTATTGTGGTGGGTGGCTTTTTCTTTTCCCTCTATACTTTCAAATTCTCCATGATGAGAACATAAAAAATAAGGAACATGGCAACTGTATCACACAAGCCAGATCAACACCAAAAATCTGATGGATGTCCAAGTTGTATTTTTTTTTTCTTTTTCATATATGATTTACTTACTATGTATACAGAATTCTGCCTGTGGGCCAGAAGAGGGCACCAGATTTTATGAGCTACCATGCTGTTGCTAAGAACTGAACTCAGAACCTCTGGAAGAGCAAATAAAGGTGTTTGTTTGTTGTTTTGTTTTTGAGCCATCTCTCCAGCCCCCTTTTTTCTTATTTTTTGAAATGTGGTCTCATTTTGAATGTAGCCCAGGCTGGCCTTGAATTTTGGATCTTTCAGCTTCCTGAGCTAGAGACATGCACCACCAGTTGGTTTTATGCGATGCTGAAGACCAAATCCAGGCCTTCGTGTGCTCTGTGCAAACATTCTGCCTGCAGAGCTACATCCTCAGAGCACCCCCACACCCCTAAAGAAGCATCAAAAGCCAGGTATCATAGCTCGCATCTGTAACCTCAGCACTGAAGATTCTGAGACGGAGTCAGCTTGGGATACATAGTGGGACTATGTGTGTGTGAGGGGGAGAAGGTTGAAAAGATGCCTCAGTGGTTAAACCTTCTTTGATTTGACTTCTAGCGCCCGCATGGCAGCTCACAGCCACTGGTAACTCCAGTTCCAAGGAATTCACAGTCCTCTAGTCTCAGGCACACACAAAATTTAACTAATCTTGTGGCTGAAGAGAAAGGCCCAGCAAATAGTACTTGCTGTTCTTGCAGAGGACCTAAGTTTCAGGTCCTGGCACCCACATGATAACTTACATAACTCGCATTGCAGGGGATCAGGTGCCCTCTTTTGCCCCTCAGAGGCATCAGGCACACACAAGTCTTTTAAAAGTAGGTACAGAATAATTCAGAGACACTTTACATGTCTACACTCACATGTGCACACATACACACAAAATAGACAAATGTGAAAATGATTTAAAAACAAAACTTCGTGCTGGGTGTGGTGGCGCACACCTTTGGTCCCAATGCTGTAAGCATGGTTCATACTCTTTGTCTGTGAGATTCCTTTGCAAGCAGTTTGATCAGCTGCGTTGGAATTCTTGACTCTCAGAGAGATGTAAACCAGAGCTGGGAAATGTTGGGCTTTTGACTTTTCTCACGTCCCATTAACTTTTACTTGTGATCATGTTGGGAAAGACAGATAAAGGGGTTCAGTCACACACACAAGTGAGCTAATCTTCAAGGGGCTAACAGGAACTTCTGGTTTTTATAGAAAAAGGAGACAAAAAGGGAGTTGGGTTTGCTCAGATGACAACAGAGGCAATCTAGTCAGACCTGTGATCCAATCTGTCAGCTGATGTCACAGAGTTCTAGAGAAGTTGTCATCACTTGAGGGGACACTGGTTCCCATGAGATGATCCCTGTTCACTCCTGCTTTGGGGCCTGTTCCCATCTTGAGATGCCATTGAGTGATCTCATCCTGGAGGCCTAGCGGTTGCTTGGGGGTGTGGTGGGGGCACAAGAGTTAGTGATCTCCCTTGTCACAAATCAGTCCTATCTTCCTTGAAATCTAACTTCAGAAGAGGATGAGTCCTGGGGGGAAAGGGGAATCAGAAGACACAGCAGATGTCCAGCCAAACAGTGGCAAGGCCTGGACAAAGAAGGCTAATGTTGACAGAATAAGGGATAATACAGTTTCCTCTTTGTTTAATCTTTATTTAGTTTTATTTTGGGGATCTGGCTTTCCTGGAACTCGCTCTGTAGACCAGCCCTTAACTCAGAGCTCTGCTGGCCTCTGCCTCCTAAGTTCTGGGATTAAAGGCATGTGCCACTACTGTTCTCTTTATTTTGGATGTGTGTATGTCTGCAATTTGTACAATGTCCAAGGAGGCCAGAAGAGTGCATCAGATTTCCCCCCTGCAATCGGAGTTACAGGTGATTGTGAGCTGCCATGTGGGTGCTGGGAACTAAACCCGTGTTCTCTGCAAAACAACAACTGCTCTTACCTGCTGAGCCATCTCTTCAGCCCCAAGATTTATCTTACTTTTAATTATATGTATGTATCTGTGTGTGAGTCCAGAAGAGGACAACAGATCCCTTGGTCTAGAATTACAGGCAGTTATGACCCGGATGCTGAGAAAGAAGCTCAGGTCCTCTGGAAGAGCAGAGGCCCCGGTAGCTTCCATTTTTAAGTAGCTAGATGGGAGAATGGCTAGCAGAGCCAGTCTCTCAGCGTTCAGTACAGTCAGAAGCCTGTCTAAGAGGGAAACATCTGCAGAGGAGCAGAGGGCTTCCCAACGACTCTACTGATGGTGAATACAGAGTGGGCCCCAAAGCTATGAAATACCTGAGTGACCTCAAAAGCTGTAAGAGGTCAAGGAAGCCCGGGAACCCTACCTGCCTGCTGGTGAGAACTGGACTGGGCTTTGAGCGAGATAGCTTCTGTTTAAGAATGTTTATTCCCTGGGGCTGGTGAGATGGCTCAGCAGTTAAGAGCACTGACTGCTCTTCTCAAGGTCATGAGTTCAAATCCCAGAAGCCAGCAACGACATGGTGGCTCACAACCATCCGTAATGAGATCTGATGCCCTCTTATGGGTTATCTGAAGACAGCTACAGTGTACTTATGTATTTTAAATAAATAAAAAATCTTTGAGCAGGAGTGAGCAGGGCTGAAGCAAGAAGGGAATTGTGCCTTGTGAAAGGCTCAGACTAAGGTAACAGAAGCTCACCAATCTTTGATGATGGATAATTTCCCAACCTATGCTGTCTTTGCTTTCTGGTGCCCTCTTCCTCCACAGGGTGACTTGAGTGGCCACTGAGTTTCCAGGATCCCAGTTCTCTGACCCAAGTCCATGTGGGCCAAGAAATGGACTCTACCACACTCAGGGATCTCTATAAGGAGAACTGAAGGGCGAATGAATTTGCTTAAGATAGCAGTTATGGGGCTGGAGAGATGACGCATTAAGTCTACCCAAGGACCTGGGTTTGATTCCCAGTACCCACATGACAGCTCATAATCACCTGTAACTACAGTTCCAGAGAATCCTATGGCTTCTGGCCTCTGGACACTGGCTTACAGACAGACAGACAGACAGACAGACAGACAAATACCAATACACATGAAATAAAGTAAATCTTAAAAGATCGTAATACTTTTTCTTCAGGGTCTCTAGCCCTATATAGCTTTTAAGGCCTACTATTCTAACATACAACCGAGACCCAATCAGTTCAAAATCAGGAAGGAGGCTGACCTCAGAACGGAGGCCAGGATCACTGGGAAGGCCCGGATGAATCCCCCTCTTGTCTCTGACCCGGCAATGTCAGCTCTGCACTGACTCGGTTTTCTTTCACAGCCACAGTTGGTGCTTCTTAGACAAGGCCACACCTGAAGACTGATCACAACCTGTCCTCAACAGTCTCTCTGGATGTTGCACAGAGGAATCTCAGCTACTATAGTGTCTGGGCATAGTCTTTCTCCCAAAAGATTAAGCTGAGGGCTTAGAGCCTTTGATGACTTCCAGCTAGAGCTAAAAAGGCTGTAAACCCCAAACAGAAGAGCTGGCACTCCATATAGAGAGTGGGGGAAGGCCTGGATGAGCCAAGGTATGGTTGACATGAGCATACCTTGTTGCAGCCCCGTGGGCGTGGTAAAGCCTCATGGGCTCAGTGTGAGGTGAAATACTAACTGCAGCTTCCTCCAAGCTAGCCAGCCCCTCCCACTACTGTGTGTAATAAATGCGCTGAGGTTCCAGTCGCACAGTAAGTAGTGGGCTCATCTCCATCCGAGCACGTGCTTCCCACCTGACCCCAGCTTTTCTGATTGTGTAGCTGTGCATCTGTCACTTCTTCACTCCTAGTCAGCACACAGCAATGCCAGTAGTGTATGTATATATATATATATATATATATATATATATATATATATATATATATGATGCTATGGCCCACCAGCTGGCGCCTTCTTCCCTGGACTACCCCAATGGCCATACCTGATCCTCTTGACATGTTCTTAGAACAGCCAAATTAGTTCTCTCTCTAGACATTTCTCTGGTTTTTTTTTTTTTTTCCTTTCTTTCTTTCTTTTTTTTTTTTTTTTGAGACAGGGTTTCTCTGTGTAGTCCTGGCTGTCCTGGAACTCACTCTGTAGACCAGGCTGGCCTTGAACTCAGAAATTCACCTGCCTCTGCCTCCCAAGTGCTGGGATTAAAGGCGTGCGCCACCACCGCCCGGCTTAGACATTTCTCAAACTGTTGCTCCTTACACCAAGAGGTCCCTTCTCTTGTCCCTTATAAATAACCTCTTTAGAGCTTCTTTCTCTCAACACATTACTAGACTTAAAGACTCCAACCTCAGTTGATGAGATGGCTCAGTGGTTAAGAGCACCAACTGCTCTTCAGAAGGTCATGAGTTCAAATCCCAGCAACCACATGGTGGCTCACAACCATCCTTAGTGAGATCTGATGCCCTCATATGGGTGTCTGAAGACCGCTACAGTGGTCTTTGGGCTGAAGTGAGCAGGGCCAGAGCAAAGGGGAAGACAGAGGGTGTGAAATGCATGAAAGGCGAGTGGGAAGACAGCTTGTTTTCACTAGGCCTAGGAGTCAGGATGTTCTGGCTGTGAAATGTTTCCCTCAGACTCTTGTTCTGCTATGTAGAGATTTGGGGAAGGTGTGGCAACTTCAGTCACCAGGGGCCACCGCCATAACCTCTGTTATGCCTTTCCTGCCATGGTGAACCAAAACCCTTTCAAATCACAAGCCAGGGCCAGTGAGACGACTCAGTGGCTAAAGGCACTTGCAACATAACCTGATGACCTGCTTCAATCCCTGAGACACACAGTGGGAGGAGAGACCCAACTTAACAAGAATTGTCCTCAGACCTGAGGCACGTATGTTCCCCACACACTAAAATAAATGAGTAATTGGATAAATAAACAAGTGATAGGCCAAATGAATCTTTTTAGTCTGGGTCAGTTGAGCACTAAGGAGGTAACTTACACCCTGCAACTGTGGTGAGGGCGAAGAGTGGAGGCCTGCGGAGGGGAACAGACCCGGGAGAGCCCGGTCTCTTGGGTAGAGGTCAGCCAGGGTTTGACAGAGAGCTGAGATGGTAGGACTGACCTATGTGCTCCATTTCCTGTATACTGAAGACCTCACCACACAGATGTGGGACCTGGGGATTCTGTAAGAAGGTGACTTGATAATGACCTTCCTCTGACCACTGCCTCTGAGTGGCCTGAGATGCCGTCCATTGCATGGTCAATAACTGTAGGGAACTGGAAGCCCAGGCTCCTGGTGATTTGTCTTGAAGGACCCCATTGAAACTGACAAATGACAGGAGTTGCAAAACCGATGGGGTTGGATTTGTGTGACTCTCGTCCTGACCTTTTTTCAAGCCCTCTATAAATCTGATCCATATTCGATTACCTTTGGATAAGCAGCCCCTGCCTGGCTACTGAGGTAGACACAGCTAGTGAGCTGTCTGGATTATAACAGCCTGTCTTCTGGAGTCTTCCAGGCCATTCCCTGAAGAAAACTGAGAACAGGGAAGATATTTTGGCAGAACTTTTGGGAAGATTATTTTGGGCAAGAGACTTTGAGGTCTTTCCAGACATTCCAAATGAAGCCTCTGAGGCCAGTCATGTTAGTTCAAGCGTGTCTATGGGACCCAAGGGACACGACTTGTTCATAAAGCAGCCCTGTGGCCAGCTTGACACTGGCTTTTTAAAGAAGGGGGTGGAGCAGAGGAACAGTGAAGTTAGAGTCTCCCCACCCCCCCATTCTACATATTTCACACCCTCTGTCTATGAAGAAATGAATGACTGATGAGTCCTATGTAAAACATCATGGGGTCCTGAAGAAAATGACTCCATGAAACAATAGAAAGGACTGTTGTCAGTCACTAGGAAGGCCTGTGTGCCCAGCCCTGGGAAAGCCTTTCCTGCTATGGTCAGCTTTCCCCAAACAGAGCTGCCATTTGTGTTTCTTGCTGGACCTCTGTGGCTAGTGACACATGAACTCAGCTTGCATTAAGTCTACAGACTCAGTCCTTCCTTACAAACGGCTCATAGTCTCATCTGTGAGTCGCTGGTTGAACCAGGTTGCCACCTTCCCGGAATCCACTCTTGATGGTTAGCGTTCCGGGTGCAGGCCTGTCTCACTGGCTGTTTTGCTTGGCCCGTTTGGTGGAGAGTTTTTTGAGCCTGGCTGACATCTCCCATGGGGCAGTTCTCCTCGGTCCCTACTATTTATTTCTCTTTCCCTGCTGCCTTCACATCTAAAAACTGGTCTTTGTAGCCAAGAGCGTCTGCTGTGCTGAATACAAACGTTTCAAATCCAACTGGCCCCTGGCAGTCTCTTGAATTTTCCTTCATCCTTTTAGGACAACCCGTGGTAACAAACTGTAGCTGAATAAACCCTCTATTTCTAAGAAGGAAGAGCAGGGATGTGCCGGTAAGAGCCGGCGCGTCGCCATCTGCCAGGGTCCCCTCCAAGACAGGAACTCTGCTGGCAGCCAAAGCAGCTTTATTTCCAAATGGGTTTCCTGGTGGGCATCTCAAAAGACTGTGTGGCATCTGCTTCCACCCCCTTCTCCAAAGACTGTGTCAGCCACCTAGCCTTTTGTAGTTGGGCAGAGTCCAAGAAGAGAGTCCTTCAAACCCTGGGGTCCTCACATCCATGGAGTTGAGTACAAGTGAGTAGAGACTGACAGGGCATCAGAAAACTCTGCATTGGTTCCATGGCTCTCATCTGAAAATGCAGGAAACAGGACACAAGAGCTGGAAAACGTGACACATTCCTCCACTGAAGCGGACAGGCCGAGCACCGGGATGAATTCAGCCACACCTTTTCTCCTTGGAGAAATGGCTGATGGCAGGGTTGGTCTGGGGCATGAAGGAGGAAGCTGGAGCATCTTCTGCTGGAATAAGGAAGTGCTCCGTGGAAACACTTCAACGGACCAAGAGAAGGAAGCCAGTGTGAGTGGCTCTTACAGGCCACATCTGCTGATGTTTTTGGTTTTAAGACAGCATTTCTCTGTATAGCCTTGGCTGTCCTGGAACTTGCTCTGTAGGTCAGGCTGGCCTTGAACTCAGGCTGGTTGAACATCAGAATGAAAGGTGACTGTAATTATAACAACTCACTAAAGTAGTGCCCATAATAACTAGTTAGCTATTCAGAGAGAGAGAAAAAGTCTTTCGCAGTGTACATTATCACCTAATAGGAGCTGGTGAGATAGTTTAGTCCCATGTAGACATAAGGTCAGGAGTGTGAATCCCATGTACAAAAGCTGGCCTTGCTGGCACACACCTGTAATCCCAGTGCTTGCAGAGGCAGAGACGGGAAGATCCTGAAACTTGCTAACCAGCTAGTTTTGACAAATCAGTGAGCACCAGGTTCAGCAAGAGACCCTGCCTCAAAAAATAAAGTAGAGGGCAGGGTGTGGTGACTCACATCTTTAATTCCAGCACTCAGGAGGATCACTAATGGATCTCTGTGAGTTCGAGGACAGCCTGGTCTACAGAGGGAGTTCCAGGACAGCCAAGGCTATAGAGAGAAATGCTGTCTCAAAAAACCAAAAACATCACCAAAACAAACAAACAAACAAAAAACTAGAGAGGGCAAGTTTAATGAGTCCTAAGATACTTGCTTAGTCTCTCAAGATCACTCTTCCAAGTACTTAGTAATTAGAGGCAGAAGTGGCAACTTTTCCATAGAAACTATCAGGTGCTGATGTATCACTTTATCAGAACCAGAACAAATGACTGTCTTGTACCCCACTGTGATGCTTAGCTTCTGTCAATTTAATATAAACTAGAATCACCCTAGAAGAGGGAACCTTAGTTGAGGAATTATCTCCATCAGACTGGCTTGTGGGCATCTGGGGGACATTCTCTTGCTTACTGACTAGTGTGGGAGGGCCTAGCACACTGTGAGTGGTCCATCTCCTGCAGATGGCCCTGGATCATGTAAGAAGTCAACCTGAGCAAGCTATGGAGAGCAGGCCAGTAAGGAGCACCCTTCTGTGGTTTCTGCTTCAGTTCCTGCCTCCAGACTCCTGCTTTGAGGTCCTGCCCTGACTTCCCTCAGTGACAGGCAGTTGCCTGAAAACATAAGATGAAATAAACTCTTTCCTCCCCAAATTGCTTTTGCTCATGGTGTTTATCACAGACAACAAACCAGAACCCTTGTGCTTGGATACTGGAGCTAGAACAATGTCACCTCCATGATACTGATAGCCAAAGTCCCTCCCTAAGCAGATTCTGCTGGTGAGGATGCGTCAAGCATAAGCAGTTTGAGAAGCACTCTAAAAACACTGGCCTGAAGCCTTTAAAATGTCAGTGTCATGAATGAAAAAGGAAGTAAGGAGAAGGGACAGGAGGGGAGAGAGAAAAGGGAGGAACGGACAGGACTTCACTTAATTGTGAAATCATTTCAAATCAAAAAAGATTTTCAAGGGCTGGAGAGATGGCTCAGGGGTTAAGAGCACCAACAGCTCTTCCAGAGGTCCTGAGTTCAGTTCCCAGCAACCACATGGTGGCTCACAGCCATCTGTAATGGGATCCCTTGCACTCTTCTAGTGTGTGTCTGAAGACCACTATAGTGTACTCACACATAAGTAAGTAAATCTATCTATCTATCTATCTATCTATCTATCTATCTATCTATCTATCTATCTTTAAAAAAAGATTTTGGAATGCCCGCCTACCATGATGGAGGCATGATGGATCCAATGATGTAATCACGGCACAAGAATTACGGAGGTAACCAGTAGCTTTTGGCTTGGATTTGAGGTCAGCTCCACAGGAGGAAATTCATGCCTGATACTGCAAACCTGATCAAAGTCCATGACTCAAGAGATCCTTGGCACTGGGATATACTAGTGGGAAGACATCCAATACTGTTGTCTTTCTAGATGGACATGCTGTCAGACTGTCTTTTTAATATTTGTTTATACCCACAGCTCTGTGGTGCCCTCAACCTTGACCAGAGGAAGTTCTCTCTGCAGTTGCCAGCAGTTAATGCTAAGACTCATAACTGGTTAAAGTGAGACTCTGTCTCCAAAATTTTCTTCTTTAGGAAAAGAAGAAGACACTAAATAGGTTCAGTGTAGTCACTCTGGAGGCGAGTTTGTAGCTTCTTAAAACCTTCAGCATATGCTTACCATGTGACCCAGCAACTGGCCCTTACTGTTATCCCTAGGGATGAACACTCACATTCACAGAGATCTGAACTTGAATGTTCCCTGCAGCTTTATTGGTAATAGGTTTGAACCAGAAACATCTAGAACGTGCTTCCACGAGTGGATGGTTAAACCGTGCCGGAGTGCACCATGCAGTACAGTCAGCATGGAGAAAGTTGGCTGCCCAGGAAATGATGCTGAGGGCCAACCTCAGAAGATCACAGGCGGTGTGACTCCAGTTAGGTAGCATTCTGGAAATGGCAAAAGTACAGACACGGGAGAAAGGAGTGGGTGCCAGACATGCTGGGAAGAGGGAGGGAGAGTGGTGGCTGCCACTGTAAAAGGTAAACTCGGGAGACCTTGGCATGGGATGGGTCGAATCTTCATTGTGGAGGGAGGTACACAAACCTGCTCATGTGATAGAATAGCCTGCAAGCATGCTGCGTGCATGCACACACGTGTGCAGAGCACATGGAACCAGTAAGACCTGAAGAAGAATTAGCAGCTCATGTGTGACACCATTGTCACTGTTCTGGTATTGACAAAGCACTGTTAGTTATGTGTGGTGCTGAACCCTGAAATTCGGGTTAGAGAGATGGCTTAGCAGTTAAGAGCACTGACTGCTCTTCCAGCGGTCCTGAGTTCAATTCCCAGCAACCACTTCTGGTGTGCCCTCCTGGTGTGTCTGAAGACAGCTACAGTATACACATATATGTAAAATAAATAAATAATCATTTAAAAAATCCTGTTACTTACTAACTTACTATCAATAAAGTCTTGGGTAAATTTTTTTTTTTTTTTTTTTTTGGTTTTTCAAGACAGGGTTTCTCTGTGTAGTCCTGGCTGTCCTGAAACTCCCTCTGTAGACCAGGCTGGCCTCGAACTCAAAAATCCACCTGCCTCTGCCTCTCAAGTGCTGGGATTAAAGGCGTGCGCCACCACTGCCCAACATGTTGGGTAAGATTCTTATGTGTCTCCATTTCTTTCTCCGTATGATGGGTTTGGTGATAGTATTCAGATCAAAAGAGCTGTACTCGGAGTTAATAAATGTTAGTTATTACCTACAAAAATAGTAAAAAGTAGTGAACTATAATTATTATAGCTGTCTGGTATCTGCACAGACTTACTATGCCTATTTTAAAATGTCATTTTTTTTTTTTTTTTTTTTTTTTTTTTTGGTTTTTCAAGACAGGGTTTCTCTGTGTAGTCCTGGCTGTCCTGGAACTCACTCTGTAGACCAGGCTGTCCTCGAACTCAGAAATCCGCCTGCCTCTGCCTCCCAAGTGCTGGGATTAAAGGCGTGCGCCACCACCACCCAGCATGTCATTTCTTTTAAAGTAGCATTCTTTTTAAAATTATTTTTTTACGTGTATGAGTGTTTTGTCTGCATGAGTGTCTGTGTACTACATGTGTTCAGTGCCCATGGAGGACAGAAGAGGTCACTGGATCCCCTGAAACTGGAGTTACAGTTGCAGGTATGGGGGAATCAAACCCAGGTCATCTAGAAGAGCAGCCAGTTTTCTTTTCTGCTGAGACATCTCTCTCTAGTCTGAAATTTTATTAAATTTATTTCTGTGTGTGTGTGTGTGTGTGTGTGTGTGTGTGTGTGTGTGTGTACCTGTGTGGATGCACACATCACAATACACATGCAGAGGCCAAACGACAACTTTCAGGAGTTGGTTCTCTCCGTCTATCATGTGGGTCCCAGGGACTGAACTCGGTGTCGGTCCTCAAGTGCATTTCACACTGAACTGTATCACTGCCTTAATCATCCCCGTTGTACAAAGAAGCAGTGAACTACTATTATTACAGCTGTAGGACTAGTTAGTGTGGTTTACCTAGTGACAGGAGAAAAATATAAAAGTACAGATAGGCTCTTTCCAGAGAGGTAGGTCTCTTTTAAGAGCAGAAATCTCACCAGAAAAAGGAGAGGGGGAATGGGGTGGGGAAGAATCCAAAAAAAAAAAAAAGGAATAAAAAATAGATGAATAGATTATAGTCCCAGAAAACAGTGTGGAAAAGGACACCTTAACTGCATTAAAGCATGAAGGAAATTAATTTTCATACTACACTTGAATTCCTAAGGCCAGGGCCTCTGGGGTTTGTCATTCTGAAGCTTAGCAATGGGTTTAAGCACATGGCTCTATCTTCCTTTAAAATCTGCCAGTTTTTGTAATGTGTTAGCTCTCACTGTGGCCTCTATACAATGCTTCCATTCCAGAAGGCATATGGCGGTTCAGCAAAATACCAGGGAGAAAGAAGACGGCTCCAAACATGTGTTTATAGTTGTTTGCTTTGAATTTTTTTATTTTTTTATGGCATTTATTTTAAGAGTCTCTAGCACAGGATGGTCTCAGATATGCTATGTTGCTGAAGATGACCTTGAACTTCTGATCCTCCTGCCTCTACCGCCCAATTCCCAAGATTACAGGGATGTGCCAGCAGACCTTGGTTTATGTGGTGCTGGGAATGGAACTCAGGGCTTCCTGTGTGCTAGGCAAGGACTTTATCTACTGAGCTAGTAGCATCATCCCTGGTTGTTGTTGTTCATTTGTTTGTATCAGTGTCTCACTCTGTAGTTCAGCCTGGCCTCAAAATCTCAGCAATCCTCCTGCCTCAGTAACTGCAGAACTGGGATTACAGATACAAGCCCCTTAAGCCTGGCTCTATTTTTTTTTGAAAGGGAGATCTCAACCAGCCTCCATCCTAAAATCTCCACATCAGCCAGAGGCTTCTGAGCCCAAGGCAGTGGGAGGAAATCCACCCCACCGCCTAAGTGCTCAGGGCTGAAAATCTCCTGCGTTTTTCCTCCTGTCTAGGTCTTTGCTAGAACGAATCCCACGACCAGGACAGTTGACTACATTTTTCTGTCCAGGACACCGCCAGGGAGGGGCTCCTGCTTCAGAGGGGACCAGGCCTAGGCTGCAGCGTAGAGCCTGTCCACTCTGATCTCTCTCTCTCTCTCTCTCTCTCTCTCTCTCTCTCTCTCTCTCTCTCTCTCTCTCTCTCTCTCTCTCTCTCTCTCTCGGTAGGTCTCCTTGTCACTCAGGAAAAACCAGCTTTCCCACCATTGGCTTGAGTCAACTGGAGCCATTTGAAATGAAGCTGAAAAGATGACAAATATAAATCTTTGCAAAACAAAAGCCACAAACCAGGGTGGAGGCGTGCTGAATCCGGCAAACAGTCTGCCCTGTCATTACCCAGGCCCCTCCTAGGCTGTGAGATTTGTAACTATTCTTTCAAGTTCCCAGCCAGTACTATGAACAGAACTGCGGGAGACCAGAAAGCGCCTTGCCCTGAGCATCTCTTACTTCTCCCAGTGCAAATGAAAGCCCCAAAGTATGGAGAATAAACAGGTCCAGGCAAGCGACTCTGGGTAGACACACAGACACATACACACACACAGAGACACACACACACACACACACAGACAAACACCATACATTTTTTAAAAATTTAAAGGAAACTGTACTGTGCTTCATTCTGACTGTGAAGATCCTTGTAGAAATCTCTATCTATTAAAGAAACTTTGAATATAAAATGAAGATCAGGAAATTGAAATGTTGATCTAAAACTCAATGAATCTGGAACAGTCATAAATGCATACTTCTTAAAGTAAACTCTGAATGGAGGCTATGACACCCCACATTGTCACTTGGTGAGTCAAGTGGGTTTCTTCCAGTGTCTTATGAGTGCAGGGAAGGAGCAGCAATTACATTTAGCTTTGTAAACATGTGGTTTAGACAGCTTGCTAAAGGCTTCATTGGATTTGAAGAACCTGCTACCCACCCAGCGTCAGCCAACATGAAGCTTTCCCAAGAATCTTCCAACTTAACGTATTTTGCTATTTATATTTTGTATGTATGAATGTTTTGCTTGCATGTATTATGTGCATCTTATGCCTGCCTAGTACCTGTGGAAGTCAGAAGAGGGCTTTGGTCCCCTGGATCTTAAGTTATAGATGGTTGTGAGCCACCATGTGGTGTGACACAGGTCCTCTGCAAGAGCAACTACTGCTTTTAACCAGTGAGCCACCTCTCCAGTCCCAGTTTTCCAACTTATAAATGTTGAGTTTCACGGTGGATTTTAAAAAGAGAATAAGTGTCCCAAGTCCTAGCTGGGCACAGAGGTGCTGCCTGGAGGTGCCCCCTGGAGGTGCTTCCTGAAGTCCCATCTCTGCAGGAGGCTGAGACAGGAGATCACTTGCACCTGGGAGTTGCAGGCTAACCTGAGCACCATAGCAACTCAATTTCAAAAAAGGAAACAAACAGAGAAGCCAGGATTAGCAGTTTATACCTTTAATCCTAATACTTAGAAGACTGAGGCAGAAAGGTTGGCTTGAGGCCAGCCCAGCCTATGGAGTGAGTTCCAGGTGAGCCTGGCCTGCAGAGTGAGACTCTCTTTCAAAACAAGACCCAAAGGTAGGGATTTGAATGAGAATGGCTCCCATAAACTCATAGATTTGAATGCTCTGTGACCAGGGAGTTAAACTGTTTGGGAATGATTAGGAGGTGTGGTCTTATTGAAGGAAGTGTGTCATTGGGCTTTAAGGTTTCAAAAGCTCATGCTAGTGTCAGTCAGTCAGTCAGTCAGTCAGTCAGTCAGTCTGTCAGTCTGTCTGTCTGTCTGTCTGTCTGTCTGTCTGTGACTTTCTCAATCTGTCTGCAGCTCAGGATGTAAAGCTTTCAGCTACTTCTGGTACCATGCCTGTATGCTTTCTGCTATGAATATCATGGACTAAACTTCTGAAGCTATAGGCAAGCAAGCCCTCGTTCTTTTATGGGAGTTGCCTTGGTCACGGTGTCTCTTCACAGCAATAGAACAGTAACTACGACAGCAGGAGTACACACTGAGATCCTGTCTCAAAACAAAACAGAAAACCTCAAAATCACACTCTACAAACACTTCACTGTCATTTTACCCTTTTGTTTGTATGTGATGTTTATCAATTGAAGAACAATAAACAGCTGGAGAGACGGCTTAGTAGTGAAGAACACTGACTACTTTTTCGGGGGACCTGGGTTCAGTCCCCAGCACCTACATGGCAGCTTACAACTGTCTGTAACTCCTGTTCCAGGGGATCTGCTATCAATGCACATGAAATAAAAAATTAAATAAGTTATTTTAAAAAGTCTTACTATTTTCCCTTACAGAAGAAGAAGAAGAGGAGGAGGAAGAAGAAAAGGAGGAGGAGGAAGAAGAGGAAGAAGAGGAGGATGAAGGGCCATCTAGAGTAAGTGAGCGAGTTGATTTATCTACTTAGTATGTATTTAGGTGCTGAGGTTTGAACTCAGTGTGTACCACATACCAAGCACAAGCTGGCATCCCCAGTGATTTGTCCTCTTTTGACATTCTGTGATCATTGGTGCCACCGTTCCTACATCCTCATAAGCATGTTCAGAAACATGATCACAGTTTGATGATAACCCAAGCTGTGTTTATTCTTAAACAAGAATACCCAAGATGTTCAACTCAAAAATACAACCAATATGCTCCTTGAAAAAGCATGAAGAGGGGCTGGGGTAGGATGGCTCAAAGGTCTGAGTTCAGGTCCCAGCATCTATGACAAGAAATTCAGTACTCCAGGGGTTACAATGTCCTCTTCTGGTCTCTGAGGGGACCTGAGCACTGGCAGTATTCACTCACACAGACATATGCACATAAATAAAAACATAATAAATCTTAACAAACTGAAAAGCCACAAAGGACAATTTGAACCGAGAGGTCCTTCTTCCTCTGACTGGGAGACAACCACTGGTGGCCAGCCTGCTCCCGCTGGGGGTGGACAAAGCAGATCTTGAAGTGTCATCACCCTGCGGTCCATGGATTAAGGGCTTTCAAAGAACAGCATGGCTCTGTAAGTCATCCTGTAAGGTGACCCCAAACTGTAGCTCAGCATGACAGCCAGAGCTCCTGTACCCCTAGAGTGGAGGCAGCTTTGCCTGCCATTCTGAGGATTCCCGTTCACACATAATCCACACCATGTTCTGAACACCAGCTCCACATCCAGCCAAGTCATGGCCTCTGCCGGGCTGCCAGGGCTGAAGCTTGCCTGGTGGGCAGTGGGATCAGGGAATGGGGACTATTTTTCATCAGGAATAAGGCCACCTTGTCATCTCTGCGCTCTGCTGCTAATTGGTACCTGTAACCTTGACAGGCCCAGGCGTTCCTGTGACTCTCCCACTTGGTGTATAAAAGGCAGAGACCCTAAGGGTTCAGAACCAGGGGGTGACCTCAGCTGCAGAGCCGAGGGAGGAGGGCTGTGGCATTTGCTGGCTTTACACCTATCAGACTGCAGCAGATTCATCTCAGAGGTAAAAGACGTCAAACGTGAGAGAGCCTAAGATGGAGGTTAGTTTGACACTTTGAGGAGGAAGGGAAGCGGGTAGACCCCTTGTAAGCCTGTTGTTTTCAGTTGCTGAGTCAGATTCAGGTCTTCACAGCTTCAGGACTGATGGTAGCCTATGGTTTTGATAGTTAACTCGGGGCTTGAATTCACCTTTTCCTCTAAACTCCCTTCTTGAATTTGCTTACCAGTGGCCTAGTTGTATTTTTATTTATTTATTCATTTATTTATTTTCATTTAAGCCAGGTATGATGGTACATGTTTTTAAACTCAGCACTAGGGAGGCTGAGGTAGGTGAGTCTCTTAAGAGTTTGAGACTAGGGGCTGGAGAGGAAGCTCATAGGTTAAGAGCACTGGCTGCTTTTCCAGGGGACCTGAGTTCAATTCCCAGCACCCACATGGCAGCTCCCAACTGCCTGTAACTCCAGTTCCAGGGAATCCAACAGGCACACATGTAGGCAAAATGCTAATGTACATAAAATAAAAATAAATTATTAAAACAAAAAAGAAAATGAGACTAGCTTGGTCTACATGGTGAATTCCAGGCCAGCCATGACAGCATATTGAGACTGGTCACATACTGACAGAGACACCAAAATTCCAGACAACAAACGTCTCTCCACACTCACTTAGAGGTAACTTAGGTACCACACTTAGTGGCCTCTCAATAGACTGGTGTCTGAGCACTGACCCTCACTGAACGTCATCCTGAAGTAAGCTTCTTAGAAGGCAAGATGTACGAGAACCATCTGGGATGAGGTTAAACGCTGCAGTTGTACCAACTCCCAAGTGACACGAACACTGCTGGTCCAAGGGACAAAGAGCAGAAGCACTGGGTGGGGGTTCCATAGCAGTAAGTGGTCTTTGGGACTTCAGTGGGCAAATCTGGTACAATGAGCAAAAACGAAAACTTCAGCTTAAAACATGTCCTGCTGTTTGTTTCGTTTCACCTATGTTATTATTTTACTTTATTTTCGAGAGACAGGGTCTCTCTGTGTGTAACTCTCTGCCTACCCTGGAACTTGCTGCAAGTCTCCTGTCTCAGCCTCTCCAGTACTGGGATTGCTCTAATTTTTTGTTTTTGTATCAGCACACAGTAAGACACTTGGTTGTGTATGGTCATTTCCATGAATTTTACTCCTCATATGGGCACTGCGTCTCAACCACCCCCACTCCCAATCAGAATGCAAAATAACTTTGTTCCTTCTATTTCCAACCCCAGCGCTCCGGAGGCAGATGCAAGCAGAGCTCTTGTGAGTTTGAGGCCAGTCTGGTCTACAGAGTGAGACCCTGGCAGCCAGGGCTACATAAACCCTGTCTCAAAAAAAAAAAAAAAAAAAAAGTTCTTATTACACTCCAGATGAAGTTCTTTGTCAGGTATTCGATTTGCAAATAGTGTCTGTTACACAGCGAAAGGTTTTCCCTTTGGTGAGCAGTCTTTGTTTTTTCTTTTGTGGGTTATATATTTTTGGTGTTATGTCTCAGATCCCTGTCAAACCCAAACTATGAGGGCAAAAAAGGAATCCTTCCCTATATTTTGTCTTAAAAGTTATTTTTAGATATATAATCTGCTTCGGGATAATTTTTGGGCAGGACAAGGTTTATATTGAGGTCCATTTTTCTTCTCATTTTGATACTTGATTAAAAAAAAAGATTTATTTATGTTATGAATATAAGTACACTGTAGACTTTTGCTGTCTTCAAACACAGCAGGAGAGAGCATAGGATCCCTTTACAGATGGTTGTGAGCCACCATGTGGTTGCTAGGAATTGAACTCAGGAACTCTGGAAGAATAGTCAGTGCTCCTAACCACTGAACCATCTCTCTAGCCCCAGTGTTTGACTATTCTAATACTATTTATTGAGACATAATTCTTTCCCTATCTGATGGCCTGCTGCTGGACTCTGCTTTGTGCCTTGTCTTGGAACATCAGTTTATCAGTTCCACCTGTCTCCACTATGTAGCTTTAGAGTAAGTCAGGTTCATTCTTCCCTTCCAAAAGTTTCTCAGTTACCCTGGTTCCTTTACTTTTGGCAAATAAATTTCAGTATCAGCTCCTCTGTATCTGTTTTTAAAATCTACCCTGGATTTTTATTTTATTTATTTATTTATTTATTTATTTATTTATTATTATTATTTTTGGTTTTTCAAGGCAGGGTTTCTCTGTGTAGCCCTGGCTGTTCTGAAACTCACTCTGGCTGGCCTCAAACTCAGAAATCCGTCTGCCTTTGCCTCCCAAGTGCTGGGATTAAAGGCGCGCGCCACCGCCGCCTGGCCTACCCTGGATTTTTATTTGCCATAATAATACATGTATACATTAGTTTGGAGAGACTGATGTATTTACTGTATTGAGTCACAAACCTTGCATATCTCATTCTAAAGAAGGTTTCTGGCATTCCACTCGTCAGCGTTTAGCAGACATACATGTGTTCTATTGGATTAATATCAAAGTGTTTTATGTGGGGGGAGAATTACTGCAAATGCTATTGAGATTTGAATTTTAGTTTCAGATTGTTCTTTGTTAGCATGGGTTGGTTTGGGGGCATTTATATGTCCTACATCCTTGCTAAATTCATTGATTAGCTTTGGGAATTTATAAATTGCATCTATTTATTTATTTACTTACTTACTGGGAGAGATGGTCCTGTCATAGTGTACATTGTGACAACTTCTGAAAGTCAGTTCTCTTCTTCTACCACGTGGAACCGGTCCACTCAACTCATTCAGCTTGAAAGAGCCATCTGGATGCCTGCCACCACCCCATCTGTTAAAGACAAAGTCTCTTGTAGCTTAGGCTATCTCTGAGCTTGTTATGTAGTTGAAGATGGCCTCGGACTCCTGATCTTCTAACCTCCATCTCCCAAGTGCCCGAATTGCAGCATGGACCAAGGTACCCAGCTTTATTCTTTGCTGGGGATTGAATCTCGAGTTCCAAACACTCCAGGCAAGCATTCCACCCGCTAGACTACATCCCTGGCCCCTCCAGGAAAAATTTGAGTGGTTTATTCCATATATACTTGAAAAGAGTCCCTGTTTTTTTTTTATATATCCATGATTTCCTCTGGATCTTCTCTACGAGTTTCTTTGATTATCCAGAGAGGAGAAATGCCATCCTCACCACACCCAGATGTGTCGGTTTCCTTGCCCAGCTCTGCCAGGGTTTGTCAGTGTGTCCTGAAGATCCAGTTGTTTTCGGCACTCTGGCCTTTTCCGCGCTCGGCACCATGTCTGGATATGGGTTCCTTTGGATTCAATCTCTTGAAGCTAATGACTGAGGATTTATGGAGGGTTTTTGCTTTGTTTTCGTTTTTCCAAATTTGGTCCCCTCTAATTCTTTAGTTCTAATTCTCGGAATTCCCCTTTTCCAGTCCCTTAGGCTAAAATCTGAGCCTGAGGTGGCTGAATTTTGCTGGGACTATCGAGAGAAAAAAATGGCCAGAAGGGTCAGCTCCCCCTGCTAGGCAGCAGCGCCCTCTACTGGAGATGAGGTATTTCGACGTTAAAACGATGTTGAGGAGCATTAGTCTGAGCTCTGTCTGTTTCTGGGTTTCAGACAGCCTTGAGTCTAAACTGAGGACCGTCGAAAACAAACAGAAAGTTTAGCAATGCTCACTAATCTTGCAATTCTAGTCTTTCCCAACAAGCCTCTTCCGGCTACGTGCAGTTCAGAATCTCACAGAGCAGCTCATGGTTTGTATCCACTCCTTATTGGCAAGTTTCTCTGGAGAATAGTGGAGATAGTGGAGAATAGTGTCCTCCGCTTTGTCAGGGACTCCAACCTTTCTACTCAGTACAAGCCATGATTATAAAGAGAAATCCGGCCGGGCGGTGGTGGCGCACGCCTTTAATCCCAGCACTTGGGAGGCAGAGGCAGGCGGATTTCTGAGTTCGAGGCCAGCCTGGTCTACAGAGTGAGTTCTAGGACAGCCAGAGCTATACAGAGAAACCCTGTCTCAAAAAAAAAACAAAAAAAGATAAAAATAAAAATAAATCCGAGGGATGAAAAGATGGCGCAGGCATCTTGTTGATCAAGTATGAGGACTGGAATTCCAATTCTAACACCGATGTTAGATTCCATGCATGCCTGTAACTGAGACTGGAGCTTGCAGGCTGACAGTGTAGTCAACACATGAGCTCTAGGTACGGAGAGGGAACACGCTCCAAGCGAACAGCGAACAAAATGGAGAGTGACAAAAGAGGACACACTACACTCTCTGGCCTTTGTGAGTATGGATGCATCTCACAAACATCACACATACACACAGAACACAGATACATCATACATAGACACACACATCACACAGACATACCATACATATACACACACACCACACATACACACAGATACCACACACAGCACACACAATACACACATACCACACAGACACAGATACATCATACATAGACGCAGACACACCACACACATACACACAGATACCACACACAGCACACACATATACACATACAGACACAGACGCAGACACACACACAAAGACACCACACACACACTGTACACAGACACAAACACACATACACAGAGACACTACACACACAGATACAAACATATGCACATACCACACACATACACACCATACACAGATACACAGACACCACACACACACACACAAAGATACCACATGCACACACTTACACACATACTCAGAGACACTACACACACATCACATATCGTACACAGACACATGCACACACACACCACACAGACACACACACACCACACACATACACAGACACACACACACACCATACACAGATACACACACACACAGACACCACACACACAGAGAGATACTACATACACACACAAAGACACCACATGCACACACACTTACACAGACACACAGACACCATACACATACCTGTATACACCGCACACATACAGACACAATCTACACAAATGCACACATACACACACTAATACAAATACACGGTGCAATCTTGTTAAAAAGTTGCTCTTAGGAAATGCTGACCGTGCAGGAAGCTCGCCTTTGGTATGCACGGTCCACTGTGTAACAATGAGACATTCTAGCCAAGAGTCCTAAGAAAAACCAGCATAAGCCAAAACTCTTAAAAAAAAAACAAAAACAAAAACCTCTCAGATTCCTACATTTGGTCTTGATGCTCTAGGTAACAGGAGACTTGAGGGACTGAGCTGTTGGCATGGCATCGGACTCACAGGGGACAAACGTTCTCTTCTTTCATTTGACTCCTGGAGCATGTGTTGGCTCCTCGTTCAGAATAGATGCCTCACAGATGTGATCGGCTCAGGCTCTGTGTAACTGAATTAACGCTACGGTTTAAGCATTGACTAATCCGGGAGAGTGGCGCCATGGTGACCGGAAGCCGGAGAGTGAGCAGAATTAACTTCGCCAGCCCAATCTGGCCCATGGTGTCCTCAGTGAACAGACACAGGGGGCATCATTGATTTCTTTAGAACAGTCCCCGGTGCTCCCAAAGAGCCTTCCGATTAACACCTCTACCTCACTCACCCTTAGGCAAAGAGAAGCTGTTGGTCTCTTTGTAAAAGTGAAGAAACGCAAACACAGGAAACACATGCCTGTGACAGAATGCGCTAGCCCTAGACAAGAGATGCTAACCCCGAGGCACCCCGTCCCATCCCCGTTGGGTCAAGGAATCTAACTCAGGAGTGGTGGCAAGTGCTTTACACTCCAAGCCATCTCACTCCCCTGGGGCTTTCTATTTTTTCACACACATATGGAACACCTCTGGGTGTGTGGCACCTTTCAAGGACAGAGGGAAGAAAGGGCTTCCCTGATGATCCTCTGGTGTAAGCTGCAGGGTGACATTGCTTAACCTAGAAATGATGGTTTCCCTGTCACCAAAGCATTACATGGCAGTGAGCAGACCAGGCATAATGAGAATCAGTCACAGACCCAGGAAACCAGACAGCACTGTGTACAAATGAAGAAAATGGACTCTGTCCTGAGACGTCAGTTATATTCCTCCCGCTTTGATGACTCCCCCACCAGAGAACAATCAGAAAGTCTGAGGTCTGAGGCTATAGTCCTAACCCCGGGGATGCTGAGTGAGTCCAGAAGTTCGAGACTAGCCAAGGAAATATAATAAGATACTTATCACAAAAAAACCCCAACTCATGGATTGTAGTGGACATCTGTAATCCTAATACTCAAGACATAGGAATGAGAGACTCTGAAGTTCAAAGTTACCCTCAGCTATGGAGGAAGTCTCAGGTTTAGCCTGGGCCATAGACTCTGTCTTAAAAAAAAAAATTCAAAATTCAGAAAATTTTGAGTGCTGACACATTGTCACACTGGAAAATTCCACATCGTGAAAGTGTTTCATGCATGAAACTCTCTAAAATGATGTCTGAAATTGCATCCCTGCCACGTGCATAAGGCGTGCACCAAACACAAACGAATTTCATGTTTAGAATTGGGAAAACATTCCATTATGCATATGTAAATATTAAAAAAATCTTTAACCATTTCTGGTCTCAAGTATTTTGGATAAGATATTCAGCTTGAAGAAAATATCCAATAAAAGAAAAAAGGATGTACTCAAAACTTTATAAGTTGCAATATGCTTTAAGTCTGTGACCAAGTTGAACTTAAGAGAAATATTAAAGATAAGAAAAGTGGGCCCCATTGATTTTTTTTTAAAGCCAAGTCTCACTATGTAGCTCTGGCGAGCTTGGAGTTTGCTATGTAGAACAGGCTGGCCTCAAACTCACAGAAGCCAATCTGTCTTTGCCTCTTGAGTGCTAGGATTAAAGAAATATATATACTATTATGCCTGGCAAGAATATTTTTAAATTCAAATTTAATTTCAAAATAATATTTTTTATTTTAAATATTTAAACAAAGAAATATTTTAAAGACTTTATTTGTTTGTTTGCTTGTTTGTTTTAGCTTCTCAAGACAGGGTTTCTCTGTGCAGCCCTGGCTGCCCTAGAATTCATGCTGTAGACCAGGCTGGCCTCAAACTCAGAGATTCATCTGCCTCTGCTTCACAAGTGCTGGGATTAAAGACGTGCAACCACAACCAGCTGGCAAGATTTTTTTTTTTAAAGTTTTTGATTCCTGTCTGTGTGAATGCTTGTGTGCACATGAGTGCAGATGAATGTGGGGACCAGAAGAGGGTGTCAATCCCCTGGAGCTGGAGTTACAGGCAGTTGTGCGCTGTCTAACATGTGTGCTGGGAACTGGGCTGGGATCCTCTGAAAGAACAGTAACTGTTCTTGACAACTGAGTCATTTCTCCAGCCCTCAGAGAATCGTTGTAACAAACTGGGGACATCGGCTCAGTGAAGACAGAGGTCTGGAAAGAACATCTGTTTTCAAGCGCCCCTCTCCTTATACCCCACCCAACTCTCATGACCACTGACCATGAGAGAATCATGGGATAGATCTTTAGGAGTCCTGGGCCCTTCAACACTTCCTGCTGTGACATCAGCACCCAGCTGTCCCATCCTCATCTCCATCTGTACCACTGAGCTTGCTGTCCAGGCTCTTTCCTCTGGCTTCCCCCAGGGGTACACAGGCCCAAGACACAGCCAAGAGTCTTCACAGATGCTGCTTTTCTTCACTGACCCCCTGGGGCTAACCACTCTGGATCCCTTGGGAATCAGTGCACACTGCAGCATCCTTGTCTCTCGTACTCTGGCTGTGGCTGATCCCAGGCTGCCTCCAGCAGCTTGATGGTCCCTCTCCCTGGACCCACTCTCACCAGTCCAGTCTATGCTCCAGCACACCTTGCACAGAGATGGGCTGGACACCACCGATTTCATTCACACACATATGGGAAGACCTTCTTACTGCCCTTAAAATAAGACCCAAATCCTCTCTGGATGAGCCATGGCTTTTCCTCTAGATTGGTGTCTCCTGTGCATGCTCTTCGGGGGCACTCCAGCAAACAGGAGCAGCTGCTACCCTGCTGCCCTTTCTTCGTTCAGAAAGGGTCTTTCCATGCAGCCCTCACTGGACTGGTACTCTTCCTGTGACCCAGACTGGCTTTGAACATACTTCCCTTCTTAGTTGTGTTTTGGCTGCTGGACTTACTGTGCTCAAGGAGCTAGTTTCTCTCTCTCTCTCTCTCTCTCTCTCTCTCTCTCTCTCTCTCTCTCTCTCTCTGTGTGTGTGTGTGTGTGTGTTAAAAGTGATCCCAGCATTGCAGAGGCAGAATTGAGTGGATCTTTATGAATTTGAGGACAGCATGAACTACACAGCAAATTCCAGGCCACCCAGAGCCACACAGTGATACCCTGCATTTTTTTAAAGTGAAAATTGGGGCCATCTAGCATGAGTGGTGACCATATGTGTGCATACAGACTGAAAACATCTTAGTGTCAATTGTGTCAAACCCTGAGATCGTTCCTTGTCACACATCCCTTGGGCAGAAGGCTTAAACCTTTCAGGAGTATGGATCTTGTCAGGTTATTACTTGAGATGACACAGGTGTTTCTGTCACTGTTCAGTGAGTCACTGCCTAGCTCATGAGGGTGCCCTAACCCACAACGCCTGTGCTTACTGCTAAGGAATGGTTCTCTTTCCAGTAAGGAAGAATGACGGAATTTTCCTCCAGGCCAGTATTCATAGTACTCCTGTCCAGGAACACGAAGCCTAGACCATCTGTCTTCAGTTCTTACTGTATGTGGACAAAGGATGTTCTCAGGAGACTGGGTGCCTTTGGTTCTGTGGCTGGTCAGAGTCATAAGAAAGCTGCAGTTTGTATTCAAATCCTGTATCCTGCAGAATCCAAGGACCATGCTCTTGGAAGGGCTTTGATGCCTCCTTTCTTTTTCAGGGGATGAACAATCAATACGTTCGTCGAGAGGTCTTCTGTAGGAACACTTGCCATGAGCTCAAGAGGTTCTGGGAGAGGGAGATCGGCAAGCAGACGTGTTACAGAGAGTCAGAGGAGCACCGCCTGGGGAGGAGCGCACTGAGGAAGTACGCAGCACATGCTGTTTTAACACATGTTAAAAAAATTTATGTACTTTTATGTTTTATGATGTCTGTGTAGCATGTGCATGCAGTGCCCTGGAGGCCAGAAGATGTTGGATCCTCTGGAACTGGAATAACAGACTGTTGTTAGCTGCCATGTGGGTGTTCACAACCTACCTATAACTCTAGCTCCAGGAGATCCAGCACCTCTGGTGTCTTTGAGTTATCTGCACACACACACACACACACACACACACACACACACACACACACACTCTCTCTCTCTCACGCAGGAATGTGCACATATTATTTGAAATAATAAAAATAAGTCTTGTAAGATGGAGGTACTGGAGATGGCTTTGAGGCAAGTCTGGGTAACATGAAACTGTTAAAAACAAAAGAGGGCAGGAAAGGAAGAAGGGGGAAGGGAAGGAGGGAGGGAGGGAGATGGAAGGAAGAAGGAAAAAAGTAGCTACAAAATGGACAGAGGAGGAGACGGCTCACGTGGTAAAACATTTGCCATGCAAGCATAAAACCTGAGTTCGATCTCCAGCCCAAACATTAAAATATTCAGGTACACAGTGCCCACCCACACCCCCTGTGCTGGAGAGACGGAGGCAGGAGGATCACTAGGACCTGCTGGTTAGCCAGTCTAACTGAATTGGCTAGCCCCAGTTTAGTAAGGGATCCCTGTCACCAAAAAATAAAGTAGGGCTAGAACGACGGCTCTGAAAGAGGGGGATCCTCTTTCCAGAGAGTCCAGGTTCAATTCCCAGCACCCACATGCGGCTCACAACGATCTGTAACTCCAGTGCCAGGGGACCCAATTCCCTCTTCTGGTCTCTGAGACACCAGGCATGTACATGGTACACAGACATGTACGAACACAAAATATTCATACATATAATTTTTTTTTAAATTTAAAAGTAAGGTAAAGCACAACAAAGTAAGACAGCAGACATTGATTTCTGGCCTCTGCGTGCACCCCCCCACTTCCCCCCACAATGCATACATATGTATATACGGAAAACCCCAGTCAGAAAGTGATTCTGCCCCTTTTCACTCCCGTAAATAAACGTGCATATACATTTGATTTGCAAGTCCTCCATGCACCCCTCCTAAAACCAGACCACTGAACCGTTTTGGGGAGGACACTTCCCAGAGCCTCAGCTGTAGTGAACGAGGGCCCCATCTGTTTCTGTTTCCAGGCTCAGGGAAGAATGGAAGCAGAGGCTGGAGACCAAGCTGAGGCTGCGGAACAACCCAGATGAGGCAGAGAAGCAGACAAATGTCAGCTGAGAGCTTCCTGCATCCCCGGCCAAAGCACCGAGGTCACTCCGCTAGAAGCCAGTTGAACCCCAAGTCCCTCTGCTTGCACATCCTTCCCCAGCGCCCCGCCCTGCGGCAGATGTTTCTCTCTCTCTGCATGGAGGCCAGGCTATTATTCCCAATGCCTCTGAACACGAGCTTGTTAAATATCAAGGCCTCAGACACAGTGTTTGTTTTCATATCATTTCCCTCCCGTTTTAAAATTCCTGGTCTTGCTTTAAGCATTGCATGGTATTTCTGCTCCGCTATCACCCAGGAAACATAACTACGTGAAGTCTTTTCTTGTATTTCCCTTTGAAGACAAGAGCAATGAGAAACCTGTCTACAGAAACAGCAGCACCAGTAGTCACGACATAAGGCTTGCAAAGAACCAGCCTCTGTGTGAATTGAACTGTCTTTCAGAAACCACATCTGTCAATAAAATATGGAGATAATTTTAATAAATCTAGTCATTTGCTAGTTCATGAACACTCCCTTTGTTGCATGTATTTGACTGAGTCTCCACGAGTTTGCACTGGTTGACTTCCAGTCTGTTAACTCAACCAAGCTGATATCAGGCCACACCAAGGGTGTTTAGCACACAGATGCTGGACTTTGAAATGACACTGTCACCTCTGTCCCTTAGGTCCAGAAGCATAAGGGTCACTGCCATTGAGAATATAATGATAATAGGGTCTGAGAATTTTTCTTTCTTTCTTTTCTTTTTTTCTTTTTCTTTTTTTTTTTTTTGGCACAGAGGAAGAGAGCAGAGAGATTCATGATTGTTGTACATGATACCTGTAAGTCTTTAAACACAAGGGTAATTCAATCGGTAAACAGAAAAGTAATTCCCCTGGTCACATATACATATATTATTATTTATTATACTTTAAAAATATTTACTTTCATTTAAAATTATGTGTATGCATGTGTATCTGTGGTGGGGGGTACATGTGTGCCTGTGTGGGAGTGTGTGGTGTGTGTATGTATCTGTGGTGGGTGTGCATGTGTATCTGCTAGGGGGTGGCATGTGTATCTGTTGGGGGAAATGTGTGTGTGTGTATTTGTGTGGGATATGCATGTGTGTCTGTGTAGGGTGTGCATGTGTGTTTCTGTGTGTGTGTTTGCCTGTGTATCTGTGGGGGGTGTGCATGTGTGTCTGTGGGGGGTGTATATATGTATCTGTGTGGGAGTGCATGTGTGTCTGTGGAGGTGTGTATATGTGTCTGTGTGTGGGAGTGTGCATGTGTGTCTGTGTGTGGGGGCATGAATGTGGGCCTGTGTGGGGTACATGTGTATCTGTGTGGGGTTGTGCGTGAGTGTCTGTGTGGGTTTGTGTGCATATGTGTCTGTGTGGGGGTGTGCAAGTCTTTGGGACCTGGAGTTCACAAGTGGATGTTAGCATCCCTCTGTGGGTGCTGGGAACTAAACTCAGGTCCTCAGCAAGAGCAATATGTGTAGCAGTATATTTCCCGCTGCATTAAACTCGGTATTTGGGGAGGAGCTAATGTGGGAGGAGTAAGGAGAGGAAGAGGAGAAGGAAGAGGAGGAGCTGGTGGAGAGAGAGGACAGAGAGAGGGAAAATGGCGGAGGATGTACTCATGTCTCTAGCACTCTAAGGTAGCTGTAATATCTAGGTTGGGTATTGGGTTACACCTCTAATTGTGTGGTCATCTTGTTATTGAGCATTACCAAATATATAAAGCTATTGGGTAATCTTTAAACAATAGAGTCTCATTTCTACCGGGTACCTCGGGGCTGGGCCGGGGGGGGGGGGGAGGTGGGGGGGCCGGGCGAGGGGTTGGGGACAACAGCAAGTTCAACTGCTGTTCCAAATCAAGGAATCCCATCTCCCTGGTTGACGCCATGTGTCCCTTTGACTCATTTTCCACGTTCTTGTTTACACTGGATTGATTTAAAAGGTAGGCATATCAGTGGTGTGAACAGTGTTGAGTTGAACATAACTGAATAGATTAACAAGCTTCTGATAACAGCAATTTTGGGAATTATAAGAGGATAGCAAACTTAGTCCAACACCCAATATCAAATTGTGGGCTAGCTTATTGTTTGTTCCTCTGTTTCTCCAAAAGGATTTTCTGCCAGAAGCCTTCCAACTCCCAGTCTCAAATCCCAGTGACCCCATCTCATTATCTCAATAAACAATGCTTTATTTACGGTTACTCCGGCTAAAATCTAGCTACCCCAATCTTCTCTCTCTCCTATATATCTGTCCTGTCTAGGCCACTCAAGGCCCTATGAGTCAGCTTTGGGCTAGCAACATGACTCAGTGGGTGGAAGGTACTAGCTGTGAACTCCTGATGACCTGAGCTCAACACTGGAACTCACAGAGGAAGAAAAGAACTGGCTCCTGAAACTTGTCCTCTGACCACATGTGCCACGGCAATACAGCTGCCCAATATACTCAAATACATACACGCCCTACACACACACACACACACACACACACACACACACACACACACACACACCCTACACACATGCCTTACACACACACACACACACACACCCTACACACACACACACACACACCCTACATACACACACACAATACCCATATACAGGAATGTCAATGAGTTTCAAATATCAGTTTCACTTCTTAAGACTGTAAGGTTTAGACTCTAAACCACTATCTCTTGATTCAAACGCTTCCAAAACTTATCATCTTCAGCAAAGCTTAGTGATACACGCCTGTAATTCTAGCACGCAGGAGATGGAGGCAAGAGGGTCCGTCATTTAAGGACATGCTGACTACATAGAAAGCTCGAAGTCGGCCTGGACTACATGAATTCTGTTTCAATTTTTTTTAAATAAAAGTAGTAAAAGTTCACCATAAGTCTAAATACTGCTAAAGTTATAAGAAAATTCAGTCTCCTACACTCATAGCCTTCACCACTCATGGGAATACAAATTGGTCCAGTTATTATGAAAAATACTTTTTAAAAAACCCTCAAAAAATAGAATTACCATACAAACAACTCAATTATACTATTTCAGCCGGGCAGTGGTGGCACACGCCTTTAATCCCAGCACTTGGGAGACAGAGGCAGGTAGATTTCTGAGTTCGTGGCCAGCCTGATCTACAGAGTGAGTTCCAGGACAGCCAGGGCTATACAGAGAAACCTTGTCTTGAAAAACAAAAACAAAATCAAAAACCTATTTCAGGATATAGACTTGAAGGATTCTAAGGCATCACACCACATATATACCTGAACATGCATTTATTACAAGACTATTTCCCACACCCAAGTCATGGAAGCAACTGAGGTATCCATTAACCTGTGCATGGACACAGGACACACACACACACATATAGATAGATACACAATGGGATTTTATGTAGCCACAAAGAATAAAATTATGTTGTTTGCAACAAAATGGTTGGGAAGCTGGAGAGATGGCTGAGCAGCTAAGAGCACTAGCTGCTCTTGCAGAGGACCTTGGTTCAGTTCCCAGCACCCACATGGCGACTCACAGCCATTTGTAACTCTAGTTCCAGGGGACCCAAGGCCCTTTTCTGACATCTGTGGGCACCAGACATGCACATGGTACACAGACATTCCAGGAAAAAAAAAAACACTCATGCACACAGACTTAAGTAATAATTATTTTTAGTTATGTTATTGGCTAGAAATATGGATACAACTGGAGACCGTTACATTACTGGGGGAGGAGGGAACAGACTGAAAGAAGAGAAATATATGTTTTCTCTCACATGGGAACTTTAGTTTGTATATAGGTACATAAACTCCCATCTTTGTATCTTTCTGTCTCTCTCTGTCTTTGCTGCTCCCTCTCTGTCTTTATCTGGTCTGTCTTTCTGTCTCTCTGTGTCTCTCCTTCTCTCTCTCTCTCTCTCTCTCTCTCTCTCTCTCTCTCTCTCTCTCTCTGTGTGTGTGTGTGTGTGTACGTAACATATAAATGGTTCATTTAAGCTGTAAATAGAGCCCTGGTGGATAAATTAGCCTCTGCCTCAATCCCAGCCCATCAATGTGGTATCCTCCTCACAGGGATCTGAACAGTCCTAGCTGTTGCTGCTGGAAACCTTGATACCCTGGAGACGAGCCATAGATGCTTCCTTTTGTTTCCTGTGTGCAAAAGTAATTGGATTAACATGCCTAGTGGATGTGATTGCCAGCTTCTAGAGACACGGAGCAATACATCAGAGAAGGGACATGAAGGGAAGGTCACAGCTACCTAGTCTTTGTATGGAAAGAGAGAGACAAACAGTGAAGACCAGGGGCATGAGAGAGGCCCACCACACAGGGCTTTGAGGCTGAATATGGGTCACACAGCATCTGGAACAGCCCCTAGGGATGAGAACAGCGATCACGTGACGAGACACAAGGCCGATCTGTTGGGCAAGTGAGTGGAAGGATTGCATACAGCACAGCGCTGTTTTATGAGAGTTGCCTCCATAATAACCCCATTCAGGTCAGGCTGAGGGGCTGAATGACACCACGTGTTTCCTCTCTCTTAGCAGAGAGCCAGCTTAGCATCGAGTTAGTCAACATGAAGCGAGCTGCAGTCCGAGGCGAAGCTTTAGAAGGTCCTTTTATAAGGTCCCTTCCTGACCAGGAAGCTTTCCTGGTTCTCCAAACATTTCCATGGAATGAGGGAGGTCATAGGGTGTGGAACACCTTTCCACGGTGTGCCCGCTCCGGCAGTGCCCACCTGAACCCAGAGTGACATGTGCCCAGCCACATTTGTAATTTTCCCTGATAAATATGATTTCTACTCCATGGTGATTGGCTGTAGTGACAGGTAGCCCAGGCCCCCGAGTTCGTGACAACTGGCTCCATTCAGACTCTCCAGGAACCCATAGGCTGTCTTGAGGGCAGCTCTCAAATTGAGGTTGATTTACCCAGAGGCTGGAGTAGCTGAGGCGCTAAATGGGAGGTGTGTCATCGGGTAACCACAGTATCAACAGCATGGTAAGCACTAGCAGGAAGGATGAAGGGAGAGTTGCAGGGTGAGAACTGGACGCATAAAGAATGTTTTAATGAGATGCTGTGAGGAAGCCGTGTCCAGTGGGACTTGAGATGGAAGAGATGTGCTTCCCGAGATAATCTGCATCTTTTGAAGTTACTGATCATACAAACACCCTTGGAATAATTACTTAGAATAAGGGCAGTCAAAGCCTCTACTCAAAACATATAAAAACTGAAGGGCAATGGAAAACCGTTTCCCTACAGTTCCTCCCTCTTGCTTCTTGGGTTTCTATTGCTGTGAAGAGACACCATGACCTCCGCAACTCTTAGAAAAGAAAACGGTTATTTGAGGCTGGCTTACAATTTCAGGCGTCTAGTCCATTATCGTCATGTCGAGAAGCATGGTGGCCGACTGGCAGGCAGGCAGACGTTGCTGCCGAGGAAGGAGCTAAGAGTTCTGCAAAAGCCACTTCGATCCAAACTGGATGTAGCTTGAGCTTCTGAGAAGGGTATTAAAGATCTCTGAGAGCATGAAACAGCAGCTCCCAACATCGAAGACTCTCTTCTCTCCGTCCCTCCAACCTTGGCCTGAGAAGATCATGAGAGGCCTGGATCATGGCAATTTTGTAATCAGGAAGACCTTGTCCTAGAGGGCAGGCCTGGGAGCAACAGGCCAAGGACCTGGGACAGAGGTAGTGGGACTGCTGTCTTCCCACCCGTGGTCCTTGCTCCCAGGTAGACCTGAACTCAGGGCTACACACATCCAGTGCTTTCCCTGTACTTGGTACCCAATCCCAGGCTGTTACCCTGTGGCCTCAGGGGATACAGGTGCAGAGAGCACCCAGCTTCTAGAGATAAAGGAAATGCCCATTGCTCCTGTATAGATGATATCCTTTTGTGACAACAGAGTAAGGGAAGATGTCACCACCTCAATGAATAGATAGGACAAGACTCATCCATCCCAGTCACCAGCAACCTCCTCCAGAGGCACTTCAGAACTGACTAGCTGGGTCTCTACCACTCAGCCAAACCACAGTGTTGTTTTGAACCTGGGGGCTGAGGGAGGCAGCTGGCCTCACACAGCCTTGTCTCAGTTTCCCTTTGTTCAGACTGTGACTTCTTTCTCTTCCAGGAGAAGCTACACATTGTACCTACTCCTGGCCTGCTTTTTGGCCTGGTTCCCTCCATTCGGCCCTGGGTTGAGGGATCTCTCTCAGAAAACCTGGGCATCGGTGTGAGGAAAGAAATGGCAGGCCAGGCTCCTCCTGCCCTCTTCTCCCACGAACAGCAGGGCAAAGAATCTGAATATTATTTCCAGCCTCCTCTGCTTTGCCCACCCCTCACCTCTCCTCGGTACCCCAGAAACCAGATCTCATTTCCAGGGAAATTCCACTGGGAGATGGTTTGGGATCCTTGTCATTCTCTTTCCCTGCCCTCTCTCGTTGACTGTATACCAGTCTAAGCTAGGAGCAAGGTTCTTGACGACTTAGAGCCTGCCCTTTGCTGGGGAGGACAGGGGAGGATCTTGGCTGTCTTAGTCACTACCTCATCCCCAGGGATTTGATCCACATTTTGCACTAACTCCATCCAATGAAAACCTGAAGCCACAGCTCCCAGACTCTTCCATGCCCGTCCACCTGCCCCCTTCCTCCTTTAGGAAGATCAATTAGCAACAATGTTCAAAGCGGCAGGAACCACTTAATGCGGTACTTGTCTGGGACTAGAGGGAGGGAACCACTTAATGCGGTACTTGTCTGGGACTAGAGGGAGGGATTCTGTGTGACTCCAGGAGGGGCTCAGTCAAGGGCAGGAAACTGAGATGCGTCAGTAAAGACAAAACACACATTTGACAGGATGCAGGTTGACGGGATGCAGGGAAGGGAAAGGGCAGCGGCAGTGGACCCTAGGAGAGCAGGCTCTTGCAGCAAACACTGTGGAATCAGGAAACCTGCAGGACACAATGAGACTGTTCTGGAAAGACCAAGGGCCAGGGGGTAGAGGAAGGGCACCAGGGACTCTAGAACTTCTAATATAGGTGCCAAATTGTCTTAGTTTAGGTTTCCATTACTGTGAAGAGGCACCATGACCAAGACAACACTTATAAAGGAAAACATTTAATTGAGGCTGTTTATGGTTTTGGTCCATTATCATGGTGGGAAACTTGGCAGCGTGCTGCAGGTGGATACGGTGCTGGAGAAGGAGGTGAGAGTTCTACGTCTTAATCCGCAGGCAGCAGAAGCAGACTGTGCTCCACGCTGGGCAGAGCTTGAGCATATGTGACCTTAAAGCCCGCCTCCACAGTGACACACTTCCTCCAACAAGGCCACACCCACTCCAGCAAAGCCACACTTCCTAATGGTGCCACTCTCTCTAGTCAAGCTTTCAAACATGAGTCTATGGAGGTCATACCTATTCAAACCATCACATCCCAGTCCCTGGCCCCCATAGGCTTATAGCCATAACATAATGCAAAAATGTATTCAGTCCAACTCCAAAATTCCCCATAGTCTACAACAGTCTCAAACTTGTTTAAAAATCCAAAGTTCAAAGTCTCTGAGATTCATGGTCTCTTAACTATAATCCCCTATAAAATCAAAAAAACAGATCACACACTTCTAATATATAATGGCACAGGATATATATTACAGTTCCAAAATAGATAATGAGGAAATACTGGACCAAAACAAGACAGGACACCAGCTGGGCAAACTCCAAACTCTGCATCTCAGTGTCTGATGTCAAAATGCTTTTCAAATCTCCAACTTCTTTCAGCTTTGTTGATGGCAACACACTTCTCTCTGCTAGGCTGGTTCCTGGCTAGCAGCTTTCCTTAGCAAGTATCCCACCTAATCTCTTGGAATCTTCAAGGCAATCCAGACTTCACCTTACAGCTTCACACAGTGGCTTCTCTGGGCCTCCATGCAGGGACACCCCAGCCACACACCCCACCTCAGTGACTTTCCTTAGTCACAGAAGAAGATTCCACAAACTCCTATCTTTGACTCTAAAGCCAGAACCACATGGCTGAAACTTCTGAGTTCTGCTGCTAGCTGGGGCTGGAACGTGGGCCCCCTTGTTCAATTACATCTTCGTCAGCTTTCTGTTTTTGATGATTTCCTTCACTGCCTAAGCTTGGCTGTTCTGGAACTTGCTCTGTAGACCACGTTTGCCTTGAGCTAAGAGCTCTGCATACCTATGTCTCCTTAATGCTGGGATTAAAGGCATGTACCACCAAGCCTGGACCTAAGCTTTTCTCTAATTCCTTTTCATTATAGATCTTTATGAGCAGGGCTACTATGCCTCAAGATCTGCATTAAAGGTCTCTCTCTCTCTCTCTCTCTCTCTCTCTCACACACACACACACACACACACACACACACACCCTACCTCATGAGTACAGCATCCCAGGGTGAGGTCTGGACAGCCCCTTAGGCTACTTGCAAAAACCCTCCCTGAGGAAGCCTGGGCCTGATTTGCAGATGAGCTAATTAAAAGGCCTACCAGGCAGGACTGTAGTCACAAACCAAAACTAGACCAAGGAAACTCTGCCTTACGAGTAGCGGTGCAGACGGCGATGCTTGCCCTGGAAAGGATCCTTCCAGACACTACACAGCATATTCAATTTCATCAAGGGACAGCCAGCAGCCAAAATGGGATGGCAGTGTGGGCTGGCACTTGTCACTGGAAGCCAGGTGATCCAGGCCTAAACCACACAAAGACAAACACTAGGGATGTGGACAGCAAAGGCACATTCTTAGTACATGACCCACAGGGATCCTATGGAAAAGCCTTTGGCAACGTCTATCAGTGGAAACATCAAGATGCATGCTCAGGTAAGGACCATCGCTCCTGAATATACTGTCACACAGGTGTGGAAATTTTTTGGTGTTCAGGACTGGGCCAAAACCCAGCACATGACTGGCAAATGTGCCCAAAGACCAGATTCACAGTTGGGTGATAAAGGAACACTGGATGCCCAGCCCAACTCTACCCAGACTTGGCAAACAGACTTTGCAGACCCTTCAACCTCTCTGGAGTGCCCCTGGGCATGGCACACAATACATACCCCTTTATAGGAACGGCCCAGTTCCCACTTACAGAGTGAGAGCAAGCTCCATATTCCCAATATTACTGCTTCTGAACAGGACTCTGGCCCCTCTTGAAGCTAAGAGTTCCATTGGTGGGCAGCTACCTGGGCATTTATGAACATCACATGCTCCTAGTCACCCACAGGCAGGAGATGCCGTGAAGAGATAAGGTGGGTTGTGGGGGCTTCAAGATGGCTCAACTCAGTAAAGTACTTCTTGTGTAAGCCTGAGGACCCGACTTCTACCCCTGGGATCCACTTTAAACAGCTGGGCGTAGAGCTGCGAAGCTGCAGCCACAGACCCAGGGAGGCAAACACAAGAGAATCCATTTGGCTTGCTGCTGGGCCAGTCTAGGCAAATCAGTGAGCTTCAGGTTCAAGGACAGACTGCTTCAAGAAAGTAAGGTAGAGAATGATCAAGGATAACACCTGAGATTAGCTACCGCCTCTGTATGTGCAAACATGCACATGCCAACACACACATGTGCACACAGAAAGATGAAACGGGCTTATTACAAATCCTGAATAAAGCCGGGTAGTGGTGGCGTACACCTTTAATCCCAGCATTTGGGAGGCAGAGGCAGGCGGATTTCTGAGTTCGAGGCCAGCCTGGTCTACAGAGTTCCAGGATAGCCAGGGCTACACAGAGAAACCCTGTCTCGAAAAACCAAAACAACAACAAAAAAAATCCTGAATAAATAAGTAGACTGTAGTTGTGGCCATCCGACAGAAAAGTAGGGAGAAACACACACACACACACACACACACACACACACACACACACTCACACACACACTATGAGGCAGGAGGGGGGATAAAAAGGCCCAGCAAAGATGTAGGAGAAGATGTACTGATAACAACTATGAACTCCTCAGACTGCCCTCGTCTTGCATGGCTCATAGGTCAAAAAACAGGTGTTGTAGGCCGGACAGCCATCACCCATAGAAGGATCCATCCAAGAAAGGCCATCGCTGAGATGACCCTGCACTGACTGTAGGTGAACCCATCCCCATCAGCCTCCTGAAGCACCAAATGCAGATGGCTGACTGGCACTCACTTCTGCTGTCAGTCAGTTTCCTTCCTGCATGCCCTTCACATGTCCAATTTGTCTGAAGGGTCTGCTATAGCCCTGGCTACTCCTGGAACCCACCAGGGCTTTATGGAAACCCCATGGACTCACAAAGGCTGGAGGCCGAAGTTCAGTTAGTGTTGGGGGCAGGAGGGTGGGTGGCAGGGTTTTGTCACTGCTGAACTGTGTCACAGGCACTTAGGGCTGTCTTTGAGAGAGGAGCCTCCGTCAGTTTAACCCTTCCAAGGATCTTCCTAGGGTCACAAGTTTCTGGTAGAACTCGAGCCCAGGTCCTATGTTCGTGATGAAATATTTGGTGGTCCTAGCCAGAGAAAGCCTCTCTTCGCTTTCTCTGGGGTTTGACAGAGCAGGAGAACCACCGGCTCTCCACACAGGGCTCCACACTTTCTGAGAGGCTCTGAGGGTCCCACGGGCCTCAACCATGGGCTTAGGCATGTACCTTTCTCAACATCTCCTTTGGCCCTTCCCACACGGGCTGAATTGGTGGGAGGCTACCCAGGCAGGAACAGTGACCCAGAACTCAGCACTGTGACCAGACTTACTCATGGTCCTGAGCCAGAGATGTTCATCTGCCTGGGCTCTAGCAATCCTTGGATATCCCGGCTGTCTCTCCCACAGTGCGGTCAGAAAGTGTCTTGGGTATGTCTGCTGGCAAGCTAGGCCAGGTGAATGACTGATGGTGTTTACATCCCATGCCTTTGCAAAGGGCAGGGCCTGCCAGAGGCAGCCGGGCAGCTAGGCACAGACCTGAGGGTTTCCTGCCCCAGGTCCTACTGAGAGGCCAGCTCAAGCCTGAATCGCAGCTGAGGAGGAGGAAACAGCTTTCCTCATGGGAAAGAGAACTGAGCAAACAGAGCCTTCTGCAGCTTGGGACCTTCAGGACGGGAGGAGAGAAAATGAGATGAACTCTGACGTGAGAATTTCCATTTCAGTCCAAAGAACTGAATGAAGCCAGATCTCGGGGAAGGGCTGCTGCGAACTGGACTGGAAGAATGATGGAAACTACCCATCATGCACCATGCAGCCCCGAGACTGATGGTTACAGAGTAAGACCTGAGACTAAGCGGAACCAGGGCTCTTCACCCGAGATGGTACTAACTCTGGGGAAAGGGTTATCAGAGCCCAGACCAGAGGCCAAAGGAGAGCCACCAGTTCTGTGGTCACACTGCAGCAGCAAGGTGTGTCCCCGTAGGAAGCAAAACACCATCTCCTTTGAGAACCATCTCTACAGCCTGCCTCGATCAAGGCAGCAGGGAGCAGGTAGGCAGTGCTTGCTTCACAAAAGTCCACGGCAGGCACTGGGTCCAGAGTAGCCATGTCACCAGAGTTCTCTAGTGCCCCACTGGCCAGGCAGGCGATGCAGCCTCATATCTTCCTTCTGGATGTGCTCATAACAGGACTGAGGAGAAAGAGACAAGATTGGGGCCTGCTGGTAGATCTGCTCCCAACAGCACACATGTTTCTAGGCTCTGAAAGCCACTGCACCGCCTCCCTGTGTAGACACAGCCCCAGTTAGGAACTGCCGTCAGCCACATTCTGCAGGCAAACAGCCTTCTCTCTGTTGTGGATAGCCCCGGCCTTGTATTTTCATACTAATTCCTCTTTCCCGTGAAGGGCTGCAGAGGAGGTGTGAGTCAGTACACAGGTGAATTCTAGTGAACCTTCTGCCCATTTTAATTTGTAAAATAAAGGATGGAGCCAGTGATTGGGCAGAAGAAGGGAAGGTGGAGAAATAAAGGTTGGTGGAAGAGAGCAGAGGGGAGGACTGGAGGAAGACAATGGAGGAGGAAGATGATGAAGGAGAGGATGACTGGGAAGCAGGAGGTAGAAGGACAGACGCAGGGTCTGGAAAACCCTCAAGTTATAAGGGTCTCATAGCTGGGGAACAGAGTAGTGTAGGGGTACCTGCCCAATCTAGGCCTACAGAATATATTCATAATTACTGAGTTGTGTTTTTATTGACCGGTCATATTTGGGTTGGAGATTTAAATATCTCCCACTAAATCCCTCTGCACACTGCTTGGAGCTGCAGCCTGAAGGGCTCTGAGGCTCGCCTGCCCTGTGGCAAGCACCAGCCCTGTGAGGACCCTTCCCATGGAGACACACAAGGTGGGGATTTGAGCTCTTTCCACCACTGTGGTGTCTGGGGCAGAGAAGGATTTCCTTGGGCTCTTAGCCCCGGTCCCTCACCTCTAAAGCTGTAAGCAGAAAGTCATGGAGGCCACCTGTATGGATGGGGTCCATCATGTCACGGATCAGGTGGATCTCAGCTCCCAGATGCTGAATTCTAGAGAAAGTATCATGGCAACACAGGAGAGAAGAAGGGAGAGGTCACGGATAGATGCCCCACAGCTGGGGGACCAGCCCCTGCCTAGAGAGCTAGACAATTCTGAAATGGTCCCGGCTGTGTCCCAGGTTCCCACGAGACTGGCTCCTTTCTGGGCTTCGATGCCCCCTCTGCTCTGTGTTTAATGTAGACGGTGTGGGAAGGGGTCCCCAGTCCCCACTCACTGAGCTCGAGACACCACGTAGACAAGTAGTGGCAATAGGTCATCCATAGGCAGTTTGTATTCACAGCCCAGCACCCGTTTCACCGTGGCCTCAATTTCCCTATAGGTCTTCTCAAGTGTCTCCAGCTTCTCCCGGGGGTGCACTGTAGTGCTGTAAGCAGGGTTCAACTCCTGGTCAAGGCCTCAGGGCTCAGTCTTGGAAGGAAGAAGAGGAGGGACAGCAAGCACACACACACACACACATATACACACATACACACACAATATACACACATATATACACACACATACATATATACACACACATACATACATACACACACATACACACATACATACACACATACACACACACATATACACACATACATACACACACACACACACACACACACACACACACACACTGTGCCCTTCCATGTGCAGTCTTTCCTTACTAGGGCTGACACTCACATGATCTTCTGCAGACACTCAGTAGCCGACAGGAAACACTTGTCCCGGACAAGAGAGTATCTCTGCAAAGATGAGGAGCAGGCAGGGATTTAGCTTGACATGCTCTGATCCTCAGGGTCCCTTGTCACTCACACCTGCACCATCACTGGCTTAATTACATCTCAGCCCTGGTGGCTAAGTGGCCCAGGGCGATCACACAGCTCCACTGTGAGCTTCATGGAGGAACTAGGCTCCAAAGTATTCAGAGGACCAAGAGGGACACAGATCATTTGGTGACACTCAATTCCAAAAGCTGGTATCAATGGTCTCCAGACTCAAGGGCTTGTTGAAACCCAGGTACCTGAGCTGCCTTCTTGCTTTCTGACTCTACAGTTATATGGTAAGACTGTGGACGGGTTAGGGTTAAGGTTAATGGCCCCAGTGGTAGAATTTTTGCTTAGCATTGCAAAAGCTGTGGGGGCCAAGAATCTGTCTCCCTAGGAGGCTCCAGATGCTCCTGAGACAGTGGGTGGACTCATGTGCCCTTGACCATTGCTGTCTGGTATGGCTCTTTTTACACAGGAGAAAACTGAAACTCAGAGCTCAGGTACCCAACCCATTGCCACAGCCAGAAGAGCAGAGCCTGCTGTTGAGCCTGGTCACGTGGGAGCCACTTGAGCCAGAAAGGAAGCCAGGAGTCTCTCCTCCTTTTCTGGCCTCTCCTCAGAAGTTCCAGGACCACAGTCCCCTCCTCCTCCCAGGACCACAGTCCCCTCCTCCCAGGGCCACAGGCCCCTCCTCCTCCCAGGACCACAGTCCCCTCCTCCCAGGGCCACAGGCCCCTCCTCCTTCTAGGACCACAGGCCCCTCCTTCCAGGCAAGCGGACAAGCCCTCTCACCTGATTGCTTGTCAGCTTGAGGTCCTTGAGGGGCCACAGATGCCTGAAATTGGAGACATGAGGTGGGATGCTTTGCTAGTCTGAGCTCAGACCTGTTTCTGTGTCCCCCAGGAAGCGCTAAGCATGAGCAAGGGCAAGGGAATGGGGTCACTGTGGCATTCTGGGGTGTACACACACAGCCTGAGGCCAGGGTCCTGGAGGAACCGGAACTTCCACTGCTGTGTGACAAAGGAACACTGGGCTCTGAAGGATAGGACCTTAGAATGCTGGGACCCCAGCAGGGGACAATCAGGCACTTGTGACATGCATGTGTCAGAGGGGCACTAAGGAAAAAGGATGTATTAGAGGCAGTGGGGCTGGGGGGGGGTGCAGGAGAGGCACTAGATTATGGCAAACGTCTGACCTGCTCCCAGAGCAGCCCTCGGTTTCCCCTTTAAGATCCCTCCTCCCCCACTCTCAGCGCAAGTCCAATGGTGGATCTGGAAGCAGGCCCAGTCAACGCTGGCCAGCACTCTGGGTAGGACACCAAGCACGGTGGGAGCTAAGAAATAGGAAAGGCCAGCTCTCTCTGGGGGTCAGTGGAAGAACTGAGCCACAAGGCAGTAAATCTGGAGTAGTGTGGAGCTCTGGCAAAGTCAGAGGGAAAAAACAAAGGTGTTTTCCTTGGTGGGATGATTGAGCACCCAGACCCAGCCGCATCCCCAGGGCTCTGTGGCGTCTGAATAAATAAGCATGCCTCACAGTTGAGATTTGAGTAGAACTTCCCTAGAGCCCTTGGCTGAGCGGGCAGGGGCAAGCTTACTCTTGCACATCCAGGAACTCCAGCAGTTTGGTATCAGGGAACAGGCTGAGGTTGGTGATGCCCCGGCTGTACAGCCCATCCTCTCTCTCATGGAGAAGCAGGTACAGTGTGAAGAGCTCTGAGTAGAAGCTGGGCAGGATGAGGGGCAACAGCAACCCGTGCACCTGCAGGTCCCTGAGAGGCCAGAACGGGGTGGGAGACGCTGCTGTCAGGGCCACCGCTGCACCGGCAGAACTGGAGTCTCTCCCAGGGGACAGCTGACTCCTGCCTGCTCTGTGTGGCTTAGGCCCATGTCCCCCACACCTCTGTCTCAAGGTGCACAGGAAGGCCTCTGGCAACTGCTTCCCCCTCTGCACAACTCAACCATGAGGCCTTGAGGGCACATTTAGAACAAAGATGTATCTCGTGCACGGTGGCACTGCTCCTGGGTAAGACCAAGGTCATATGTCACTGTGTGGTATAAATGGTCAATACACCATGCTTGGTGGATAGCATACATGCCCAGTGCTTTCCTAAGAAGCATTGCCACCCAGAGGGAGCCCCCAGGTACAAAAAGCCTTGCAAGGTACCTTGTCTCCATGTTCTCCTCCTCCAGGGTCTGGCCCTGGCGCTGTAAGGCAACCTTCAGCAGACCCCTGCCAGCCAATGAGAAGAGCGTGATGTGCTTGCTGCCCACAGAAACGGGACTCCACCCTTCCAGCCTCCAAAAGCGAGGGCAGGTGGTCCCATCTCCCACTGGCTGGTTAGATCTGGGTTGAATGCTTGCAGAGTCTAGCCTCTCCTGCCACTGGGGGGGGGTCCAAGGCTGGAACTGTAGTGAGTATTGGCACTCCGGTGGCAGCTGAAGCTCCTATCTGTAATGTTCATGGGATCTAGGTTCTGTCTGGGACAGAACAGATGGAGCTTGAAATTCAGGGTCACACTCAGCCTACTGCAAAGGTAGAGTTTCTATAGGGTCAGGGGTGTGCTAGGGGCCAGATAGGGATTGGCCCCTGGCCAGGAGCTATCTATTGGAGGCCCTTGCTGTCATTTCTTATACGTCTGGCCACCATTGACACACCGACCAACCTCTGACCCGGTACCAAACAAGACTTGAGTGAGAGGCATCGGATCGAGCCGAGCCTTGGAAAAGGCAATCCTGGGCCAGTCCCTAGGCAGTGGGCATCACCCTGTGCACAGGCTCACCTGTAGACAGCCCAAAGCTCCCGGGCATGTTGCTTCACCTCCTCCTGGGCCATCTCCTGCAGGTGTTTGTTGGCCCCTACGCCTGAATATGTGGCCTGGAAGGTCAGCATCAGGGTGTGGAGCAACTTCCCCAGGGGGTGTCGGGAATTGCTCAGAGCCTGGACCCATGAGAGACAACAGGGATGCTTAAGCCAGGGTCTGGAACACAATAGGCCCAGACCAGCCTCCCAGACAGGTCCACCAAGGCCCTCTGAGAACCAGGAGCAACAAAGGCCTGTCCCCGCCAGTTAGCACCATGCTGTGAGATGCAGGAGGCCTCCCCAAGCCTGGGCCCTCACCTTCCTGAGGTACTGCTGCAGGGCCTCGGGTTCACGGTGCTGCGGCAGCTCCGTCAGGATATCTTCCATGCTGCCCATACAGTCCTTGGGGTCACTCCTGGAGCACCATGCAGTGTCCCTCACCCACCCCTGAGTCAGTACCCATCCCCCGCATCTCCAGGAGCTTCTCTAACCCTCTCTGATCTGCAGGGACATCTACAGGGTCAGGCTCACCTCTCACCACACAGGTACTCCTGGGACTTGTGTAGCTCCCTGGAGCTCTGCACATGGAAGCCCAGGAGGGCTTCCTGCAGTTCCACAGGACAGCCTAAACGCACGAAGTCCCGGAAGGGGCTGTAGACTCCCTGCCAGCGGCTCTCCACAGGGAAGGCACCCAGTCCCAGCTGTCTGTGATTGGGAACAGTGAGAGATGTGGAAGATGGAGCCGGAGCTGGCAAACCATCGGCGCAGCACAAAGAGGATTGGTGGGACCAGCCTGGCCCCAGAAATGGGACAGGATGGAGAATGCACACAGTTGACCTCCAAGGTGAGTAGAGGAGAAGACAAGGCAGAGGGAGGGGCATTGTGTTTTGAGATGGAGAAGAGACAGGTACACAGTTCTGCAAAGGGCCTGGAGCACTGAAGGCCAAATCCAACCTACGTCTTGGATCAAGATAGACCAGTACCTGGAAGTCCAGGATTTCCTTGCTTTTCCCTCTGTCCTATCCTTTCCCATAGGCTCCCTGTGGTGGATCCTGCCTTGCCAACAGGCTGAGTAAGACAGACTGGACGTCTCACAAAGAAAACTATATCCTGCTGTCACCTCACGGGTATCCCACGCCTGTACCCCACCAGGCTGGGGCAGATCTCTCCAGGACCACTCTTCTCTCCCAGCTCCTGCTACCAGAGAAAAGTAGCATGCAGGGACAGTGGATGAGTCCTCTGTACCCCTCTCCAACCTCTGAAATGCTACCGGAGACCATTTTTTGTAATTTCCCCCTTCAACACACCCAGATTCTCAACAAATATGGCAAGGGCTATTCACCAGAACTGAGTTTTCAAAAGGGGTGTTCTGTTCTTACAGGAAAATAATCTGTCTCACAAATACCACATTTCTTTTCTTCTTCTTGGCTACCAGGGAGCTCAGAGCCAGACCAAGGGGCACTATAACTATCTATAACTATGTGTCTATCTCTTTCTTTTAAGACCAATTCACAATCTTTCTAGACAAAAAAAAAAAAAAAAAAAGAAAACCTAAAACCAGGGTCAAAGTGAGACTCACAAATCCTATTTTTCTTCCAGTATGTGTATGGCAGCATATCCACCATAGCCTCTGGCTGGAATTCTGGCAATAAGGCCTCCACAAAGTCCCGAGACCTTGGGTGGGAAGAGACACAACACACACTTTCAACTAGGTTGGGCTCTCACCTCTTGCGTGTACTGCTTGGGTCGGGTGGGAGGGCAGCCATGTCCAGCACTCCCTGTGTGTACAGTCCTTTATTTGTCCCACTGCTGAAAGAACCATCCAAGGTGAAGCCATTGGGGAAGGTGACCTTGCCCTGAGGGCAGAGAGGAGAGAAGAAATGTCTGTGTGTCCATCCAGCTGTCCAGGCAAGTGTGTCAGTGCTGACCTGCTTGGATGAGTCAGATGGAAACATCTGACCACGTGTTCCACCTGTCCATTCAAGGTGCTAGAATATTCTAGAAGTCTCACCCACCTCTGCTGTGAGGCTAGGTGGCTTGGTCCAGGGATCTAGAGGAGGCAATTCCTTGCTGTGTGGAGTTGCTAAATTCGTAGTACTCTTGAGCACTCATAAGGCATCAGACCTGCCTGTCCTTCTACATCCAAGATTATCCTCAGGTTTCCAAAGGCCCAGCATGAACACAACTACCTTTTGCTATGTCAACTCCGGCAGGGTCATAGAAAGAATGATGACCCTGGGGACAGCTATCCAAGACTCTGGTGGAGACGGTTCTACAAGAGCACAGCGCAGACACAACCAGACTGTGTCCTCTGGGCAAGAGGCAAATCCTCTAGTCCCTTGTCACCTTGCTCTGTCAAGTCAGTACTGCATACCGCATAGCAAGGACACAAAAGCCCTTGGACAGCATGGAGGTGTGTTGGGGTGGGGGTGGGGACCTCCAGCTGCCTATCCTCTACCTTCAGCCTTTGGCTTTGAACCCTGCACTTATGGGGTGGGGTGAGAAGTGGATGCCCGCTCACCTTCCCTAGGAGCGTCAGCTCCCTGGTGAAAGTACCTTCATACAGAGAGTCATCTTCGCATAGCAGGATGCCTGGGCCCTGGAAAGGAAAGAAGAGAACAGAGGAGAGGGAGGTAAGACTGGACAGAAAGCCAGGGTGGGTGGACACTGATCCACAGGGCCAAGAATCCCCAAGCCCTGGCCCTGCTCTCCCCAGAAGCGTTACATCCTGTGAACCCCACCCCTTGTTTTCCCTAGTTAGCCCTTGGCTTCCCTAGTTGGCTCCTCCTCCTCAGCAGCGGTTTCAGGAAGCCCCTGAATACTGTGCTGGCTTCCTTCCAGCTGTCCCTGCTTCCCTGCCACTGCCCTGGGTCCTCAGGGCCAATCAAGTCCCTTTACAACCGACCGCACCTGCCAGGAAACTCACTGACAAGTTCATGTTCAACTTTTTCCTGACTCTATGCTGTGGAACTATGCTTGCCTTTCCTTCCTCTTTTCTTTCAGGTCTCCTTTGGTTCTTTCCAGAACAAAGTGGAGTCTAAACAAACAAACTGTAAAACAGGTACAGCTGTTGCCCAGAGCCCCACCTCGTGGCTAGTAGAGAGACCCAGTCTAGGGATGGTTGGGCTGTGACTGTGATATTGGGCAGGGTCTCTGATGTCTGCCAGCAACAAGCAGGTGTCATTCATATGCTAAGGAAAATGGCATCAATTGCAGGAGTCACTCAGGACTCCAGAAGATGGAGAAGGTTCAGCCAGGGCCAGCGAGGGGTCCATGAATGCCACTGGCTGTCCTATGGCACACTTGCTCTTGTTAGCTCATGTGTGTCCAATAAGCATCATTGACTTGAGTTGCAAAAGAGGGATGCGAGGCTAGAAGAAGCCCAGACTGTGCAAAAGTCAGTGTAGGTGGTGGCAGAGCTGGACATCCCTTGCCATCCACCCGGCTTGGCTTTAATTCACCTACAGAGTGTCCAAGGCAGGGGCTACTACTCACAGCCATCTTGTCCCCTTGGAATGTGCCCTGATAGCAGACGCCTGCCTGGGTGACCACAACACCAGGGCCGTGACGCTGGTCAGCCTGCCACATACCAATGTAGCGTTCACCCCTAAGGGAAGAGGGAGTGTGAGACAGGAGGCTCAGAATGGTTCCCTTGTGCCTTCTGGAGGCTTTGCTGGCAGGGAATAAGGGAGAGACAGATGGCATTAGAAAATGAAGCCCAAAGAGAACAGAAGATGGCAGAGAAGGGAGTCATCCTTAGGGGAAGGCATGCTGGGTGGAGCCCCCTTGAGGTAGCAGGAAGCATAGATAGAGGGAAACAGGTGTTTCCATGGAGACAGGTGTCCAGGACAGACCAAGACAAAAAAGCTGTGTGATGCACAGGGGACAGAGAGAGAGAGACCATGGCTTGAGCCAGCTGGACCTCTGGCTTCTCTCTACCAGCACTCACCTGTCCCTGTCCTCCTCGATGCCATAGCCATTCCTTTGGCCTCTCTCCCAGTGGCCCGTGTACCTGAAGGTCTGGGGGGCCTGCGGAGCACTGTCAAGGATGCCAAATCCATGCCGCAGACCGGCCTGAAAATAGCCCTTGTACACTTTGTCAGTGCCATACCTGGAGAGATTCACCAATAGCTGGTTCCACCTCAAGGAGCTCAGTCCAGAGGACACCCCCCCCCCCCGGGCCCCGCCACCTTTCCCCTGCAGGCCAAAGGTCACTTACTCACAGATGCCGTACTCGCACATCCTGCCTTCCCACCAGTGACACTTGTAACAGTCAAACTTGTCCTCAGAGGCCTGGGGCACCAGGCAGATGCCAAAGCTGACCATGTGGTTGGGTGAGGTTGGAAGTGAGTATCGGGACACTTGCCTGACCAGATGCCCCGTCATGTCCCTCCATGCTACCCAGTTGTCCTTGTCTCCAAGGAGTCCCCCAGATCTCAGCATCCCCTATTCCCTTACGAAAGGCCCTGGGGACACCCCTCCCTCACCACGGGAAGGAAGGCTGAAACCCATGCTCCTATTCCCACCAGGCTCCCCCTTCTATATCTATGTAGTGAGAGGAGTTAGGTCATCTGACCACCCCTGTGTGAGGCTTGGGAATTTGGGGCAGCCATTGGGTAACAACTTCTCTGGCTGCCTCACATGCCAGTATCTGCCCAGCCAGCCTTACCCATGCTCCAGGCCCTGGCAGAAATCCCCCACGTGGTTCCGCCCATCTGGCCACTTCAGGGTTCCCCTGGAACACAGGAGGTCCTCAACATCAGGCCACCAGACTCATTCCCAGAAACCCTCAAAGTCCCTCCCTCCCTCTACTCTAGCTTCTTCCAACTAGACTTTCTCTTCACCTAGTCCTCACGTGAGTACTCAGATACCTCACAGAAAGTGCCCCCATCTCCTGGCACAGCTGCACAAGCAGCTTTGTGGGACACTGGGGTACCCTCGACCCTTCCCACGGGGAGAGCCCTGGAAACAATTACATTCTCCTTTCCCCTTGAACCACAGGAGTTGCAGAATACAGCGTCAAGCTTGAGAAAACCTCTAGTCAATGGAATTTCTGGCGAGCTGCTTCTTTCTGATGACCTGCTACAAGTGCTTAGCCCACAGCAATGGTGACTCACTTGCCATGGGGCTTGGCCTGATACCAGTCGCCTTCATAGGTAGCCTGGTAGAGCCGGCCCTCACGGTGGAAAGTATAGGCCACACTGCGGTATTCAGGAGGCATAGATGGCTCCTGGCCTGATCCCAGCACAGGTAAGTCCTTCTTGTCACATAGGGCTTGGCACACAGCCTGGGTCACCTTCTGCTGCCAGGCAACCTGGTGGGAACAGGGAGGCAGGGAACATGTCATTGCTGCTGCAGGTATGCCCTAAAGAGGCCTCACAAGGCACCTAATCCCTTCCCTTCAACTCTGTCCTCAGGCACACTGCCCTCCTACGGCATGGCAGCAGACCTGAGATCCTTTGAACAGCCCAGAGACTAGACAACCCAGAAGGCTGTGCAATGGTAGGGGCAGGCCTCAACTCCAACCTAATGATGGAAAAATTCCCATCCCTCTAACATCCTGATACCCAAGCCTAGGCACACCCCTGATCTGCTTCTGAGCCTGCAGGATTGGCACTCTGCCCTCCCTGGCTTCTGACTTGCCCCCCTCCCTCATTCACACATTTACCTGGCCCTTGGGGTCACTGGAGACAAAGGAGAACTTTTCTTCAGGTGTGAGGATGTGAAGCACACACCTAGGCAGATAGAGGTGACCAGTGAGCCCCATTTCCATCCAGGGCTAGAAGTGGGGCTCACTGGGAGCCTGGAGATGTCGGGGGTGGGGTGGGGATTTCATAGGGCACAGGGAGGGAAGTCCAGGCACCTGCAGAGAAGTCACTCACTTGTCTTGGCCAGGTTCCACCCACACCAACTTCAGGTCGAAAGTGTGGACATTGTGGTCCTGGAAGAAGACAGGGACAGGTGTTGTTCAGAGCTACGTTTACAGAGTCACTTGCACTGAAGCCCCCCAGGTGTGAAGCCCAGAGCACAATCCTCCCACAGGGGCCTGCTCCCTGGTAGCTGCACCTCCTCCTTTCTGTTCTCACCCTGGGACTAGACAGGCCTTCCTCGCCCCCTGTGGGGTGCCAGGATTGTCTAGAAACACAGTTGGCCCCTGGCAGCTTCTGCTGCAAACTTCTAAGGCTCCTCTTGCCAGAGGCCGGAGGCCCACTGCAGAGCCTGACACAGGCAGGTTCATGCACCTGCCTTCACATTCTCCTAGCTCTGAGCATCTGCTGCTCAGCTATCACGCCCTCCTGAGCTTGCCCAAGCATCCTTACTTCACCTTTGCTCATGTTTCTCTTGCCCTCCCTCCCTCTCTTCTTCCCTCCCCCTGCCTCCTTTCCTCCCCCCTGCTTCCCTTCCTTCCCCGCTTCCTCCCTCCCTCCCTTCCTCCCTCCCTCAAGTTGTTGTTTTGTCAGGCGTTTTGTAGCAGCAACAAGAAAAGGAATTCAGACAAGCAGGGAAGGGCTAGAAACATCTCTAGTAGACACACTGCAACCACAGGAGACAGGGTTACAGACACAATCAGAACAGACCCCAAGCCAGGCTGCCATGTTGAGGCAGGGGAGACAGTGCTGTGAACACCGCCAGTGACAGGTGAGTTGGGCCAAGATTACTGGCTACAGGACAAACCCTGAAGCCTAGTATGGCTTCCTCTTGACCCACAATCCTTGGTCTGTATCCTAGCATTTGGCTTTAGCCTCAGTTCTGACAGCCTTTCCCGTTCAGTTTCTAATCTGACTCCAGAACCCCCACTTCACGTTACCCGATCCTAACCTGTAGCAGGACAAGGGCATCATCAAAGAGCAGCACCCGCTCAGCCTGCAGTGGGGTGACCACCACAGGGATGTCCTGGCTATCCTGTAGGAGTCGGTGAGTAGGGGCACAGAGCACATCCTGGTGGGATAAAGAGGGAGACAAGAAGTCCAGTGCCTATACTGGATGCTGCTAGTCAAAGCTGCACCTCCCCCCTGCACCCCAGACACCTCCCAGAGACCATCCCAGCATGCCTGGAGTATCACCCAGGTCTGTCTCTGTCTCTGTCTCTGTCTCTGTCTCTGTCTCTGTCTCTGTCTCTCTCTCTCTCTCTCTCTCTCTCTCTCTCTCTCTCACACACACACACACACACACACACAGAGGCATGCACTGATGCTTCAAGATGCAGGGGGCAGGGTCACCCCTGATCCAGCTCAGAAGATCATCTCAGTTTCATTCTCTGTTCTTTCCTAGGCAGTCTCCATACTTCCCCCCATCACAGCCAGCAGGTTCCTGATACCCTCACCCCGTCTGCTATACCCTCTGTCACCCATGGTTGTTTTGGCCTGCTCTACTCCTGGCCCAAGCCTGCCATGTCTTCTGGGGACTGTCCTTCCTGCAGGGGCATTGTATGCTGTGCTAGACAGTGACAGGCATGTGTAATTGGTGGCACCACCAGAAGTCAGTTCTGCTGACCCAGCAGATAGCTAAGGGTGACTGACAGCCACCAGGTTACCAGTCCTCCTTCTTGATGGGGAAACTAAGGCATAGAGCAGCTCAAACCACCCAGCACAGACTCACATCCAATATGGAATAACCCCCTTCCTTGACTGTCCCAAAGCTCCAGACTCACCCTCAGCCGGCTGTTGAGGCTCGGCCACAGAGCCTGTGTGGCCACAGCTTGGTCCAAGGCCTGCTTCATGAAGGACTCAAGATTTCCAAACAGGGTAACTGCACGCATCATGAGTTCCTGGGCTGGGTGCTTCTGTGGGAGGACAGGGAAGGAGGGGAGGATCTGATGGACTTGGAACCAGCCCCCGTCCCAGTGATGGTCATGAGGGCCCCTGCCTAGCATCAGCCAGTCAGGCCTAAATGTATGTCACAGCTCAGCTCACTCTCTTCTCCCTGACAATTCTTCTGGGGACAGGAAGGGAGCATGAAGGTGTTTCCAGATGGATATTTCAATGACACCATAGTGTGGTCCTGGGCCATATGTCCTCACACAGAATAGAGAATTCTATGTCTGTTCTTTGAGTGTCAAGTGTCCCATCAAGGAAGAGCCATGTGCCCAAGATTCCCTAGGGCAGATTCATGCCCCGGGAACCCCTCCCCAGGGAAGGGCTATGTTCTTTCAGGGGCCCCTTCCTACAGCTTATCTTGGTCCCCTGAGTCTGAGCCCTGTTTCTCTTCTTCCCCACACCTCCATCCCCGGATTGCTTTTGGTACCCACCTCATCGAGGGTGTCCCTGAGGCTCAGCAGGAGGAACACGTATTTCTGCACATGGTGGACAAGTGGCTGGTGGAGGGCCTTGCACAGCGTGGTGCCCTCCGAGCCCTCAGAGATCCCAGGGGACAGCTGCCAAAGTGCCTTGCGATGACTCCTCCAGAAGAGAGGAAGAGCCACACACTACCTTCCCCGTTCCAAGCCCACGTCCACCTGTACCACCCACATTGTAATTGCTCTCCCAGCTCCCAGACCCAGGACACCAACCCTGGACCCCATTAACCCAGCAAAACCCTGGGCTCTCATCCTGGGAACTTTGCATCCTCACCTCAGAGGAGATGGAGACAGTAACTGCACATGCTCAAGTGGTGGGTGGACAAGACACCTGCTGCTTTGGGATGGGCTTCCCCAACTCCCCCCTTCCCTTCAAGACACTCACGCCCACATAGGGGCTACTGTGGCAGCCCCAAGCTCACCTCCTCTTCTTTGAGACCTTCTGAAAGGCTTGCACCACCACGCAGTCAGTATAGGACTTGATGTACCTATGAACAACCCAGGATCACCTTGAAAGCCCAGCTCCCAATGCACACTCAGCCCCTGCCCTCTTGGGGGGTCCCAGATCCCACCCACTGAGCAGCTAGAATCCTGATGGTCCAGGCAATTGCTTGACAGCCTCAAGCTGTGACCCAACAGTTGTATCTCAAAGGCCTGGTCCAGGTCTGAGTCTATAAGCTTGCTGCTAAGCCAATAATACCATAGACCCTAGGAGACCCACTCCAGCCGAGGTGGCATTTTGGCACTGTGGCCAAACAACAGACTGCGTGGGGCGGGGGCGGGGGTGTCTTACTCCATGTGGGCTTGTAGGACATGGTTAGTATTGCTCAGTAACAGTATGGCCTCCAGACCCTTGGAAGGTTGGCAGCATGACCTCTGCCGCAGGGAAAGCAGGCTCTGCTCTGTCACGTCCAATAACTGCTCGGCATTCTTGTGTAGCTGCTGCAGAAGCCGAAGGCACTCTTTGCCACAGGGATCTGAAGGTTCTGGGTCTGTGGAAAGCAGAGCCACCTTGAGTTGGCATTGATGGATGGTCCTGTAGTTCTGGGTTTCTCAGGACCGTATTAGTACCCTCACAGAGCTCCTCAGGGGGCAGAGTATGCTGGGGTCAAGGGCTGAACCGGGAGTAATTAGGGTTGTATGTGTGCCTCTTATTTAATGACCCCAATCATTTTGGGGAACCAAGACTCCCAGCTCCCCTGAGTCTCTGCCGCTTCTCTTTGGACCCAGATGCAGAATGGGGAGTCGTCAAGGTCACTCCCAGCCACCTTAGAGATACACAGACAGGCTCTGAGAGAGGAAAGCACCGGCCCAAGGTCACGTTCCAAGGGAGACCCCTTATGTGTCCTGCCTTCTAATCAGGGCTCTCCAAAGCACCCCAAGGAGCTCTGCATGGGAACAGGGAGTGAGGCAAGTGCTATCTGTAGGCCTCTGGTCCTCTGAAGCCATTTGGGAAGGCAAAAGCCAGGACCTGATGTCCAAAGCCTCAGCTCCATCAAAAGACGGCAGTGTCAAGGGCCAGCACTTCCACTTGAGTTTGAGAAGGCTCTCAGAATGTCTTACAGGGGAGAAATCAGATCCCCGGGGCACTCTTCTGTGCCCCCCCCCTCCACAGAGGCCTACACTCACCAGCCAAGAGCAGGGGCTTCAGGATGGGATTGATGATATTTTGAGTAAGGGTGGTTGAGAAGATCTCCTCCTGCCGGAGCAGGGCTGCCTCAGGGTTACACATAGCCAGCGTGCGAGACACTTCACCTACTGGGTAGGAAGGACACAGGTCACAGCCCAGAGAACACGGCAGGGCCGCAAATATCCTTCCCAGAGAGAGGTAAGACCCATAACCACCCACATCAGAGCCAATCGGTGAGCCTAGCTTCTCACAGAAAGGAGATCTATTCTGGCTACTGACCCTGCCCTGATGGGGCCCTGGAAGGAATAAAAGAGCGGGAAACTATCAAGGGAAGCATCCCTTCCCATCTGAAAGTATGTGTTCTTCAAGCCCTGTTTTGGCTTGCTCAGACACTTCATGAATCCAGGCACCCAGGGGGATAACCACCCAATTGTTCTTTGTCTTGGACATCTTTTCACTGAAAGTCCCCACTCGGGGACTCTGTGATTTTGGGGGGCAAGGGACACGCATGCTATCAGAAGAGGTCAACAATACTCCAAGCTCGGGGTCCTTGTCACTAAACAGAGCTCAGTAAGCTAGGAGAGGTCTGATACAACAGCAGTCTGGAAGCCTCCTGCTGAAGCCACGGGGGAGACGAGAGAACAGTAGAGCATAATGGGGGCACACTCAGCACTGGGGAGGCAGAGGCAGCAGGATTTTACTATAGACTCAGGGCAGCCTGAGCTAAGACTGTGACCTTGTCAGAAGGGAAGGGGGAAAGAGAGGGAGTGAGGGAAGGAGAGAGGGAAGGAGGAAGGGAGGGAAAGGAGCGGGGAGAAGTAAAAGCAAAGGCTCGTTGGAGTGCTGAGAGGATGGCCCCACCTTCATTGGACAGCAGACAAGCTTTACTTTGCTTCAGTCAACCCTGAAGATCATGAGAGCAGAGCAAGACAATAGCAGATCGAATATCAGACTCAGCAAGACAAACCTGGTAACAGGTGACAGACAGGGCCAGGCAATGAGAAAATTCAGCCCAGACCCTACCTGTCTACCTCCCTCAACCAGACTGAGCCGGCTGGATGGGTCCCACTCAGGAACAGGGTCACTGGGGTAGGCAGGCAGGTCAGCTGGAGTCTTGAAATGTTCTGCCCTAACGGAGGGACCTTCTAAGCAAGCAGCAATGCAGTACCCTGACATGAAGCATGGGTGCTGAGGGAATATGTCTGAACTTATTCCACAGTTGGGCTGTCTGTGGCCCTGCTCAGGCAAAGCCTCCCGAAGCCAGCCCTTGCTGTCTTCACTTGGCAAGGATGTTCACCTGTCCAAATGGCCTGACTAGAGAGATGCCTCAGGGTGGAGTCAAAGCGTCTTCACTCTGCCTTGTCCTGACACTCTGAAAACTTTTGAAATCAGCAGATTGGGGTGGGTCAGATGTCACTGGGGTGGCCAATGATGGGCAGATGACATCAGGTAGACCCCAGCAAATGTTAAGGGGGCTCAATCTTCCTGAAGGCACCCCAAATGTCACAGGAGCAACACAGGTCCCTGGCAGAACCTAGGACTCAGGAGAACTGGCTCCAGAACAGAGTAGGGCGGGGACCTTAGAACTCTGGCCCAGACATTCCTGCCCCACCTTTCCTGCTGCTGCTCTGCTTCATGGGGAGAAGGAGAGGCAGGAAAAGGAAACTGCTAGGCGCCCAGCAGCAGCCATCTTTGCTGGCAGTAAACGTAGTGCTTCTTCCACCCCGAACACACACAAGCAGAGGGTGGAGAGCACAGACTTGGGAGCTGCTGGTTCAGTTTGCACTGACCATGAGAGCCCAGCTGAGGGACTGAGGTGGGTCGAGTGACCTGGACCTCCCTGACCCTCAACCATGTTTCCTGACATTGACAGAATGGAAAGTCTACCCCTGTAACCTTGAACTACCCTGGTTCCCAGCCCACGCCTCGCCTGCTGTCCACAAGAGATCCGTCTCAGCCTGTTACGTCACAGCTTACCCATCCCTGGTGATGTGTTTATAAAAAGATAAAGAGAATATGTTCTGTGGCGGTGTGTGTAGTGAGGTATGGGGGAAGGGGATGTCTCAGTGGGCCCATGTCGAGGTATCTCTTCCCTCTGAGAGAGCAGCCACACACACACACCGGTATACCAGTATAGAATAGAGTTTATTTAGGGCATGGGGAAGGAGAGTTACGAGGGTAGTAGAGGCAGAAAGAGGCAGAGAGAGAGAGAGAGAGAAAGAAGAAGAAGAAGAAGAAGAAGAAGAAGAAGAAGAAGAAGAAGAAGAAGAAGAAGAAGAAGAAGAAGGAGGAGGAGGGGAGGAGGAGGAGGAGGAGGAAGAGGAGGAGGAGGAGGAGGAGGAGGAAGAGGAGGAGGAAGAGGAGAAGGAGGAGACTGGCCATGATCATGTGGAGAGAGGGGGAAGGGAAGGGGAAGGGACAAGGAGACAGATCAAGAGGAGGAGGAGGAGGAGGAAGAAGAGGAAGAGGAAGAGGAGGAGAGAGAGAGCAAGAGAGAGAGAAGAAGGAGGAGGAAGAAGAGGAAGAAGAGGAGGAGGAAGAGAAGGAGGAGGAAGAGGGGGCAAGCAGCCCCTTTTATAGTGGACCAGGCCTACCTGGCTGTTGCCAGGTAACTGTGGGGAGGAGCATACCTGGCTGTTGCCTGTTAACTGTGGGGGTGGAGTTTAGACAGAATGCTAACAACTGGTTCTCTCTGAAACAGAGATCTAACTAGATCAGGACATTTCAAACTCTTGTGGTTGCCTCTCAAAAGAATAAACTGTAGAGAAGCTTCTTTTGGCATGGAACCTGGTCCCTGAGCTCCACACCCAAAGCATAGACTGGACCTGGGTAGATCCAACAGACCCAGGTTAGCTGCCACTAACTCTATGGTACCTTTCATTCAGGTCTGTGGCCCAGAAGGGAAATCACATCACCCAGAGGAAAGGGCAGACATTAAGCATAGATGGGAAAGGTAACCTGGGAAGGCTGCACCTGATGTAGAAGTCTCCCAGCTAGGAGCTCTGGGTCCATCTAGAAGCGGTGTCGTGGGTATAAGGCCAGACACCAGTGTCTGAAAGTGTGTGCCGGCAAGAGTACTCTCTCTAACCCTGGGCCCAGCACCCATCCGGCACCCCTCTGGTTAACAACATGGCCTCTTCATATTCTCCCTCCTGCCACTTCTAGGGTCCTTAGTGGCAGGCTGTGCAGAAGATGAATTTGAGGCATAGAAAGTCCAGGAGGGTCTAGAGATACTATCTGTAGATCACGCCCCCAGCCCTAACAGGCTCACCAGAAAAATAAGTGGCTCAGAGGTGTTGTGTGACTCACTGGAGGCACACAGTGCATTCCCGGCAGGGCCAGCCTCCCATCTCATTTCCAGGTAGACTTGACGCTCACAAACAGGCATGGTGAGGCCAAAAAAGTTAAGTTGGGTGTACAGGTGACTCACACCTATTTTCCTTCTGGCCATCCAAACAGCAGCTGGACCTTTCCTCTGCATTCCTGGCCTCTGTTCACACCAGATCGCTCCCAAGCAGGGTCACTCGGGCCTTCCCAACCCTCACCCAGCCCTGGCCCCTCAGGCACCTAAGCCGCACCCTAGCCTGGCACTCACTCTGGTATTTCCTGGTCTGGAGTGGCATGGACCTTATTTCTGCTGTGGAGGCCCACTAATCAACCTACATGCCTGGTGGGCGGTGGAGAAAAGTGTCTGCTCCAGGCAAGTGCACAGAACTGTCACAGCCGCCCTCCAGACTTGAGCCCCGGTCTCTGCCTCTCCACGGATCCAAGCTTCTTGCCCTACATGCCTCCCAGTCTCTGCAGTCGCTTCCCCTTCCTCGGTCTGCCATGCCGCCCAGTCAGTCCCGGGAGTTACCCAAACTACTCTGCTCCAACGTTCGGACATCAGTCTAGGCTCCTCCCAGGCAGGCAACACCACCTTCTCGGCTTCTCTGTCAGCCCTTCCGCCCCGGCCAGCCAGGTCACCTGCTCCTGGCCGCCTCTCTCCCTCTGGGTGATAGAACTCGCACCCGGGTTCTAGCCTGGCCGTAAGGCACAGCGCTCGCACTCCTCACTGCGGCTGGGGGTTGGACCCCGCGCTGCGTTTAAACCGGAGCTGGGTGGCCACGGGGCCGGGAGGAGGAAGCTGAGATCGAAGACGGAGGGCTCGTGACCATGGCAGCGGGAGGAGGCGAGAGCCCCCACCCGCCGCAGAGCTCGTGGGGCAGCGGACCCCGCCCACCGACGCGCGCCCTTACCTGCGCCGTGCGCTGCGGTGCCCGGAGTGGCCGCGCAGCTCCGCGCCCGGCCGCCCTCCCTCTTCGCGCCCCGCCCGGAGGAGTTGCTCGTGCGGGGGCGTCTCCGAGGAGGCGGAGCGCCGCCTCGGAATGTCCCCAAGCCAATAACTCTCCCAGAGCCTCTCCCGCCAGACTGCGAAAGCTCCCCTCTGGTCCGCGAGCACCCCAGGATCGCACCCTGGCTGTCTTTTCCCCTCTAGCCTCCCTCTCCCGACCCGAGGACGCCAGGCAGTGCCTGAGGCCACCCCTGATTTCCTTACCAACCGACTCTGCCCAGGCTGTAGCTCTGAGACCTTGCCGACCCCCCATTGGGTCACTGGGTCCCCCACCTTCATCCACACACACTCGCGAAGGAACCTTGGGTAGATTCGGGAAACTTGTTGCTTAGAGCAGTCGGCCATGATGACCCGCAGCCTCTGAACTGAGCAGTGCTTCGGTAGCAGCTACTGCTGTGTGTGACCTTGAAGGAGGGCCCCCTGCAATTCATTCCGGGTACAGCCTGAAACTGGCCAGTTTCCTGTGCCAAAGTCTTCGACCTTGGAAGGAGCAGCGCAGTTCTAAACCAAACTTTTGGAAGGAGGAGGGACGATGGTTCAAACCTGTAACAAAGAGGCCTGCTGTCCAGCTGCCGGGCTCCCTTTTGGCCAGCAAGCAAGTCACCCCATCCACCTGCAGTGGTACCCGGCCTCTAGGAGCTGACTGGCCTGGCTGAGTTGCTTCTAAGTCTTCCAAGCCTGAGCACAGAGAAAAGCCTGGGGAAGAGACAGACAGCTGTGAAAGAGACAACCTCCATGCATCCTGCCAAAGAGAAGAGACTTGTAAGAGTCTCTGAGAAGGGGCCTGCCAACCTCAGCCGCACTGGCTCCCTTGGGATGCTTTTTGGTGAGCATTTAAGTTCGGCCAATCTGCCCTACAGTGGCAGGCTCTGAGTTGGTTGCCCAGTAACCCTACCACGGGTGTTGCTGTCATCCACTCTCCTACCCCAATCTTGGGTTCCATCCTCAAGAACCCTCCCCCAAGAACCCTCCCCCCAGCCTCTTCTTCCCTCCCCACTTGGCTAAGACCTCTCCTTCCTTCCAGCCTTTTCTTTTTTTCTTTTAAATACTTAAAAAAATAAAAGCAAATGTATTACAGGTTCTCTTTTTTTGCGTGCATGATGTGTATGTATTTGTGTGTGTGTGTATGTGTGTGTGTGTGTTTGTGTGTGTGTGTGTGTGTACATGTTTGGCTGTCTGCTCCGAAACTGTCCTTTTTATTTCTGAGACAGTCTCTCATTGGCTTTCACCTAAGCACATAGACTAGACTGACCGGCCAGTGAGTACCTACCTGCCTGTTTCTGCTTTCCCAGCGTCTCTTCCAGTTAGTCCTTGACTGAAGACCAGATTCTGCCCCTGTCCCCCGGTAATACCCAAAGGACTGGATCTACTGAATCCCCCCACCCTTCCCCCTTGGCATCACAGGTCTCCTCTTTCAGCTCCTCACAGATCTGCACATGGCATGTGCATACATGCAGTTCCCCATGTGAGACATGAGAGGCAGGATATGTACTCAACTTGGCCTCCGGGGTCCTCCACCACTGGATAGGTGAGACCCCTAGGCTACACATCTCCATGGTGGCAGCCCCACTCGTGGAAACTTGTGCATCTGTGTACAAGGACATACGCTGACACACAGGCATACGCAGAGCTGCATGCAGAATGCAAGGCACTCCCCTACGCACCAGTTCTTGGTACCTAAGCTCAAGTTCATGCACATACAGGCCTGACCCAGGCTGAGCTAAGCCTTGAGCTATTCTGGGTCGGGCTTAGGGCCAACAAGTTCAGGGACAGCCAGCTCCCAGCACACCCAGCTGCTGTGTCACTGGCTTAGGCTATCTAACTCCTACCCCCACCTCAGGCTAAGTCCATGTTTGGTCTGGATCCCAGCCTGGCTCTAACTGGGTGGGTGGAGGGTTCTCCATTCACTACCCCTCAGCTTCTCCAAAGCTATGCCTTGAGTTCCATTGTATCGAGCTCCAGGAAAGAAATGTCCACGGGGTCTGCTGGACATTGCTCAGTTCTCTACCCATAGCTTCCAACCCAGAGGCCCTGGAGACTGGCTTTGGTTCCCACAGGAAACCCATCAGATATAAAAATAGCACCGAGGGACAAGTAGTAGTCGGCAGGCCACCACACAGGAAGGGATACTCTCTTCCAGGGAGCAGAACTCCCCCACCCCAGCCTCGCTGGGCCCAGGGGAGGTGGGGTGCAGGGGCTTGTTGAGGGGACCTGGTAAGAAACTGCGCAATACCAGACAGTGGTCAGAACCCTAAATCAGAGGCAAGAAGTTGAGTGTTGCAATTTTTGAGGCCTAAGGCCAAACAGAGCTCCTCCCTAGGAGTCCTCCCTCACTAGAGAACAGGACAGATCTGGCAAGATGGCTCAGCCAGAAAGGACAAACAGGCAAGTGCTGGAAATCCTGGCAACCCGAGTTCAGTCTGGGGGAGCCCACATAAAACTACGAGAGAGAAATTACTCCACAAAGTTGATCTCTGACCTCTACATGCATGACATGGCACCGGTATACACACACACACACACACACACACACACACACACAAACACATACACACACATTAACACATACACACACATAAACACATACACACACAAACACACACACAACACATACACACAAACACACACACAAACACATACACACACGTACACACACACATACACATACACACACACACATACACACACACACACACACAAACACACACACATAAACACATACACATACAAACACATACACACACAAACACATACACACACACACACACAAACACATACACATACATACACACAAACACATACACACACAAACACACACAAACACATATACACACAAACACATACACACACGTATACACACATACACACACACATATACACACACATACACACACACATACACACACACACACTAATAAATTAATGGCTGTAGGGTGTGGTGGCACATTCCTTTTACTCTGGAGGCAGAGGCAGGTAGACCTCTTTGAGTTCAAGACCAGCCTGGTCCACACAGCAAGCTCCAAACCAGTCAGTGTCACATAGTGAGACTGTGCCTCAAAGGAAAAAAAACAAAAAAAGAAAGAAAAAGAAAATGGAGGAGACAAAGAGTCGAAGCAAAGGCCAGCATTTGGACCACAACATATGTAAGTTTTATTTTCATTGGAAAACGGGAAACACCCTCAATGTCTAACAACAGAACACTGATTGACTGAGAGCTACGGGTTTGCTTTTATTCCATAGAGCCTTCAACAGTGACAATAAAGTAAAGACTAGCATTTAGCAATGGCTTGACGTGTACCTGTTTTACAGACAAGGAGTGATGATGGTTAGGTAACCAGCCGGAGGCCAGGGTTCATACCCATCAGCATTGGTAAGGTTTTGGTGGGCTTTTTTGTTTTTTGTTTTGTTGTTGTTGTTGTTGTTTTGTTGAGATAGGTCTCATGGAGCCCAGGCTGGACTTGAACTCCTGGTCCTCTATCCACCTTCCACGTGCTGAGTTTAAGCTTTATTGACTACAGATGTTATATTAAAAAAAATAATGCGACGAATTTATAAGAGATGTCATTCGAAAGCTTGACTACTTAAATTCTCTTACATTAACTACAGTTTGTGAATTTTGAATAACACCTCATTATGCCAACCTTTCCAACTTCCGAGGGGAAAGACAAGAAATTTAAATAAGGAAGCTTTCAAATGCTGTTTCTTTTGTCTTGCTATGTAGACCAGGCTGACCTCAAATCCACAGTGATCCCCCTGCCTCTGACTCCTAAGTGCTGGAGTTACAGATGTATGGCATTTAGCTTCAATTATCAGATGGTATGTCTTCTAAGTTCATACTTCTTTGATTATTAACACTTAAGACCACTACACTAGGGAGCTGGAGAGATGGCTCAGCAGTCAAGAGCACTGACTGCTCTTCCAGAGGTCCTGAGTTCAATTCCCAGCAACCACATGGTGACTCACAACCTCCTGTAATGGGATCTGATGACCTCTTCTGGTGTGTCTGAAGACACTGACAGTAAACTCATACATAAAATAAATAAATAAATCTTAAAAAAAAAGACTACTACACTAAGATTTTTCAGATATCTTATTATTCTAAGTCAATTGGATTTTGAAGCCTATAAGACAATATGACAGTATTATGTGCCTCTGTGTGTGTGTGTGTGTGTGTGTGTGTGTGTGTGTGTGTGTGAGAGAGAGAGAGAGAGAGAGATAGGAGAAGGAATCTAGGAAACATGCATTGGACAAAAATATTTGGATCCAGAGGCAAGTGAGATGTCACAGGAATCCAGCAGCTCTGTTCAAGACCCTGTCTGAATTCAGCCTAAGCTATATAGTGAGACCCTAATCAAGATGTAAGAGAGAAAGAGAGAGACAGAGAGACCCTGCAGAGATGTAGCATACTTCTCTCTCTTCTCCTCCCTCTCCTTTGGGTTATTTTTATTTATTTTTGCAGTGCTGGTGACTGAACACATGCAAGCGCTCTGTCACAGAGCCACGATTCTGGCTTGCTCTACGTTTTGGCAGACAAACAAGACAATGTCTTTAATTTTTTAAAATGAATTTATTTTATGGGAATGAATGTTTTGCCTGTATGCACACCACATGCCCGTTGAGTTTGGGAGAAAGTGTCAAATCTTCTGGAACTGGAGTCACTGATGGTTGAGAGCCGTCCCTGGATGCTGGGAATCAAACTTGGGACCTCCGCAAGTGCTCCTAAACACTGAGCCTCTTCCAAGAGAATGAACTTTGAGCATCAGTACCCTCCCTGAGCTGAGCAGCAAGGGAAGTCCTGTGAGCAGCAGTCCAATGTGTCCTGCTAAAGTGAGCCAGCTTTCAAAGGCAACAGTCACTATACCCTCCCCTTCCCCCACCATTAGCCTTGTGATAGCCTCTGGCTTCTTATTCCCCAGGCTAGAACTCAGAGGCAGAGAGAACCAACGGTCTTCCCAGTGCCACAACCTAGTTGTCTGGTTCACCTGGACAAAGTTCAGTCCTGCCTCTCTAAGCACATGCTATAAGGGTGATTATCCCCGCCTCCCCCACCTGCCGCCAGCTACCCTCTGCTATCAATGTGGCTTTCAGTAGCCTGGCTCAGGCCTAGCCTGTGGCTGAGGCTTGAGGAAGTAGGAGGCAGAGACCTGCTGCTGCTGCTGCTGCTGCTGCTGCTGCTTTAGCTGGGGAAGCATTCCTAGGGGTTGGGGAGAAAGTGTTTATCCTGTCGTGGTGTTTTGGGATTCTATTCTGTTTCTTGCTTGCTTTGGATGAAGTGACCACTAGGTTTTGTCAGCTACTGTTGAGATGACTTTGATGCGCCCCCTGGGCCTACAGTCCTTTTCAAACAGCAGCTGTTTTCCTGGCTGCTCTGTCATCTGCACTCCCTGAAGGGCAATTGGCCTCCTGCTCCCTTTTAGGCCTCCTTCCTTATCTGTCAGTGGCACATCCAGGATAGAGCCCTATGAGACCCAGCTGGAAGGGCCTTGTTGAGGAGTTCCCCCACTCCCGCCATACGTCCTGGCCTGGCCTCCACAGCTGTTCTTGGTGATCCTGGGCCCGCTTCTCCTAGCACTCAGCAAGTGGGTGAGAGTGGAAAGAAGGAAGGAAACCCGGAAGTGTGAGGTAAACCATTGCATAGGTATCTCCAAGCTCCCAATCTCCTCTGAGACCGCAGCCCCTCCCCTGGGGCTCCACAGCTACTCAGAAACTCCATCCCTGGGTAGTCAATGTTCCCACAGGGTTAGGTCCACAGTGCAGTGTAGACCAACTTCAAGGACTTGCTAGAGTCAAGGCCCAGGCTATTTTGCAGGATAGTCACCAGGGTCAGAAAAAGATCCTCCAGGGATAGCTGACTTTGTCCTGGGGAGCAGAAGCTCCTTCCACAACATCAACATATGGCCAGCTCAAACTACACAATCCCTGGTTCTCCATATCCTCCCCTCCTGCTTTGGTGTCCAGGGTGACCAGAGCTGCCTCTGGGCAGGAAGCCAGCCCAGAAAGTCCAGGATATCCCTCAGTGCCTGTCACCATGGCAACATGCCCGCTCTGCCCCCTCCCAAGTCCAGGACCATTTTTTCCCCAAACTCAGGACGTCAGAATGGGAAGGGCCTCCTAGATCAGTCGATTTCAGCGCTTCTCCCTGTCCCAAGTGGAGAAACTGAGGCCCAAGGGAGAAGACGTGGGTGAGGGTGGGGGTATATGTTGGTCAAAGACCTACCCCTAAACCATCCTCCCTCCCTGCTCTCCCTACCTCAGTGTCCTTGGGGTGGAGTGGGAGGTCTAAAAGTCAGATAGCCCAGGCGGGGTGCCACCCACACCTACCCTCATCCCAACAGTGATGGCGCAGGTGGCGTCTCGGGAACCTGACACCCAAGATGAATAAATGATGCGAACTCAACCGCCCACAGCCAGAACTCTCCGCGGCTGCCATCACTGCCATCACCGCCTGCCGGTGGCCAGCGGCAGTCACCTGGTAGCTCTGTGCATTAGCCCCCTCGGCTCTCAGGACCTGCGCGGGAGCGCGCGGCAAACGGGAGAACATGGCCGGGAGGCAGCGTAGCTCGGGTCGGCTCTGGGCGCTGGGCGGCGCCGCGCTGGGGGCTTGCCTGGCGGGCGTCGCCACGCAGCTGGTAGAGGTGAGGCATCGCATCACGGGAGGGCTTGGGGTGTTGGCACCGTAGAGGCAGGGTCCGGCGGGTGCGGGGGAGCTGACTCTATCCCTTCATCTTGCTTGATGGGGTGACATGGTCCCTTGCCCTTCACGCTTAGAGTCACTGGTCTGAAGGTGGAGCACAGCCTCTGACTTCAGGGACACAAGCAGTTTGTGTCCGTGTGGGGAGGAGGGATACAGCTTTGCCATCCGGTCTTTGTTTTCCTAGAGGATGAGGAAGCGGGACTTTCAGTTCTTAGTTTTTTTTGACTTCTAGTCTCATTGAGGATATTCAGACCCTGGATTTAGGGTATGCTGGGGGAATTGGTCTTTCTCTACACATGTCTCCCTACTTTAGGCCGTACCTGGGAACTGGAAGATCCAAGTAGGTCCTAGTGATGACTGGAACTGTGCAAGACTTTTGAGCAGACATGTCTCGAACAATTCCTCTTTGAAAGAGAATAATGAGAAAAGGTCACAAAATGGGTGGGCTGAGAAGGTTCAGCCCAGAGAGGAGGTGAAGAAGCTGCGTGGGTGGAGAAAGCTATCCAGGAGCCTGGCTGGGGCCACCTGCAGCCTTTCCAATAGGAGAGAGCAGAACAGACTTAGAAGTTAGGAGCTGGAGGCAAAAGGGCAGGAGGACAGAGTGGAGGCCTGGGAGGCAGTTGCTAAGGGACAGACAGGGTGGGATTGAAGATAGAACCAGTCACACTCAGGGTTCTGAGGGGACAGAGCTTTGAACAGGCGAGTTGGAGGGCAACACCCCGTGATACAGATATCTGTACCTCTGTGTAGCGTGTCCCTTCTGCAATTGACCAGTGGTGTGGAGGAAGCTCTTCGAGTCGGGTATCAGTCCCTGTAAGGGAAGCCAGGCTGGCTTGAGCCCCATGGGGCATGCTAGGGCCTCTCACCAACTGCCCGGAGGCCCCTGCACAGAAACCGAGCCGTCCTCAGGGCAAAGGCTGTGGCTACAGGCAAGTCAGTTCTGAGGCAAGGAGTCTCCCGGCTCCTAGGAGTTCATCTTTTCCCAGCTCAGCAGAGGAAATCACATTTGGAGGCCATCTGCCTACAGCTCATGCAAGGCCTTTCTTCTAAGGAAGCATGGGAAATGCAGGCAGGGCCGGGATCCATGTCTCTTCTCAGTCCAACCATACAGTGTATCTCTCCACCAGGCTGTGCCTCTGAAGGAGGCAGGACCTCCAAGATTCAGAATTTCTACCTTTATGGGGCCTACCTTAAGATGCCTCGTTGTTGCCTGTTACCCTCTGCCCAAGAACCTGATTAGGGTCTTCCAGTCAGTCAGTCAGTCAGTCAGGCCAAAACACCAGGCCTGTGAAACGGGGAACAGCCACTGCCAAGCCCCCAACTCTGATGTCAGAAGTCGAACAACATAACATTGTTCCAACCACACGTATGCCCTCTGCCCATACTTGCCCATCCATCTGACCACACAGGCCATGTATCCACATACTTCTTTGCCCTCGCAGGAGTTTCCTGATCCACCAAGAGATAATGCTGGTTTAGTCGTACATCACTGTCAATTTTGCCATCAGATTCGAGAGTCCCCAGAAACAGCTGGCAATTATAGGGAGAGAAACTGAGGTCCAGAGTAAAGAAGGGAGTTCCCCACCCTAGTCCCTCTTAATGAGCAGAAAAGAGTTTAGAAGTCAAGTACCAGTCTATGGCTCAGTGACTCTGGGTTGTCTACATAGGTCACCCTCCCCATGGGTGACAGCTGTTAGCTGAGGAAGTACCTGGCTTCTGAAAGGTGCCTATCTATGTTTATGGACCAAAGTGGGGGGTGGGGGGACAGGAGAGAAGTTGAGAAATAGGCAGCTTTTCTTTCTCAGATAGCCACAAGGGACGCTTCAAGACTGCCCTTATTGATCATCTAGGAGATGACATATTGCATAAATGCCTGGTCTCACCCCTTCCCTTGTCCCTGAGACAAACTTACTGACTGAGACAGGATTATATCTCTTTCTAGTCAAAACTAGCCTCTCTCATATTCCACAAGGCACAGTCACATTCCCGTAGACACCTGGGACAAAGTCATGCGACCTCGAAACACCCAGGAGTGTTTGCCTAGCACACACAAAACCCCAGGTTCAATCCCCAGGGTAGCATCTATAAAAACAAACACACCCATGGCAAAGCCATAGCTCCAAAACATCCAGATCAGTGATGTGTTCCTCTTACTTTCTAGAAACACAAGGCGGGATGCTGTCTTATAATACTCTGTGGCCAGGTCTCCTTAGACCTGAGGTTTCATTATGCCTCCTAAGAGCCCACAGAACCTGTGTCCCTTTTAGTCGCACTTACATCATTTAGTCACCTGGTGGCGCTGCATTACTATTTTTCTAGGCCTCTCCTGGCAGGCCTTGGTGGCATGGAGATGAGTGGGGCAGGAGCCAGTGTGTGGACACCTGCATAAGAAGAGTCTTACCCATGTAGCCCAGCGGTAGAGCTCTACTGGGAGATGAGAGCAAAATCAGTCTACCAGGCAGCACACCTGGCCCATGAAACGGGCCTTGCCTTGTCTCTGGCCTTGGTCCTGAGACCCCATCAGAGCTGGCCAGGACAGGCTGTCCACATTTGCTTCTTTGAGCCTTGTTTCCCCAAACATCAACTCCTCGAGTCCAGGTCTCTGGTGACACAGTCTGAGACTCTGATCGCTGCTTTTATTCTGAATCTTGGACTTTTTGAGGTCTAGGGTGTTGGCTGTGAGTGTCTGAAGCCTTCTGGGGATTCTAAAATGTGTGGGCTGAGTCCTTGCTGACCCCATCCCAGTTTGCTGGCCTGTGCCTGGCTCACTCCTTTCTCTCTTGACCCACAGCCCAGCACGGCCCCGCCCAAGCCCAAGCCGCCCCCACTGACCAAGGAGACTGTGGTGTTCTGGGACATGCGCCTGTGGCACGTGGTGGGCATCTTTTCACTCTTCGTGTTGTCCATCAGTGAGTAGCTGTACCCTGCCCTCTCCACCCCACCACAGGAGAAGCACAACCCTTCTAGCGTCCCTGGCTCTTTCTGTACTCCTTGGGTTCAGAGCAGCAATTCCGGACAGTCCAGATAGGCTAGGCACGCACAAGAGGCCCACCATGGACTCTGGCACCTCCTCACTCACACAAAGTCCCTGTGGAGGGCTGACAGGCCAGCGGTGACCCAAAGATTTCTGCTGGACCCAGGGAAACAGCCACATGGCAATTATGTTAATTATAGGGGACTCCAACTGAATCCAGGACATGTCATCTTTCCTATGGCTGGCCTCCTGATGCTTTTCTTGCAGTTCAGCCAATTCAGAAAGCCCACACCCAGGGGCCCCGGCAAGGCCAGCCTCCACCAGAAGCTCCCCAGATGCTGGGCAGATGCAGCTTCCCCCGAGCCTTACCTCTTCTTGTTTTCCAGAAATGATTCATACCTGCTTTTCAAAGCAGGGGTCCATTCCTCTTCTCCAGTCTGGACTCTTACTGATAAAATGGCTTCGGCACGGACCCCTGATCTCCTATCCAGAAGTTGGTTGGGTGTGTGTGTGGTGACAATAAGCTGAATAAAAAGCAGGCCAGGTGGGAGAGAGAGAATACCACGGCACAAAGCAAGGGCAAGGAGGCAGAAGCAGAGAGAGAAGAAACCCATCCCACTTACAACAGCCTGTCAAGGAGGGGCCTTCTGGGCTGCAGACCAGAGGGAGGTTGGCTGGGAAGGGTTCTAGAGAGGACAGAATGAACAGAAGCTAGGAGAAAGCTGGCTTCTATGCCAGGTCTCAGATAAAACCCCTGGAACATCACCAAAATGTACCCAAAATTTGAGTTCTGGGGACAGCTCTCCCAAGGGATGGCCTAGAGTGCTGGATGGCCACAGAGAATCCATCCAGATGTGAGGGGCTCTCAAGACTTCTGATTTGTACAGGCTCCTCCTGGCACCCAAAGTGTCCTCTAGCGAGAATACCCCCTCCTCCCAGATCTGGGGAACTAGTTGGTTGTATTCCCAGCTAAGACCCAGAGAGGAGACAGCTCAGTGATGGCCCCAGAAAAAGGTGTGCCTGCAGCCAGAGCCACGGCATCCTGATGGAGACCACCCTTGTTATCAAAGGAGCAACTGCCCCAAGGAGCCCCAGAGCAGTGAAGAGAACGTCTCTGGGGTATCCCCTCATCCCCAGGGTAATAGCTAGGAACCCAAGGCCTCTCCTAGGCCCTGCTCTCAGAGAATGGTGGAGAGGCCTGGGGCCACACCAGAAATTTGCAGAGTCAAATAAAGAGGCCCATAGAAGTCATCTGTAGGGCATCCCTCCACCTCTCACTTCATTTCCAAGAGTGGGAAAGGGCGGGAACGAAAGGTCCTTGAGCAGCAGGTCAGCATAGCTACCTTCCCTAGCATAGCTTCTGGGGTGATGATGGGAAGCTATCTTCTCTGCTTCCCAGACTGCTTGGACTCAGGCAGGTATTAGTAGAGCATTGCCGCCCCCGCCCCCAATTCCCTCAGGGATGGGGACTATGGCTGAATAAAATACCCCTGGGGGCCTCCAGGACTCCTCGCTCTGTCCTGGGCCTCAGAACTTGACCCCAAATCTTTATTGATTTTCTTTGATGAGAAGCAAGCAGGGCAGGCATGGGTGGGCAGACAGTATATGATCCTTGTTTTGGCTGCCAACAGCTGCCTGATTGGCTTCTTTTGAGCTCTGGGATCCCAGGACCTGGTTACCAGCTACATGGAGCCTCAGCAGGCAGGGTCCTCAGGGTGCCATTGGGATGACTAACAGATGCCCTAAGTCAGTAGGATTGGAGCATGAGAAAAACAGAGTCCAAAGCATCCACACACACAAGGGTCTTGGTAAGACCAAAGCAGAGCACTCTGGATAATAAAAGACCATCGTCAGCTCAGGTCTAACCCCAGAGAGCCATACACTGGGGCCCTAGTGTAGCCAGCCTCTTCCTGCCTCTGAACATATTCCTGGATGCTGATGGCTCCCAAAGGAGCCCAATCCAGTTCCCAGCAGTGGAGGCTTTTGGACAATCTCTCCCATCCATCTGTCCATCTGTCCATCCATCCATTCATTCCATCCCAATGCTTCTCCCATTCTAAAGTCTGGGTGAGACAAATGGGAGCAAAATATTTGGCTCAAAGTACATACTTTGGCTGAATAAGATGACTCTAGACTACCTAGGTCTGATCCATTTCCTCAAAATAGACCTGGCTTGTCATGCCTGGGCCCTTCTTCACCTCAGTAGCTTGCCAGGAAGTTCTGTCTGGTCGTATTATTTATAATAGGAACCAGCCCCACCCCCTCTCTGGGGGCTGGGGCTACAGTGGTTAGATTGTGGGAGCCTTAGAAAAATAAACTCTGACCAGCCAGCCAGGTCCTGGCAGCCCTGCCCTGCCCATCACTAGACAGGCCAGCTCCATGTTCTGCCCAGTTGACGTGGCATAGCTGCCTTTAACCAGAAAAACATCCCTGGGATAACTCCCTCAGAAGTAAATGCCTGGGATAGGGTCTGGGTGGTCTCACCAGTTTCTTTCCCAGCCAGGGTCCAGGCTTGTCCTCAGAGAAGCTGAAGAGGATGCAGTCATACCTTTGAGTGTTTAAGGCACCTCTGTTTGTGACAAGGAGGCTGGAGAAGGAAACATGGGGTGTCTTATGAGCACCCAGAGAGGCCTAGGTCAACAGCACTAGGCTGCCTTGACTGGGACCCTCCTCTAGTACCCAGTGTAGTTAGAGTCTATCAGACCAAGACTGGCTATAGAATTTGTGGGCCACTACAATGAAAATCCCAGGTTTCATGTCCAAGTTGCTAAGAATTTGACAGTAAAACATTACACTAAGCATAGGTCATGTGCATCTGTGTAAAGTCAGATCTCGCCCGGGAGGTCACCTTAGGCTTTTGCAGAAGTCTCATGTGAGACATACTTAAGCAGACGGAGACAGGACTAGCATTTGGGTACCGATAAACTTGGCTGAGACCTCACCCCAGCCAAACCTGCTTTGATATCCATACAGTCATCACATTGTGCTGTGTCTTCAACTGCCGTGTACCACGGACGCGAAAGGAGATCGAGGCACGGTATCTACAGCGAAAGGCGGCCAAGATGTATACAGACAAGCTGGAGACCGTGCCTCCCCTTAATGAACTCACAGAAATTCCTGGAGGTAAGTAGATTCCAGTCCAATTGCAGCCTGCCCTGGACCCTGCAGCCAGCCACTTCTTCAGTCCCACTATTTCAACTGAACCTGTCTCTTCCCTCTCGCTGTAGCTGGTTCAGAGAAGGGACTGGGCACGATCCCAGGAGAGTGGAGTGCAGAAACTGGTCAGAGTCAGGCAACTAAAACAAGGAGCCTGTTTTCTAGCAGAAAAATTGTGTGTGTATGTGGGGGGGTGGGGGGGTTGCTGGGGAAGCGATTTAGTCTGTAAGGTCTTTGCCATACCAGCACAAGGACCTACCTGAGTTTGGTGCTCCAATATCCACATTAAAGGTAGACTGATATAGAAGTCATCCAACATCCAACATCAACCTCTGGTCTCTACACCCGTGCCCACGCATGTTTGCACTCATAGGCATGTATACACACACATCCCAAATAAAAAAGATCTGAGGAGAAAGGGCAGGAGAGGAGAGGTTCTTCGGCCTTTTCCTGTCTCACCACTGTGGCTTGCCCCTCCCCTCAGAGGAGAAGAAGAAAAAGAAGAAGGACAGTGTGGACACTGTGGCTATCAAGGTAGAGGAGGATGAGAAGAATGAGGCGAAGAAGAAAGGAGAGAAGTGAGGGCGGCGTCCTGGAGGTGGCAGCTGGGGCTGACAGGCCCTGAAGCCCGAGTTCAGGCTGGAATCCAGGCATCAGGACTCCGTGTTCATACATGGACTTCAGAGGCTGTGGTCCAAGGGGAAGCCAAGGCCATGATCGTTACCTCATGGCTCAAAAGATGTAGGGACAAGACTTGACTAGTGTCCATCCTGGACTCTGTTCCCTTCACATCATCAGTCTGGGCACTTCTCATGGGCCACTGTCCCTCCATAGATATAGAGTGGCCTCAAACTCCTCTCCCCGTCCAGACAAGCTTCTGTCCCATCCTTCTTGCCAGGGGCAGAAGTGGCTATAAAGGAGTCAGGGATTGGTCACTTAGGATGGCAGGATTGAACAGGTTGTTCAAAAACACAGAGGGAGGGCCTGGAGGGGGACTTGTGATGTGAGAGATTCTCTGATGTAGCTAGATAGCCGCCCCAAATAGCAAGGAAATTGCCCCAAGTTTGACAGTAATCTGTCCCTAGCTGCTAAGGTGGTCCCATTATCAGGAGAGTTCCTGACCTGGCAGATGCCAAGCTCTGAAAACAAGGTAACAGTGTGACAGAGTTGAGGCCGCTGAGGGGCTGGCAGGAGGCCCAGGGTAGAAGGGCTTCTGGCCCAGGGGTGGGGTCTAAAACACAGAGGACTGAGGAGAGTGGGCTGAACAAGAAAGCCTGGGTCTCCTCATGGGAATCAGGAAATACTTAAGACACAGGGCATGGGGACTATTATGGCTGCCTTTTTTATGGCCAGGACTCTATTGGATCATGACAGCAGTTCGTCATCTGCCTGCTGAACACAGTGGTATGCAGGTCCTCTTCTGCTATGTTCCTTATTATAAAAAAAAAAAAAGCATCTTTGCCAAGAAGACAATCGAAATGCCATTGAGGGGCTGGCTCTAGAGAGGAGAGACCATGAGGCGCTTCCAGCATCAAAATGAGGAGCTCTGACCACAGCTGGAGTCTAAGACCCTGGGAAGACTTTCCAGGTGGAAAGCCTGCTAGAAAGGTGTCCTGAGGAAATTTGTAAATAAAGCTGGGTGTCTTCTCAGTCCCAGACGTTATGAAACTCCATCCTGAGGTGAACTTCCACCCCAGTCCCGTGCTTTGCCAGACCCTTGAGGATTCCTGTAGAAGTGACACAATACATTATAATAGGTGCCTCAGACAAGCCTGACATCCTTTCCCTGACCCCTGTTCCAGACTAAGGAAAAAAAAAAAAAAAAAAAAAAAAAAAACACCAAACCAGTGGCTGAAGAGCAGTTATAGCCACCTCACCCTCTCTCACACACACCCCGCCCTGCACCAAGTGGACAGGGAGAGAAACTGAGGAGCTAGGCTGAGTTCTCCTCCACTCTGTCCCAGAGGTTCTCACCAGGCCTCTGACAGTTTGAATGTGGTGCTGGGATTCACAGGAATCAGCCCTCCTTACCCTACAAGGAGAAGCATGCAGGATGGCATGAGGAAGGAGTATTGAGGGATCCCAGAAGGCCCTATCATGGAAGTAGAATACCCTGACTAGGTAGACGCAGTTGGCTGACCTCTACCTTCAGGGTCCAGTCCATGGGCTTGAAGCATGCAGGATGGCATGAGGAAGGAGTATTGAGGGATCCCAGAAGGCCCTATCATGGAAGTAGAATACCCTGACTAGGTAGACGCAGTTGGCTGACCTCTACCTTCAGGGTCCAGTCCATGGGCTTGTCTCAAGACACACCAGGACCGCTCTGTATGGCAAGGCAGTAGAAATCTCGAGGGGCTGAGGCCACTCGAGGTCACTCAGAGCAGCAGCTGGGCAGCCTGTGGGAAGTGTGTCCACTCCACTAGGTGGTTTGTGTACCTGCACCTCCAGGCTGGAGGCAGGACTAGCTGGTCATAGTTCTCTGTGGAGCTTTGGGAACAATATTCTGGAGAGTTCCAGTTACTAGCCAGAAGGCAGTCAAGACCAGGGAGAGTTCAATTCCCACTCAAGTCTCACAGAAGGAGCACGTCCCTCTCTGTCTAGGGGTCTGGGAGGGAGGCCCAACAGCCCCAGCTTCAGCCTGGGTAGCCCATCCTAATCTTTCCGCTGCCCCTTCATACACCTGCTCTGCTTTCGGCAGGAGCCACCCCAACCCCAAACCTTTAGAGGCCCCACACTCTTCAGTATAAGTGCCCATCCCATTGTGTTTTTCTGCTTCCCACTAGAGCAGGCTCAGAAAGGAGGAGACTGGCAAAAAGAAGTGTTTAATCTCTTCTAGTCCCCGCTGGCTGAGTGCCACACCCACAGCAGCACTCTGGAGGAGGCGAGGGAAGGGGAGACAGGGTAATGTCACAGAGTGCCCAGAAGGATGAGGAACAGAAGGAAAGCCAGGAGCAAGGTCCTGGATGAGGCCAGAAGGGCCCGGGACTCCCCACTGAGGTGGTCCCAGATCCACGGCTGGTAGTAGGAGACCTGCAGAAATATGAGCGGGGCATCGCTCTTCTTGCAGCCTGGGCCCCAGCTCATCATTCCCACCAGGTACCATGTACCGCCTGAAGAGCAGACCAGGGGCTCACCAGTTATCTCCTGCAAGAAGGGAGGAAGTTAAAAAGGTCAGGGAGGTGAAGCCACGTCTGGGGGTGGGGGGGATGATCCTACCCAGGGACCCCACCAAGGATGCTCCCCACCAGATTATCTCCATATCCCTTACAGTATGAACAAAGCTGACAGTTCCTCCCCATAGGACACTCCTGTCATCAATCACACACCCAACTCCCTCCCAGGCTCATCCCCGTCCTATCCAGCACACCCCTTTTCTGGTCCTCACATCCAGTCCTTAACCCCTCCCTCTATCCTCTCCCACCCCACCCTGTTTGTTTCTCATCCTCCCTTCCCTCTCCCTCGGATCTGCCTCCTGCACCCCCCCCCCCCTTGAGATAAGTGAGCAAGGGACAGTGGTCCTTACATAGCAGAAATTTTCCCTGTTGTTGTCTGAGGCGCAGATCATCTGAGGGTTGATGATCCGAACCAGAGAGGGGATTCTGGAGAACTTGTGATAGAAGTGCTCACACTTCTTGCTGTTCAGGATAGAGACTTCCTTCTCCTGGAGGGACTGGAACTGGGGCCACATGCCTGTAGGACAGGTCCCCAGTCAGGTTTAGCCACTGGCTGTGGCCCACAGACACCGGCTCTGTCTCCTTTGCATAGTAGCCACAGAGCGGTCTCCATATTCGGGCTATTTTCCCCTCTGGCCAGCAGGTCCCAAGGTTGCCTCCATGGAGGTGCTAGAACATAGTTCACACCTACTGGGCCTCTTGGCTCTGCTCATCCTCTTCCAAGTGCCTGCCAGGACTCTCAGGGCCAAAGCCTTTTTTTTGAAGCCATCCCTGGGGCCTTTTTCTCACTAAGCTTCCCCAGATCCACCCCACAGCCCTACCCTCACTCCCCCCCCCCCCCGCCACCATGCCACCCGACATTAGTACTATCTTCCATCCCACCCAAAATGTGCCTGAACTCCTGGACAGGAAACTTCTGTTCACTCCCAGATAGGCTGTTTAGGGAGTAAATCGGATCCCTAAGGATACAGAGAAGGGCATGTCTCTTGTGCATTGGCTCCATAAAGGCAGAGGATAGTCCCAGAACCCATCAGAAAATGAATCCCTTGGCTGGGCATGAGAGAATGTACCTGTCTTGAGAGCCTTGCTCCCACAATGGAATGACAAGGGGTCAAGGGGCCCTGGGGGGAAAGGAGGGTGTGAGTGGACCTTGCTAGACTCTCAGCTTTTCAGACACAAACTGCATCTATTCTGGGAAGCATCTTGCAGACCTGAGAACCCACTCTCTTGAACTCCCTACATGCTAATGCCCTACGGTTTGTGTGTGGGTGACAAGCTATCCTTCTGAGATCTCCCTACTCTCAAGAAAGTTCTGTTTACATAAGCTGCCGTGATCCTGAGACTTCAATGGTTCCCAGGCCTAACTGACCATAGTATGTTCACTGACAAGACCTCCAAGGGGCAGGAGACTTGAGAGATGAGAGGCAAAGAAGGAAGTTCCTGGAGCAGTCAGCTCCTTTAAAAAGGCACTCCAGAAATGTTCATCCATGGGGCACCCCAGCCACACCCAAGTCCTCTCTCCCCTCCATGCGCCCTTAGGGATGGGAGGTGGGGGCTCTGACTCACCATTAGCCTTGGGATATCCCCAGCCTGTCACAGTGCAGAGAGAACTGTCTTCCACCACATACTCCAGGCCAGGCAGGCAGATAGGCCACACATACTCGCTGTACTTGAGCCCCCACTTGAGCTTGAGGAGACCAATGTCATGGGCCCGGCCAATCCAAGACCAGTACCGCCTGGGCTGGTAACCACTGTTTATGACGATCTGACGTACTGGCACATCTGAGCTGGTTCCTGTTGTCTGATTAATCCATGGGCTCCCCACCCTCACTGAATAGTTAACATGGTCTCTATGGGAATAGAATGGGGGTATATTCCATCAGCTCTAGGCTCCCACCTCAGCCCTCAATCAAATTCAGGCAGGCCATCTCCGGCTTCAAGCCACCCCTCCCAGCCCCCAGACTATTCCTTATGATAGAGCCCTGCACACACAGTGCAGTCCTCTTCGTTGTGTGGAGGAGAAAGCCAGAGACTCAGAGAGATGCCACGGCCTGCTCAGGGATGCATGTGTAGGAAGTGGTCTTGTGATATGGTCTCTGTTTCCTCAAATCAGAATCTGAGTTTTTCTCCTACATTTCACCTCGGTCAGTAACAGAGTCCCTAGGAATGGCAATGGCCTGAGTCTCAAGCCACCTCCCATGGGAACATGCTTTCACTGGTCAGTCCTCTTGGGAAAGGAAGCTGCTCTCAGGAACTCCCAGGCCCCAGCACATTGGCACACCCACCTCTTTGTCTCTACACAATACATGCCTATCTTCTTATCTCTAACCCCCTGAGAGGTTCTAAGTAGGGGCCTCTCTCAGAAGAGAAGAGGGGGTAATTTGAATGAAAGATCTAGGGCTTTCTGAGCCTCTGTTCTTAACCTATGGAGGGACTGCACGGGACTGAAGGGGAGGTGAAAGGGCAAAGGTGGGTACATGCCAGAGGCTGAGGCCCAGGAAGGAATCTGAGACTCAACTTTCCCTTGCTCAGGGTGAGGGTGAGGCTGGGCCTGGCTCTGCGGGCTCCACAGAGGACATAAGTGCTACTTGATGGGTCACCTGGGAGAGTGACTGTGACTCTGGCATTCCAAATGTCTTTCCACCCACCCACCTGGGCCCCAACTCACTGGCTCAAGCAATGGGCCACGGTCAGCACCCACTGGGAAGCGATAAGGATGCCAGCACAGACGTGTGAGCCGTTAACCTGCACACTGACCATCCACGGCCACCGTCGAGTCATGGCTTCTGGGTCCCTGAGAGTAGGGTCTGGCTCGTGGGAGGAGCCACAGACTAAAGAGGAAGAAAGAGAGTCTGATGAAGGAAGAGCTCCTCCAGCCACATCTTTTGGCTCTGTCCGCATTCCCGCCTTCCCTCAGCCTCTCCAGCCTCTCCAGTTTCTCCAGCCGCTCACCCGTAGCTACTTAACCTTTTCTACCTTTTGCTATGAAATGACGGCATCCACCTACGGGCACCCCCAGCTCCAGAAGAGCTGCAGCACTATCCAAATGCCTGGTTCCTTGTCCCTACAACTTGGGCCCCAGATGGATCTGGTGGCAGACTGCTCCTCCTCTCTGACCTAATGTGGGCCCCTGCCCTCTGGGAATCCCCTCTTGTGATTCATGGAGATAAAGATAGATGACCCAACAATAAAACAGGCTGTATGAGGTGCTGAGCAGGCACATCCCAAAGAGGAAATGTAGCAAAATCCATGGAAGCATGCCTGGCTTCCTTGGGACTCCGGATATCCAGCCTTAAGCCATATCACACACCTGTCAGTCAAAAGCTTAATATTTGTGGTATCGCATGCTGGTGAGACTTCTAGGTCACGATGTACCCTCCTGCAGAGGGGGGTGCCAACTGCTGAGGGCACTACAAAAAAAGTTGTGAAAACTCAAGAAGGGGGCCAGCCGGGTCTACAGAGTGAGTTCCAGGACAGCCAGCCCTACACAGAGAAACCCTGTTTCGGGGAGGGTGGCGATGGGGGGGGGGAGGGGGATCACTAGCTGTTTTTTTCCAAGCATAAGCATAGGAGTTGGGTTCCCTGCATGCACGTGGTGGCTCATAACCATCCATAGCTCCAATTTGGGGGATATGGTGTCCTCTTCTAGCTTCCAGAGGTATCAGACACATAGGTAGCACACACACATACATGCATGCAGGCAAAGCACTATATGCATAAAAACAAAATAAAGGAAATTGAAGATAACCATATCTAGCTGTCCAGTTATTTCCACTTAAGTATGTTCTAAACAAATCAGTGGATTGTGAAACCAAGTAAATGGGCCATGGCTAACATATTTACATTATATGTGTGTGTGTGTGTGTGTGGGGTGTGTGGTGTGTGGTGTGTGTGTGTGTGTGTGGTGTGTGTGTGTGGTGTGTGTGTGGTGTGTGTGTGTGTGGGGTGTGTGTGTGTGGTGTGTGTGTTTGTGTGTTCATTTGTAGTGCTGGGATGGAATTCAGGGCCTGGTGTTATTCACATGTTACATTTTATCTCTGTCATTCCTGTGTGGATGAGTGGACACATGCTCCTGTGGCACGTGGAGGCCAGAGGAGAATTTCCAGTATCCTCGTTTCTCTGTTAGTCTCTCGATTCAGCTTCTCTCACCGAACCAGAAACTGGATTGGCAGCTTCCTCAGCAGGGTGCTGGGGTCCCAGCAATCTCCTGTCTCTGCTCCCCATTCCCCTGTCCCTACCGTCAAAGCCCTGGGATTACTGGAGCATGAGACCACACCCACTCAGGTTTAAATAGGCCCTGGGGTTTTAACTCAGGCCCTCCCGTTTGCACGTTTGCACGGTAAGAGCTGTCTTCATCGAGGAATGATGGAATGATTACCTCCCCAGCCCACCACAGCAGTTTTAAACGGTGCTCAGCTAAGAGACCATCAGTACACATCACACACAGTACCTTGATGTCCCCTGCTAGACTTTTTGAGGCAGTTAAAGTGGCTGCACTGAATCCTAGGATAATAACTATCTCTCACGTGAGTCTTAACCACGGACTATTGTTTATGTGAAAGCATACTGATGTACTGGTTAGGTTTAATTGCCAACTTGACATAGCATAGAGTCATCTGAAGGAAAAGCCTTCACTGATAATTGTCTAAATGAGATTGGCCTGTGGGTAATTCTTTGTGGGAGGGGGAGGGTTGTCTTGATTATTAATTGATGCTGGACAGCGTACAGCCCTCTGTGGAGTGGCACCCTCCCTAGGCAGGTGGGCCTGGGCTATATAAGAAAGTTAGCTAAGCATGATCCCATGAGTGAGCCGAGCCTGCAAGCAGCCTTCCTCCATAGTTTCTGCTTCAGGTTCTTGCCCTGGCTTTCCTCAGTGACGGACTGTGACCTGGAAGTGTAAGCAAAATAAAGTCCCCACCCCCAAGTGGCTTTATCACACCAACAGCAAGGAAATTAAAACACCAGGTGTGCTCTGAAGACCCCACAGGAAGTCTCACACGGGCCTCTGATGGGAACCTGAGGAAAGGGCAAGCCAGGTCACAGGAGGGCCTGCAGCTGCCAGAGAGTCATTTGGCCACCGCTGGGCACCGAGACACCACCTGCAACTCACCACATTCCCTGCGCTAGCTTTGACTTTCCTCAGCTTGCCCACTATTTACCTCACCATGATGGAAGGCCTGTAAGCCAAGGACCCTGAAGGCAGGCCCAAGGCCTGGCCCAACCTTCATGCTCAATAAACACTTGTACAGGGACGTTCCCTTCTATCTACTCTTCCTTTGGGTCCCTGATCCCTCGACCCTTTGACCTCAGAGGTCAAAAAATCCGTAAGAACTCTCTGACCTCTCCTGCCCAGTACTCACACGGGAGGTTACTGGGTTTCGTTTTAGGAGCAGACATAGTAGTGCCCGCAGGGGTCAGAGCCCTCTCTGTTTCCGGTGGAGTCGTGGTCTCTGAAGTCTGGTCCTGCCGAGGAAGGCGAAGCCTGCCTGAGGGACAGATGCCTCTGGAGGCACAGGAGACTCCAGGGCCGGTTGGGACTGTGGTGGACAGCGTCCCCAGGGATTCTCCTGCGGCCAAGCAGCCTGTGGAAGGTCACAAGCGAGTCAGAGGCGGCCACGGGTGGGCGTGCTGGGGAGGGCGCTGGGGACGGATGGGCTCACCTGCCGGCCGCCGAGGCAGGAGCAGCAGCAGCATCAGCAACAGCAGGAGAAGGGCGCGGGCGCGGGTGCGGGTGCGGGAGGCCCCAGGCACACGGGGACCCTGAGAGCCCTGCCCACGGACCTCTGCCCCGCACCAGGGCTCCATTGCGTCGCTAGGTTCCTCCACAATGGCGCCCTCCATCGGGCGCCTCATGACGCTCTGGTGCCCAGCCTGCGTGGCGCCCCCTGGATGCCTTTCACTGGGGTGCTCCCGCCAAAGGCGCGCAAGTAGTGCTTGGCTTGTCTTTCCTCAGACTGGTGGGCCCTTTCTCTGGGTCCCTTTGCCTCACCTCAGCTAATTTCTAAGCTTCCGTGCTATCTCCATCAGCAGCTGCAGCAGCGAGAGGAAGGCCAATCCCGATGCGCCAGTACCCCTACTCCCTTTTGCCAGCATCCATACCTTCCCCTTGAATACCAACAGCGCAGGCCATTGTCCCAAAGTAATGTATTCATTAGGATCTCACTATGTAGCCTAGGCTGGTCTCGAACTCTGTCTTGGCTTCCCAAGTGCTGGGATGACAGGAATGAGCCATTAAACTTGACTTCAATGACGATTTTCAAAGACGATTTTTAAACATTTGAAGCAATGTGCTATCTAGCTCCCCTTACTAAGACTAGGGGGCCATAAGGGAGAAGTGATGGTATCCATTGGTCAATAGTGAGATCTGATGGTCACTGTGTTTGAGCTTCTGAAGAACATGTTAGTGGTTCAGCGTCATAGTTAATACATTTAAAAGGTAATGTACACTACTCCTGGGAGCCTTGGTGCAAGGATATTGGAAATTTTTAACCTAATAGACAAAGTGACATTCCCACCCTAGGTTCTTGGGAGAAACACCTGAGCAGACAGACAATTTAGTGCTCCTATCCCGGGAAAAAAGGCAAACACTGCTGCAATATTTTTACCTCCCGATGGAGGTCACTGAAGCTCACTAGGAGCCCAGGATGCAGTTACTTCACAATCTCCAAGCAGGGACCTACCCCTGCCAAAGACAGGGGAGGAACTGGCCTGGATCTGGAGACCCCTCAGGGGAAAGTTAGGGGTTGGCAGAAACAGGAAGGCGTCAGAACACAGGTGGTAGAGTCAAGTCTCTCATCTGACCTTGGGAAGTCTCCTAGAAAGAAGTTAGTTCTTACAGGAGGGCCCCGAGGACAGGTAATTTTCAGAGACACAGGGAAGGGGCCTTGGGAATATGGGAGCAGCTGAACTGCTAGGTCCACAGAGCAGGGACTTCAAGTCCCAGTGAGCAGCAGTGAAATCTACAGGCTGGAGAGACGGCCCAGTGGTTAAGAGTGTGCACTGCTCTTTGAGAAGACCTGAGTTTGATTCCCAGTAGCCATACCTGGTGGCCCATGACCACTTGCAGCACCAGCTCTAGGAGAAATCTGGCCTCCAGGGGCACCCACTCTCATGTGCACATGTGCACACATAAATGTATTTTTTAAAAGAGGAAGTTATAAGGGAAACAAGGGAACAACGTTCAGGATCACACAAGGCACCTACGACAGACGTAGAGTAAGAGTATCCCAGAAGGCTCAGCTTGAGAAACAGCCAAGTTTTATGAGGGTGGTGTTCTAAAGGGTTTTTGGTCAAAGTCAAAAACATGATAACTTTAGATGGCTCAAAAGGTTCAAGAGCATCTTCATTGAACAACTGGGGAGCAAAACCCACAGTGGGTCGAGGACCCTTCCCCAAAGTCCCTCTGTCCTGAAGTCCTGTTCAGCCTCCGGTGTCCATGTCTTCTGAGGGCGGAGCAGAGAGGAGGGAGAAGTAGCCTCTGGGAGTGGCTGTTGTAGAAACACAGCTCACAAGAGCCACAGGGAGCCCAAGGATACCAGCAGAATGTAGCCAGTGAGGATGAATGGGCTCAGGAAGGAGGGGACGGCCATGCTGGCAAACTTCAAGTCACCAATCTGCCTCCTGATCCACTGGGTGAAGTGGGAGGTGCTGGTGTAAATGCTTGGGAATTGGCGACGGCCACAGCCAAAGCTCCAGCTCACCACGCCCATCTGGACCCAGGTCTTGTTCATCTTGCAAACCAGGGAGCTCCCGGAGGTGTCCTGCAGTGGGAGGGGACAGGAGGCTTCAAGTAGCAGCAATATTTGCTAGATTAGGTCTTTGTTGTCCTCAAGGATGAGACCTAAGAATGAACCTATTCTGTGACACAGAAATTCTGTACTAAGGTTCGGGCTTGGGAATCCCACTGGCCTCTTCATCGGTCTGCTAGTTCTCTGACCATTGAGCAATCCTGAAGCCCTGGTGGGTCTCCAAAGTACAAGTGTTGATCTTCCCACAGTCTTGCTTACAGAGGGAGATCTTAGAAGCTTTGACCATCTCCTCTTTTTGTGTGCACAGACAGACATATCCAGAAGACTAACATCACAGTATCATACATCAAAAGGTAACAGTAGGTTCCTTACTATTTAAAGAAAATTCTTTTTATGGACTTCTTGCTGCCCAGTGATAGAGCATTCAGCTAGGATGCATGAGATCCTGAGTTCTAGCTCTAGCATAAGAAAAAGGGGGTAGGGGGAGCCTTTAACATTTGAAACTTTTATGAGCCAGGAAAGAGTTATATGTATATTTGTCACTAAATGTTAGGCTCAAAATACTTGAAAGGGGATTAGTAAGGATAATTCAAGTATTTGAAAGCAAAGAAATCCTTAACTTGTGGAATGAAGCTGGGGGTGGGTCGGGGTGGAGATACAACTACCCTGTGGTTTGAATGACAATGGAGAAGAGAACCTATACCCAGAGAAAAGTGCTCTCTCCAAGAACCTTACAACTTCTATTTTGTGGAATTAAATTCTGGTTGAGGCGAATGATTTCTAAGGAAATGCAAATTATTTAAACTAATTCAAAAAGGGATAGAGGGCCAGTGAGGTCAAGGGACAATCAAGCCTGAGGACCTGAGTTCAGTCCATGGGACCCACATGGTGGAGGAAGAGAACCAGCTCTCACAAGCTGCTGTCTGCCTACAGATCTCATCCATGCACACCCCTGCGCCCAAACACACATAAATAAGCATAATTAAAATTCTCAGTGTTGAAGACTGACAGGAAATCTGATTAATCCAATAACTGTGTGTGAAACAACTTAAAATAGTGTCTAAGAGCAATCCCACAATAGAAAACATGTCAATGTCCTCGTGGTCCTTCAACTTAAGCTTCAAAGAAGAGGTAATTTCTGTTACTTCAAATGTTCCAAAATATGAACAAATTATTTCCCAAGTGAAGCATGTATAGTTCTCATGCTAAAAATTAACATAAGGAGTTACTTCTCTAAATACTTTTTTTAATTAATTAATTTTATGTGCGTGAGTGTTTCGCTTGCATGTATGTCTGTGCAGTACATGTGTGCCTGGTGTCCCCAGAGGTCATAAGAGGGTGCCAGATCCCCTAGAACTGGAGTTATGGATGGTTATCGGCCACTAGTGAGAGCTGGGAATCAAACTGGCATCCTCTGCAAGAACAAGTGTGTTGAGATTTGATCTTTCAATAGGTATTGTAATGATAAATACTGGCCCCCAAGGCCTGGTTGCTCCCAGGAATGAGAGAATCTGATTTACAATGTGACCTTGCTCCCTAGTTTAAAACTATTGGTCAAATAAAGATGCTGACAGTCAATAGCTAGGCAGAAAAGACTTTGGTGGGGCTAAGCATTTCAGGGCTTGGAGTCTGAGGAGACCACGAGGAAGGAGAGGAAGGTGGAGAGAAGAGAAGATGCTGTGGGGTAAGAATCTTAAAATCATGTCCACGAGGGCTGGCCAATTGGAGTTAAGAGCAGGCCAGATGGAACATAGTAAGACCTTGGGGTTACAGAGAGTGAAGTAGAGTCCAAGAGCATAGAGGGCAGATATCTGCTCAGCTTTAGTGCTGATTAAGGTTTATTATAAATATAAAGGTTGTTTGTCTTTTATCTGGGAACTGAATGTTCAAAGGAAGGGCAGAAGCCACTAACTGAGATTAAATCTATTTGACAACACAACTGCTGAGCCAACTCTAAACATCTTAAAGTGGACCCTGGCCTCACTGGAGGCAAAAAAAAAAAAACCAAAACCAAAACCAAAACCAAAACCAAAACCAACACAAACAAAAACAAAACAAACAAAAAACACCTATGTGGTTTATTTCACACAATTGCTTATTCCCTGAGGCCAGGCTCCTCTGGACCGGACTCTACCCTAGAGCCCTACAGTGTTTGTTGGATGTAAATAAATTAAAACCAACTAGCTGCTTTTCTAGACTGTAAGGAAATCTAGATAGTGTTATCTTAGGGTATATTAGCAGCTAAGTTAAAGACAGAACCTACGTTGTCACTCCACTTAGACTTGTGGGTAAACTTCCCATAGTCCTTTGGTGTGTCAGTGATGCACATGTATTTGTTTCTTTTTTTCAGACATTCTTTCAGGTATTAAAACTACTTTTTAACTTACATACTTTTGAGCATATAAACCTTTGGTCCAAGAGATACTTATCGTTTTACTTGTAAACGAAGTATGTTTCCATATAAAGAACTTATAAACTTATCTTCTAAAGGAGATCTGTTTTTTTCAATTCAGAGAGTCGGGACTTAGGAGAAAAATGAAAACATGTTCTCAAGAAAACATAGGCTGGGGACTGGGGAGATGGTTCAGAAGTTAAGAGCACTTGTTGCTCTTGCAGAGGACCCAGATTCAGTTCAGTGCCCACAACCATCTGTAACACCACTTCCAGGGGATCGAATGCACTCTTTTGGGTTTTACAAGCACCAGTCATGCACACAGTACACAGACATATATGCAGGCAAAACACCTATACACATAAAATAAAGTATTTTAAGTAAGAAAATAAAAGATGCATCTCAAAAATATTAGTGACTAGAAGAAGCAGTGGCTGGAGCTTATCATATATAATACTATGTCTGCAAAACTATTTGCCGGGGCCTGACCCAGATCTGCAGGCATGTGGCTAATACTCAGGAACATTAAAATGGCTACAGAATTGGACAAGGTAGTGCAAGACTTTAATCCCACCACACCAGCATGCAGAGGCAGGTAGATCTGTGAGTTTAAGGCAAGTCCATCTGGTCTAAATGGTGAGTTCCAGGCCTGCCAGGGCTACCTAGTGAGATCCTCTCTAAATAACAAAAATAAAAGATAAAGAATTTTCCATGGGCAGGAGCAAAAGAAAAAAAAATTCACCCCTGTGATGGTTTGAATGAGAATGGCCCCCATAAGTTTATGTCTGACTACTTCCTTTGGAAGGGTTGGAGGTATGGGCTTGTTGGAGGAAGTGTTACTGTTACAGGGGTAGGCACTGAGGATCCAAAAGCCTCCAGCCATCTCCAGAGTGTTCTCTGGTTCCTGTTTGTGATTCCAGGTGTGAATGCTCAGTAGCTGCTCCAGAGACAGGCCCGCCTGAGTACTGCTATGTTCCCTGTTGTGACGGTGATAGACTATCGTCTTTCTCGAACCCTAAATCCCAAATAAACTCTTCTGTAAGTTGCTCTGGTCATGGTGTTTTAACGTAGTCATAGATAACTAGCTAATACAACCCCTTCCCTCCCCTGCCCCTCATGCTGGAAGCTGGGACTTTTGTACTTGATCTCTGATGGCCACATGCAAAGGAAAGTTAAACCAAGAACTGTGGATGCTGCACGCATTTAACCCCAACACTTGGAAGGCAAAGGCAGGTGATCTCTGTGGGTTTGCAACAAGCCTGGTCTACACAGTGAATGCCAGGACAGCCAGGTCTATGCAGAGAGACCTTGCCTCAGTATGACCCCCCCCCCCCCATGCTGCCTGCCCCCACCCCAGTCCACACCTGACAAGTGTCCAGGCCCCATTCTGAGCTTGTACACAGCATGTCCTCCCCAATAAACTTCTTCTGGTTCTCCAGCAGGAGGAACTGGTATCGATGATTGCAGATTTCATTGTTCACAATCCTGACAGCCAAGCTGTGGACACTGTAGGGAGTCTTTGGAACCCCTGTGGAGAGAAAGATCCAGTCATGACTTCAACTTTGGAACCTGTTTCCAACTCAGAGCCATTTGCATTTGTGCATGAGGTCATGTCCTGAGATATTCATTCATAAAAACTGCCTGACTTTCAAAATTGTTCCCACTCATTGAGAAAATTAAGACAAGAACCAAGAATGGCACATGCTTGTAATCCCAGCACATGGAAGGCAGAGGGCAGGTGGATCTCTGTGAGTTTGAGGCCAGCCTGGTCTACATAGTGAGTTCCAGGATAGCTAAGGCTATGTAGAGAGAGACCTTGCCTCAAAAACAAACAACAAACCACCACCAACAACAAACTAAACTAAAACAAAACAAGTGAAGCAAAAATCTCCCAGGGGGTTGGGGTGAAAGCCAAGTATCAAGTGAGAACCAGGAGATATTTTCCCAACAATTCTGGGTCTATGAGAATAAGCATTGGTTCACTGCTCCTGGGAAAGGCAGAGAGACCCTAGACAGCTAGCTATGGCACCTGCCGCCTGCTGAAAGGTTGCCAGGACTCCAAGTAACACCAACAGAGCTTCGTCTCTGAGGATTATGGATACATACTGACTAGAGAGGCCACCTCCATGCCTCATCATATCTGCCAATGCAGATGCCCTATAAGCAGTCAAAGATTTAATTTCCTACTAAGCTGCAGGCTAAGGACTTGGTGTGGGATCTGAGCTAACTTGGCTTTGGGGGTTGATAAGATGGCTTAGTAGATACGCCAAGCCTGATGAACTGAGTTTGATCTCCAGGACCCATGGAGGTAGAAAGAGAGAACCAACTCCTTGAAAGTTGTCCTCTGACCTTCAAGTACACACTGTGGCACATGCACATTAGCACTGGTACATACACAGACACACACACACAGACACACACACAGACACACACAGACACACACACACACACACACACACACACACACATTTAAACTTTGGAAGCTGAGGTCCTCACGGGCCACTTGAACACTGAGTATATCTTTGGGCTCAGGAAACGCTTGCAGGTGACCGAGTGAATAAGGGAATGAGGAAGTGACCCCATGACCGTGCCCTGCAGAGGCAGGTGTCTTAAGACCTCTGCTCTGCTGCACTCACCTTTGGCCTGTTCGAATCCCCACCCGATGACCCAGCACATGGTGCCAATTTTTGGTTTGAAATTGATCTCGGGGAGACAGATTGGCTGGATGAGAGGGGACCAGGTGACAGGATACTTGAGCTTCAGGATGGCGATGTCGTGAGACATGTGGTTGATGAAGTTCTCGTGAATCACAATGCTAGTGACCAGGAGCTCTGAGGAGCTGTTGTCTGGGAGGGTCTGGACTCCCACCTTCACAGTGTAGTTAGCCGGGTTCTTGGATCTGCAGGCCCAGGGAAGAGGCAGATGACTAGCAGTAAGGCCATGAGTGACTAGAGGGATAAGGTTCTGAGTGATAGGATACCTCAGGTAATGTCCTCTACTCCCAAATCCCCAGATTCACCAAGAACCATCCCCACCGCCCACTCCCCTGCCAAGGCCTGAAAGCCATATCCCCAGACTAGGATGCCCCCACTCCAAGCTCACCTTTGTAAGCAGTGCGCAGCGGTGAGGATCCAGTGGTGGTGGATGAGGGAACCACTGCAGACGTACATTCCCAGGAAAAGAATGCTTACCTGCCATGGCCACTTGCCTACCTCCACTACCTTTCCATTTACCACCTTGCAGGATATGTTGGTCTGACCACAGGACCAGAACCAGGGTCCTGAGGAGAGAGTGGAGAGAGGGATACAAAGGATAGCCCTCGCCCCATAGACCATGGCAGACCGTCAAAGCATCTTCCAGCCATGTCCCAAGCAGTCACTGCCATTTGCACAAGTCTGGAGGAACTGAAGCTACCACCTCAAAACTGGCAACCTCAGACCCAGAAGCAGACGGAGGCCCCAGTTATAAAGAAAGTCCCTTAAACAGTGGAGTCCAGACAACTGTCTGACACTTGTTATGGTTATGAGCAATCACCCCAGGACTCATTCTTGCCCATGGTTTGTACAGATGACTTGGAAAGAGAGGAGAGAATCACCAGAGGGGTGAGATCATCAGTTCAGAGCAAGTCTTGGGGCCTCATATCCAGGATTCCTGTTGGTTGTACCTAAAAATACATGGACAGTATTCTTTCTTTTTCTTTCTTTCTTTCTTTCTTTCTTTCTTTCTTTCTTTCTTTCTTTCTTTCTTTCTTTCTTTCCTTCTTTCTTTCCTTTTTGAGACCGAGTTTCTCTGTGTAGTCCTGGCTGTCCTGGAACTCTGTAGACCAGGCTGGCCTCGAATTGACAGAGATCCACCTGCCTCTGTCTCCCAGGTAAAGGCATATGCCATCACTGCCCGGCTTTGTCTCTCTTTTTCTGTCTCTCTGTCTCTTGCTCGTTCTCTTTCCTCTTTTTCTTTTTTTCTTTTCTTTTTCAGTGATGTTTTATTGTACAACTGCAACCATAGCTCATACCCAGGAAACAGAGAGGCTTGCCTGCCTCTCCCTGGCCTCAAGAACAGGGGCAGGAGGATAGGAGCTTTCATTCAACTAGAGATAAGATTGAGATTTTTAGTTTTTGTACTAAACTAGTTGTTTGCCTTTTTATTGTTTTGTTCTATTTTTATGGTGTTTTGCATATATATGCATCGATTATCATATGTGTGCCATACACAGATAGGGTATCAGATTCTCTGGAACTGGAGTTACAGATGGTTGTGAGCTGCTTGGTCTGGGTGCTATCAATCAAACCTGGGTCCTCTGGAAGAACAATCAGTACTCGTAACCAATTAACCATCTTTCCAGACCATTGGTTTTTTGTTTTGTTTTTAAATACAGGGTCTATGTAGCCCAGGCTAGCCAGCCAAAGTATCCAAGGATGATGGTGTGATCCTGATTTTTCTTTCTCTATCTCCCAAGTGCTGGGATTACAGATGTGTACCATCATGCACAGTAAGAGTGAGGTTTGTTGTTGGGGTGGGGGGAAGCAGCACGGAGCTTTTGTTGTTGTCTTGTTTGTTTTAAATGGGACATTTCATCACACGTGGTCACTGAGCTCCTCAAACAAGTAGAACTGAACTACTTCACACCATCAGAAGCTGCCATGACAGAGTCTGCTTCCCTCAGCAGTACATCATGCAACGTAAAGCAGTGTCAGGACTCAACAGCTACAGTCTGGGGACTGTGGTGAGGATGGTTGAGGGGCGATGGATAATATCCAGGATAAACTACATATTAGCAGATAACATCAACCAGGTCCTACCTTTTTGAAATCAGTATTGTGTAGACGTAATTTATGTGTCCCTCTGAAGGTCCATATATACAGTTGGTCCTCATGGAGTGATATAGAGAGGTGTTTAGACCTTTAAGAGGTATAGTTTATGGTTGGGGAGATGGGTAAGGTCTTGTGCAAGCATGAAGACCTAAGTTTGGATTCCCAGGCAGATGTGGCAATAGACACACCTGTAACCTCAGTGCTTGCAAGCCAACACAGGTAGATCCTGGGAGCTCTCCTGGCAGCCAGTATGACTGAAGTGGTGAGTTCTGAGTTCAGTGAAAGATATTTTCTCAAAAAAAAAATATGGCGGAGAAGTGATTGAGAGAAAGATCTTGATGTCAATCTCCAGCCAACACATGCGCCTGCATAGGTAAACATGTTCCCACAGAGGTGGGATCTGGTGGGGGAAGGTCTTTAGGGCAGTGGGGACATGTCCTCAAAGGAGTCTAGGACACCACTAAGCTTCTCTCTGCTTCCTGACTTTATATAAGTACCCACTCCTAGGACAGGCAGTTGCTACCTTCATTAGAAGGTTCTCTCCCAGCCCTAACCTCTAACCCATGTGACAAATCTTTAGACTCCCCAGCTCCTGTTGCTATCAGAGGTAAGTGTTCACTCATTATAGACTCCATGGGCAGAATGTTTTTACTTTCAACTACTGGCCTTCCCCAGGGGTCACAGGCACTGTACAGACCCCTATGTCTCCACACAGTACTGTCTTACTCAGCTGCTACTCAGTTCATGTCTACATCCCATCCCCATGCCTGTCTCCTATCTCCTTTATCCCCACCCTACCCCAGAGAGCCACATTCCTGGACTTTCTCATACACAACGGTGAGCTCGTGGCCATCCATCCATTGATGCTGCTGTTGTATCTTCATAATGGACAATGTGGTAATTTTGAATGAGAATGGCCCCCATAGGCTCATATATTTGAATGCTTTTCCAGTCACTGTTTGAGAAGGATCAGGAGGTGTGGCCATGTTGTAGGAAGTGTGTCACGGGGGTGGGGGTGGGGGGGGAGCTTTGAGGTTTCAAAAGCCCACACCAGGCCCAGTCTCTGCCTGCAACTCAAGGACCAAATAGTCTCAGCTACTGCCGGCCTTCTTGTGGCCACGCATCCCTCTATGATGATCATAGTTCAACCTTCTGAAACTGTAAGCAAGCCCTCAATCAAATGCTTCCTTTTATAACTTGCTTTGGGCGTGGTGTTTCATTGCAGCAATAGAACAACAGGTACTAAGGCCTTTTTGTTTCGGATTCCAGTCTATCTCAACCAAGACCGTTCAGTGTTGACAGTTAGAGAAGGGCTTAAGAAGTTTGCCTTTTCTTTTTCTATAAAGCAGCAACCCCAGAGAGAGCCAAAGTTCTGCAAAAAGAGCTTCACCAGACCCACGGTGACAACTCTGGGGGCAAGGCTGGCCCTTTCCTCAGAGTTCCCCATCCTCTGTAAGATCATTGGGTCTCAAAGAACAGTTCTTTCAAGATCTTGTGTCCAAGATAGCACCGACTCCAACCTTCCTCTAAACCTTATACAGGACTGACTCATGGGATGCAGTCTGGAGATGCTAACAGCAGGTATCAGCACCAAAGAGGGAGCATGATCTGTTGGTTTTAATATTTTTATTACTTTTTAAACTCTGTGTATGTGTGTATGTCGATGTGTTTGCATGTGCATGTGAATGTGGGTGGATCCTTTGGAGCTAGAGTTACAGGCAGTTGGGAGCTGCCTCTGATGTGGGAGCTGCCTCTGACATGGGTACTGGGAGCCAAACCAAGGTCCTCAAGAAGAACAGTGCACTCTCTTAACCACTGAGCCATCTCCGCAGCCACCATGGGTTCTTTGTGTGCTTCGTGTGCAGTGTGTGGCAGACCAACTTTGTCCCAATGTCACTTTTCCATCTGCAGCAGGCACTCAGGGATTCAAATGGATTCCACTTCAGACCTTGATACTCTGTTTTGACATTCTAGAAGCTAGGCACCACCGCTTACAAACAGAATCCTGATACTTTTTTTTTTTTTTTTTTTGCGTTCATAGGTGGCCACCCGAAAGATTATTGGCTTTGTGGATTCTATTCCTGTAAGGTCATAGCTGACTCCCACACCCTCATCAGAGGCACAGCAGCTAGCTTCCGTGCTGGTGCCTAAAGCTACACATACCCTAACCACCGGGAAAACATCACTACTGCCTGACAGTACAGTGATGTTCAGGGTTCGGTCACTCATTCAACAATCCACTAGTCCAGGAGAGAAGGTGTCACACCGTGATGGAAGAAGACAGTACCCAAGCTGGAGGATATGTACCCCGTTCCCAGCTACCACTCCAGCTAGCTTCCTGTCAGGCACAAAAATGTATAGTCAGCAGGTGACTCAAGTTAGGGATCCTACCTCAAAAACTACCTTTTGCAAGAAGAAGCTGAATATCTTCTGCCACTCAAATATTCAATCCCAAAGCATCTATTGGAAGCTGTTTGTCTTTGCTTTTGTTTGTTTTTTTTTTTTTGTTGTTGTTGTTATTTGTTTTGTTTTGAGTCCTGGTTCTACCACACATAAAGCACTAAAGCTGGACCCAGGTTTCCTGTGTGAAACGGAGGCCCCAGCATCTACCACTGAGATGTAAATTGTCTCATCTGGGAATTGGTGTAGGGTGAGGGGACACTCAGACAGCACGGTCATTGTCACAAGTCCTAAGACTCCCAGACAAGCTCATCCATACCATGGATGTTAGTTTGTTCCCTGTTTTTCTTCCCTCATCTGTTTGTGGTCACCCTGAAAACCGATGCTGGTGTCGCCCTGTATGGGACACACGGGTCACGAAAGATCACAGCTCACACCCATCCCACCAGCCTAATGAGGATACTCTCATCCCAGTACTGACAGGTGGAGGCCCTGCAGGTATGAGAACAACCAATGTAGGTAGACACCAGGCTCTCGGACCCCTCCTGGTCTCTGTCCTGTCCTACCTTCCATATAGGGCAGATTATTAAGTCTGGCAGAAGAAAGTGGAGGCGAGAGAAGGCCCTGAGGATCCACCAAACCACACGCCATGGCAAGGAGTCCAGCCCTTACTGCTCCTTAGAACAAGATGGAGCGTCTCCGTGGTGCAAGGATTCTAGAACTCAGTTGTTTACTTAGGATCGAAGAGAGCAGGCCTCAGCCCGAGGGTAGAGGCTCACCCAGCTGAAGCACCCTCAAAGGGTTGCCACAGCCATGGAGGGAGGCTGTCGGAAACCACTCTGGAATGGCGCTTTGGGGGTTCAGTGCTGAGCCTGTGACCAACTATGCCTATTCCATTACAACATCTCCTGAGCCCAGCTCTCAGCAAAGGTCTTCATGATGCCCTCATGTCTATCTCTGAGCCTGTGGCCCTGTCCCTTGTTGCCTCGATAGCACCGAGGGTGAGGTTTGTGACAGTGTCTTATGGTTAGCACATGGAGAGTTCACGTCAGCCTCCACTGATGAGCCCCTAGAGATATGGAAACTGAGCCACGACTCCTTTGCGTAGCCTATAACTGCTCTGTAACTGGAACCTTCCATTTTCCCTTAGGGACTGTATTTTCAAAACAGCAGGTCCTGGGGAAGGTGAGGGGTGGGCCACTGGCTGTGAGGCTTCTGGGGAAGCAGCAACCTGCAGGCTTGAGTCTTTATCCTTCAACAGAATAAACGGTGTCTAGGGACACCTCCCCACCTCTCCTCTAGAGATATCTTCTTCCTCCCAGGATCCATGTTCCTCAAAGTGTCCACGACTGCACCCCGCTTCTGCTGCCCCCGGTCACTCATGGTGCTGAAGGCCCAGAGTGACACACTCTTAACCGGCTGCTGAGGGGGATGGACTGACATGGTCACTGTAGGGGACCACTTAGTAAAGCAGACGTACAGAGAACACAGGTGTCACCCTAGGAACAGTGTAGAGGCTGCAAAGGGCAGACTTCATAGGGGGCTGTGGGGAAGCCTCCGTGGAAAGGGCCCACCTGCTGCCTCAGAGAACGGATGCCCAGTGGCTCCCCAGCACTGAATGTGGCTGCATGTGGCTGTGTGGAAAATCCCTTAACACGGATGAAATGGTCTCTGAACTGGAAATGAACTTGCTGTGTGATGTTCAAAAACAAGCAAATCAAACTTTTCCCCTTAGGAATTGGTGGTAGAAAATGCAGAAAATGGTAGTTCCTATAGTCGGATGCTCTCAACACAGCAGAAAGGACACGGAAAGGGGAGAGAACGTGGAGAGAGAACTTAAAAGAGAGATACTCTCTGCCTCTGTGAAAAATAACTTTCTTTTAAAAATATTTATTTTACTTTATTTGTGTTTGCCTGAAAATAAATTTTATATATATATATATATATATATATATATATATATATATATATAATCAATCACATGTGTTTAGTATCCACAAAGGCCAGAAGAGGGTAAGTAACCCCCACCCTCAGAACCTAAGTTACAGACAGTTGTGAGCCACCGTGTGTTGCAGGAAGGGAAACCAGGGTCTCTGCAGCAGCAGCAAGTGCTCTCAACTGCTGAGCCATCTCTCCAGCCTCATCTTTCAAAAGACTTTCTTTTGGGAAGAAAGAGGGCATTTGTTCAATAAAACAAAGATAATAAAATAAAAACCAAGCACATTTGTAATCAAGTGATGAAACTATGGGTAGTTTTGCCTGTCTGTTTGTCTGGAACCCAAGGAGGCCAGAGAGGGTGTCAGATACCCTGGAGCAGGAACTGCAGGTGGTTGTTAGCTGCTGAGCAGATGCAGGATTTGATAGTGATCTATCTGTTGCTATTTGTTCTCTTACTTGGAAACCTCGTGTGTGTGTGTGTGTGTGTGTGTGTGTGTGTGTGTGTGTGTGTGTGTGTGTGTAGGGAATTTGCTCTGCCTGGGACTCTCCACAGGAACTTCAGCTGACTCAGCAGCATTTCCCCAGTCAATTTCTGCTGGGTGTTCTTAACACCTGATTTAATGGTATCTGTCTGTCTGTCTGTCTGTCTGTCTGTCTCTCTCTCTCTCTCTCTCTCTCTCATCTATCATCCATTATTTATCTGTTATCAATCATCTATCATTTATCTATCATTTATTATTTATCATCTATTGATCTATTATCCAACCATCTACCTAACACTTTATTATTTTAGCTTAGTTTGTTATATACTCAATAAACTCACTCATTCAAAACCCAAAGTATGATTGTTGTAGACCCTTCTCCAAACCATATAAAACAGAAGTCTAAGATGACTAGGCAAATCCTTTTTGTGTAGTAATGCTCTCAGAAACCCACAGACTGTACAGGTGTAAAGTGTAGGAGGGATTGACAAGATTTGAAAGACACAATTGGCAAGCAGGGAGCACTCAGCTAAGCAGGGAGCACTCAGCTGAAGCACAAACTTTGTTCCACAAGTGTTTTCAATTCAAATGCATGGATCCCTCAGATTGGGCCTCAGACCTTTGATATGTTTTGTATCTCTCTATAGCAGAAGGATCATACTTGTGATAATCAGTTTTGAGAAAGGAAAGAACGAGGAAGGAAGAAAGGGGAAATGGAGGGGGAAGGGAGGGAAGGAAGGAAGCTAACTAGCTAGACAACTGAGTCTAGAACTCTGGCCGTGGATTATTACCACTACTGGCCCACAAGGCGTATTTCCTGTGCCCCCTGACACTGTGACCACTATACAAGTCAGGAAGCTGACCCCACCAGCCCAGGCCCTTATTCCTACATCCCAGTACTAGAAACACAGCAGAAACCATGGGCCCCCAAACTAGGGGCTTCTCCCGTCTACTTGAACCTCCAGAATCATCCCCCCACAAAAAAAAAAAAAAAAAAAAACTGGAGGGGAGGGCGAGAAAAAAAGAGAAGAGAGGCAGCTCATGCTCACACAAGTTTAATCTCTGTTCTTGGTCTTAAATTCCAGAATGTTGCTTGAGTGACTGGGGGAAGGGGAGGAGAGTTCAGAAACAACAGCCCTCCCTGCTAGGATGCTAAAGCAGGACCCAAGTTCTCCAGGGAAAACTTTCTACCCTGACTCCTGTGGAATATGGATATGCAACTATGCTCAGTCATCTACCTAGTGCCATTCAGCAGAGGCCAGACAGGACGATGAAGGGGTGGGGAAGTCATGGACTCACTGGGAGCTGCAGCAGCCAGGGCAGGAAAAGAAGCCAGGAGGGCCCCGACAGCGTCCCATGGCTCACTTGCTCCTTGATCCATATGGTATACTTGGTGATGCGAGTGTATACATTTAGACTCGGTGCTTTGGCGCAGGACTTCTCCCATGAGAATACCCCGGCCAGAATCCATCTGCCATCCACTTCACAAACCAATGGCCCCCCGGGGTCTCCCTGGAGAAGACAAAGGACTGATGGAGGCTCTGCTGGGACCAAAGGACCTACAATGCTGACCTTCTCAGTTCTGCCTGAGAGAATCATTTTTCCTGGAGCTCACTAGCTGGGGACCCTTTGTTTCTCAGATGGAGACCACAACTATGAATTGCAGCCAGCAGAAGTCATAAAGGACAGTGAGAGCAGAGCCTGGAGACGGTAAGGGGGAAAGAGGCCAAGCCCCAGGGTACAGGCCCCATCCCAGGACTCACTCCCCAGAAAGAGAGTTGCCAGAATGCTCCCAGAAACTCACGTAGCATATGTCCTCCCTAAAATTGGTGGTACAGATCATGTTCTTCCGGATAAGGGGGATAACTCGGGGGTAGGAGATCTTCTTGTGGAAAATACGGTCACAATTCTTGTTGTCTATAATGAATACCTCAGCCTTCCAAAGCTCTGGAGTCAGTGTCAGCTTGGCTGTAGGGAGCATAAGGGATAAGCTGTGACCCCTCACTCCACTCAGCCCTGGCTCTGCCCAGGGTTGTGGACCTTCCTAGCCTGCAGGTCAGCTGAGCTCTACCCTACCACACTGGGCATCGTCCTTCCAGTGGTCTTTCTCTGCAGTGCAGGCCCGACACAGCAAGCCCCTCAGCAGGAAAGGTCTTGGTTCAGGAGCCTCTTCTCTAGGAAGGTTTTACTGCTGAACCCAGAAGGCTACCGAGTCCCAGCACAGCCACTTACAACTCAGGACGGTAACCCTATGATTTCTCTTTCCATGGTGTCTGTTCTCTTTGCCCCAGCCAACAGGACAGCTACGTCTAGGCATCAGGTCATCTATCTGTTCAGAGCTCAGCTCAGATCCCCTGATGTTTGCTTTGCTTGTTTTGTTTTTTTAAAACAAAAACAATGGCCCAGGCTGGTATCAAACTTAAGTCCTTGAGGTTGACTTTGAACCCATCACTTCCTGGCTCCACCTCCCTAAATGCCGGATTACAGGTGGCATTCATCCCTACACTTGGCTTCTTGGACACCTGCTTTGTCAGCCTCTATGCTGCTTGCATTACTCTATCCTTTCTTGCATTCCAATGCCAAGGGTTCAGACTATGGCAGCTGTTTCAGTCATGACTAGGGAGGGAAGAAGGTGAGGAGGAAGGGAGGGAGGAGGACTTGGTGACAATATAGGGCAGAGGATCATGCCTACCAGCCCAAGCAGTAGTAGCCTTACTGCAGTGCTGTGTGAGCACCACATAAGGAAAGACCACAGCCATAGCGTCCTCAAAGGCACCATAAGGGGGGCGTCCCCAACCCCATCCAGCTTACCAGAGGCGTGCTCCTTAGCCTGGCCCCAGCCAGTCACCCAGCACTTCATCCCGACCTTGAAGTTGAAGTTGTGTTCTGGGAGACAGATGGGCTGCACGTACTTATTGAAAGTGACAGGGGTTTCAAGACAGAGAAGGGCAACATCGCTTCTGATGAAGTTCCGTCCCCAGTACTTGGGATGCATAATGATGTCACCCACGGGAATCTTCAGGGCCCGGGAGGAGCCGTTGGGGTGGAGTGTGCTGCTCCCCAATATCACTGAGTATTCTTTGTTGCTGCGGGGAGGTCAGGAGCCCACCTGGTAGACATCAGTTTCCCGCACAAGTATGCACCTGCCTCCTCCCGGGACCGTTCCTGTCTCTGGAGTCCACTCAGTCTGGGCTAATACAGCCTGGGGTGCTCAAGGGCAAAGACATAACAGCCCTCTCATTCACAGTCACATTGAGTCAAGGTGTGTGGGTGTCAGTGCCCATAAATATTGTCCTGGTGTGTGTGTGGGGGGGGGGTTTGGGGGGTGCTGGGTTTTACTGTTGCACAGTTTACGATACAGTCTCTATTGCTTGGAGTCCCATCCCAACTTAGTCAGAGGATCTTGTGAGATCTTGAGCCTGGCTCTTCCCACTCTTCACTGTTCCCCCTCCTGCATGGTTTCTTATTAGTATTTAGGGAGCTGGAATGGGCCCACGGTAGCTCTTGGTCTTTAGATCCTGGCTATATGGGTCACACTCACCTCTGGATGCAGTGAGCCGCGGACACCACCCAGTTTCTATCAATGAGGGCTCCTCCACACACATGCTCATTTTCTGTCTGAAGGCTCACTTCCCAGGGCCAGTGGTGGCTCTCCTCCAAGTTGTCAGGCCACCAAGGTGTGCCACAAACTTCAGAACAGGCAATGCAAGAGAGTACAGAGTCCACAGAGAGGAAAATCAGAATGATCAGGAACACGTCACCCTTGGGGTCAAGTTGCCAAGGCTGTAACATCAGAGGATTCTTCCCATTTCAAATAGAAGGGACTGGCAGGGAGAGAACAGTGGCCCCCAAGGGTACTACTGAGCCGAGCAAACAATGACAGTTACAGAGATAAGACATAAAGAGACAGAGAGACCTTTCAGCTGGAGACTGAGATTCACGGAGGGAGACTTATGTCCAACCTCAAGACAATGCAGAAACAGAACAGGGATTTGAAAACAAAAAATGCCTTTCTCGCACAGTATTCTGTTCTTCAAAAGCTGTACTGTCGGCTGCATTTCTCTGATGAAAAAAAAAAGCTATTAACTTCTCTACGGGCGGTCTTTACCGTGAGCAGTCTGGAACTCTCAGTTATTAGTTTGTCTACTGGTCTACCAGTTGACACGGTTTGGCAAACACCTTTAATTCCAGCGTTTAGGAGGCAGAGACAAGAGGATCTCTGTGAGTTCAAGGCCAGCCTGGTCTACACAGAGAGTTCCAGGATAGCCAGGGCTATATAGAGAGATTCTGTCTTTAATAAACAGATAAAATAATAAAAATAAAAACCAAAAAATTAAAAAAGAGGATATAGAAAACCTCAAAAACATATTTATATAGAAAAAAAGAAGGTGGGTTATGGGCAATAATATAACAAAGCAAAATTATAAAATTATTTATAATTATAAAATTATAAACACATTTGAAAGTGTCCTAACAAAACTGATGGCATACTAACAAAGCTAGTGAGAAGCTGGAGAGACTGCTCAGAGGTTAAGAGCACTTGCTGCTCTCCCAGAGACCCAGGTTTGGTTCTCGGCACTAACACGTTGACCGACAATCATTTGTAACTCTGGGTTTAGAGGATTTGACACCGTCTTCTGGCACAAGGTACAGACACGTGAAAGTCTTGCACAGAAAATTAAAAAAAAAAAAAAACTATTTTATGTCCAAATAAGAAACATCTTTAGGGGGCTAAGAAGACAGCTCAGTTGGAAAAGTGCTTGGTGTGCAGGCATGAAGATATGAGTTCAGTCCCCAGGACAGGGTGAACCTGGGCATGGTAGTACACACTTGTAATTCCAGGGCCAGGGAGGAAGGACAGGCAGATTGCTGGAGCTCACTAGCCAGACATCTACCCTACTCAGTAACCTCCCAACCAGTGACAGACTCTGTCTCCAGAAACAGAGTGGACAGCATATGAGGAACAACAACCGAGTTTGACTTTTGGTCTCCACATGCATTTGCACGTACATGTGCACAGCCCTTTAAATGAGACTGAATTACAGAGGGAAAACTGGAAGGAGCGAGGCTTGGACAGAAGCAAGAACATAGTAAATCAACCCCATAGTCAGTAGTGAACCTTACTGGAGCCTCACAGGCCAAGGCAACCGGGTCCTATGACCCCAACCGTGCACTCCCTGGATCTAAGGAAAAAGACAGGAAGCCCTGAGAGCTGGGCTCTTGAGACAATGGCCCAGGAGGCTTGTTATGCAACTGTGGGAAAAGTGCAATGCCTGAGCCGAATTCAAAGTGGCTCTGCATTCCCATGGAAGACCCAGGCATTCTTTGTTCCAAACAGTAGGGTTGTGTCGTGGCAGCTACACGTGCTGTTCCTACCAAGCCAGAAATGCTTTTTAGGCAGAGACATTGAGAACATGTTTTTCCCCAGGACTGAAACTTTCCCTGCCACGAGGCCCCATTGACCCACCTGGTTCTGTGTGGTCCTCATTGTAACCTGAGGAGAAAAGGAGGACAGACGTGAAGCAGGAACTTGTGGCAGGATAGCAGTAAAGGGGTGCAGCACCATCATCAACTCACTCATCGAAGAGTACTTAATCTCATACTGTTCCCCAGTCTGAAGTCACAGACTGGGCAACAAGTGTGCGAAGGCCTATCTGGAGACACATGTTGCCCAGCTCACCATATGAGATGGAGCAGGGCCTGGGCCAGGGCCAGAAGCAGCAGGCAGAAGAGAGGAGAGAACACCAGGAAACATCTCAAAGAGGAGAGAAACAAAATAAATATTGATTAAAAAAAAATCCCTCAGCTGGGCAGTGGTGGTGCACGCCTTTAATCCCAGCACTTGGGAGGCAGAGGAAGGTGGATTTCTGAGTTCGAGGCCAGCCTGGTCTACAGAGTGGGTTCCAGGACAGCCCGGGCCTCACAGAGAAACCCTGTCTAGAAAAACAAAAACAAAAACAAAAACAAAAACAAAAACAAAAACAAAAACAAAAACAAAAACAAAAACTCCCTCCAGGAAGAAGCACAAGTATATTCCAGAGATTCTGGAGGACAAAACCAACATCCGTGGTGGAGGAGAATGATGTGTGGGGAGGGGTAGCTCAGTTTCCCCCGGTGAGCAAAGAAGAGGGAAGAGGCAAGGAATCAAACAGCACCTTCAGAAACACCCTTACGTCAGAGATGAGCAAAGACTGGGTGGCCTGATGTGGGTACTGAGGAAGTGTGTGTGTGTGTGTGTGTGTGTGTGTGTGTGTGTGTGTGTGTGTGTGTGTGTAATCCCAGGACTAAGGACGTGGAGTGGAGACAAGAGGTTCAGGACATCAAGGCTACCGGAGGGCTCATGAGACCTTATCTCACCTCCCCAACACCACCAATGAAAGGAGAAAAACGGGGGGTGGGGTGGGGGGGGTGCGGGGGAGGGGCTGGGGGAGAAACCACGGGAAATTTTAAAAAAGGAGAGAGATGTAAAACAAGCAAAATCAGGAACAGTAAGTGGAAGAGTACGTCAGGAATGGGCTGAGGATTACACGGAAAAATGCATGTGCCAGGGGGAAACACGCAGCGCTAGTGGCTCCTGGGGAAAGCTGGCCATGGGAGGGATGGTAGGGCAAAGGCGGTGCACACCTTGGGCCGGCAGTGGAGCCTGACTGATGTAAGCCCCGCTTCTCACTCAGCACGGGGAGGGCCCCACCCTGCTCTTTGGCTGTCAGACTTGGAGGGATCTCTGGGGGCCGTGGGGACAGGGGAGTCTGAAAAGACAGCCCTCAAGGCTTCTCTCCATCATAGCCTCTGCTGGATGGAAAGAAGCCAACGTTTAGAATATCATCCTTTTGAGAGGATGGAGACACGGAAGGCAGAAGGCGCCCGGCTGTGGAGGGAGGCCAGGGATGCTCACCAGGCCTGTTGTCTCCAGGAGGCCACGGGGCGCAGTTGTGACAGGCCTGAGGAACTTAGGAGTGGCAGAAGAGAGGTGACAGCGAGGTGGCGATGGCACACAGAAGTTTCAGGTGGCGGAAAGGCATAGCCAACCTGAGCAAGACCGGAGGGGAGAGGACCCAGAAAGAGAAGGAGATGACTGTCTCACCTAAGTTTGGCCACGGAAGCAGCAACAGTAGCGCCGCCAAGCAGGTTAGGATCCAGCGTCTCAAGGATCCAGGCCCAGCGTCCAGGCCGCGCAATGACGTAGCCATCCATGAATACGTCCCTGTGGACGGCAGAGATAGCTCCGGCGTGCTGTCACGTGTCCACACCCCAGTACGTGATGGCGTCTAAGACACGTGACTGACCTGGCGCCAAGAGCCTGACCATGCCTCTTCAGGGCCGTTGAGTTCTCTCATCTGGACCCACTCTGGTCCTTTAAGATGACTTCAGATTCCTTGACTGGGACTAGATCCCAGATTCCAGATCTATGAAAGCACCCTCTGTGCTCTGAGATCGTGGCGGTGCATCCGGAGCCTAACTGGTCAAAGATCTCTGGGCTGGGATTGGCAGCTTGATGTCTAGCCTCAGAGTTATTACCCTTGTTCTTAGCCTGTTGCACATGGTGTTTCACGGTCACTATTGATGAGGGCCTGGAAAGCCCAAGAAAGAAAATAACAATACGGGCAGGAAAGACGGTTTTGAGAACGTAATGGCTGAACTGGATCTAAGACTAAATCAAGGCAGGAGAAGGGTGCTGAATAAACAAGGACAACCGTCCTCTTCCACAGACCAGCAGTATGACAGGAGGTTACCACTGACAAGGACTGGCTGGTTTTTGCCTGGCTTTGGGCATAAACAGGGCTTTTCACAGAATGGTGATCTTTCATCCTTGAGAGCCTAGCAGAGATTGGGAGGTGATTATCAAAATTTTTCTGTTCCCTTTGTTTATTCCAGGTGTCCATCAGAACTCTGGGGACCCTATCACCCAGCCTGTCATTTAAAATGTTATTTTAAGCCGGGCGGTGGTGGCGCATGCCTTTAATCCCAGCACTTGGGAGGCAGAGGCAGGCGGATTTCTGAGTTCGAGGCCAGCCTGGTCTACAGAGTGAGTTCCAGGACAGCCAGGGCTACACAGAAAAACCCTGTCTCGGGAAAAAAAAAAAAAGAATTAAAATGTTATTTTATTTTGATGTGCATGAGTATTTTGTCTGTCTGTCTGTCTATGTACCGCAGTATGCGCCTGTCGCCCACAGAAGCCAGAAGGCAGCATCTATACAATGCGGGGAAGCTACCTATTGACATAGAATGACTCGTAGTGAGCAAAGTTAAATGTGTATTGTTAGTCTATGAAGATTTAGCTGGTGGTTTCTGGAGGGTGGAGGTGGTTTGGGTTTTTGTTGTTTCAACACAGTACTTCATGTATCCCAGGTTAGCCTCAAACTTGATCTGTAGCAAAGGAATAACTGATTGTCCTCGGCTCCACCTTTCAAATGATGGAGAGACAGGCAAACACTACCTCACTAAGTCAATGTCCAGTGATATTTTAAAAAAAAAAAAATATCTTTGGTGATGTATGTATTCATGACAGAGATATGTCTGACAGCAGGGTGTGGTGGTGCACACCTTTTATCCCAGCACTTGGAAGGCAGAGGCAGGCAGATCTCTCTGTGAGTTCCAGGACAGTCAGGGCTACATAGTGATATCCTGTCTCAAAAACAAACAAACAAAACGACAGAGAGAGAGAGAGAGAGAGAGAGAGAGAGAGAGAGAGAGAGAGAGAGAGTTGATGTAAATTTCGTCAGATTCAATGGTTGGAATTGAATGTCCACGAAAGCCATAGAGAACAGGGGGTGAAAACACAGATCCCCAGAAAGGCGAAGGTGGGAGAGGGAGATAGGGAGGACACCCATTATCAAATCAGCAGTCGGTTAGAGATGCAAACCCAGCGTGAGACGGAAGAGCTATATACAGCATAGTGAATCCTTCTTAAAATCCTCCTGACTTTGGGAACACAGCCTTTGGACATAAAGCCACGTGACTAGCAAGAAGAGAGAAGACTGTTTCTCGAGTACCATCTTTGTTCTCCCCCCCATCCCCCCTCCTGTCCCTAGTTCCTGCCTCCCCCGAGCTGCTCCTGGCTGTAAAAGTGCTAAAGGCTCACAGGGAGCTTGACTGCTTGCCAAAGCTGCCTATAGGATTCAGCTCTTCTGTGCTCTAAAAGGAACTGCAAATAACTTCCCTAGGTAAATGGAGGGTCCAGTTTCCTAAGCCAAATATCCCAGGTGAGCAAAGCTTCAGAACACACAGGACGTTCTCCAAATATTTATTCTGTTTACATTTGAAATCTCCCCTCTCCAGTACCTCGATACAACTTGGGGTGACCCTGGATGTGACCACTAAGGTACAGAGGAAGGGTGCCAGGCAGGATTGCCTTCTGTTAGGAGCTGTGGTTAGCGGTAACAACATTCACCATTACAAGATGGTGTGGGCATCCTGTGCTCCCACAAGTAAACAACTAACTGCGCAGTGCAAAAGGCAAAAGCGCACCAAAGCCACTGCCCATCCCGGGGCATAATAAGGGGTAATGAGTGAACAGCCAATCAGAAGTGAACACACCACTCTAGGGTACATATAGCAGTGCCTTTCCCGGGCTTGGGGTCTTCCGCTTCTGCTGATACGAGAATAAAGCCTCGCTGTGGTAACTACCTGAACACTGCCTCACGTGTCTCTTTCGTGGGCGAAGGGGACTCGGAAGGGGCCTGGAATAGCCTTCTCGTGAAGTCTATGAAGCAGAGGCTGTGCACTCCCTGGCAGATCCCCAAGTGGGTACAAGGGAATTGCTGCCAGCCCCAGATACATAAGTCCCAGCCTCATATCTCTGCAGGGAATCGCCAATGTTCCCTTTTTTCACCCTTCTCGTTCTCCCTCTCTTCCAGTAGTCACTAAGCTGTGTGATGTAAACAGAGCCAGTCTAGTGCCTGTCCCACTGAAGATGTTATCTCTTCTTGGTGGATGTCCCCTAAGATGTTATCAGTCATTGCTCTTCACCTGGCAGGCAAGCTGGTCCTCTAGTCCAGGTCACCCTCCAGCTCACCCTCCTTCCTTCCACCAGGCGTGGGTGTGTCTGAGACAAGTAATGAGAACACCAGTCAAGGCACTTTTCGGTCCCCAGTCTCGATGCCACAGTCTACTATGGCAATGGATGCTGACTGGAATTTGAAGAAAGGGCAGAGAGAGAGAGAAAGGGAGATTGAAGAAGAGACCCAGTGGGAGACGTAAAACCTTCAGGAAGACAGCGGGCCAAGGAGGTCACAGAGCTACCAGGAGGGCCAGGTGTAGCATCAGAGACAGGTATAGGACCAAGACTCCCATGGAATCCATATGGGAAGCCTGACTTAAAACATATCTGACCCATTGATTGTACTCAGTGATGTCAGTGTAAATTGAGGGCACAGGGACTTGACCGCAGCTGCTGCCCCAGCTCATGATCCCCACCTGGGTCCATGTGTTGTCAGATTCACACACAAGGGGGTTCCCAGAATCTCCCTGGAAAAGAAGAGAAAGAAACCAACTGTTGGGACAGAAGAGAGAGCAGACTGCATTGCAAGGTGCTGGAAGACTTTCTCAGGCACCCAGAGACTCTCCCAGGCCTAGCTTCTTTTAATGACTGAGATTTAACCTGTGAAAAGCTCCTATGAAAACTTGGACACTCTCTGAGCAATGGCTCTTGGAAGGGCTTTCCGGGAAGACACATGGGCTGGATGAGCGAGGAGTAATTCACGGGGAAGTAGAGCAGAGCAAGGGCGATGTCACTCCTCATGGTCTGAATGTCAAAGTCAGAAGGGTAAATGACGTCTCGGACTGGGACCAGGGTCACATTTTCAGATTCAGAATGCAACGCGTTGTCACTCAGCATGGCCATATACTTCTCCCGCCTGCAAGGAAGGCTCCCGACTGTTACAGAGATTGTGAAGGATTCACACACTCGCTCTACACGTGCCACATTCTTCTAAGCCTAGCTTCATATCCCATGCAAGGCATTAGCCCACTCCCTCCCTCCAAGCCACACCCCTTTCTCCAGGGCCCCTGACCACACCTAGTGTGGTTTCTAGACCAGTGGAACCTGGAAACCTGATAAACAGATGATACTCAGGTGTTACATGAGACTAGATAGAAATCCTCGGATCGTCACTCCTTTTACAGATAAGGAGAAAAAATTCTTTTCTTTCTTTCTTTCTTTCTTTCTTTTTTTTTGGATGAAAAATATTAAGAAATGGGGGACAGCACACCCCAAACCAGGTCCCTAAATACTCACTCATATATGCAGTGGGCTGCAGTCAACACCCGTTGATGGCTGATGAGGGAGCCTCCACATACATGTTCATCTTTACTCTGCAGGCTCCCCTGCCAAGGCCACTTCCTCCCTGCAGATAAACTTCCATGATTTATCTCCATAGTTCTATGGCCGCAAGTGTCTAAAGAGAAATTAAAAGTGAAGCCACTACTCCACACCTCATCCCATTTCACACACAGTCAAGGCCATTTTCAGAAAGGGACTGTCTCTCCAGGCCTCCAAGGGCAGGAGCTGACCTCCCGACTGGGTTGCCCTTTGACCTCCCAGACAGGCCTGGCATCAGTAAGTAGTACCTGGAGAAAACGGTCCTCCTGGAGAGCTCCTCCTGGATTCCAAGATTATTTTGGTTGTGGTGGTTGAAGGAGGCCCTGATTCTGGAGTCTCAGTCTGGTCTAGAGACACCGGAACGACCGAAGGATGCGAAATAGAAATACTCGGGGGTTTCAATAGGCTCTGCTGTGCTGGGGCCTCTGGATTACTCCGGGGCCTCCGGGGCCTCGGGGGCCTCGGGGGCCTGTGTATCCCTCCGGAATCCTCCCTGGGTTTGTAAGTGCCACCTGAGGAAGGGACCAACAGGAAAAGCTCAGCGTGAGCCACACCTGTGCGGGTCCAGCTGCTGGCTTCTGCGCTGACTGCCCCTACAGCACCAGCGCTGTCACCAACGGCCAGCACCATCACCATGACCACTCCCGCCCAAGCCAAGCTGCATGAAGCCACACCTCTCCACGGCTCCCACCAGGACCCCTGTCCCCAACTAAGGCCTCACTGAACAGAGGTTGAAGAAGCTGAAGCCAGACCAGGAGGGCTAGGAAGCCGCCCCTGTTCCCCCCCCCCCCCAGGCCACCCATCCAAGCCTTGGATTCAGGCAATCCCTCTCCTGGTACTGTCCCTCCCCCATCCCCCAGTAGTATCTCGCGCCGGTGCCTTTGTGTGGGCAGGACGGCTGTGTGCGTGTAGGTCCAGAATTACGCCTGCCCTAAGATGTCGGCTGCCTCAGTCATCCACTCAAAAGCTAGCTGAGTAGCACTGTCTTAAGAGACTTTGAAGGCATACTAGATCATATCAATATTAAATTAAAAAGGGGCTGGAGCACTTGTTGCTCTTGCAGTAGACCCGGATTCAGTTCCCAGCACCCACATGGTGGCTCACAACCACTCATAACTCCAGTTCCAGGGGATTCCGTCTCTCTTCTGACCTCGTGCGCGCACGCACACACACACACACACACACACACACACACACACACACACAAAGAGAGATCTCACACACATGAATTTAAAAAATAATATTTAAAAATTTTAATAAAAAGCCTACCCCAGTCCCAGACAACATAATGTCATACATAATAGTCTGTCAATTCCCCCTTTAATTTCTGGTGGTAAAATAAAGCCCATACAAACGTCGGAAACACACAGCTTTGGTAATCAGTGTAAAGCAGCAACGTGTGTAGCTACAATCCAGGTGAAGACACAGGATTGTGCCAGTGGTTCAGAAGCCCCTCCATGTACCTTCCAAGACACAAGAGGCCATTCTCCAGTATTCATTCATCTTACTTTCATGTAATCAGCCACTCCCGTGTTCTGTAGTACCCAGCCCCAGACATGCTTCCCCACATGCTGTGCTTGAGTCTGGAAAGGCTTTTTTTTTGGGGGGGGGGGTTGGGTTTTTCAAGACAGGGTTTCTCTGTATAGCCTTGGCTGTCCTGGAACTCACTCTGTAGACCAGGCTGGCCTCAAACTCAGAAATCCACCTGCCTCTGCCTCCCAAGTGCTGGGATTAAAGGCGTGTGCCACCACTGCCCGGCTTTTTCTTATCTTTTCTTTTTTTTTCTTACTATATCCTTAAGAGATGCTCAAGACTGTGCCTCCTCCTTCTGTCCCTCAGACTTCATGTGCAGAAATCTCCTGTAGTCTAGTCTCTTTGACTCTTAGTCTTAGTCCTCCTTCTTCTCTATTTCCTGCAAGTTCACAGTGAGACCCGGGTCCTGGCCCTTTGTTAACTAGCCAGGTGTTATATTCTCTTTGGAGACACACAATGTCTACGTGCATTCCTTTTTAATATTTATTTTTTATTTTATGTGTATGAATGTGTTGCTTGCATGTATGTAAGTGCATAGCATGTGTCCTTGGTGCCCACAGAGGCCAGAGGAGAGCACTGGATTCCCTGGAAGTGGAGCTAAGGATGCCATATGAGTCCTGGGACCTGAACCAGGATCCTCTGCAGGAGCAGCCAGCTCTTAACGGCTGAGCCTTTTTTCCAGCCCCGCCACATGTTTTTGTGACTGTAGTCATGGTTTGATGATTTTGCCTAGAAACACTAATCTCTGGGGGGGGGGGAGGTTGAAAATAGTGATATCATAATTATGCCATTTTTCCTTCATTTGACGGTTGGGAATGTTTTATCAAGAGTTTGGATATTAACACACTTTACAGGTTTTAAAGAATTGCATCTATCATCCCTGCTGTGGTAGGTTAGAAAACTTGGCCACAATGTTTTGGACCTTTACCCACCAAGAGATGAAATTCATTCATCCAGGAGTGGTAGCGCACACTGTAATGCCAACCAACAGTCAGAAATGAGAGGCAGTAAAACAGCCTGCTTAAGGTCTGCCTGGACTATGTAGTGAGTTCAAGGCTTCCCAGTGCTAAAAAGTAAGACCTCGCCTCAAATAATAAATAGAGTGGAATTCATTCCGCCATCCTTATTGGCCTTGTGACCTGCTTCTAACTTCAGTCATGTAGACTGTCCTGAGAGCTTGGTCCTCTTGGCGGATGAGTGTCTCCAACAAAACAAAACAAAACAAAAAACAAAAACAAACCAAAAACCAAAAACAAACAAAAAACTCCTCAACAACATCCAGTACATGGTGTTATGCTTTATAAAGACATCATAAGTGTTAAGTTAGTAAATACTGAACCATTGCTCCTGTTGGAAATCCAGGCTTACACTCCGAGAGTATGCTTACAGTATTCTCGGCCATCTGATCTCCATTTCTAAGTGTGTTGCTCTGTAAACACAGCTCCTCACATCCACTCTGCTAGTTGACCACACTCCAGCCCGTGGCACTTCTAACCTGTGCTTAAGGAAACCTGCTCCAAGAAAAATCTTCTTCACGATGTACATCATGGCTTTCCTCACTTAAGATTGCTAAGCAGCGGTTCGGATTATTGTTGCGGTTCTTTGAAATTGGTGGAAAAAATTCCAACAAAACCCACAAATATGTAAAAAAAAAAAATGTGGTGGTAAACACTTGTTTAAATGAGAGCTGAAGGAAGCTGAGAGAGAAATCATCATGCTAGTCAGCTTTTTCGAGGCGCATGCGTACCAGATGCTGTGTGGAGGCGCATGCGTAGCAGATGCTTCATTGCTCTGAGTATCTAGGATGAAATGTTGACCAGGGAAGAACTCTGCACTGAGTGAGGCCGTAAAATTTGGGGTGCTATGTTACCAGCAATGGACCCCTCAAACTCTTCCCGACACTCGTATTATTCCATTTTGCCAAGCATGGTTCCTGGAAGCAGTCTTGAGGGTAATGAACACAGTGGGTTGGGGAGAAGTGCGGTATCACTGGGAGACTCTGCAAAAGAGCCAACGAGGCAGGATTGGAAGATCAGAGGAGCTGAGCTACAAGTAGCTGAGGGTGTCTCTGCTGGTTTCACCAGAAGCCCTTCCAAGCCTGACTAGAAGTAAAGGGCTGGGTCTGGGTCTCTCTCTCTCTCTTTCTCGTTATTTTAGAAGGTTGGTATGATTTCTCTGCCAGTTGCATCTAACAGGTATACTACTGCTTGCTATAAAGTGCCAATTCCTATCAGTACACAGCTCCTTTGGGTTTGAACCCAGCAGTTCTCCCCCTTCTCTAAATATGAGTATTTTGGCTGCATGGACCCATAGTGGTAGCTGGGTCTCCTGGCCTTTATAACCAGAAACTGTAAGCACCACGTGTAGGTTTTGTTTCACTTTTTGTAAAAGTCTAGTGTGTTCGGTACAACTCACTGTCTGATCCCCACCTCCTTCTCTCCCTCCTCCTCTCTCTGCATCATCCCTTTTAGAGACAGATTCCACCCAACCACCATGCCCCTTAACTAGAGTCTTTCTAATAACTTCTGTCTTGGATTGGTTCATGTTCCTCTCTTTATTCCAGGTGGAACAGAGGTTCTAGTACTCCAGGGAGCTGAAGTACCACAGCTCCAGGCCAGGACATTTTACAAGCCAAAACAGCCCTGCCATGATCCTCTGAGGTGCCCCCCCCCCCAATAGATCCCTACTGGAGTTTGAAGAGGGCGTGGCCACACAGTGCTTGGCTAGGATTGGGGTGGCCATGGTGATGATGGTGGTAGTGCTGTTGCTGTTGGGGCAGTCAGGTCAGGAGCAGGAAGCTGCAAGGAATACTGTTCTGACTGGTCTCTGCTCTTCCTCACATAGGACTTACAGGCCCAAGAAGGATTTTGGAGAGATGCTGAAAGCCCAGGGGCCCTGGCATTGAGGAATAACCTGGGACTCACAGAGATTCCAGATCCCTTCCATAACCCCTGTGTTTCCAGCCCCCACAGGACCTCCAGAACAAGGGCTTCCTGACATGGTGGCCACAGCGAGAAAAGAAGAATCTTAGAATCCAATTGCAGCTCCCACATACTGCTTCTGGTATCAGAACTCTCCAGACATGCCTGTGAGATCAAAGCACAGCCCAGTCAGACTGGGAAGGTGGAATCAGCTCCTATCCTAGAGGGTTAAAGAGACACCCCTTCTTGAGGATGACGTTGACTATACAGGCAGCCCATGTGTGAACATGGGTTAGGAATATGGTCTAGAAGTCATTAACCAATCAGTAGCAACAAAAGGGGTACACCCTGATAAAGGAGAAACTAAGGTTTGTTTTTGTTTGTTTGTTTGTTCAATTAAGACAGGGTTTCTCTGTAGCCCTGGCTGTCCTGGGAACTTGCTCTGTAGACCAGGCTGGCCTCGAACTCATGATATCCGCCCCTGCCTCCTAGGCGCTGGGATTAAAGGCATGTACCATGATAGGCAGCTTCACAAAGAGTCTCAAGCTGTGGCTGCAGCATCTACAAGCCGCCGAGATACTGAAGAGGATGGTCAGCCTCATGGACAGGTCAGTGAGGGCAGAGCCCACAGGGAGTTTGCTGTCTGCTAAACTTGTACTACAAACATGAAGAAGCCAAAAAAAAAAAAAAAGGAACAGGAGAGGACACATCTTGTCTTCACACACTCCAAAAATAAATGCAAGCAAAAGGGACTTGACACCCCAAAAGGCCATCACACTCATGAATTCACTGCGGATGTGGCTGCACTCACTGAACCCAGTGGGTGACTAGTAAAAAGGAAGAAAGCGAGGGAGGGAGTGAGGGAGAAAGAGAAGGAGGGAGGGAGGGAGAACATGGCACAAAAGTGGTTAGGGATCTTTCCTGGGAAGGAGGAATTGGTGAATAGGATCAAGATACACAGAATGTGTGTGTGAAGTTTTCAAAGAATAAAAGATTTTTTTTTCAAAAGAATTGCAGCTAAGTATTACTTGCAGAGATGGCTCAGTGGGTAGAGCACTTGCTGTCCTTCCAAAGACCCTCATTTGGCTCCCAGTACCCCTGTCAAACAGCTCACACCTGCCTTTAACTCTGGTTCCGGAAGATCTGACATCCTCTTCTGGCTTCTGCAGATACTCACACATAAATAAAAACAAACCTTTAAAAAATATTATGTTAATGCATTTATACAACCTTAAAAAGAAGAAAAACAGGTAACATGGAACACACACACACACACACACACACCCTTGCCACCTAGAACGGACTGCATTGGTTAATTCTAGCAAACATTTAAGGGAAAAAAAATTCTATACAAACTTTCTCACAATAATTAAAGAACAAAGAATATTTTCTAAAACAATTCTCTAAAACCAGCATTCCCCTGATTTTTTAAAAAGTATCTTAAGAAAAACAAAACTTTGAGCTATCGAGATGGCTCAGTGGATATACATACATATAGACACATACATGCATACACACACACACACACACACACACACACACACATATATATATGGAGAGAGAAAGAGAGAGAGAGAGACCCTAGTCTTCAAGAACTGAAGCATCTGTGTATTAGTGAAAGAGGAAAGGAGGAAACAAAGGGCACCCATACTGGGGGAAGAAGATTACAACCACATATGCAGGGACTGGAGGGATGGCTCAGTGGTTAGGAGCAATTGTAACTCTTGCAGACGACTCAGCTCAGCACTTCTGTGGTGGCTCACAACTATCTTAAACTCCAGTCCCAGGGGATCTGATGTTTCTTCTGGCCTTTGTGAGCACTTTTGGACACATGGGGCACTTGCATGCAAACAAATTACACATATTAAAAAACGTTCTAAAATCTTAAATTAAAAAAAAAATATATATCTGTAGATGATATCATGGTGTGCACAGGAAATCAGAGGTTCGGGGCTGGAGAGATGGTTTAGCAGTTGTGAGCACTCTTTGCTCTTCCAGAAGACCTGAGTTTGATTTGCAGCACCGTGGTGACTCACAACCACCTGCAATTCCAGTTCCAGGGATCTGATACCTCCTTCCTGCCTCTTCAGGGCACTGCATGCAAGCGGTACACAGACATACATGCACTCAGACCGCCCAAAACACCTACAATCCCAGAGCTCAGAGAGCTGAGGGAGGAAAGTTGGCACAAGTCTGAGGTCAGTCTTGGGCTATTCAGGCGGTACCAGGCCCCTCCCCTGAGGACCTCCAACCAGCAGGCTCTGCCCACAGAACACTCTTAACGACAGTAATTGCGGGACCCAATCCCTCTAGATGCAAGCAGCCAAAGTTCTGCCCTGTAGAGTAAAAAGCCCAAGATTAGGCCACAAAAATCCCACCAATCCCAGGACACCCTGGAAAGCTCCACCCCTCAAGAAACCCTGTAAACGCCTTTCCTCCTGTTCAATTTTTTGCTGCTTCTCTGCCAAGCAGAGGCAGCCACCCTCCTATGGTCCTAATAATCTTTCCTGTGAAGTTTTTGTTGTGTAGTGTGACTTTATGGTATTCCTTGGCTCCAGACTGCCAGGATATCTTTCCCCTCAGAGCTGAACTACCTAGCAAAAATTTGCATTAGAGTACCAATACAGAGCTGGAAAGATGGGCTCAGTGATTAAAAGTACTTGCTGTTCTGGCTGTTCTTAGTAAAGAAAAAAGAATTTATTGGCACACTGTATTTAGAGTGCTGTTGGCTGTGAATCCAGCCACTTAACAGAGTGTACACAACCACATAGTACATGCAGAAAGGCACAAACACAGACTGTTGACTATGACAGTTGGTTGATGAAGCCTGTCTTTCTCCTAGGAGCCGTGAACTGGTCAGTGTTCACAGTGAGGGTATGAAGAATGGTTCACATGGATGACAACGTTCAACTGTGTATCTCAGTAACTGTACGGGTGACTTGGGCAATTCTTGCTGCTCCAGTGGGAGTACAGGTCTGGAGCACTTCGGTGTGACAGCCCTACCACTATTGTGATACCCTCAATGGTCTTTTCTGTGGTGAATAGTTACCTGGGGGCATAGAGAAGAAGGTCTCTGTTTCCCCGTAAAGGGCTCTCCTCTTGCAGCAACTGGCCTTAGGACAGTGTTCTGAGCAGATGGAAGCAGAGAAGGAACCTGCTTTCAGAGGTTGATCAGCCTAGCCTAGCTTCTGCGGCATTCTGTTGATCCAGTCCACCATAGCGGGTCAGGGGTGGACCTCCTTGGTAGTTTGCCTAGCAGGCATTAAGCTCTTAGTCTGATCCTTGAAAACACCTACAACTGGGTGCAGTGGTGCACAGTGGGAATGTCAGCACTTGGATAGTGGAGGTGGGAGAATCAGAAATAAGCTTAGCTTATCCTTGGCAAACCGGAGGCCAACTAGAGACCTACCTCAAAAAAAAGGCAACAAGTCTTAATGTCAAATCAAACTTTGATGACAGCGCTGAAAGGAATTTGATCTCTTTCTCTGTTTGACCTCTTTCCTTCCTTCTCTCTCTCTCTCTCTCTCTCTCTCTCTCTCTCTATCTCTATCTCTATCTCTATCTCTATCTCTATCTCTATCTCTATCTCTCTCTGAGACAGGACCTCACTATGTATAACTTTGGCTGGCCTGAAGCTCACTATGAAGATCAGACACATTGGTATTCACAGAGATCTGCCTGTCTCTGCTTCCTGAGTGGTTCCATTAAAGGCCCATGCCTGGCTAATTTAATTTCTTGATGGGTGGAGATATTAACATGTTATTTCCAGGTTTTCTAATCTACCACAGCAAAGATAATAAAAAAAATTCTTTAACACCTCTAAAATGAACTAACTTCTAATATTCTTCCTATTTATCTGTCTGTCTATCTATCTATCTATCTATCTATCTATCTATCTGCCACCTTCCCTCTTGCTTTCTCTTTGCCCTCTCTGAAGTAGAGGAGATCAAACCCAGAGTTTTGCACTAAGCAATGACTCTCCATTAAGATTCATCCTTAGTCCCCTTCTCCAAAATCTTGATCAGACTTTCCAAGCTGGTGACTGAAAGTGAACAGATTGCAATTATGAGACAGCTTTGCCCATCCGAATGAACTAGTGTGTCTAGGTGAACTGCCCATGTTCTCACAAAAGGAGGCCATCCGACATTATATCTCTCAAGTATAGAACACAGCACTAATTCTCTTGTTGACAGAAGAACTGAACCTAAGTCCAACTGGAGATAAGTAAGAAAGCAAACAAGCAACCTGGAGCAAAACTCACAAAATCCAGACTGTAAGAGGCTACAGGTCAATGTCCCGAGTCTCTCACGTGTGGCACCCAAGGGACTGGGTACAGTGCAGCCATGGTTCTAAAGATATATCAAATCCAAAGCAATCCTACTAGACTAGAGGGTAGCACACGGGGAGCTGTGTTTGAGAGCCAGAACCATGAAGAAGGGCACAGGAGCAATGACACCATTATAATTAACATTTCATTGGAAGCAGTAGAGAACTGTGGGATACAGGAGGCACATGGAGGGCTTCCTGACTGGATGGCAGGCCCCAACTGCATCACAAGCACATCTGTCATGTGCATCCGTTACCATTGGTATGTTTGCTGTATTTGAGTTTGCATGTCAACTTTCTTTATCACATGGACAGTAAAAAGGTAAAGCTAGAGTTCTTTTTATTTTTTTTTTTGGTTTTTCGAGACAGGGTTTCTCTGTGTAGCCCTGGCTGTCCTGGAACTCACTCTGTAGACCAGGCTGGCCTCAAACTCAGAAATCCGCCTGCCTCTGCCTCCCAAGTGCTGGGATTAAAGGCATGCACAGCCACCGCCCAGCTAAGCTAGAGTTCATTAGACTATCGTTGTGTAAGGGTTTATGGGATGGGGGCAAGGAGAAGATGTTACTATCATTCATTTAGTGCTTTTGGGTCTGCAGACTGGTAATTTCTTTCTTTGGTACTATTAATATTCTAATGTCTTTATATAGAGTAGTTAAGTGCATTTCAGAAGCTTTGTTATTTTATATGTGATGAACAGATAATAAACTGGGCTTATTTAATATGTTCAGTAAGTTGCGATATAGGTGTACACATGTGCAACCATTACTGCGTTTATTTTACGAGGATGAATATTTTGTCTGCACTGCATGTCTGTCAGGACCCTGTATGTGCTTATTGCCTGTAGAGGTCAGAAGAGGGCATTCGATCCCCTGGAATGATGTGAGCTACCATCACATCATTTCTCGCAATTAAGAACCATGGTAGTCAGAGTCGTCGCTGCTGTGAACAAATACCTGGGAGAGATAATTCAAGGTGAGGGATTATTTAATGTTGGTTTACAGTTTGGGGCGGGGGGGAGGTTGACCTTAGATGGTGGGAAAGGTGTGGCGTAGCAGCTCACATCGGGACAATGTGCAGCAAACACTGGGAACATAAGACGGTAGTAAGAAAAGATATGATTCTCATGGACATATTGTAACGCCCGAGCTGCCCCACGTTGGGCGGCCAAACTGTAACGGCCCGCTCTGTTCTGCAGGTCTGGGTCTAGCGAGAGAGAGTGTGGGGCAGGTGACGAAAAGAATGGAGAAAAGACAGAGGGTCTGATCAAGTCTCAAGTCTCTTTTATTGTGTCTCTCTCTCCTTTATTGTCTCTCTCATTGTCTCCCGTATTCTCTCTATTGAAGAGAAATCTGGGGTATTTATAGGCTTTTCCCAAGCACCTTGTAGGTGCGTGGATACCATGTGCCTTGCAGGCTTGGATACCACGTGCACCTTACAGGCATGTATGGCATGGATAGCACGTGGACAGCACGTGAACCGCATGCCTTGTAGGCATGGATACCACATGCGCCTTGCAGCTGGGGGCAGTAAACAGCAAAACAAAATATGTGGGATATCAGAGTGTGCTTCAGCTGTTGTAGGCTGTTGAAAAACAAGTCTCACGTCAGGGTATATGGCTTGAGATGGCTGCAAAGTTGATCTAGCTGCTTTCTGCTAAAGTCGGCTCCCAACACTCCATGACATATCTCTTTCAGCTAGGCCCTACCTTTCTCCACCTCCCAACAACACCATCATATTAACATAAATTCCTGGCCCTCATAATCTATTATTTTCAGGATTTTTTCCCTCAGAGACATGCTTAAGATTTGCTTCACCAGTCTCCTAGGGATGTATTAATTCAAGTCATTGGTAAAAAGTAGTCTCTCCGTGCTAAGCAACATTTCAAAAAATGTGGTTGGGGCCCTTTACAACCATAAAATCATCAGCAAAATCTACAAAAATAGATAGGAGAAAAAAATGTGGCTGAATAAAAGAATCAGAAAGAGCATCGTGATATTCCATCTCTGCTAGGAGCATGGGCACCACATGACCCAAATGTCTCCACTCTTCTGTACGCACCTATGGAGACACAATGAAGACAGAGGAACATTGGTCTACGGAGCCACTGAGTTCAAAGTGTTGAATCACAAACAAATTAGATCCCTCCACTCTGGTGAAACTCCACTGGCCCCATCTTTTGCTGGACATAGTACACCCTCTAATCAGTACCTTGTAATCCCAGGAGTCCTTGGGAGGATGAAAAATATTATGCTCTCATTAGGCATTTCTTATTCCACACATGTACATTTCAAGTCATTTCTCCAGACAACCTGGTTTCATTTTGATGGGGCATGAAATCTGGCGACAGGAAATCACTGCGTTCGTTGCCCCTCTTAACCCAAAACTGCATCTCTGAAGTGTAGTAAGTTCAGGAGAGTCATCTACCATTCACCTTCTCTTCTTTCTGTATCATCTCTTTTAGACACAGAGGTTGTTTCCAGCTACCATGTTCTGTGACCCAGGTCTTCCCAAAAAACCCTTCCTACATATATGACCCACTTCTTATGTGTAGCCCCAGTGTCTGACTTATTAAAGCAATCCACAGATGTTTGCCAGAAAGAGTAAAAATGTCAGCATTAGTGTTTGGTATTCTATCTCCTCAGGGTGGGTTCTATCTTTTCCTCAAAAATGCTTGAGCTGTATTCTTAATCCCTATACCTAGAAGCCCCTCCCATATCACAGACCAAAGAACACACCCTGTTTGGAATCATAAAAGTCTTAGAGCCAGAGGTGTGTTCTTCAGCACATATATATCCTAGTCTACACTATCACAGGCTGTTTCCCATCAGGGCAACCTGGCGAAGAAAATAGAGACAGAGCAATGGTCTGAGAGAAAGGAGTAGGGCAACATGGTTCTATGAGCATTCATTCACTCACCCACCTATCCCCTCATTCACCCACCCGCTCATTCACCAGATGATTCCTGAACTCAGGAAGTAAAGAAGAGAAGACATATTACAATGGCCAGACAGGTATCCCTGGCCCAGAGCAACAGACTGTCAACCCGTGGAGACAGAAAGAAACAGGCACGGGACCTCCAAAGTCAGGAGAACCCAGAACAGAGCACATTACCTACTGATGGGTTCTGGAATATGTGCAGTGGACTCAAGGGCTCAGACAACCCACCCAACTTAAACGGGGCAGATGGCTTCCTCTGGGATTTAACAAAAATTGAATACCTTCCCTAGATACATGGGGGCCCATTTCTTCTTAGAGCATGCTATAAGCAGCCAAATATTCCAGACAAACAAAACTTCAGAACACATGAGACACATTTATTTAGTTTACATCTAACATCTGTTCTCTCCAAAGTTGCACCACCACAATTTGGGGTGGCCCTGGAAGTAACCGTGAGGGAACTGTTGAAGGTGGCACCAGACAGGGTTGTTCCCAGAAGGAGGCTTGTGTAGCAAAGTTTTGTACTCACAGATGGATTCCCACCATGGAACTTGGAAAAATCCTGCAAACTGCAACTGAGCCAGATGTAGAAGTCCCAGCCTCACACCTCTGCAGGAAACACCTCCTCTGTCTGTGACTGATCACAGATCTCACTGGTGTGTCAGAGTCTCTGGTAAGAGCTACTAATAGCCAGTTAGGTCTAGTGCCCACTCAATCCTGATGAAGTCTCTCCTCTACAGCTCTACAGATGTTCTTTCTCTAAGATAACTCATAAAGATGAGTTATCTTCCTTCACCTGGCAGGCCAGATAGTCGTCTATCTGGAAGTGGTTCATACTCCTTCGCTCCAGGTAGAGCACAGCCTTAGTACAGTGGTAGCCAAGGCAGATGACAAAGAGCACCAGGGCAGGACATTTTTCAAGTCCTAAACTCCGTGCCCTGCTCCACTAAGGCAACTGATCCCAAGTAGAAAAAATGAAGAAAGAGCATTGGCCAGGGAGATCAGGTCGGAGGGGAAGCCTAGTGGGAGGATCAGAAACAAGAGGACCATGGGCTGTGGGGATCACAGGGTCACCAGGATGCCCAAGTGAAGCACCAGACACATACTTAAGATGAGGAAGCCTGAGGAGTTCCAACACAAAGCCCGACTCAGTTCTTTAACGATCCAGTCTCTGTAGTAACTCACTTCCGTATAAATTCCAGGGTATCCAATCCGACCACAGCCAAGGCCCCAGCTCACGATCCCTACCTGCACCCATGTTTTATTAAATTCGCAGACCATGGGCCCCCCAGAATCTCCCTGGAGAGAGAGAGAGAAACAAATGATAGGAACAAAATTGATTCATAATACAATAGATTCCACCCTAAGGCTCTGGAGAAGTTGGTATAGACCAGACTCCTCAGGCATCTCCTAGTCCTGTATCCCTATTAGTTTTGGGAATTGATTTTTTTTTTTAACAAATGAAAAATTCTACCTAATCAAAGAGGTTATAAATGTCTGAATATAAACCAATATAAAGTTCCTTTTCTGAAGTAATGACTAGGTCAGTTACCCAAGCACACAGAGGGGGTTGAAAACATGGGATTTGCATTATTGCCTCCCTGATTGACTCTATCCCCAGCCACTGTAGATGTCATCAGCTGTCTCCTCCTGGAGGATCCTGTCAGGCTAGCCCAGGAGCTGTGGTGGCTTGACCTGACATTCCATTTGCTTGAATAACAGTAAATGGAGGGTCTGGGACACAATCCAGGCCCCAGTGTCTGGGACTTAAGAACATCTGAAGAAAGGATAGCGGGGTAGAGTGGTAAGGAACCCAAGAACTGACCTGGCAGGCATCTCCTCCTTTCTCGTTATAGCCACAGACTCCCCCTTCCTGGACTAGGGTAAATATGTGTCCTGTGATGCCCTTGAGAATCTGATTACATTTCTCATGACGAATAATATTCAGCTCAACCTCCCGAAGCACTTTTGACGCACCACCTATGCAGAGATAATTTTGGAGAGAGGAGATCTACATTAAGTAGGCTGGCATGAGTCAGTTGTACCTCCTGTGCGTCTCAATACAGTGCTCACACACAGGTATCCTCAACGGCGGCAGCTATTATTCACAACTGACACCGAGGGAAACAGAGACCCAACCCTGCCAAGAGGATAAGACAATGTAAAGCCCAAACCAAAGAAGCAATAGAAAGAACAGCCTAAGAGAGGGAGGGTGAAATCTTGTCAGCCTTCGAGGTGACAGGTATGTGATATGCTCTCACTGTGCTACTGATAATCAGTAAGGCATTCTTACTTGCACCTCTTGGACAGGTGGCACCCCAATGTACCAATCTAAACTCTTCCCAGCAACAGACGACCCCAGAGCAGCTGTACTCAGCTCTTCTAATGCCATGACCTTTAATACAGCTCCTCATGCTGTGGTGACCCCCAACCAAAAAGCTATTTTCATTGCTACTTCATAATTTAGCTATAATTTAGCTGTGATAAGTCTATGTTTTCCAATAATCTTTTTTAAAATTTATTTATATGTATACAGTATTCTGCCTGCATGTATTCCTGTGGGCCAGGGCATTGGATCCCATTACAGAAGGTTGTGAGCCACCATGTGGTTGCTGGAAATTGAACTCAGGACCTCTGGAAGAGCAGTCAGTGCTCTTAACCTCTGAGCCATCACTCTAGCCCAAACTTCCCCCCCACCCCATGAGACTCGGTGAGAGAGTCACACGGGAAGAGGGAGAGACAGCAGGATTCGAACTCGGAAAGAAGGGCACGGCAGCCCTCTGGCAGCGGCCACCCAAGCCATGCGCCACCGCTGGCTTTCCAATAATCTTAAGTGACATCTATGAAAAGGTCATCTGATCCCCAGAGGGGTCAAGACCCACAGGCTGAGAACCTCTGCCTTATAGACTCAGTGACTTTCCTGGCCTTTGCTTTTCTACAAGCAAGTCCCTCCCTACCAAGGTAGGTACGGTACTTCTAGCTTCCAGACAGGTCATTACACCCTGAGCTAAAATCCACCCTGGTGAGTATCCACCCTGTTTGGTACTTAAGTCCTCAAGCCCAGACAAACCAATAAAATAAAAATTCACCAAGAGTTGCTCTCTCTTACCACCTTTCCTCTCCCCTCCCTCATCTACCTGTTAGAAACACTGACTCCCGCCCCTCGCTTTAGCCTGGGACCAGTCCCAGGTTACTAAGTAGTCTGATCCCTGGACTGTACTTGCTGGAGTCTCACTTTAGGCTCACCTAGTTCAAGTGTTTTGCCCCATCCGGTCACCCAGCATAGGGCCCCAGGTTGTACCAAGAAAGACTTTTCAGGGATGCACACAGGCTGGATGTTGACGCTGTAATTCACGGGGAAGGCCAGCAGAACGAGGGCAATGTCGTGTACAATCGTTCTCATCATGGAGTAATCTTGGTGAACGATGATGTCTTGGACTGGAATCCTGACAGACATTCTGGACCTCAGGTCAGCCTCTCCCATTGACACCATGTAATCCAGATGGCTGCAAAGAGATCCTGAAGGGTCTATACATTTCCCCTGCACACAGTCAAAGCACTTTCCAGCCCGATCTCATTTTGCTAAGGTGGCTGTCAGCAACCTCCCTCTGTTGAAAGCCTATTCTCTCCAGGACCCCTAACCACCCTAGCCAGCCACCAGATGGTTCTCCAAGTGTGGTCTCTAGTCAGTATCACTTGGGAATGTATTAGAAATGCAAATGTTCAGGTGTTAACTCAATTAAAAACAAAACACACAAACCCCCCCCCCCCCCAAACCTGGTAGTGTCATCTCTCACCCACCCCCATTGATTTTAAGACAGGTTGTCTTTCTCTGTGGCCCAGGGTGGCCTGGAAACTCACTATTCAGACCAACCTGACCCCTAACTCCCAGCAATCCTTCCAAGCACTGGGCTTACAGTCATGAGCCATCTCTCCTCTCTCTCTCTCTCTCTCTCTCTCTCTCTCTCTCTCTCTCTCTCTCTCTCTCTCTCATAGCAAGAGGGGCAGGCCATAATGCCTGGTTAGGGGCCCAATCCCAGATCCCCAAGCACTCACCCATATACACAGTGGGCTGCAGTCATCACCCACCATTTGCTGATGAGGGAGCCACCACAGATGTGCTGCCTGTCGACCTGCAGGCTCACCTGCCAGGGCCACTTCCTCACTGGTGCAGGCTCTCCACCAACTATCCTTGCAGTTCTGTGGCCACAAGCTGGAGCAGGTTAGTGAGGGGAGGGGCTGAAGGTAATCTGCTGCTTCACCACCACCTGCTCCTCAGAACCTGTAGAACAAGGCTCCGACCCCACAAATCCCAGGGCAGGTATGGGTCTGTCTCAAAGACTCATCAGGGAATAGTGGTGTCCTCTCAGATCTCAAACATTGGTTGGGTCCACTCAGAACCCACATTCCACACCCAAGGACCTAAGATCTTCCTCTACATCAGGGCCCCAACCCCCTGGGTCCAAGCCAGTTCTCTGCGGCAGGCCATGGCCCAGAAACTTCACCTGAAGTGGGTGGAATCCATGTTGGAAACGGTTGCCTTGAGAGACTCACGGTTGAAAAAGAGCGACCTGGAGTAAATGCCATCGAATCAAGGGGCATCGTGCTGCCCCCTGGCTTGACGGGGAGCGAAGTCTCAGGCATCCCTCTGAGTGGCCTCTCTTGTGGGTTTACACCCGGGTCATCTAGGCCATCCTCTGAGGGGAGAGGAGAAAGAGACGGCGTCCCTGGAACCACACGGGCCTTGCCCAATCGCGTCTGAAGAAGCAAGAGCCAGACCAAGAGACCGAGAGAGTCACAAGCCTGGAAGGCCATGTCACCGCCAAAGCCTCAACCTGTCGCAGCGCGCCTCCTCCTCGCAGCGGTTGCCTAGGCTGCGCACAATTCCAGGAGAAACGGGCGCTTTGATTTAGCGCATCACCCCAGTTCTCCACTCCCTCCACCTGATCCACGACTGACTCCCAGACAGCGGGATCTGTCAAAAGTAAAGCTCCTTAGCAGAAACGTTGTGCCTGGGGTGCCTAATCACTGTGACAGGGTGCATGAAGTCTTTTTTAAAAAGTTGACACCCACAAGGTCTTCAAGATCGATTAGCCATGTCAGTACTATGCAAACTAAAACCACGATGAGACATTGGTATCGGGCTTTCAAAAACAAACCTGTAACACCCTCAGATGCTGGCAGTGGTGCCGAGATAAAGGACTGACCACCTTCTGTGGTGGGAATGTAAACACAGCCACTCCAGAAAGCACACTGGCAGTTTATTATTCAATTACCATACACCCCAGTAATTATATTCCTGGATGTTTAGTCCAAAGAAATAAAGATTTATATTCTATTAACCTGTATAAATGCTTATAGTATTAACATCTTTATTCACCAGCAGCTAAAAATAACGCAGTAGTAAAACTCTTTGCCTCCCTAAAACATACATGTTCTAATCTCTGGAACCTGTAAGTGTGTTACTGTACTTGGCCAATGGAAGCACAAGAGCACAAGACATTAAGTTAAGGCTTTTGATACAAGCTTACCTGGACTGTCCAGGCAAGCCTACTGTAATCACAAGCTTTTTTTTTTCTTTTTTTTCCAACAAGATGATTGAAATCAAGGAAGGAAAGGTATGTCAGAAAGGAGTGGAAGGGGGAAAGGGAAGAGGAGTTGTTACTCTTGTGGTTAGCTGGGGAGGGATGGAGAAGCCTCTAGAAACTGGAATCCAAATGGTCTGGTGCCCACCTTTAATCCCAGCACTGGGGAGGCAGAAACAGACAGATCTCTGCAAGTTGGAGGCCAGCCTGATCTATAGATTAAGTTCCAGGACAGCCAAGGCTACCCAAAGAAACCTGGTTTGGAAAACAAAACAAACAAACAAAACCAACCAACCAAACAAAAAAAATTTCTCCCCCTCAGTCTCCAGAAAAAAATAAGTCCGCTAACTTTGGTTTTAGGACTTCAGGGCTCAGAATTTCAAAATACTGGTGGGTTGTTTCAAGCCACTAAATTGGTGGTAAATTTTTACAGCTGCAAAAAGAAATCAATACAAATCCAGATATCCTCTAGTGGGTGAATGGTTAAAAAGCCTTACACTCATACTGTTAAACTTGAGAGTTTTGAGGAGAAAAGACCAAATCCCCAATTGTTCAATTAAAGCAAGCTGTATCTGGGGGTGTGCCTGGGACTGGCCAGCCAGCTGTCTCATGCTCAGCTGAGATCTGAGGAAGCAGCCCCTACAGGTCTCTTGAGGTTCTTCTTATAGGCAGAAAAGGTGTTCACAGACGCCAGGTACACATGGTTAGATAGATACAATGGGAGAGAGGGAACAGGGTAAGGATGTTCATCATGTGTATGGGGTCCCATATTTAGTGTAGGTTGAAAAATGTGTTTTGCAGTTTACATCAGGTCTAAGAAAGGGGTGTGTGTGTGTGTGTGTGTGTGTGTGTGTGTGTGTGTGTGTGTAGAGCCCTGGCTGTCTTAGAACTTGATCTGTAGACCAGGCTGCCCTCAGATTCAGAGATCTGCCTGCCTCTGCCTCCTGAGTGCTGGGATTGAAGGTGTGCCACCAATGCTGCCCAGCACAAGAATTTATTCTTAACTACAAATAGAAATTGACAAGTATTTTTTTTAACTACAAACAGAAAACTTCACCTGAAGAAGATATTGTTCCTGTTTTGGTCTCCTGATACACAGAGTATTACTAACCAATTGGAATAAACTAGTATGGAGGAGAAGGAGGCGGAGGAGGAGGAGGAGGAGGAGGAGGAAGAAGAAGAAGAAGAAGAAGAAGAGAGAGAGAGAGAGAGAGAGAGAGAGAGAGAGAGAGAATAGGGTAATGGGGTTTAATATAATCACAAAACACTGTATCAGTGCATGGAATTATCTAAAAAAATTTAAATATGCATTTTAAAGTTTTTCTTCTATTTTAATATTGCTGTTATTTCTTAATGTTTTACTGACTAGTCTCTCAGTTGTCTAAAGTTTGCTGCTTTTCCGTATTTCCAAAAATATCGAATAACTGTTGACCGCTGTGGACATCACATTGCTGAGCATCTGAGTTGTGCTGTCTGTCCTTTAGGAATGTTGAAGTCTAGAAGACGCCTAAGCTCTTCCATATACTGGAGGTTACTTTGCATTTGAGCTGCCTCTGCTGGACACTAGCGATTCAGTTTTGTAGAGTCTCTGCCCACTGCTGGGTTACTAAGCAATGTTTCCTCTCTAGTTGGATGTCTCCCAACACTGTGTGACCTCTGAGAATTGTTCACCTTTTAATAGTCTGGCATCCATCATTCATCTAACCTAGCATCTTAGAAATGCCTGTGAAGATGAGCTATTCCCCCTTCTGCTTTTGAAACAAGTTCTCAAACTTACTCCTGACTCCACCTCCCCAGTGCCAGGATTACAGGCATTTACCACCAGGCCCAGCTAATAGGCTAGTTTAAAAGAAAGAAAACAAAGAAACAAAAACAAAAAAAGCCCACTTATTTACTTAGTCTCTCTCTGTCTCTCTCTCTGTCTGTGTGTGTGTGTGTGTGTGGAGAGAGAGAGAGAGAGAGAGAGAGAGAGAGAGAGAGAGAGAGAGAGAATAGAGGATAATGGAATACATGTAACATGGAAACAGAAGGGGACATTTCGGGGAGGAGGAAAAGGATCAACAAGAGGGGACACTGGGGCAGGCAGCAGAGCAGGAGGATGAAGAAAAGCAAAATATGACTGACATACATGTATGAAAATATCATGCTAAAATTTAATATTTTGTTCACTAACTGACAATTAATTCTGAAAAACAGACAGCCACCAGAGATGATGTTACGCACCTGCAATTGCAGCACACATGAAACTGGGGCAGGAGCATCGCAACTTCAAGGTAAGCCTGGGCTATGTGAGAGTCTGACGACAACGACGACGACAATGATGATGGCGATGATGGTGACATAGGATAACACTAACATCTCAGTTTCCTGAAGTTCCCACGTTACCGCCTTTCTTGTTTAAGAAAATGCACAACTCAAAGACTGAGATGAGTCCTGGCTTTGACAAATTTCTAACATAATCTAGCTCAAATCTGTATCTCCTTGGCAACTTCTTTCTGTCCCGTCTTCCACGCAGTGAAATACAGGATTTTGAGGGCTACTGTGAACCATAAATATGATAAAGAATAAATTTGTGTAGATGGACTCCAAACAACACGAAGAACATAAATTGCGAGTTTGAGGACAGGAAAGAAAACTGTCTACAATCTAAAATCAAGGGTCTTGGCTCCTTCTGCTCAACAGTTTTGTTTGCTGGGTTGGTTTTTATTTCTTCATCCATTTGATACAAATTTCAGCGGTTCCTTGCCATCTCCTCCTCTTTATTCTATTGTTATTTTATATGTACAGGTATTTTTTTCTACATGTGTTTTTGTATACTTACATGCATCCCCAGTGCTCACAGAAGCCAGAGAGGGTGTAGAATCCCCTGGAACTGGAGTTACAGGCAGTTGTGAGTACTAAGTTGCTGGGAATTGAACCCAGGTTCTCTGGAAGAGCAGTCAGTACTCTTAATGGCTAAGTCATCTCTCCAGGCCATTCTTCCTTTCTTTGTTGTGGTGTATGGGTATGTGTGTGTGTGTGTGGGGGTGTGTGTGTGTGTGAGACAAGGCCTCTTTACATAGCCCTGGCTGTTCTGGAACTTGCTATGTAGACCAGGCTGGCTTTGAACTCACAAAGACTCACTTCCCTCTACCTTCCAAGTGCTGAGATTAAAGGTGTGCCACCATTCCAGGCTTCTTTTTTTAAAGACAGCATCTCATTAAAAAGTTCAGGCTGACCTTAAACTCTCACAGCCTGAAGTCTCAATCCTCCTGCCTCCACCTTCTGGTGGTAAAGAGGGCTGGAATTAGAAGCATGAACTGTCACATACATGTCTTTACTTATTGTTTGCTTATATTAACTCACTACACCTGGCTTCTTAGGATTTGAACAAATGAATTTATTATTTCTCAGTGGTAAGTAGAATTGCCTTGCTTGTCATTAAACTTTACAGACATTTGGATTTTTCCAGATTCTGGGTAATATAAATACGTAAATATTATACACATAAATATATCAAAGGAATTGAATGCTGCAGTTGTGACTATGCCTGCACATGCCATATGGAAAACTACCAATGGGATAAATGCCGGGGACCAGCCATGGCAGTTCTTTCTGCTTCTCTCTTGAAGGTAGCCAAGGGGAAAGAGCATCAGTGGGGGTGAGACTTGGTCTTGAGAGATATTTAGGGTTGCTGCTTAATAATAAAACGTGTTTACCTGTCTTAGTCATTTTGCTGAGGTAACTGATCTGCCTGTCTGAGTTCCTCTGAGACCAGAAAACTGCAGTTTCTGGCATTTAGCACAATGAGGAATTAAGTAAAGGATTACTTGCTAGGGCCTTTTCTCTCTTGTCTTTGCTGTTTCTCTCTTGTCCTTGCCTTGCTTGTTAGGCTTGGGGGGAGTGTTTTTGTTTGTTTGTTTTTGTTTTTTCAAGACAGTGTTTCTCTGTGTAGCTCTGGGTGTCCTGGAACTCACTCTGTAGACCAGGCTGGCCTGGAACTCAGAAATCCGCCTGCCTCTGCCTCCCAAGTGCTGGGATTAAAGGCGTGCGCCACCACTGCCCGGTTGCGCCTGTGACTTAGGAAGACACACACCTTTAATCCCAGTGCTCTCAATTGTAGATACCTGCTTGTTATCTCAGAAGCAATTAACACTTGACACTTGAAGACTGACAGAGTTCTCCTTGCAATTTTGACATAAGAAAAGACTTAATGACAGTCCCATTATAAAAGATCTTAATAATTACTAATATAATTTTAGGAATTCTTATAGAATCATCATTAAGAGTTAAGAAATCATCTATTTGTCTATACAGTATCACTACAAGATAGTACATCTTAGATGTTCTGCAGAAATCTGCTCAAAAAGGTGGGCTAATACCTAGTGGTTGTTATATACATTTAATAATAACAGGAAAAGCATATTAATAGCAGGAATCTTTACTAAAATGTAATCTTCTCAGCTTTGCCTAAAGAAGCAAAATCATTATAGATTTATAGTCCATAGCAGAACCATCTCAGGAAGATCACCTGATAGTTTTTAGCTTCTCCCAGATGGCTCCTGGCAGATAAGAGCTTGGCCTCTCTGCCTTCATCTTTGTGCTTCCTCTGTTACCTTAAACTTTGGGTCAGATTTCTTCTCAGGTCTGTATGTTGTTGCAGATATTTGATTACTGTGAACCCCAAGATTATGTTATTTACTGGGGGGAAACCCCTGTTTTGAGTTCTGGTGTGGCTCAGCCTTAGCACACATCTTTAATCCAAAACTTTCTGCTTGAATATTGTAAACCGGATTAAATAAAATCAATCATAGGTCAAGAGACAGGGCAAGCAACCAGTTGACAGGAGGTGAAGGAAAGGCTCCCAAGTCTTTATTGGTAAAATTGGATGATTGAAATTTTGTGCCGGGCGGTGGTGGCCCACGCCTTTAATCCCAGCACTTGGGAGGCAGTGGCAGGCGGATTTCTGAGTTTGAGGCCAGCCTGGTCTACAGAGTGAGTTCCAGGACAGCCAGGGCTACACAGAGAAACCCTGTCTCAAAAAACAAAAACAAGAAAAACAAAAACAAAAAAAAAGGAAAAGAAACTTTGTTACAAACAACAATAGTAGACTTGTTGACCACTTAAAATAGCTTATCTAGAAAACTTGTAATCCAAGTCTGACTAGTCCTAAATTCACCTGCATTCTCATCCCTCTTCAAGACTGAAGACAGCTAGATTAGAGCAATTAAGATCTCAATTAAGATCTATTTTTTCTTGTATTATGTATAGCTTAAATTTGTGTGTGTGAATTTGTGTGTGTGTGTGTGTGTGTGAGAGAGAGAGAGAGAGAGAGAGAGAGAGAGAGAGAGAGAGAAAGAGAGAGAGATCACTCATGTCAAAGGTATAGATGTCAAGGGTCAACTTGCAGGACGCACTTCTCTCCTTCTACAGTATGGGTCCCAGATAAAACTCACGTCATCAGCTTTGGTAACGGGCACCTTTACCCACAGAGCCATCTTACCAGCTAATGCTCATACTTTCTATGCCTTATGTAAAAAAAAAAAATCTTTGCATGCCCAAGATACAATAGATTTTCCTCTGGCTTTCTCCTAGAAGTTTTATAGATTTGTAGTTTATATTGAGTTCTATAAATTGTCTGAATTGATAAAATGAAATAGCTATATATTGCAAGGTGAGGACCAAAGGTCATTTTTCTTCCTTTCCTTTCTTTTCTTTTCTTTTCTTTTCTTTTCTTTTCTTTTCTTTTCAAGACAGGGTTTCTCTGTGTAGCCCTGGCTGTTCTGGAACTCACTGTATAGACCAGGCTGGCCTCAAACTCACATAGATCCACCTGCTTCTGCTTCTCAAGTGCTGGGATTAAAGGTGTGTGGCACCACTACCAGGCACAAAAAACATTTTTCTAACACCTTTTATTTTTTTGTGGTACTGGGTATTAAACCAAGGCCCTCATGCCCACTAAATAAGAGTTCCACTATACTGAAGTACATTCCTAAACCCTCAGCACTAAACAAAGACTGTTTTCCCCCATTGGGTTACATTAGTGCTTTCATTAAGATCATCTGGCTGAATAGGTGTGGATCTGTTTCTAGATGCCTTGTTCTGTTCCACTGACCTATATTTCTGCTCCAATGACAATACATCCCTGTATTGATTAATGTATCATTTTAAAGCCTTGAAACCCGTATTGTTGGAATTATTCATTCTGAGTCTTTTGATCTTTCTATATACATTTTAAAAGATTTATTTTATTTTTACTTCTGAGTGTATATGCAAACACGTGTGCAGGTGCCACACTAGAGGCCAGATACTCTGGGACTAGAGTTACAGATAGTTCTGAGCAGCTTGGACATGGGTTTTGGAAACAAAACTCAGGCCCTCTAGTAGAACAAGCAGCAAGTACTCTTAATCACTAAGCCATCACTCCAGCCATTTTATCTGTGTGTTTACATACAAGTGTGTATTCAGGGTATGTGCAAATACATGTGCTCAAGTGTTGAACATGGAGACCAGATGTCACCCTTAGGTATTGCACCTCAGAAGCTGTCCTCTTTGTATTTTTGAGACAGAGCCTCTCACTGGGTCTGGAGTTTGCCTGTTAGGCTGAGCTGGCTGCCTAAGCAGTCCCAGAGGTCTACTGGCTTCTGCCTCTCTAGCCCTGGGATCATAGATGCATAACACCGTGCCTGGCTTTTTATATAGGGCTGGGGAACTCAAGTCATCATGGTTGTACACGCAGCAAAATTTTACAAACTGAGCTATCACCAAAGCCCTCAAAAATCTAAGTTCCAAGAAGACTGCAGCTTGAAAAATGTGAATAAATTTGTAAGTACAACACTACTGGATCGTAAGATTAGAAATCACAGTAATTGGGACAGAGTGGCATTGTATGTACTTAAGAATATGTAGATAGATATGTGAAGTGGAAACTTCAAGTTTCTTTGGAAAGTTAGTTACATCAAACAATGTTTTTGCTGGGGCACACAGGTGAAGGGGTGTCTTGCTAAAGCAGACACATGAAAGAATGTTTTCCTGAAGCAGACACAGATGAAAGGATGTTTTGATGTAGCAAACACATGAAAGGACCTGCCATGAAGGAGTTTAAATGTGACTCCACAGACAGTGAGCACTGAGCAGTCAAAGGTGGCATGGATGTATTGGTTGGCCTTACATAGCACTGTTGATCTCAACTAGTGATGCCACTGAGAGAGACTCACCAAAGAATTGCTCATGAGGTTCCTTTGGCAGCTCGCTGCTTCTGCGACCTCTCCTCAGGCTGGTTGGCAAGCCTTTCAGTTTCTTCAGGATTGAATTATAGCTGCTGGTTCGAGTCTGGTGTCTGTCTGCTTAGAGGACTGGTCTGCAGCTTCTGAGTCGTATTTGGTATTTGCTACCAGGACTGAACTACTGCCAAAGAAGATTAAGCTCACCCGCCCCCAAAGAACTATTGCAGAACAGATCCACTTCCTCCACATACTAATAACTTTTCTCTTCCACTATCTCTGCTGGGCGGTGGGCTAAGAGGAGAGGTTGAACCCTTATTAAAAGTTGGCTGAAAAAAAGTTATGCCTATAGATACAGAGTCAAGGAATAGGTACAGAAATATACTGTCAATTAGTGGTTCAAACTGATGTTGAAACAAAAGCATGTCAGCAAATCAGATTGTAACAATTTAATGAACATTAAAGGCATTGAAATACAAATTCTGATATCTACCATATGCCATGAACAAAAATGAACTTGTTGATCACAGACTTAAGTGTCAATGCTAAAACTAGAAACACCTTTTCTAGGGGAAAAATTACAGAAAATTCTTCACAACCTCCAGTTAAAAGCAAACCAAGTCTTAGATTTAACACTCTTAGAAGAATATATGAGGGATAGTTTTAAAAAAAAATCAGCAATAAAAATTATCTGGATTATAAATAACAGAAAACTTTAAAACAAGAATATACAATTGATCATTAGTAAAAGAGGATAAAATATTTACATATTTACAGTGACATGAGAAGAAGGAGAAATAATGATAATAATCCTCTGAGACCCAGTTTGTGTTTCCTGCTGGCTGAGAGAAAAATGTCCTCAACACAGCTGAAATCAAGAGTGCAGAGACATTTGTTTTTCTTAGAGATGCCACAAATGAGAGTGTTAAAAACCCCAAGTGCAGCCAGGTGATGATGGTGCGCTCCTTTGATCCCAGCACTCAGAGGTAGATCTCTGTGAGTCCGAGGCCAGCCTGGTCTACAGAGTGAGTTCCAGGACATCTAGGGCTACACAGAGAAACCCTGTCTGGGAAAAGAAAAAAAAGTTACAAGCATACCATGATGTTCAGGGCCAGAGCATGGGACCTTTGAGTTCAGTATTCCCACCTGTCCTTTTGCCATTAGGCCTGAACAGGGTAGGGCACTTCATAGACCCTTTTAGTTTTATTTATAAAAGAAAATTCTTTAAGAGAAATAAGGAAATCTGCCCGTATAATTTCTTAATTATTTTTCAATGTTCACTTTATCTTTGAACATAGCTGCAAAGTACATTCTATAAGAAATGTAACCTCACAAAGTCATAGGTATAAATGTATAGAGAAAACAATTACAGTTAGGACACTTAAGCTCTCTCTCTCTCTCTCTCTCTCTCTCTCTCTCTCTGTGTGTGTGTGTGTGTGATCACAGAGCTAGCTCTAATATGACAGAGTCTGAGGTAAGAACCCTGAAACCACAGCCCCTCCCCAGATGCCATTCTTGCCAAGGTCACTGTCCTTTACCTGGCAGGCCAGTTTGCCCTCTAACTGAAACCGACTGACCCTTGTCACTGCCAGGCAGAGCACAACTCGGGAGTAGTGTGGCCAAGGGCGGTGACCCGGCAGAACACTTTGAAGTCTCTCAGATCCCCCACATATTTCACTGTGGCTCTCTCTGGGGCAAGGGATCCCAAATGAGATTTGAAGAAAGGGCATTGGGAAGGTCAAACGAGAGGGGCTCCAAAACCAGATGGGAATGAGACGAGCCATCACCATGTCCACAGGATGTCACAAGGTTAGCAAACACAGCAGTAAGACAGGGACGATGGGGAGGACCACCAGATGCAAACAAGCAGCCTGGTTCACCACAGCAATTAGCCACTTGCTGTAGAAGGCAACGTCTGTATAAACTCCGGGATATCCTTGGCGACCACAGCTGAGGCCCCAGCTCACAACTCCTACCTGCACCCATTTGTTGTTCAATTCACAGGACAACGGGCCTCCAGAATCTCCCTGGAGAAAGAGAAAGAAACACATGGTGAGAATGGAATTGATCCCTGCTGGGTTTGGCTAATTACACTGGAAGACACCTAGGAGACAGGATCACACATGGTTTCTTTGGGCACCCCAAAGGTCCAGGCACCCCAAAGGTCCAGCCAGAGCCAAGTGCAGTGGCATATGCTTATAGTAAGTATCAGCCCCAGTGAGGGTGAGGAAGAAGGATTTCAGGGAGTTGAAGCCTACTGGGCTGCATACTAAGACACTATCTCGAAAAGAGAGAGGGTCGGGAGAAGCGTCCTTGCCATGCCCAAGTTTCTATTAAAACACAAATGCCGGAACTGGGTGTATACCTATGGCCACTGAAGAGTTAATGGGGAAGCATTAATGTGCTCTGAGGTTATCTTCCTCATTTCTCGAGTCACAGTGGTGTTAAATTCTGAATTCCACTTCTGAGGGGCTGGAGACGTGACTCAGTGGTTAAAAGCACTTGCTCCGTTTGTAGAGGACGCTGGATTAGTTGAGAACAGCCACATTGTGACCCACCCTCCCCTGCCACTGCAGTTCTAGGGGACCCTACACCTTCTTCTGGCTTCTGTAGGCACTGCACACACACGGTGCACATAACGAACTGTAGAAATGATCCCTGAAAGTAGAGTCTTCACGGTGCACATAAATACATGAAAGCAAACCACTCACATAAAATGAAAGCAAATCTTGTTTTTAATCCTGTTAAACATCATTGCTATGTGGCAGCTCCCTACATGTATTGCGATTTCTCCCCTGACCTATATGGCAGGATCCTTGTGAATTATAGAGTCCATTTATGCAATCCTTCTCCCAGATCCGATTCAGAGACCCTAACAATCACTTCAGTGAAAAAGACGTAGGCTTCCTGGGACTGGAAAGATGGCTTAGCAGTTAAGAGCACTGACTGTTCTTCCAGAGGTTTTGAGTTCCATTCCCCGCAACCACACGGTGGCTCACAACTATCTATAATAGGATCTGATGCCCTCTTCTGGTGTGTCTGAAGACAGCGACAGTGTACTTATACTCATCAAACAAACAAACAAACCAACAAACAAACCATAGGCTTCCTTACTATTTCTTACTGCCCTTAACCTCACATGAACTGATAATTTTACCTCAGACACGCTTTCCTCACTGCTTGGTCACTAGACCCTGGTCAGAACTTAATGACATCTTCTACACGCTCTGAAGATATTAGTTCTGGAATTACATATCCAAAGGAGTCATTGATCTAAAAGGAATATCTGACCATGTTCACCCAGCCGCACTTCCCTGTCTGCCTGGGCCACTCTAGAAACGTGGCCACCTTCATCCCTACTCTATTGCTCCAAGTATTTAAAACATCAGTATCCTCTACCCCAGTGCAGGGGTACAAACCCAGGGTTTCTTGTCTACTGCTCATCACCTCCCATTCCTGAAATGGGGACAAGGTCTCACTACATAACCAAGACTCACCTCAAATTCACTATGTAGGCTAATCTGGCCTTGAACTTTTGATATTCCTACCTCAAACTCTTGAGTGCTGGGATTATATATGTATGTACCACACATTGGACAACATAAGAAGTGCACTCAGACCTCTGATCCCCTAAGCACATTGACCCCCCCATCTCTAAAGATAATATCACAAGAGGACCTTCAGTTCATGTCTTCCACAGCAGTCTGACAGCTGTGATGTTATGTTGTCAGGTTGTGATATAGGTTAACCAAGTCAATACGGGCTCATGTTCCCTTTGTCGTGAGAACTGCCACATAGGGGAACTCGATGCAAAACATTATTTTATTACCCACCCCCAACTTCAACACATAAATACATAAACAGGAACCCCACACATCCACCTACATAGGTCCTTTGGAGAGAACCAAACCAGCTGACACAGTGGTGTCTCCCTGTAATCTCAGTGTTTGGGAGGTTGATGCAGGGAGATCTTAAGTTCAAGGCTACCCTGTGCTACACAGAAAGATCGGGTGAGGCCAGCTCCCAGAGCCATGGGGTGTCAGGGCTCTCCCAATGAATCTCCTTGAGTAAAAGAGTTAGCAAATAACTCAGGCCTTAACATCTGAGGCTAAGGAAGGAGCCCATGAACTTACCTGGCAAGCATCCTTTCCTTTTCCTTTATAAGCACAGACCATGCCTCTCCTGATTAGATCAACAGAACTTGATGTAGCTTTCTTCAGCATCTCATTACATTCCTCATGAAGGATGACATTTTGTTCCACCTCCTGGAGAATTTCTGTTGGAATGTTGGGTGCTAATGAAAAAGAGCAAGCGGTGTATAATCTGCTCGGTGGATAGCAAGCACTCAGACACCCAAGAATTCCTCAGCACAAAGGCAGGGAAATCAATACTGTCCCCAACTGACACAGATGAAACTGAGACTGAAAACTGTGATAGGGAAAAAATTGAGTAACAGGTAGAATTGAGCCGGGCCTAATGGCCTCAGTCTGTAAGTCCATGGAAGGCTAAGGCAGGAGAATCTCAAGTGCAAGGTTTGCCTGAGCTACAGTGTGAGTCCAAGGCTGTCTTGGGCAACTTAGCAAGACTCTGTCTCAAAACGAAAAGTAGAAAGGGCTGTGAATATAGCTTCATGCTAGGGCCCTTCACTAGCATGCTTAAGGCCCTGGGTCCAATTCTCATACTTAAAAGGGGGGGTAAACTAGGACGAAAGAAGGGGAAGCAAGGCTTAGAGCATCAAGAAATGACAACCCATCAAACTCATTACTGATGTCACTGTGATAGAGAGGAGACAGCCTGTGCAAATAATAGAGAGGAGACATCCTGTGCATCTTTTATGTTTTGTTTGCCAGTGAGATTGGGGTCTTTACATAACCATGACGAGTCTCAAACTGTCTATACTTCTGCACGTAACACCACACCCAGCCAATTTTCTTCACTTTCTAGAACATGATCACAGGCTCTCAAGAGAGAGAACTCTAAAAGCTATCACACGTGACTTCTTCTCACGGGTAAGAAGCGTACCAAGAGAGAGACCTGTGGCTCATCCAATTCCTCTAGGCACAAGGGAGCCCATAAATACCAAGACAGGCACTTCCATTGCTGGTCAGCAGCTCATCGTGCAGTGAGAAAAAAGCCACTCAAAGTGCTGGGCAGATGGCTCAGCAGTTAAGAGGACCCAGGTTCCTCCTTCAGCATGTGGAGACTCACAACTCATAACTCCAGTCCCAGGGGCTCTGACACCCTCTTCTCCGCAGCTATCAGCCAGGCATTTGGTACACAGACGTACGTGAAGGCAAAACACTCATAACACAGAAAGCAAAATAAATCAAATCTGAATATCCACCCAGGAGAATTCCATCGCATCTGGCCTTTGTCCACAGGGAATGTAGCAATTCCTATAACCACTCAGCTCATTGCTCCACAAATCTGCAAAAGGAGATTGGACATAATTCCAGCTCCCAGGAGAGAGAGAGAGAGAGAGAGAGAGAGAGAGAGAGAGAGAGAGAGAGAGAGAGAGAGAGAGAGAGAGAGAGATGCCTTTCGTAGGCTGTCATCAAATGTTTGTGTTGGGACAAAAGACTTCAACACAAGATCAGGGGTCAACTATACTGACCATCATCTTGACTCCTACAAACTGCCTGCCCCCCACCCCCCCTGCCAAGGAGTCTGCTTTCCTTTTTGTGCCTCTCGAATCTTTTGTCTCTACCCTAGAAATAAGGCAGAACTTCCTTCTGAGCGCCAAGTCTTACCACCTGGATCTGGTTTGCCCCATCCTGTGACCCAGCATTTGGTTCCAGCTTTCACATTAAAAGTCTCTGAAGGGATGCAGACAGGATGGATGTTAGAGGTAAAATTCACGGGGTGTCGGAGCTTGAGAAGGGCAATGTCGTTTTTAACAACGATGGTTGTTGAGAACTTAGGGTGGACAAAGATGTTCCGGATGGGAATCACCAGACTTGTGTTTTGTCGGTAGACACTCCGATCGCCCATCTTGACGTTGTACTCGACTCGGCTGTGGAAAAGATGTGTTGCCTCGTTAGCCATGATCCTACCAAGTTCTCTTAGACTCTTTCCGCTCTGTCCTGACTTCTCAGCATGGCCCCAATCTCTTCTGCTACTCTCTACCATCCTGTCTCTGTCACTGAAACTCTATTAATCTCTCAATTATTTTGCCTGTGCCACACCCTAAGTATTTCTAGTAACAAGATGCTCATAGCATGATCACCCCCTTCTTTTGTTTTGGAATGTTTTTGTCAGGCAGGTAGATTAGACAGCGCGGTTTCCCTCCAGAACCCTCCACATCACTCCTCACCTGTAAATACAGTGGGCTGCAGTAAGCACCCATTGGGGACTGATGAGGGAACCTCCGCAGACGTGCATGTGTCTGATCCGGACGCTCACCTGCCAGGGCCACTTTCCCTCTTCAGCGTCCACCCCTCCCATGATCTTCATAAAGGGTTGGCCACACACTGAGTGAGGACGAAAAGAACTCATAAGAATGAAGCCCTCTCTACATGCTAGCGTTTCCGCAGAACGCACCACATGCCCCCAACGATAGCCAAGAAGGAAGCTATGTCCTGTTGAACACCACACCACGGGCACTTCATACCCTCAAGGCTACCTTGTCATACACATCCCATGGCAGTCATATCCCCGAGAAGCCACAGGCAAGGCAACCAGACTCTATGCAACTGCGGCCTGAGCTACACCCAGGTCTCTCAGATTCAGGGTCTCATTAGCTCCAACTCTGGGCCTTGACACAGTCGTCCCCTTGCCGCAGACAACCTTTACCAAATTACCTAAGGATAAGTTCGAGAAAGGAGAGCGGGTGGTAGGCATCTTGTAGGCCACCTTGGTCGTGAGCACCCGGGTGAGTGGCGGAGGGTTTTCCCTCGGGGCTACACCGAGCCCGGAGGGGAAATCGGAAGTAGAGCTTACAGAGGCAGCTGCCCTGGCCTCGCAGAGCTTTGGCTGAAGCAGCAAGAAGCAGGCTATGAGGCCCAGGGAGCCGCCTCCGGACGCCATGCCACCACGTAGGCCACGCCCCTCCTCCCAGTACGGTGGCACCCGCTCGCTCCCCAGGCTCACGTGGCCACCCTAGGTTCTGTCAGGAGAAACGGGCTCCCCGAAGGACTGCAGGAGGCGCCAGTGAGTCAGAGGCATCAGTGGAGGATCTTGGCTTCTTGCTTTCATTCAGTTCATGACAGACAGCACAACCCGGCCTGGGACAGAGGAGACAGCCATCGTTGATGGAGACCTCCCAATTCAGGACCCTTACTTCCTGTGGAGCCTGGCATAAAACTGGTAATGACAGAACTCTGGGAATGAGAGGGAAAGCCCCAGGTCTCTAAAAAGGCACCTCAAACCGAGATTTATTCACCAGATTTCTACTTGTAGGCTATACTTCTATCTCAGCTATGGGACAAATCAAAAGAAAATTAGCGATGCCCAGGCCTAGAGAGATGGTTCACTGTTTAAGAGCACTCAGTGCTCTTGCAAAGGACTGCTATTCAATTCCCAGCATCCACACAGAGACTTAAACCATTCTTAACTCCAGTTCCAGGGGATCCAGTGCCCTCCTCCAGCCTCTGTGGGCACCAGGCATGCACATACATACAAGAAAAATAGACACAGGAAATAAAAACAAACCTATGTTCTTACATTAACCACCAACAAAGATACCCCTAAGTCAATCCATTCCTACTTCTCTATGTCCCTGATGTCTTCTGTGGTAACTCATGGTTTTCTCTTCATTACCCAGAAGCTCAGGGCCTCTGATCCTGGGCATCATCATCCCTGTTGAAGTGAGAGGATGGAGAGACAATAACAGCAACCTGTGACTTTCCTTGCTTCTCTAGTGTCCCTAGCTGAAGGAGGAGAGCCGTTGCATTTTTCAAGGTTGATGCTACTCCACTCTCTTCATCAGTTTATGCTTCAGTGTCTTGGTGTGATGGTTTGAGTAAGAATAGACTCATGTGTTTGAAAGCTTGTCCCTTAGGGAGTGGTACTATTAGGAGGTGTGGCCTTGTTTGGAGGAAGTGTGTCATTGTAGGGGCGGGCTCTGAGATCTCATAGGCTCAAGCTATGCCCAGTGTGGCTTGCAGTCACTTCTGCTGCCTGCAGATCAAGATGGAGAACTCCCAGCCCCTCCTCCAGCACCTTGTCTGCCTGCACGCTGCCACGTTTCCCACCATGATGATAATGGACTAAACCTCTGAAACCGTAAGCCAGCCCCAGTTAAATGTTTGCCTTTATAGGAGCTGCTGTGGTCATGGTGTCTCCTCACAACAATAGAAACCCTAACTAAGGCACTTGGAAAAGGGGCACATTCTTTAGGGTGCTCTTTCAGTCCCAAGAGGAGTGAGAAAGCAGATTATCCATTCCAATAGTTGCACATCTACCCACCAGAAACCCTCTGCTTTCTAATCGTTTCTTTTTGAGACAGGATATCTTATGTATGCAGAGAAACCTCTCGACTCTCTGTGTAGCCAAAAGTGACCTAGAACCTCAGATCCTCCTGCCTGCACCTCCCAAGTACTGGAAGTATAGGCAGATGCCACCACACCAAGCTTATGCAGGGAGATTTTTAAAAATTAGAAAACAAACAAAAAAACACTGGGTGGGTGGCACATCCCTTTAATCCCAGCACTTAGAAGGCAGAGGCAAGATGATCTTTGTGAGTTCAAGGCCAACCTGGTCTACGGAGAGAGCTCTAGGACATCCAGGGCTACAGAGAGAAACAAAACAAAACCATCCAGGGTTCTGTGCATGCTAGGCAAGCCCTATTACCAACTAAGCTACAAGCCCAGCACAATGAGGTACTTCTAACATTTCGTGGAAAGCTCCAAGAGTTACCCCCACCTGTTGGAACCAACAAACTGAGCTTCTGGTAAGCACACTCCCAATCTAGGCTTAAGTCATAGCTACCAATAGTACTCAAACCCCTGTGAATTCTCTTTGTAAGGAAGCTTTTTTTTTTTTTTTTCTTCCTCCTGCCTCATACTTTGAACCCGTCCTAGAACATGCTGGGATGTGATTCTGGCTATTAGATCCAGAGACTGATCCAGGGGCTGATTCAAGTGGGACAGAACCCAAATTGTCAATTCTTTATAATGCAACTTCTTCAAGTCAAGCTCTGACATCTCCAGGCTAAACAAGGCAAAACCTGTCAAATGAACCAGTGAGGCTGGCTGCTTCTATTATCAAGAGAGGTTCAATGCAGCTAAGAGGTCAGGAGATCACAAATTTGCCGAAATGTGACCCCATTTAAACTGTCCTCCCTTTCTCCAAATCAGTGCCTGACCTCTCGTGTAAGAAACTCGTGAAGCTGTTCATTTGCGTTGAAACTGAAGCAGCCTCAAAGATCAAAGGCTGCATTTGTTGCAACTACATCGATGGTGCGATTACACAAAACAAGAAAATACTTCAGAACCTTTTAATCATAAGGTTAGAAATCATAGAACCTTTTAATCCAAGAGGGTAAGCCAGAGATTGCCAGTCAGTCAAATCCCTCAGAGGGTGGAAGCACTTGCCATGTAAGCCTGACCACCTGAATTGAACCACCAGAACCCATGCTAGAAAGAGACACACAATTCAAAGAGTTTTTCTGGGTTCCACACATACATACTTCCGTACATGTACACACACACACACACACACACACACACACACACACACACACGCTTGGGTTTGAACCTAGTGCCTCATGTGTGCTAGGTAAGTGCTCTCTACCACTGAGCTATATACCCTCTGTCTCAGGCCCAATAAATTGTCTTTAATATGTAAAAGACAGGGCATGGCTACTGTAAGACTTTAGAACTTCTAGGAGCTGCAGATCCAAAGTAAATTTGCACCTTTTCATAGGCCTTTCTTCATAAATTTCCATCAAGTGTTTATGAGAAAGATTAGAGGCAGGGCAAAGGACCAAAGAAAGCCTTGCTTAGGATGTGGTTAAAGAGGGCGAGCGAGAGTGAAACACTGTACAAGAGGAATGGAGCCAGGCTCAGAGCCTGCAACTCTTTTCCCACCCCGGCCCCACCCTCCACAGAAAGCCTCACACTAAGAGGAAGGCAGATAAGAAAACCTAACTGGGGGCCACGTGGTAGTAGGGTGAAGACAACATGAGATAACCTATGTTAGGAGACCCCATCATTATCTGCTCCAAACATGCACCTGCCTAAGTAGGTAGATCTTAGAAGTAAAGCGTGTGCGCGCGCACACACACACACAGGCACGCATGCTCATACATACACATGCACGCAGCATGCACGGCCTGCCGAGTGTCCAAGAACAAGTAATAGCAATCTGCTGCTGTCAGAGTGGTTTACTGAAACGTGGAAAAGTCACCTCTCTGAGGCAAGGAGAGAATGCCAGTAACTTAAAGGGGAACAGACACCAAGAAAAACTCAACAGCTCTCCACCCACTGGTATAAGATAATAATAATAATAATAATAATAATAATAATAATAATAATAATAATAATAATAGAATTTGAAATCTGTACTTATGAGAGTATCCATGGCAACACAAAGTCTCATTTGATTATATCAATGCTTCTCACTACAGAGAAGACATAATCAAAGCTGGGAGTGCAGCTCAGAGGTGAAGCGCTTGCCTACCATGTGTAAGACCCTGGCACCACAGGAAAGGGAGGGAGGGGAGGAGGAAGGGAGGGAGAAAGAGAGAAAGAGAGGAAGGGAAGGAGGGACAGAGCAAAAAGCTAACTGACTGGAAGTGCCTAGGGTTCATCTCATACATATGTTTTTTAAAAAAAGAACAATGAATTAAAAACTGTATCTCAAGCATAGTGGTGTACACCTTTAATCCCAGCACTTGAGAGGCAGAGGCTGACAGGTCTCTGTGAGTTCAAGGCCACAGAAACCAAGGAACAACAAAAACCAAAAAACAAAGACAAAACAAACACCAAAAAGGTAATGCAGGGCGGGGGGGGGGGGGGGGGACGGGACGGACCAAAAAGACAAACTACAATGTTTTCTGTCTTAGGCTGAATCTTGATTTAAACAGATACACGAAGGACATGAAAACCAAAGACTGACTGTCGGAGGAGAGGAGGGGAGTGGTAGGAGATCATCGGTGTCTGGAAGAAGGGATGGCAGAAAGCTGCGTGCTGATAAGAGCGAAGCCCAGAGAGACATATGCATGAAAATATCATAAATGAGATCTTTATTGCCTAAGACTATTTCTTAAGGAAACACAATCCTTTTCTTTTTAATTTTGTTTGGGAGACAGGATCTCACTATGGAGTTCTGGCTATCCTAGAACTCTCTATATTGACAAGGCTGGCCTCAAACTCACAAAGATTTGCCTGCATCTGTCTCCGGGGGGCTGGGGTAAGATCACCATGGCTACCACAAGGTCATCTTGAAATCAGAGCCTCTGGTAGAGTGTATTCTACTCCAGATCCACTAGCATGTTTGTGTGAGATGCTACCATCATTGCATAATGCTCACGTACGTGGTGGCAGCGTCCTAACCCTGGACACTCAGAGCCTAGACCCAGAGGATCATCCTAGCATGCAGTGCATGGACATCCTATTCCCAAGGACACAGCACTACAGGGACACTGTGTACTCCCTTGGTGCACAGGCTAGCCTAGTACCTTGCCTCCCGGTGAGTCTGTGCTCCGAGACAGTGGACCCACCACACACCCACTGAACATGTAAAGAAGCCAAAGCACATCTTTGCTCCTCTGAAGGCTGTACTGCACCAACACAAACTCCTATAATCTAAATTCTGGTACCTGCAAGCATTACTGAAGTGGATTACAGCCGAAGGAAGCAGGGACAACACCTCCACACCTGTCCAGGCTCAAGGCAGAGGCATGCTGCCCAGAGGATTGCTATCCAGGACCCAGCAGCAGGTGGAAGGGTTTTTCCTACAAAAAGTTGGTACAGAAACCAAAAGATCCAGCTGTCCCACCAGATAGATGCACAATATCAGTGTAGGGACACAGAATGAGACATCAGGTTAGCATGTCACCAGTGGAACACCAATGTCCCCAATAACTAACCCCAGCAAAAAGGAAATTTATGAATCACCTTAGATTCAAAAATTCACCTTAGATTCAAAATAATTATCTTCAAAAAATTCAGCAGACTGTAGAAAATGCAAACAGATAACTCAGTAGAAATATTGAAAGTGAAGAATTCAGCAAATCAAATAACCACAAACATGCAGACCAAAGAATTTCAGCCATAGATGGGGTCAAGTAGAAGAAAGAATTCCTGAACATGAAGAAAGGCCCTTTGACATATCCCAGAGGGAATGGGCATGGTGGCACATGCCTGAAATCCCAGCACTTAGGAGGAAGGACTATAATTCTGGGCCTACAGTAATGAATAGCGGGCCAGGATGGGTTAGACCTTAGCACTGGGAAGGCAGAGACAAACAGATCCCAGGGATTCACCATCCTGTGGCTCTAGTTTAATCGGTGAGCTCCTGGCCGGTAAGAGCCTATCTCAAGAAATCCAGGTGGATGGCCCATAATGAATGACAACAAGGTCAACCTGCAGTTTCTGCATGCACTTGTGCATGAACACGCACACAAATTTGTTAAAATAAAACAACTGAGCGAAGTATGAACATTATGGGAGTTGAGTGGGTGAGAAGGGAAACAGACACTTACTTAATAAAATAATAGCTGGAAACTCCCCAGATCTTGACAGGGATCCAGACAACCCCCAGATCCAAGATGTTTACAGGTCCCCAATGTACTCAATCCAGAAAAAAAAAAATGTCCTCTACAGGACAGCTTATAATCAAACCACAAAGTTGCAGGCAAAGAGGCAGTTCTGAAAGCAGACAAGGCAGGTACCAGAACTCAGGCATGAAGGGAGGAGCATCAGGACTTCAAGGCCACTTTGCGCTACATGAGACCCTGTCTCAAAACTCCTTAATAAACATATAAATACTGTAGAAAAACAAGCCAGGCGAGGTGCCTCACGGCTGTAATCCAGCATTTGGGAAACTAGGATGGAAGGTTCCCATGGGTTGGAGGCCAGTTTGGGGTAGAGTAAGATCCAAAGTAGCTTCAGCTACAGGATCAGACTCTTTGTTTAAAACAAGGAATGGATGTCTGGAGATGCAGCTCAGTTGGTACAGTACTTGCCTAGCATTCAGGAAGTCCTAGGTTTGGTCCCTAGCATGTCATAGAACCAGAAATAGTGGGACATGCTTGTAATCCCAACACTCAGGAGGTAGAAGTTTAAAATCATTCTTGCTACCCATTGAGGTCAAGGCCAACCTGAGCTACAAGAGTCCCTATCTAAAAACAAACAAAGACCAGACTTTGTTATATTTATAATATAGCACACAGGAGGTGGAGGCAGGAGAACATTGAGTTTAAGGCCAGCCTGGGCTACAGAGCAAGACTGTCCCCTCCTCCCCCAAAAAACAACAATGAACAGTTGATTCATTACATAATTAAACAAGATATCTCAGAGTACTGGATACCACAGGCTTAGGTGGCTGGTGAGGAGGGAGAGAAGAAGTCAGAAGACACAGAATCACAGTCAGAAAGTATGGAGAAAGAAATTCCAAACTAGGCAAACACAAAGAGACAAATAGACAATGCTTGCCAGGAAAGTGACAGGGAAAGGATGGGTGCGTGGGGAGGGTGAGAAGTTGGGGGTGATTACTACTGGTCCTCGAGTTTCTTTCTTGGGTGCTGAAAACGTTCTAAAATGTGCTGTGGTGATAGTTGCTCAACTCCGGGAACATACAAAAGCCATTGGAATGTACACTTGAAATGAGTGAGCTGTGTGATATGTGAATTATATCCCAATAAATACACTTAAGAAAACAGAAAATGCCCAGCCTCGAAACCACAACTGTGAAGGGCAGAACAAACAGCTCTCAGACGAGTGGAAAGAAGCCAGTTAGACGGTGTGAGCCAAAAACATAAAGAAATACCAGGAAAGGGAGATGAAGTTGGTGTGCCAACACTACAGAAAACAACTGGGAAAACAGAAAGGCAGAGAAGAAACCAAAATCCTGAGCCAGGAGTAGTGGCAGGCAACTATAGTCCCAGCACTTGGGAGGATGAGAGAGGAAGATCAGAGGTTCAAGACTAGCCTCAGCTACATAACAGGTTCGAGGCTAGCCTGTACCACATGAAACCCGAGAGGGGGAGGAACTAAGAAGTCAAAATTCTTAAGCAGAAGAGACATCACATACGCGAATCTCTGTGAATTAGAGTCCAGCCTGGTCTACATAGTGCATTCCAGGCTATACAAAGAGACCCTGTCTCTAAAAAACAACATGAAGAAGAGGAAGAGGAAAAGAAGAGGAGGAGGAGGAGGCTGACAAGAACAACCAGAAATTTGAAAAATGAGATAGTAAAATAACAAAATAAATGGGGAAAAAAAGTTTCCAGTGTAAAAGAATGAAAGATCCAAGCATCTTTTCTTTCTTTCTTTCTTTCTTTCTTTCTTTCTTTCTTTTTTTTTTTTTTTTTTTTTTTTTTTTTTTTTTTTTTTTTGGTTTTTCGAGACAGGGTTTCTCTGTATAGCCTTAGCTGTCCTGGAACTCACTCTGTAGACCAGTAGACCAGGCTGGCCTGGAACTCAGAAATCCGTCTGCCTCTGCCTCCAAAGTGCTGGGATCAAAGGGCACCACCACTGCCCGGCGATCCAAGCATCTTGTATGTGACCATGTTCAGGTATGCACGCACACATGCATTCCAGGAGGGCAGAGGACAATCTTGGGTGTCACTTCTTGTCATTCCTTCCTGGAGCTGACCATGTAGGCTACACTGCCTGATACCAAGTGCCCTGGATGCTTGTGTCTCTGCCTCTCCAATGCTGGGACTACCAGCACGTGTCACCACCACTAGCTCCTTTTTACACAGGTTCACATAGTCAAACTCATGGCCTCATGCAAGGTTAGCATTTGACTGACTCTCCAAGCCCCAAAACATCCTTACTGAAGCCAAAGAATGGACTATGTTCTTCCTTTTTTTTTAAAAGTTCTTTAAAGTTTGATTTTTATATGTATATATGTGTTTCATATATGTGTGTGTATATGTATGTCTGTGTACTGTGTATGTCTGGTGCCAATGGAGACCAGAAGAGGGCATTAGATCCCTTGGGACTGGAGGAATGAATAGTTGTGAGCCATCATGTGGGTTCTGGGAACTGAACATGGGACCTCTGAAAGAGCAGCAAGTGCTCTTAACTGCTGAGCCATCTCTTCAGCCCCTGGACTATGTTCTTAACAAAAATTTGCAAGTTAAAAAGATTTTTATCATCATAAAACACATTGTTATAAGAAAAATGAAGATTAAATTACTTGGGATATCACTAATAGACACACAGGACTGGCAAGAGTAACTCAGCCAAGGATAACTGGGGACTCAAAAAATACAGACTTTAATAAATATAAGAGGAAATGTGTTTTTAAATATTTAAATATTAAATATTTAAATATAAAAACACAAATATGTCTTTTTAAAAGATATCACACAATGTGGAAAGTTGGAGGTTGTTTTGTTTTTCAAGACAAGGTTTCTCTGTGTAACAGCCTTGGCTTTCCAGGAACTTGCCATGTAGATCAGGCTGGCCTCAAACTCACAGAGATCTGCCTGCCTCTGCCTCCCAAGAGCTGAGATTAAAGGTGTGTGCCCCCACCACCCAGCTATGATTTGTGTTCACATATGAGATACAAATAACTGAAGAGATAGTTCAGTGGGTATAGGAACTTACTTCCAAGGCTGATGACCTGAACTCAGTTCTTGGGACACCCATGGTGGAAAGCAAGAACAGATTCCTACAAGTTGCCCTCTGACCTTCCCACTCATACAGCCCTGACCACCTACACATAAAATAAAGCAGTATAAAAAATAAAAAATTAAGCCAGGCACGGGGGCTCACCCTTCAGAGGCAGGTGGATCTCTGTGGATTCAAGCCTCAATTACAGAGTGAGTTCCAGGACAGCCAGGGCTCACAGAGAAACTCTGACTTAAAGGGAGGGTGGGGGAGAAAAGAAAAAAAAAAAAAAACAAAAAAACAAAAAAAAAAACTAATTGCCAGTGGAAGACTACACCATGCTCACTGGAAATTGCTCCCAACATGAAGGCACAGAGCACTCAGATCGGTTCAGAGGTGGCATCTTGGGAGTGCTCTGTCCTTGGTTCAGGTATCATCCACTGATTGGAACTACGCCATCCAAGTGTCTCCCTGCGTTGTTTTCTTCCATATCACCGAAGGCTCTCTGTCTGTGTGTCTGTCTGTTTGTTTGTTCGTTGTTTGAAAACGTTTATACACATTATGGTTTCAAAAAAAAATGTTTTTGCTTCTTCAGCTGTGATGGCAGAAGACATGACTGATTGTTCACATGTTACACTTGGCGGCAGCTGAGAACTGAACTAGTCCAGAATGCCGCAGGTCCAGGGCAGAAGACCAACAGGAACTGTTTCAGTTATGAGCAAGGCAGAGCTCTCAGAGGTGGTCTTGGTGACTGAATGGTGATGGAGGCTAGACATCTATTGGAAGACATTATCAGCAGTAGTACGCAGTCCAGAAACCGTGCCAGCATCCCGGACCTCTGCGGCTGCGCAGACATCCCGGGCCTTTGCGGCTGCGCAGGCTAGCTTTCTTGGGCCTCTGGCTTGTTCTTTTGCTCTTTAGCTGGCACATCTCTTCCCTCCTCCACCTCACTCTCGTGGAAAGGATTCTACTGGGAAAAAGAAAAAGATTACAGTCAGTCTTCTATGCTTATCTAAAAAAAATTACAATAATAATTTAAATTCCATAAGCTTTGTTGGGAGAAGGAGATAGAAGGGTCTGGAATTCAAGATCGTCCTTAGTTACATAAAAAGTTGTAGGCCAGCCTGGACTACATGAGATCCTTGTCTTAAAAGAGAAAAATCATAAAATTTGAAAGACCATGAAATAAAAATGAACAGAAATCTGTAAGCATGAGTAATGTGAAGATTTTTTACTTCGGGGGTTTAGCTAATATTACCTTGAGTTGGAAATGCAGTTAAAATATCAATAGCTTAGTATTCTCGTTATAATCTCTCATTTTTTCCAACCTCAGAGGGAACTTGTGTTTTTTTTTTTTATTTATTTTTGTTTTGTTTTTTTTTCCTTTTTGGTTGTCCCAAATGAAAGGTTGGAGGCGGCTGTGTGGTGCACGCCTGTAACCCCAGCCCTCAGGAGGCTGATGTAGGAGGATTGCAGGGTTGCTGTTTTTGTCAATATTGCCTTATGTTGAAAAAATGCTGTTGAAATATCAATAACAATATTTTATGCTCTTTCGCTTTTTCCAACCTCAGAGGGAACTTGGTTTCTCCGTTTCTTTCTTTCTTTCTTTTTTTTTTCCTTCCTTTCGTTTTGGTTGTTTCAAATAGACCATTGAAGAAGGTTTTGGTAGCACATACCTGCAATCCCACGACTTGGGAGGCTGAGGTAGGCATATGACTGGGAGTTCACAGTCGACCTGAGCTACACCGTGAGTACTAAGTCTCATGGGTCTGCATTGCAAAGAATGATGTCTCAAAAATAAACAGGAAGACCAGAACAATATCAAAACTGATAGGGCTGAAGGTTTGTTCTTGTGTCTGTCTTTGTTTTTGTTGACAGGGTTTTACTCTGTAGCCTCAGCTGGCCTGGAACTTGAGATCCTCCTGTCTTAGCCTTCTGACTGCTAGAGTTATAGCTATGTGAGTGCCATGACACCAAGTTTTAGAGGGAACTTGAATATATATTATTTAACATGTATTAGATATTACATATTTTTGTAGCTTATGATTGGCTTTAAAGGAAACTGTTTAAAGCCAGTATCTCTTCGAGTGGCGAAAAAGCCAATGGACCAGGGGTTTTGTTGTTGTTGTTTTTGTTTGTTTGTTTTGTTTTTTAAGAAAGGGTTTCTCTGTGTGTAGTCCCTGGCTGTCCTGGAATTCACTTTGTAGACCAGGCTGGTCTTGAACTCATAGAGATTCACCTACCTCTGCCTCCCAAGTGCTGGGATTAAAACCCAGGCCGCAATGCCTGGGTTGTATGCCACTTTTTTTTTAAAGAAAAAAAAAAAGAAAGAATAGTGTCAGAGAGGAAGTGAAGAAAGAGGAGTGAGAATATCAGCCTCCGTGGAAGTTGGACAGCAGGAAGTCAGATGGCAGGAAGTTGGGATGGCGGGAAGTCAGAATGTTAAACACAGTATGACTGTATGATCTGTCATCCCAGTTTCAGAGACACCCGAAAAAACCTGAAATTATGCATAGCAGCACACACTCAGGACTCTGAGGCAGGGGCATCTCAAATTGCAAGCCAGCCTGGTTTACTGTGTGGTGTTTCAAAGAGAATGACCCCCACAGGCTCACATGTTTTAATACTTGGTCTCCTGTTGGTGGAGCTATTTAGAACGGATCGGGATATGTGGCCTTGTTGGAGGAGGGGTGCCATCCCCAATGTGCTCGCTGGCTCCTGCTTGTGAGATGAGAGAACTCGGCCACTGCTCCAGCCACCTGCCACCGTACTCACAAACTCCATCCTTCTGGAACTGTAAACCCAACTAAACTATTTTATCTATTGCCTCGGTCACTGTGTTTCATCACAATAGAAAAATAACTAATCCCTCCTTAGTCCAGAGAGGCTGGCATAGCTCCGTGATGGAGACCATTCTCATACAGTCTCTTCTGCAAACAAAAAACATCCCAGAAAGGAAGATTCCAAAAGGGGCTAGAAAAGAAAGGGGAAAGGGGAAAGGGGAAAGGGGAAAGGGGAAAGGGGAAAGGGGAAAGGGGAAAGGGGAAAGGGGAAAGGGGAAAGGGGAAAGGGGAAAGGGGAAAGGGGAAAGGGGAAAGGGGAAAGGGGAAAGGGGAAAGGGGAAAGGGGAAAGGGGAAAGGGGAAAGGGGAAAGGGGAAAGGGGAAAGGGGAAAGGGGAAAGGGGAAAGGGGAAAGGGGAAAGGGGGAAGGGGGAAGGGGGAAGGGGGAAGGGGGAAGGGGAAAGGGGAAAGGGGAAAAGGGGAAAGGGGAAAGGGGAAAGGGGAAAGGGGAAAGGGGAAAAAGGGGAAAGGGGAAAGGGGAAAGGGGAAAAAGGGGAAAGGGGAAAAAGGGGAAAGGGGAAAGGGGAAAGGGGAAAAAGGGGAAAGGGGAAAAAGGGGAAAGGGGAAAGGGGAAAGGAAGGGGAAAGGGGAAAGAAGGGGAAAGAAGGGGAAAGAAGGGGAAAGAAGGGGAAAGAAGGGGAAAGAAGGGGAAAGAAGGGGAAAGAAGGGGAAAGAAGGGGAAAGAAGAAGGGGAAAGAAGGGGAAAGAAGGGGAAAGAAGAAGGGGAAAGAAGGGGAAAGAAGGGGAAAGAAGGGGAAAGAAGGGGAAAGAAGGGGAAAGAAGGGGAAAAAGGGGAAAGGGGAAAGAAGGGGAAAGGGGAAAAAGGGGAAAGGGGAAAGGGGAAAAGGGGGAAAGGGGAAAGGGGAAAAAAGGGGAAAGGGGAAAAAGAAAGAGGAAAGAGGAAAGAGGAAAAAGGCAGAGGGGGTTCAAGGGGTCAGGACAGTAAAGGGGAAGGGAGGGGAGTAGGGAGGTGATGAGCAGAGAGTGGAGAGAGGGAAAGACAGGAACTGGAGCTGAGGGATGGCTCTGTAGTTTGAAAGCACTTGCTGCTCTCACAAGGGATCCGAGTTCAGCTCCCAGCACCCACACCAGGCAGCTCCCTTCTGTAACCCCAGTTCCAGAGGATTCATCACCTTCTTCGGGACTCCGTGGGCACCTGCACTCGCATACATAAACCCCACACACAAGCATACACATAATTAAAAACAAAATAAATCATTGTTAAAAGAAGTTATATATAGGCAGGACACAACGCATACAGTTGGAGGAAGACAGACTCTTCTAAAACAAATGCAAGTGAACCAACCAAAAAAATTAATGAGACTCTGAGAAAATTAAATCAAGAAGGCTGGAGGAAGAAACCAGCACACAGACAAAATACAAACAATGCCAATGACCAATTAGAAAAGATATTCCATTAATAGGGCCACAAAGTCTTTAAGAGGCAAGGCTGTGTCCCATGACTGGGTTCCCCTGACTCTCTTACAACTCTCCTGCACCAGCTCCTGCCTCGGGGACTGTGCACTGACCTTTTGACCCCAGACATCCATGCAATTCATTTCCTCTTCTGGGCCTGAGCCATAATCTGCAAATTTCTTCTGTAAACGGCCAGATAGTATGTTAGGCTTTGTGGACAAAGGAACAAAATCAAGGCTAAAATTAATTAATTAACTGATTAATTAATTAATTAATGTTTGGTTGTTACTTGCAAGGGGAGGGGAACCCTAGTTTCTCCAAAACGTTTTTCTGATTAAATTCAAAATATAAGATCTGAGCTGTTGTGCTGTGCTGTGCTGTGCTGTGCTGTGCTGTGTTGTGTTGTGTTGTGTTGTGTTGTGTTTGGCATCCAGGACTGCTAAGAAAAAGAATGGAGATTTTCAAAGGGGAAAACATCAAAGTGTTCTCTACCGTTAAATTAATTACAAATGTTTTGTAAAAATCATTTCAGCTAAGTGGCAGTCAGGTCAGGTCTGATGTTGCCTCTTCCGTGAGACCTTTCTCGGGCACCCTCAAAATCTGTGTTCCTTTGAGGGGCTCAGTAAAGGCTCATCCCCATACTAGGGAGGTTGAGGCAGGTGGACCTTAAGGCTAGTCTGGGTTACAGGAAACCCTGTCTTTAAATTGCAGGCTTGATAACACAGGCTTCATTCTCACTGATCAGGGGTCAGAGTAGAAGGGTTATAGTGAGTTCAGGGCCCAGATTGGTCTCCATAGCAAGATTCCAGGCCCCCAAAACAAAACAAGTGAAACCAAGTCTAAGCCCACCCTTCCCCCATCCCCCTAGCCCCTCTAATTCTCCCTGTAGTCCTTCACACAATCTGATATATGTGTAGATATCATATATAATCCGTGTATATGTATGTGTGCATGCATGTAGTGCCCTCAGAGGCCAGGACTCTAATCTGGAGTTGGCATTACAGGAGGTGGTAAGCTACCCAATTTGGGTGCTGTGAACCAAATTTAGGTCCTATGGAAGAGCAGCAAACCACCTCTCCAGAACTACTATAAATTCTTAAACTCCTGTGTAGATTAGCTGCCCTTGGGGCCCATAAGTCCCCCCTCACCCATAAACTATGTAGCAAGTGTTTGTTTCTTCTGCTTCGCTCATTGCTATTGTTCCAAAACCTGCTGCTTTGCATACTCCGTCTCTTTGCTTTTTCTCGGGCCCCAGCTCCATTTCTCACCTTACTGGACCAGGTGTCTCGCTCCGGCTCTCCCAGGCTTTGTCCACCATCATGGATGAGGCATCTGGACCAGCTCTTTTATTCCCCGCAGTGTTTCATAGTCCCCTTAGATCTCTAGTACACACCTTCGTCCTGATGGGGACCCCCACCCCTTCATCTAAATTAACAATTCTCCAGGGCCCTCCCCTCCCTGCTCGCCGGCTTGCCTAGCTGTCCCTCCTCCAGAAAGCCTGCCCTCCATTCTCCCTAGCCTTTAGGGTCCCACAGTATCCTATGCTGATCTGTCACTGCTTAAGCCCTTGGTCATTTGGGGCACCCTGTTGCCATTACCGTTAACAGGCAGATGACAATCCCGACCCAAGTTCCTTCTCTCTCCCTCATCCTGCCCATGCTCCTAAGCCAGTCTCTGGGCCTCTCTTGCTGCCTGCTGGAATATTCCAGAGGTCCATCTCCTCTATCCACGTTGGTCCCTCTAATCCTCACAAGTCCCACCCTGCAGTAGAGGAAATGGTTGGCGAGAGAATAAAGCAATTTGCCATGAGCATACATAAAGCGGGATTTGAACGCGGAGCCCAGACAGAGGAGCAGGGGCTCCTGGCTCAGGTTACACACAGACACAAACAAGCAGATTTTTGGATGAGCGGGCAGCAGGGCCCAGATGAGTAGCCAGAGCTCTGCCTCCTGGCCAAGGTCTCTGAAAAGCCAGGCGTCGGGGGCTCACCCGAGAGCCGGCTCCCTCCCCCTGGCATGCAGCCAGCCGTCATCCCCATGAGGTCAGCCAGGGCCGGCGATTTCGGGGAAATACCAGCTGCTTATTAAAAACAGGCGGTGGTCAGGCCCCCGCTGCTTTCCCAGTAGAAACCCGGGTGTTTGTGCCAAGAGGAGCAAGAGCAGGCAGGGCAGGGCCGGGACCGCCAGGCGCGGGGAGAGCTGTAGGACCCGATCAGACGACCTGTGAACACCAGGGGTCGGTCACCCGCACCCGGAGACTCAGCCGGGCAGCGAAGGGTAGTGACCCGGAGCGGATGGAACTAAGGCAGCCAGGCGATCTGCCTAGACGAAAAGCAGAGATGCCACCGGGATTGCACAGCCACGGCCCGCCACGCGCACGAGTCCCTGCAGGGGGCGCCGGAGGCCCGCGCTCGCCGCATCTGGAGCTGGTTAGGGCTGCGCTGCTTGGCGGGCAGCGGCGTGAGCTCATCCCGCCCCGCCCCGCTGCGGTTTCCCAGCCGCTGCGAAGCCGACTCCACACAGAAGCGCCGAGAGCCCAGGGAGCTCAGTGCTACAGAGGCTGCTCTGGCCTGTGGGTGTTGAGCGGGAGAAACTGCAGCGTTGTGTCCCTGGCGCTCGCCCCGTTACACTGAGAGCCTTGAGAGCCAGCCACCAGCAAGCGTCGCTGCTGTCCACCGTGAGTCGTTGGGATGTGAAACTGTGCGTATCTCACCTAGAAAGCAACGGCGCGCGCATGGGATAAGTTGCGCCCCTCCTCAGAAGCACCTTCTCCTGGTTTTATTGAGGAAAAACAGCCAGGGGCTTAGAAAAGATAGATGAACTCAATTACCAGCCTTGAGCCTGTGTCCCTAAATGAATGGCAGAAGGTCCAGGCTAGCCCAGGTGTCCCACAATGCATACCTAGGACCTACCTCCATATTCAGGACTCATACACAATCTTCTGACTTTCCTGCAACCCCCAAGAACTCTCTGCTTCAGAATATGACACTAGGATCATGGAAATGACGCACCTGCAATTGAATTCTCTCATATAAAAGGGAAACACTCCCGTTCTAGGTGGTCTGAGTTGGAGACTCCAACAGGCAAAGTACAAAATGGTGTTCAGGCTAGGAAAAGCCTTTCAGTGAGACGTCCCTAGTCCCTAACGCTGCCAGGGGACCAGGAACCTCGGAACTGAAAGTCGCTAAGCCCTGTACCGTAAGGGGGTCTGGGCTGCTTGCAGTGGGTCCCCGAGGTTGCTGCTCAGCATATGCAGGGAGTCAGGCTCCAGGAATCTCATGACCGGAAGTCACGACAGAGGGATGAGCACATGAAGCTTGTAGAGAGATTGGCGGGTGCCTGTGAGCATTCAGGGCTCTCCCCACCCGGCAACTGACCATCACCTTCTTTACTAGCCCCAGCTTCTCCATGTGTGCTATTGAACAAGGTTGTGCTCACTAGCTGCTCTGGTCCTTCAGGTCCCCCCATGTGAGGCTCACAGACCACCCTGCTCTGACCCACCATGGGGAACACAGACTATAAAGTCACAGTAGACATTGGGGTCCTCAAGTGCTTAAGACATTGGTACAAACTGGATGGGGGGGGAGGACAGGAATGTCTATGGTTTGCATAACCAGAACTTCCAAATTACTTAGCAAAACAAGTTTGCTTTTTAATTAACATGTGTTTTTTAAAAAATGGTTTTAATTAAAGTGGATGGAGGAGAGAAGGGATGATAGAGAGAATATTCCTAGCAGTTCCAAGGCTCAGCCCAGACTTTTTAAAAATAATATGGAAGGCTGGCCATGGTGGCCCAAGCTTATGACGCCAGCACTCAGGATGCAGAGGTAGGAGGATTGAGCATTCAAACGGGGCTAGAGAGATGGCTGAGCAGTTAAGAACACTGGCTGCTCTTCCAGAGATCCTGAGTTCAATCCCCAGCAACCACATGGTGGCTCACAACCATCTGTAATGGGATCTGATGCCCTCTTCTGGCACATAGGTGTACATACAGGTAGAACACTCATACATAAAATAAATAGAAAGTAAGTCTTGAGAGAGAGAGAGAGAGAGAGAGAGAGAGAGAGAGAGAGAGAGAGAGAGAGATCGTTCAAATCCAGCTATATAGCAAGTCAGCTATATAGCAAGTTGGGGACCAGCCTCTGCTAACTGAGATGCTGTCTCAAGCCAGGTGTGGTTGGACACACCTTTAATCCCAACATTCAGGGAGGCAGAGGAGGGCTATCTCTGTGAGTCTGGGGCCAGCTTGGCCTACCTTAGTGAGTTCCAGGCCAGCCAAAGATCCACAGTGAGACTTTATCTTGAAAAATGATAACAATAACAAAAATAAAATAAAAGAGAAATTAAAAGTTAAAGCCCTATCCCAAGCTAGGGTGTGGGGTGGGGGGAGACTGTGAAGAGCTTTGGAGAGCCCCAGAACAGCACTGTCTTCTCTGGCCTTCTTACCATCGATTTACCCTCTTTTCAGCCCCTAGCAGCTGGAATTTGGGGAGTGGGGGGCAGGGACAGGCCTTTTAAAATGCAGTAAAGACTCAGAAGCAAGACTGAAGACCTGAGAGTGAATGAAATGTTGAAGGAACCTGAAGTTTCCCAGAGTTAGGAGTGCCTCGAATGTAAAATATAAAGTTGTGAAAAAGTCATGTCGCATGTAGCCAAGCCCAGTAGAATGGGAAGGCAGAGATGCATCTGGGAACTGCTGATATGGAAACCCACGGAGGCGGGTGGGGGACACTGTGTGGAACCCCTGGGGGACACTGAGGCAGGAGATATGCAAACTGAGGCCAGGGATTACAACATGGGGAGGAGGGGTACATGAAGAACTGACCAGAAGAAGGGACTCTGGAGACTGGAAACAAGAGTTGGGGTACTCTGGGTCAGCTCGGAAGAGGCCAGTTCGTGGAGCTGTAAGATCAGCCCAGTAGGGGTCAGCGTTGGCTCCCGTACAGATGAGGCACCCAGTTGGAGCTCAATGTAGGATGAACATGGAAGAGTTTGGCTCTCTCTGGCCTTTTGGGATCTGTAGCAACGTAAAGTCACAACTCAGGGTCAGGTGTTAGCATGGGGTCAGAACAACACCCAGCTCCGTAAGTACTGACCAAGGGAAATGAAGAGGAAGCCTTGGGAAGCCAAGGCAGTCCAAGGGGATTCTGTTCGGATGGTCCAGAACCCCAACTTTGGGCATCTCCACCCTGTTTCTCATTAGGCGCCTTCTTGCCTCCTCCAACTCACACCCCCACATGAAACGTGCCTCCCTGTGCTTAATTCATTACACCCAGCCTGGTGGGAGGCCCAGCGGGGCGGGTTATTTTTTTCCCCTGAGCTCAGACATTCCTTGCTTTATTATTCTGCACATTTCAAAGCAGCTGTTGCCTCCCCTAACTACCTCCAACCCCAAGCTCAGAGACTAAAAGGGGTCCCTCAAAAGTCCCCAATGCTTCCAGGCTAGTCCACCTGGTCAACTGGGGCCCAGCGATGGGACCTTCTGCAAAAACCTGCATCTGAGCTTACCCACTGCCGCGGGCCCAGTCACCAGTCTGTCTTATAACCTGTCCCCTTGTTTATCCCTCTCTGGTCTACAGAGAACCTCAGTAACACCTCCATAAGTCGGAGTCAGCCTTTGTCTCCCCCTCCTGGAGTAGGTGCTAGGACAACAGGGTTCCTACCCTGCCCTGGGCCCTACCAAACCATGCTCCAACAGAGTCAGTTGTACTATCCAGGGCCATATCTATCTTAGAGAAAGTTTCCAGCCTAAGAAACAGCAGAAGTGGGTTCAGCCTCAAGGACCATGAAGGGTGAAGGGGGAAACGGTTCTGGAGACTCAGTTTCAGAGAATGGGAGTGTGGGGGGGGGGGGGGGACTGGGCAGATGGAGTCCCTGTTACGATGAACATTCAAGCAAGAGCATCTTGGGAAAGAGATTGGCTCAGATGTCAGACCTCTTCCTGGCCAGCTTTGAGGTTGAAGTCTGGAGATGACAGGAGTTGATAAGTCAGATGAAGGGATCTCTCTTTCCCCCATGAGGGGTCACTGGATAGATCTGGAAGTACAGGTCAAGACACAAAGCTGACCTGGGAACTCAGCCAAGGTGTTTTCCTCATTAACTCACTAGCCTGCCACCTGGCTAAGGCTTGAAACACCACGAAGGGGACTCTCATTGTGCCCACAGGTGAGGCGGGATTAGCTCTGGACTCTCTACAAAGAACTAGAGGTGCAGGCGTCTGCAGAGGAGGCTGGGGGGGGGGGGGGCTCTACCTTGGGAGCAATCCAGGCAGAAGCTCAAGTTAGAGTGCTCAGGAATGAGTCTGTTGGTTACTGTCAAAGATGTGACACTTGGGGACCATCTTGCCCCAACAGATCCTGCAGCTGGGCATGTCTACCTAGGTCTAACCTCGATGAAAATATTCTGTGGTACTCAGAATGGACCTCCATGGCACTCTATAACAGGGACCTGGAGAGTTCTGAGAGACCACAGCAAATGGAGATGCCCAGGATCTGCCTACACTTCCACTTCCTAGAACTAGTCTGGAGAGCCCTTTCCGTGAGGAGTCTTGGGGAGGGTGAACTCCACAGAGCCTGAGGTTCTCAGCCAGAGCAGCAGCCAGAGGGCCCTTAAACAGGCTCCTCCCTGCAGGATTAGAAATGTTAGCTTGGGGTTGAGGTAAATGGCCATTTCACACTCATAGGAACTCCTAGCTCAGGGTTCCCTCAGGCCAGGTGGAGGGGAGCAGCTCCCTGCTCCAGGTCTCAGCACCGTCCTTTTCGGTGCCTTCCCACCATAGCTGTCACTAGCCCACCAGGGATGAGAGGTGACTGTCACCAGCTTTTTCACCTCAGCTGCAGGCTCAGAAGTGAAAATAGACAGTTTGGGGACACTCAGAATGTTGGGACCCAGATCCATCCAAAAAGGGAGCTGATGTGAGGCATCCTCTCCAGTGGGCCTTGCTCCAGGAGTCATTTCCGCTCCCCTATCAAGCCCCCATCCACACTCCTTCCCAATGGCCAGGCTAGGCTGTTGGTAATCCCAAATGAAGCCATTGCCAGAGCCCTATGCCCTACATGACGGAAGTATGCGCTAATAATGGACTGCTTGATTGGCAGTTGCCTCAAGAGCATCTAGAGCCTGGAACAGATCCACCCTGTTCTAGGGCCTGCATCCAAATTTCCTCAAAACTTAAAAACTGACTTGTAAAGACATATTTTTGTCAAGTGAAGACACAGAACACAGCAGTGGCCAGCAACTGTCTCCATTGTTTTGTAAACAAAAGACTATTCTCAAGAGGCTGTGGGGGGCCGGGAGAGAACCAGGCTTCTTGGTGCATGCCTGTAATCTCAGTGCTTGGGAGGTAGAGGCAGGAGGATCAGGAGTTCAAGGTCTTCCTTAGCTACAGAATGAGTTCCAGGCCAGGCCATCCAGGGCTATGGCCTAAGACCCTGCCGAAGAAGAAGAAGAAGAAGAAGAAGAAGAAGAAGAAGAAGAAGAAGAAGAAGAAGAAGAAGAAGAAGAAGAAGAAGAAGAAGAAGAAGAAGAAGAAGAAGAAGAAGAAGAAGAAGAAGAACAAGAAGAAGAAGAACAAGAAGAAGAACAAGAACAAGAACAAGAAGAACAAGAAGAAGAACAAGAAGAAGAACAAGAAGAAGAACAAGAAGAAGAACAAGAAGAAGAACAAGAAGAACAAGAAGAAGAAGAACAAGAAGAAGAAGAACAAGAAGAAGAACAAGAAGGAGAGAGAGAGAGAGAGAGAGAGAGAGAGAGAGAGAGAGAGAGAGAGAGAGAGAGAAGGAGGAGGAGGAGAAAAGAAAAACGTAGGATAACAGGATGTGATCGTAGAAAGTTGAACCTTAAAGATGCATAAATTGAAGTTCATGGAAAACACAGCAGAAGACTTTCTTCTCAGAACTGTCTTGAGTATTCTGATAAGTTGGGGCCAAGGCAAAAACACCTTCTGCAGCCTTTCCGACTGGGAATGACTCCTCTCTCCTTACACACCCCTCAGGACAGGATGATTACTACCTACCCTCAGGGCCTTGGGAGCTGGGCAGAGCACTCTAAGGCAGCTCTCCATGCCTTCTCTGCCTGTGATGGGGCAGAGGGAAGAAGAACAGGGTTGGGGTAAGGTGGCAGAAGGATAAAAGAAAGGGACAGCAGAGGGTCCCAGAGCTAGGGTACTGGAGTAGTGGGGAAGGGGACACTTATGTGTACCTGGACCAAAATAAAGAAAAAAGAAGCTGGGTGTGATGTGGTGGTGAATACCTTTAATCCCCAAACTTGGGAGGCAGGGGCAGGCCGATCTCTTAGTTTGAGACCAGCCTGGTCTACAGAGTAAGTTCCAGAAGAGCCAGGGCTACACAGAAAAACCCCTGTCTCAGAGAAAGAGAGAGAGAGAGAGAGAGAGAGAGAGAGAGAGAGAGAGAGAGGCTAAAATCTGAGTTCTCCCCCCACCCCGACTCTACCCCATCTTCCCCATCTCTGGAGCCCCAGAGGCTGCACACTACCTTCTTCCACTTCCATCAGCCTTTCTGAAAGGCTCAGACACACTGAGACGGCAGTGGATATGATAGTTGTGTGTATAGGTGTTCCAAGAGGCACCTGGGCCTACACACCAGAAAAAGGGACCCGAGCATGAAGAAAACAGTAGGATCCCTCGCATCCTCGGCCAGCTGGAGAGGAGGGGGCTGGAGCCCCAACATTCTAGGCCCTTCTCAGTCCATGAGGCCCCAGGCCCTGACTGCTGAGAGTTGAGGGGCCTACTGGGGCGGTCTGGCCTGTAGGCACTCACACACTCCACATTCCTGCAGTGCTCTGTCAGCATTTGGGCAAACCCAAATTTGTGTGGCTTTGGAAGGGTGGGGAACAAATAACCCCCAAACTTGAGTGAGGGTGGGGCAGGAGCTGTTTGAAAGGACTTGGAAGGAACCCCAGGAGGCACTTCTGTGCAAGGTCATGAGTTCAAGACCTGGTGAGTTCTCTAAGGTGAGTGAGCGGGTCAGCTATCCCAAGGTGGGGCTGTGTCTGTCCCCAAGCAGGCATACTTGGGCTCCCTCTCTGCAAACCCCTACCACCACCACCACGCAAGGCCTTTGGACCAACAGCCCAGCATAGCAGCCTGGCTCCCCAAGCACCTATTATGCAACAGGAGGGGCTGTCAGGCCAGCTCCTGTTGGCCCCTCCCCTCTCCCTCAATTTTGTACATCCCTTTATTTGGACCCTTTTCACTCCACATCCTGACTTTTCTCCTTCATCAGCTTTCTGCTGGTCTCCCTGTGGCTGACTGCTTTGAGCCCCACAGTCCCATTTTCACACCGGCAGCCTAAGTTTTTTTCCCTCCGTAACCTGGTAAAATGTTCACCACACGCCTGGCTTCTTCAAGACCGCCCCCCCCCACCCCCCAACTTCACTCAGCTTCTGCCTGAATTCTGGCCTTCCTGTACTTCTGCTTCATGTGACTGTGTGACCTAATCCACATCCCCCTGGTGACCCTAAAGTCTCTGGGGAGGGTGTTTGAAAGAGAACACAGGATGTGGAAGGTTGCCAAGAGCCATGGGTGGTCCTGAAGGACATCAGAGTAGGGAGACATCACAAGCCAGCTTGTCTAACTCTCTGTCCTTTGGATTCAAGTTCCAGCCCTAAACATGTGAGTTCCAATGGCCCGTTGGGCTCTTTGCTTTTCTCTGGCGTTGGACTTTCTGGGCTGAGTTCTACAGCTTCATGGGGACCATCTGGCACTGTCTGGAGTCCTGGTGCTGAACCCTGCCCTTGGCCAGCCCTCTGGTTCAGCCTGAATCAGGACTGGAGAGACAACTACTCTTATCACCTAAGAACTCAGAGTCTCAGCTCAGACCAGATGAGGGACATGAGGCAGGACAAGCCCAGACCAAACCCCAGACTTCCGGTGCACATAGCCTAACACTGGAGGCCTGGAGGGAGCTAGACTGATGGGACACAAAGCCCTCATCCTTTTATATCGCTACCAGCAGCAGGGACACAGGCTGGACCACCCTGCTTGAAGCCGGGGCTGGGACCAGTGTTTATGCAACTGTGGGGAGGCCACAGCCTAGCTGGCAATGCTGCTTGCCCAGCACCAGTGCTGACTCAGCAGAGACCCCCAGCACGTCCACCCTCAGACACACCCACAGATCCGCAGACAAGCAGTCACACACAGAGACAGACATACATGTACATATGCACAAACGGGCACGTATGTACCCGCACATTCTCAGACATTCACACATACAACGTGCACCAGGATACCCTTACAGACATGTGCACACCGTATCCACATACATACAAGCACACACATATACATATATGCATGCACATGCACGCACACACATGGGGACATACCAAGATGCACACACACAGTCCCCACGACTAGATGACACTGAGCCAGGTGAAGGATCCCTCAGCAGCTGAGCGCCACCTTCCACGGGCCAGAGTCTTCAACCAAATACAAAAGAGAAGGAGAATGGAACACAGCCATTCAACTCTCTGCTTCTTGTCTGGGGACACAATGTGACTAGTCACCTCACAACAATGACTCTGTACCTCCTCCACCGTGGTGGACTGTAGTCTCAAAACTGTGAGCCAAAATAAACCCTTACTTTCTTTTCTCTTTCTTCCTTCCTTTCTTTCTTTCTTTCTTTCTTTCTTTCTTTCTTTCTTTCTTTCTTTTTCCGAGACAGGGTTTCTCTGTGTAGCTCTGGCTGTCCTGGAACTCACTCTGAAGACCAGGCTGGCCTCGAACTCAGAAATCTGCCTGCCTCTGCCTCCCAAGTGCTGGGATTAAAGCCACCACCGCCCGGCAAACCCTTACTTTCTTAAGTTACATTTGTCAGGCAGCTTCTCACAGCAGCAAGGAGGGTAGTGACTAATACACTACCCAAACCACATGCAACATCCCCAGGACTCATCTCCAACAGGCCTAGGATGCCCCTGCCTGATCTATAGACACAGGAAGCCCCGTGGGGCAAGGCCTGCTGTGACATAAGATAAGATATCTTATGTGACAACACATAAGATGCTCTCTCCCTCCCCCCAACGAAAGCATTGGCGACGTCGTGCAGATGGGGGGGTGGGAGTGTCTTTAAGGGAGATCTAGAGGTACCAGATGAGGGGCAGGCATTCTTGGAGTAGGACACATGTACCTTCCTGACTGACATATGGTAACCTGGCAACAGGACCACTTCTTGCCTGGAATTGACTAAAATAAATACATTTCTTTCTAAAGACTGATGCCCAAGGTGGACTTCACAAGCAGGAAAAAATGTTAAAGTCACCTAACGTAGTCCTGTACAGGATCACCCATGTACCTGAATTCTCTTCCCTTGTAGGACTAAGTCAGGTATGATTATACCCATCTGTAATCCTAGCATTGAGGAGGCTGAGACAGGAGGATCACCACAAGTTTGAGGACAGTCAGGACAACATAATGAGTATTGATTTTTTAATTATATATTTTGATTTTTATGTGCATTGGTGTTTTGCCTGCATGTATGTCTATATGGGGTGTCATATTTTGGATTTACATAAAATTATGAGCTGCTATGTGGATGCTGGGAATTGAACCAGGTTCTCCAGAAGCACAGCCAGTGCTCGTAACAGCTGAGCCATCTCTCCAACCCCAAGTCTTGCTTTTAAAAAAGGAAAGAAAAGACTGGGGGGGGGGGGGGGACTCAGTTGAATGGTTCCTGCCGTGCAAATGTGTGTGGCCCTGGGTTTGATCCTCAGAGCTGCAATGCTCTTTTATATATTTATATGGCAGTTTGTTCATCCGTCCACATTTGAGCTGTTTCCAGCTTGGACTACTTGTGAACACTGCTGCCCAAAAGCTGGATGTAGATTATATATTTGAGATCCCGTCCTTAATTTGAGGGAGTATATATTCAAAACTGGAAGTGTGCCAAGCATTAACTCGGTTTTGTTGTGTGCATTTGTGCGCATGCGCATGCACATGCGCGCGTGTATAACATTTTTGTTTGCCAAAATGGCTGCCTCATTTTACCCGCCCACAGATACACAAGGTTCTCATCTCTTCCCACCCTCACGAACACGTTATTTTCTATTGAAAGGATGGCCGTTGTAGTGTATTATTTGATTGCTCTGTTTTGATTTGTTTTTTAGTCATTTTTTTAAAGATGATTTCACTATGCCCCAACTCCCCAGCAATCCTCCTGCCTCAACCTTCCAAATACTAGTTACAGTTTTGATTTGCCTTACTCTGATAATTAGTGATATCCTGCAAGGATGGATGGATGGATAGATAGATAGATAGATGGATAGGTAGATAGATAGACAGACAGATAGTGTGAATAATAACAGCTTTGGAGAACAGTGAAGAGCTCTTAATGTTACTGCATAAAATGAGTGTTCTATCTCCAGCACCCACATGGTGCTCACAACCATCTGTAACTCCAGGCTCAGGGGATCTGATGCCCTCCCTCTTTTAGCCTCCATGGCTCCCAGGCATACCCACAGTACACATATACACATACAGGCAAAGCACTCAAATACCCAAAATAAAAATAAACTAATCTTTTTGAATATACTATTCCATGGTATGACAGATGCCAAGCATGGGGCAGGGGGAGGTAGGGGAGTTCCATTCTTGGTACCATTTTGCTGGCTGATTGGCTATTTGGATATCTTCAATTTTTTAAAGCACATTTGTTTATATATGTACCACAGACCATGTGCAGGGGTCAGAGGACAACTTTCAGGAGTTGTTTCTCTCCTTCCACCATGTGGATCCCAGGGATCAAACTCAGGTCATCAGACTTGGCAGCAAGCCTCTTTACCTACTGAGCCATCTCGCCAACCCCAATGGATGTATCTTTTATATTTTAGTTTAATGTTTATTTTAGTCCTGGAGCTTGAAACTTGGGCCTTGTAGAAGCACTCTACCACTGAGCCCCATTCCAGCCCACCTGTCTCCTGAGTGCTGGGATAAAGGCACGTGCCGCCACGCCTGCTTGTGTCTGTCTTCTTTATAGATGTTTGCTCAGGTCTCTGGCCCAGTTTTTAATCAGATTGTTTCCTGGGGAGTGATTTATATGAGTTCTTTACATACCCTGAATATTAGCTCCTGTCCTTCAAATCTTTGTCACGCTCTTACCCTCTCATATAATCCCTGGCCTCATTATTTACAAGCCAACCAGCTCCCAACTCCTTCCTGCCCTTTAGTCACCATGCCCCCAAGTTTGTGTGTGTGTGTGTGTGTGTGTGTGTGTATGCACGTGCACGCATGCTCACATGCACATGGATTTGTGTGTGTGCATGCACACATAACACACACACACACACACACACACACACACACACACACACACGAGACTTCTAGCTCTTTCCAGCTTTCAGCACATTCTCTGTCTCCCTTGTTATTTGACCCTCTGCAGTCTGGCATCTCTCTGCTCTGTGTGGGCTCCACAAACAGAGCTTTGCACTGCTCTCTCCAGCAGTAAGTCCCCAGTGCCTGGAACAGAGCCTGACACACAGCAGGTGCTTAGTGTAAGGTTAAATGATTTAACACACTAAAAGGCTTCAACAGACTTCTGTCTGTCTGTCTGTCTCTCTCTCTGTCTCTCTCTGTTTCTCTCTCTTTGTCTCTCTCTGTCTCTCTCTCTCACACATACACACTCTTACATATGTGTTCATATACACTCACAATCCTTACACACTCAGACCCCACCCCTGCCACACTAACACTCCCAGGTAGCCTGGCTCATACAGGCCTTTGAGCTTGCCCTGGAACACCACATCTAGACCTTGTATGCAGACATACTTATACATATATCCTGAGCTCCTGGGTACCTCTGGTCCTGTGAGCTCTCCTAGCCTAGTATAGCCCAATCTCCCTCTGACCCCTCCATTCCTAGTCTCCAAGCCTTGCACCTCTCCACAAGGTATTGCTTCAACTCCTCACCAATAAAGGCCATCTTCTCCAGAAGCCTCTTCTTATCGTGTCTATGCAGCCATAACTTCCATTGAGAAGCTGGGCCAAGTGAACCACTGGTAGAAGATGTGCCACCCCAGCAAAGCAAAACATCCCAGTGTCTCCAGCAGAGTCAAGCTTGTGGCTGATGCTCCTTCAATTCTGATGCCCTAGGGACAAAGTGTCTTGCCCTGTCATTCATTCCTATGGTCACTCAGGCCAGACAATTCCCTGCACTGCACCTAAGCTCAGGCTTCTGTGACATGTGACAATGGCCTGTATTTATAGTTAGTTAATTACTCAGATGACACTCTTAGGCTGTCAGTGGTGTCCTTGTGTTGAGTGAGCCAGTATGGCTGCCATCTCCCAAAGGCAGGAGTGGGGTAAGAACAAAGGAAGGGGAGCCAGGCTTCCTCTAGCTCAACACCATAGAATGCATAGGTAAGCTGGAGAGCAACGGAGAGGAAAGAAAGAAGAGGGGGAAGAGGGACAGGTGGAGGATAAGAGAGGAGGAGGGAGGAAGGAAGGAAGGGAGGAAGGAAAGAAGGAAGGAAGGAAAGAAGGAAATCATTTATTCATAAAGCCATGGAGTAGAGACAGAAAGGCAATCACAGGCAGGCAAGCACATCCCAGCAGGGGCCAGGAAAGACAGCCACACACAGAGTGTTCTGGGACCATCTGCAGAAGTCTGGGCCACTCCTTTCCTTCCCGAAGCTCCAGACATGGTGTCAGCATCATGGTCTGGAGATGAGATGTCCTCAGCTTGGCCTGCCCTGGGCTTCCTGAAGCAAAGGCAGCCGCAGGTTATGGAGGGAGGGCTGGGCCAAGATAGCAGAACACCAACTGAGAGCTGGAGTTGGTGGTGGAGATGGGGTGGGGACAGCAGCAGTGTTAAAGAGCAGGGGGTCTCACCTGAGAGGCTCAGCTGGCCATAATGTGCTTCACAAAAGCTGGAAGGAAAGGGAGGATAGGAGGCTGGGAGTCAGTGGGCAGCCAGGGGTGGAGCTGGGCACGTGACTCCTCCCCAGAAGATCCGTATCCCCACCAAATGAGGTCCCTATGCCTTTTCCCCAAGAGACTCCCACCTGCTGAGTTGTGTCCCCCCCCCCACAGGAGCTTCACCCCCACAGAGCTGAGTCCCTCTGCCTCCTCCCCAGAAGACTCCCATCTGCAGAGCCTACCTTCATAGTTGATGCAGCCATTGGAGTCTTCTTGACCAGCCATCAGTTTCTCTACCTCGTCTTCGGTCAGTCTTTCACCTGGCGGGGATGGGAGGTTAAGTCGCACTACCCAGAGACGTGACCAAGTGAGGGAAACTTATCAAATCCTTCTAGATGGTGCATTTGCCATACAACATTGTTCTCAAGGCCATGGCCGGCCACCACCCCAGTTTCCAAGACCAGAAAGAATCAATCATAGATCCAGAAGTAGAGGACCTTGAGGTAGAGACCTGGGACCTCCTCTGAAAATAGGCACCCTCATGTATATACTGTCCTCTACCTCTGACAGGATGGCAGGAGTCCCCTGCCTTCTGGTGGCAGTCTCTTGAAGCAGTCCTTTGAGGTCATAGGGGGCCAATGGAGGAGAGCTACCTTTACAGATGTCTGTGGAAGGAACTGAGAGACGTCTCCCTGCTCTGTAGTTTGAAAGCTTCTTTCTTTTTAATTTCTTTCTCATCTATATTTGAGGTAGGATCTCACATATCCTGGGCTAGCCTCAAACTGGCTATATAACTAGAAGTGACCTTGACCGTCTAATTCTCTCGCCTCCATCTCCCAAACACATGCACCACAGTGCTGAGGACCCAACCCAGGCTTGCTTGCCTGCTAGGCAAGCCACAGCTGTGCTGTTCACTGGCAGAGTCCCACACTGTGGTGACCCCCACACTCTTCACACACACATACAAACGTGTGTGCGAACCCTGAACCAGAGTAGGATTGAACCCAACAATTGCTCAATAAATGTTCTCTGCAAGAAAAAGTCACTTTGAGGAGTAAGGTGACCAGGCACCTAACAGTGGAGATGACAGTGGAATTTACCTAGGGCCACAGATACTGCAAGTATTTCACCTCCTTGGTCACAGAGAATGATGCACACCAAAACTATTAATCCCAGAGGACCTTTCTGCCCTGTCTCCAAGGCTGTTCCTGCCATAGCTTTGATTCTTCTAGCTTTCTTTGAGCCACTCCTAAATGTCATCTCTACCCCCTGCCACTAAGACACCTTGACTGTCATTCTGTCTGTTCCAGTTTCACAGATGAGACACAGGCCCTGTGGTCAAGGTACACAAGAATTTCCCTAGGACATCCCAGAGAAAGAGATGGGTAGAGAAGCGGAGACTGTCCTCACCCAGGGTGGCCAGCACATGACGCAGCTCTGCGCCCATGACCGTGCCGTTGCCCTCCTTGTCGAAGACCCGCAGCCCCTCCACGAAGTCCTCATACGTGCCAGTGTCCTTGTTCTTGGAGATGTGCTGGAGCATGGGCAGGAAAGTCTCAAAATCCATCATCTTGGAATTGAGCTCTGCAGACAGATAGTCCCAGGTTAGAGGATAGACGGGTACAACGTCCCTCGTGCCTACACTGAGGGGCCATTCCTCTCCCGTGGTTCCTGAGCACTCTGAGGCATGTGCAGTGTACAAACCATGCCACCACCACAAGGCTCCTGATGGTCTACTGAGGAACACCGGGTTTGCATAGACCTTTGCTGTCTTGAATGGAGTCCGAAGTACACTGCTCTTCCTTTTGTTTCCTCTTTTTTTCTCCTCTCTCCTCCCCTCTCCTCCCCTCTCCTCCCCTCTCCTCCCCTCCCCTCCCCTCCCCTCCCCTCCCCTCCCCTCCCCTCCCCTCCCCTCCCCTCCCCTCTCCTCTCCTCTCCTCTCCTCTCCTCCTCTCCTTTCCTCTTCCCTCCCTTCCCTTCCTTTTTCCTCCCTTCTGGTCTCTCCTCCTTGGAACCTAGCCTGGTTCCAAGTTGTGATGACCCACCTGCCTCAACTTCTGGTCTCTTCTCCTCCTCTCCTCTCCTCCCCTGCTCCTTCTCTTTCCAGGATCTTACTACATAGTTTAGGCCATGCAAACCAGGCTCTCCTCAAATTTTTGGCAACCCTCTTGCCTTTATCTCCTCAGTGTTGGGGTTAGAGGTATACAATACATCTTTTTTTATTTCTTAGATTTTGAACACACACTACCCTGCACTGTTTATGTGGTGCCAGAGATCAGTTTTGAGTGAGCTTAGGTGAGTATTCGACCAATTGAAAAACACCCAGCACTTTTTTTTTTTTTTTTTTTTTTTTTTTTTTTTTTTTTTTTTTTTTTTTTTTTTTTTTTTGAGACAGAATCTCATCCTATAGCCCAGGCTAGCCTGGAACTATGTAACCTAGCCTGGTTCCAAGTTGTGATGACCCACCTGCCTCAACTTCTTGATTATTGGGTCTGTAGACATTTGCCACCACACCCAGGTCTTATTTCTTACAGACCTTAGTCTGTCCATCCCCACAGTGGAACCTGTCAGACGCTTTCTTGCTACAATGATGAGGGAATGGTTGTCACTCTTCCTGAGTCAAGCAAGCAACCAAGATGGGGGAAGTTGACAAAGACTCACAAAGGAATGCTGGGAAGGCTAGGATAGGGTAAAAACAAGCACCCATGTTCCCTGCCTCACCCTTGCACCAGCATGGATTCTGGCTAGTGTCTCATAGCCAATGTATCATCCTCATCCCAAGAGCAGGAGGAAATGAGGAAGGAGGTCAGTGAGGTTCCCACGATATCTGATGTTGCCCACCATGGCAGTCTCCCTCCCATGACATCTGATGGCTTCCCACCATGGCAGTCTCCCTTGGGGCTGGCACAAATGGGCAGGGTGTACTACCTTCCTGTTTTGGCTTCCCCAGAACACGGAGCACCTCTGCCTGGGTAGGATTCTGACCCAGAGCCCGCAGGACATCACCACACTGCCCGTATGTGATCTTCATCTCGCCCTTGGGTGTGCGGTCGAACAGTTGAAAGGCCTCCTTGAATTCTGTGGGAAAGAACAGTGTGCTCTGGATGCTCCCAGAGGGGTCCCACTCCACTCATTTGGATCGGAGACCCCTGGTTCACCCCTACCCTCAGCTCAGGACCCCGCTTACCTTCAATCTGTTCAGGTGTGAACTCGATCTGCAAGGAAGACCAAAGACCAAGTAACTACAGGTCATTGTAGCAGCTTAGGTCTCAGGCCCTTGGCTGTGTCAGCCTGTTCTCATGGGAGGGTCACAGTTTCTACCATCCAGGACCTCATGCTGTCTACTTAGGCACCCTGCTGCTGCTGCTGCAACACACACACACACACACACACACACACACACACACACACACACACCTGTCCAACCTAAAGGCTTTGGTTCTGTATGTAATCAGTTTGCAATACCAGATAGGCCACGGCAGAGGGGGACAGAAACAAAGGCCCTAGCCTTTGGAGCCCCCTGGCTCTAGATGGATATGCTCAATGTCACAAGCCTGACCAAGCTCACTTTGAAGGGAGGAGCAAGCATAGGGCTGCAAGCCAGAGGCTGTGTCAGCACCAAAGCATGTCTGTGGGTAATCAAGTACACATGCTTGTGCACATATGTGTGTCCATCCGTCCCTCACAGATCCCCTTGGGGCCCTTAAGGCTGGACACTAATCCACAAAGCTCTGCCCGTACCTGCCTTTTACATTCTGCCTGTGGCCCCAAGGCAGCTCCCACACTCCTGAATAGCACAGAGATAGGGCTATGTCGCATTCTGAGGCCACAGTGGGGCCGCCCTGAGGTCAGGAGGCCTCCTTGGACCCAGTATCCCCCTCCTCATCTGATTCCAGTCTATTTTTATCACTGTAGTCACTGTCTCCAAAGTCAAGGTCACACCAGGGAAAGGAGCTAGGGGAAGAGGGCGTGACTGGCACCTGAGAGCCCCTCCAACCTCCATAGGGCAGAGTGTGCAGAAGGACACCCCATTTCTGTCATCTGCTGTGAGTAACCTCCCAGTTTGAGGCTTAATCCAGTATTGAGAGAATTACGTCATTCCTAGGGAGCTCTCCATGGGAAAATCTGGGGAGACAGGGTTCCCTGGCTTTTGCCAAAGGCTCTCTGCTCTTCTGTGCTAGCTGGGAAGAAGGGCAGGGGAAAGGACTTCTTCAACCCCTACCCTCTTTTGAGGCATAAGTTTGTGCCAACTTAATGCCTGGTGAGATTGGGCAATGCCACCATAGGTCCCAAGGTAGTTGGAGCCTTACAAGGACCCCTCAGGACTTAAGTCTGGGGCTTGGGGTGACAAAGGAGCAGAAAACCAACTTTGGAGTACAGGCATCTTGCAAGTGGGAGGCTTATAGTCCCATTTCACAGATGAGGAAACTAAGGATTAGAGTAACTAAGATGGAGCTGAGCTGGGATGGGAACCAGACAGTCATAGGCAAGTGCTTCTGGGAAGGACTTATGACCAGATAGAGGCTCCATAAGAATGGTTCAAAGGGCCAAGTGTGGTGGGGCACACCTTAAATCTCAGCACATGGGAGGCAGAGGCAGCCAGATCGCTGAGTTTAAGGCCAGCCTGGTCTACAGTGTGAGTTTCAGAACAGCCAGGACTGTTAGTTAACACAGAGAAACCCGGTCTTGGAAAAAAAAATGTAAAGGGGGATAGGGGAGGGGCTGGGAGGAAGGTAAGGGGGAACTGTGGTCAGGACATAAATAAAATAAAATATGTAATATTAAAAATTGTTTTAAAAGAATGACTCAGGGGTTGGTGGATCCGTGTGGGTGGAGAGAACTCCACAGACCCCTCAGGAGACAGCCAGAGCAGCAGTGGCCTCTGACCAGCTGAGAACAGGACACAGGCTGCGTGCTGCTATGCGGATGCCACAGGTGGCAGGCACGGCTCTCCCTCCCAGTTTAGACTCTGGGAAAGACAACTGGGCCAGGAAAGGCTCCCGGTGCTGCTTGGTAGCTGCTTGGTCGTGCTCAACAACCAGTTTCCTGCATGACTTTCAGAGAGAGCCTCCCCCTCCAGCCTGTTCCTCCATTTTCCCAGCTAAACATGAAGCCCAGGAGGGCTCTGCCAGCTCTGGATGTAGTGATCTTGGCAGGGATGTCACTCAGCCTGGCAAGGTCCTGATTTCCCTTACCTAAGGATGTTTGATATGGACTTAGGAACACCCACAGCCAGAGAAGGAAGAGCCCTGAAGACTCGAGACAGCTGACTGCAGGAGTCCCTAAAGATATGAAATCCAGAGAGAGCAAAGGGAGTCGGTTTTCAAAATCACCAAAAAGCATTTCCTGGTCCATACTCTACTTTCAACATGTATTAGCCTCTCGGCAGCCTCAGGGGAGTCTCACCAGCTGTCTGACCACCCTCCCTCCTCCTGTGGTCTTGCAGATGTCTGAAACAAATAGGTCTTGTTTAACCTCTGCACTGAAACTGCCAGCTTCAGCTCGGGTCCAGGGCCTTACCTGCCATGGTAGGTCCCACTCTGAGACCCATTCATTGACTCTGTCCCTTCTACAACCCAGCTCCCTCACTCACCTTAATCTTGGAGGCATCAAACTCTGCTTCTTTAGGGCGCTCTGGCTCAGGTGCAGCTGCAGGGGCAGGCGCAGGTGCAGCCGCAGGGGCTGGAGCTGCTTTGGGGGCAGCAGCTTTGGCATCATCCTTCTTGGGCTCTGGCTTTTTGGGGGCCATTGGAGCTGTAGTCACAGAGAGGAGGAAGAAGGAAAGAAGAAAAGTAAGATAGGTGAGCCCTACTGCCACCCTGGGCTTTATCCTGCTCATATACCTCATGACCCCAGCCCCACCCCTACCATGCACAATAGGGACAGGGCCATAAAAGGGCATTGGCTCTGCTCAAGGGGCTATTTTGGGTCCTGGAGAGGGCATTGTTCAGGCCCAGGAATGGGTGGGGGAGGGGAGTATGCTCCATTCCCCCAGTCACCTGTTGGGGAGAGGGAGGGAGAGGGAGGCAGGCCACTGCTCAGCCTGTGCTCTGAGCACACAGACAGACAGACACAGACATAGACACACACACACACACACACACACACACACACACAAAGAGCTACTTTTCTGCAAGCCAATAAATTTGGACAGGTAAAGGTTAGAAAAATGGGTACCACATGCTATGCACCATAGTAGGGGCTAGAAAGACCTAATCTTGAATAACTTTGCACCTGGGTAGCCCAGGACCCTGATCAAGAGCAAGGGAAAGTAGGAGTGGATCTGTGTCCAGGCACCTTTTCAGGCGGGGGGGGGGGGGGGTGTGTCCCTGGCTGTGTGCATGGTGGGAGGTCTCTGGACATTTGTATTTGTTGTCTGGGTGTCTCTGTGCAGTGTCCATCAGTGCCTGGCTGGGTCTAGAGGAAGAGGCTGTCCTGTGTCTTGTCTCTGTGGGCCCATTTCCAGGTGTTCACATTCATGCATGTCTGTGTGGGTCTGAGTGAGTGTCTGTGTATTTATGTCTGGCTGTTTGTATGTGGTAATGTGTGAGTGTCTGGATACAGCAGGCAGCTGTGGTCCACTCACAGGGTCCTAGGATCTCCAGTAACACCCCAAGCACACGTGGCACTCCCTCGAGGACTGTCCTCCAGACTAGTTCAACAGCTCCTTTTACAACTCCTAAGACTAGTGTCTCAGGTTACACACACACACACACACACACACACACACACACACACACACACAGAGGCTTCTCTTCGCCCCTAACCCACTGCACCCTCTGTCACTTCCTGCTTGCCCCTCCATTTGCCCTCTCTGAAACTTTCCTCCGCTACTCCCCTCATTCCATGCTTCCTTCTGCTCCAGGGGATCCTACATCTCTGAGGAACCCCAAAGTGCTGTGCAAGATTTGCCCCTAGGCTCGGATCTAAGGCTCTCACCCCAGTTCCGACCACTCAATGACTACTCTTAAGGTTCACCACCACCCAGGGCCCAAGCAAGAGTGTCCAGCCCCTGGAACCACTTCCCTTGGTCCCCTGCCCCTGGCAGATGGCTATGACATAGCACAGCCTGGCTGGGCCACCATTTGGAGAAATGGAGAGACTGAGACGGCAGCACAAATGCAGAGTGAGGACATCTTGCAAACACATTGGGTTCTGTTCCTGCCTAGCATCTGTGCCTTGGGGGGGGTGGGGTGAGAAGGGTGTTCCTAGTTATTTTTAAGTGCCTGAAGCCTTTGATAGAGACTTCAGAGACAGCGCCTCCCACCCTAAGCCCCAAGGGACTTCTCAGGCATGACAAAGGGCATAACTCAAGCTGAGACAAAGTATCAAGGCCTCAACCTGGGGGCACCCCACCATCTTCCTCCTGGATTCTGGCTTGCTTCATCTTGTCACTCAGCCTTCCCATGAAGGGATAGCAGTCCAGGGATGAGTCTCCATCCCTGGCTGGAACACATTCCTCCCTTCATCTGGAGGGCAGAACACCCCACATCTGGAAATCTGACAATATCCGGGGCTGGGAGGAGGGCAGGGGGGACAAGTTTTTCACTTTTCTTCCAGATGCTTGGCAAGAGTATTGAGAAAGAGAGAGGTGGGGGAGGGGTCTGCAGAGACATCAGAAATACCACAAAGGAGAAGACAGCCCAATGGAGACATAGAGAGAGAAAGACCTCTGTAAGCCCAACTGTCCGGACCTGCTGCCCTTGGCATCCCTTGGCATCCCTTGGCACAGGAGACTCTAGATAATAGCATTGAGGCCCAGGGCTGAGGATGCACACACGGGGTAAACCAGACTTCCCACCCGGCTTCCTTTACCCTAACCCTGTTATCCCTTGAGAAGCAGTTCAAATAGTAAGTGCATAGCAGGTCCATCCTGGTCTAGTCTGTGATCTGTACTAAAAGGCTCATGTAGTCAGAGCCTCATGGTACTATCTTCCCCTCCTTGGGTTGGGCAGAGGTGTCTTGATCCTGTGCCACCATACATAGGACAGCTCTGGTCATGTAGAGAATGCACTAGGACCTCTTCTCTCTTCACTAGAGCTCAGATAGGGGCTAAGGCTAGCCCCTGCTTCAACTCTGACACCCAGCTTGCTCTGGTGGGTCTTGGAGTAGTATTATCCAGGCTTGTACCTTCCACCCTATGACAGGTGCCCAGCACCCAGCAGGGCCTCTTCCAACCTCTTCCAAGGCAGCTTCACTACAGCCAATGAGATTGGTTGGCTAAAGCCAGGAGCAAAACCATGGTGAGCAGATGGGCAGGTCCAAGCTGTTGCTGTATGCCCTCTGGAAAGGACAGCTGAGCAGACAGGATTCTGGCAGGACCTGAGGGGCTTGAAGAACCATAGTGTGGGAGTCTGAATCCCTGGCCCCCATGAGCCCCCCTAGTTCTGATGGCTGAGCTATGGCCCAGTCAGTTGACAAAATCACAAGCCAGGGTGCCACAGTCCTGGGGTAAGGAGGGCAGCCTCCCTCCATGCTTCCCTTTGCCTCCAGGCCCTGGCTTCTGAGAGGCTTGTGGATCTGGGCAGGTAAGTCTGGGGTACAGTGGCTTCCTTTTAGATCTTCCTCAGTACCTTGACAACAGGCTGTTTCCTCTCCCTGGTGGCCCTGGTTAGGACTCTGGCAAAGTTAGCTTCAGTTCACGCACCCTCCCAACACCCCAAACCCTCACCTCAGGTGTCAACCCTATTGAAAAGTTTCTTTAAGACTCCTCTGCTCTCTCTTCCTGTATCTCCAACCCCCATCCCTATTCACCTCAGCAACTGTCTGTCTTACAGGTGTGGCCCCAGGAGCTTTCTTCCACTGTAATCTGTTGCCAGAGCTTGGTACACAGCAGGCCCTCAGTAAATATTAGATGAACCAGTGTCTCAAATTTCTGAATGTACCCACCTCTCAAAGGGTATTCACACACACACACACACACACACACACACACACACACAGAGAGAGAGAGCTATGTATGATATATGGTAAGGTATACCTGAAATCACAACATCCAGGAGTCAGAGGTGGGACACAAGTGAATTTGAAGCCAGCCTGGGATACACAAGACCTTACTTATATAATTCAATATATAAAGAATTTTTTTTTAAATTAAAGGTCTGGTGAGGTGGTGCATATCTTTAATCCCAGCACACGGGAGACAGAGGCAAGTAGGTCTCTGAGTTTGATGCCAGCCTGGTCTACAGAGAGAGTTCCAGGACAGCCAGGGCTAACCAGAGAAACCCTATCTTTTAAAACAAACAAACAAACAAACAAACAAACAAAAACCAAAAAAACTAAACAAGCAAATGGCCAGAGGGCCAGTAGTTAAGAACACTTGCAGAGGGCCCCAGTTCAATCCTCAATTCACTTCACATCTGCCTGTAACCCCAGCTGTAGATGATCTGAACTCTTTTGTCCTCCACGGGTAACCATACATGTGGCACACACTCATGCAGACACACACATAAATAAAAATAAATCTAAAAGAAAAAAAAAAAAAAACCAAAACTCCTAAGCTCATCTCTAAAGTTGGAGTTGGGGAAGGTGGAGGGGCTTCCTGAATGCCTACAGAGCTTCCTCCCCCAGGGTGGTTTGGAGCCAACAGTCCTCAGACCCACCATCTACTTCCTCTGCCCTTCTTCTTCCAGGGCCCAACTCAATTCAGGCCTGCTGCTCACCGCTCCTTACTCTCTAGCTACTGATTGAGGCCCCTATCACAGCCTGAAGACTGTAAGGCCGCCCAGCACACAGTGCAGGTACAAGCTGACCAGTGATGACTGACCAGCAGGGGGCATAGAAGGGATGGGAACCACCAGCCTTTGGTCCCCAAACTCAAACTCTACACCCTAACCTACACCCTAAGCTGAAACCTGGAAGCCTAAATCCAAACCAGAGATCAAGTGTCCCAAGCATGAACCCAGACCCCAAAGACTACCACACCTATGACCCAGGCCCAGGTCTTGGGACTCACGCCCTGAATACAGACTCTAAAACCTAGTAGAATGCCAATCCCAGACCTTAAACCCAGATGCTAAGACCCAGAACTAAGAATTCTAAAGCAAGATTTGAGATCCAGCATTCAAGACCCAGGATTTTAAATTCAAGTCCTAGCCTCAGGGCAGGCTGGCCATGGCTTTCCATGTGGACACTGCCTGCTGAGTAGAGTGGACAAAACAGGCTGCAGGGAGGGTAAACCCTTGGCAGTCAGTCCCTGGTGGGTGCTTGGCAGACCTCCCTGTCAGTGTTTAGAGGGCAGAGGCATGCCCCCATGTTATCAAAGCCAATATGGGTAGCTAAGAGTATGGTGGCCACATGGGAAAGAGAATTGACTGTCCCTTGGGCCCAAGAGCCAGAGGCAGGGAAGGAGGGTCAAGATCCCCACGTGTCCCTGTCCCCCAGCCACAGCCTCCACAGGCAGTCCTGGCCCGCCCGGGTCCGCCCCTCCTGGCTTGCAGCCTCTGGGCTGGGATGCAGGCCCACACTTCCCGGAGGAGTCGAGAACGCGGCCTGGGCCAGACCCAGAGCCTTAGAAGTAGGTCAAATGTTGCTGTGTAGCAGGTCCTGGGGACCCTGTCATGGCCCTGGGCAGGTCCATAGGCTGTAGCTCATTTACCACAGCACATGTGTGTGACCAGAGTTATAAACTCATGACTGTTGTGTTGAGTCCTCATGAACACAGACCCCTCCTGGGGTCCCTGGGTCCTGCCTCAGTTGCAGGAATGGAGGATCTGTGGCCCCTTGAAGGCTGCACAGTAACTGGCTAGAGGTGTCAACCAGTAGTCAAAAGAACTGAGAAAACAAATGAATGTAGGAATATCCATACCATCCTATGGGCTTGGGTGAGAGTCTGACTCCAAGGAGGACTTCCCAACAGGGCTGATCAGCCACCAACAGGATGTGGCCTGCTTCCCAAGGCACAGCCCCAGGCCTGGAAAATAGAAAACAGTGCCTAAGGGGGAGGCAGAACGCTCTTCGAGTTCCTGTGAGCCAATCTGGCCTCTATTCCTCCTGGCCTCAGTTTCCCCACCTAATCAATAAACGATGGTAAGGCAAGATGGTGGTGGGTTCTGAGGGCAATGTCTGCTCTGAATCCTGGCCCATCCTCACCACCACACACAGACAACACTGTCCTCGGGCAGGCCAAACACAACTCCCAGGCCCCTCCCTTTGCCCACTGTGCTGACAGGGACCAGATGCTCCAGCCTTGTGGTTCTAGGGGTGGGGGTGGTAGGGCTCAGTGGGCTGGCAGGCAAGCCCTGGGTTTGGCCCAGGGACCTATAATCAGCTCCTGCCCCTCTGATCCTAGCCCAGGACTGACGCTTTGGGGCTGTGGTGTCCTGGCCGGCTGTGGCCATGGCCGCTATATTTGGGAGCCTAATTCAGCTTGAAGGAGGAGGTAGCAGGCCAGAGCCTCCAGGGTCTAGGGCCTCATGGGGGACAGTGTGGGGACAGTAATGTTCAGGCTTGATCCATTATGGAAGGAAGGCACACCCCTGTTTTCAGATGAACTGGTCTCATGAGTGTGGCTTGAGGGGACCTCTATCCTGCCTGTCACTGCTCACCCAAGAAAGGACACTGAAGATGTGTCTGAAAATACTGGCCCCTTTATTGGATCAAGAAAAATCAGAATACAAGCTGAGGCTATGCAGTCTAAGAGAACAAGAAGGGGTTGAGAGCTTTCAACCCAAGGATGAATAGACGACTGGGACGGTGGCTCAGAGGGTAAAGCGTTTGCTTTATGACATGAGGACCGGAGTTTGGATCTCTAGACTCCACAGAAAGTCTGGATGCAGTGATCCCAGTATCCCTATAGGGAGATAGAAAACAGAGACAGCCTGGAAGCCCGAGGACCAGCCAGCCTGGTGTACACAGAAACAAGTAATGAGAGACCCTGCCGCAAACAAGATGGAAGGCCAGCACCAACACTGGAGGTTGTCCTCTGACTTCCACACATACACCATGGGGTGCATGCACCCACATTCCATACATGAACAGTGCACACACACATACACACACACTCACTCACTCACACACGCGTGTGTGTGTGCGTGTGCATGCAAATATTTTTATTTAATTAAAATTTAGGTGTATGGGTGTTTTGACTGCATGTATGTCTGTGTACCACATGCATGCCTGATGCCCACAGAGACCAGAAGATGGCATTGGATCCTCGGAGACCACAGTTACAGATGATTGTGAGCCACCATGTTCGGGTGCTGGGAATCAAACACCAGGTCCTCTGGAAGAGCAGCCAGTGCTCTTAACTGCTGAGCCATCTCTCCAATCTCCTGCAGTCTTTATCGTTCTTGTTTTGTTGTTGTTTTGGGGTGAGTAGAGCAGGAGAAAAGTTCATAAGGAGTAAGGCTTAGGGGGAAGGCATTTGGCACCGAAGATGAGATGTCAACATGCTGGTTAAAGTAATAGAGAAAATGGCCTGGGTTGGGATTGAAGGCCTTAAGGTACCTCTGAGCTCTGGTCCCCTCAGCCTGACTGCTGGTGTAGCTTCCGGACAGGGCCCTACCCGTCTCCCAGCATGGCCTGTGACCGCCCTGAACTGCTTTAACATTCCCTGCCATCTCGCCAAACCCTACTCTCTCCCACCAGCAGTCTCCCAAAGAGCAAATATTTATTGTCCTTGGAAGAAAAAAAAAAAAAAAAAACAAGTAGTAGAAGAAGAATTCCCTTTTAGGATCCTTGGAAGAAGGGGGAAAAAAGTCCCCTTTTAGGATCAGGGTCTGGGAGCTGCTATGTTTGAGGTTTGCAAGGACTCAGCAGTGGCCTGAGATGACCAGAAACCCCCTGGAAAGGATGAGGGAGGGAGAAAGAGATGTCAGTGCAAGCTGTCTTGGAGAAGCAGCTGGTGGCTGCCCGAAACGGCTGTGCTGGGGCTCTGCCGAGCTCTGGATCCAGGGACACACTCTTCCCTCCTGTTACCTCTACTTCCCCCAAGTCTTCCCCAGATCAGGAGTGGATGTGTGCACTGGCCTGAGGTGGGGACGTGTGTGATGGCATGGTCTTTGTGGTTTCTGTGTATGTGATCATGGACTCGAGGGTGGGGCCACATGTGTGACTGTGTGGAAGTGTGTGATCTTGTATCCTTATATGTGTCACCAGGCTGTGACCACGAGTGAGTCCTATGCACATGTTTGTCTGTGAGCCTGTTCATCTGTTGGCATGAGTGGGGTGGGGCCATGTGGACACAACCTCTGTTGAATGGCCAATTCAGTCCAAAAATGCAAGTAAATTTAGCAGAGGGGGAAAAAAAATGTCAGTCATACGAGGAGTCTGAATTGACTGGTTGTTTGACTGGATGGATCAACTGTCTCAGGCAAAACAGGAGTAAGCAGTTCCCTGGGGCCATCATGAGAAATTGCACACAGGAGGACTCTTGACTATAGCAGAAATCAAGATGGAGACAGGAGGGTTGGAGAGAGAGGGGGCAGATGCAGAAGCAAGAGGTTGCTGAAGTGGGCAGGGACAAGGTAGGTTAGATATGCTGTCACATGGACATATGGACACACTCAGCTTGTCATCTCTGAACCCAGCTCCAAAGACAAGGAGGCGCTATTCTCACCTCTTAACCTCAAGCAGACAGAGCAGACAAGGAGTGGAGATGAGGAAGAAAGGACCAGCATGCACAGCTGGGTCAGGGCTGAGGAAGAAGGCAAGGCAGGGGCCAAACAGAAGAGTTTGGTGTCTAATGCAGGAAGGGGAGAAAAAGCAACAATGACGATGCCTTTGAAACAAGCATCTCTAGGCTGGAGAGACTGCTCCGCAGTTAGGCGCACTGGCTGCCCTTCCAGAGCACCTGGGTTTGTTTCCCACCACCTACATGTGGTGGCTCACAACCATCATTTATAACTCCAGTTCCATGGGATCCAACACCTTCTTCTGTCTCCAAGGGCACCAGGTAAACATGTGTGAAGTGCACAGACACACACGTGCTAGCAAAACTTCTATACACAAAAACAATTTTTAAAAATTTTAAATTTTAAGCTAAGTGTGGTGGCCTACCTGCAATTCCAGTACCCTGGAGGTGGAGGCAGGGGCATTAAGAGTTCAAGATCATCCTTAGCAATCTAGTGAACTGTGGCCGTCATGGGCTACAGGAGACCCTACCTCAAAAAAAATGTGAAGAGAGACAGAAGGAGAAGGCAGTGTGGGTTGGAAGAGCCTCCCTGTCCCCTTACAAGCCTCTCCTAGCTGTGGTGGCCCCACCAGACCTAGAGCTGTCCCCTCTCTGCCCCACCCAGCACCAGCTGTGTCTCTGCCTCCAGTGGCCACACAAAAACCCTCTGTGGTACAGGGTGTGGATGCTGCATTAAAAATGGCCCAAGCCCCCAGCCAGGAATAGTTAGGGTTGATTCTGGTACCTGCCTCAGTAACTATTTATATATCTACCTACCCGCCCTGTGTGGTTAGGCCGAAAATGCAGACACAGGCTCAGACATAGACAGACAGACAGACAGACAGACAGACACACACACACACACACACACACACACACACACACACACACACACACACCTTTATGGAATGAATTTGCCTCAATAGCTCAGAACTGAGCTTGGAGGCTGTTGTGTGCATGTCTCCAGGCTCATCCTTTATTGGGGCAACTGTCACCAGTTCTAGTTCCATTATACTAACACTGGAGTCAACAGGAACCAACACAAACTTGTGTGTGTGTGTGTGTGTGTGTGTGTGTGTGTACACATACCATATATACTTAATCAGGAACCTTAGTCCCCAGGTACTTTCTTGGATATTCCTGTATATGTATCTTTATACTAAGACTCTCACCCTAGATAGAGGTGTTAGCAGGCATAGCCATACACCTGTGCATACATGTGCTTTTGCACACATATCTACAAGCTTTTGCACATGCCAGGTGCCCCACCCTTTGAGGTCACACATATGGAATCAACTCTGGTTGTACAAAGGAAGAAGAGAAAGGCCGCAGAAGGCCACAGAAACCAGAGTATTCTATTTAGTGTGCTCTGGTGCTTCTTAGACACCCCTAGAACCCGCACGCGCGCACGCACGCGCGCGCGCGCGTGTGTGTGTGTGTGTGTGTGTGTGTGTGTGTGTGTGTGTAGGTGTTCACAAACTTTCCAGTGCCTTCTCCCCCACATTCCACCATTGCAGCACTTTGGAACCTTGCATGGAAGTCTGTTCACAGAAAGGGAAACAGAGGCCTGAGACAGCAGCTGGACTGGGGAGGTCAACACCCCCAAGTTCAGGCCTTTTGAGCCACAGCATCTGTGTTATTTTTGGCATATCTAGGCCAGATAAGGATGGGGTCAGCACTTGTCTCTCATGGGAAAGGACTCTGTGGAAGGTTCCCGACCCATTTGTTTCCCATACTGTGGACCCTAGGACAAGCACAGGGAAGGCAAAGGGGAAAGAGGGGTGGTTGTGGGGGAGGGACAACAGGCAAGTTGCTGCTGCAATGGCTTTGAGGCTACTGGGAGCTCGGAGCAGATTCAGAGACTCTCAGGTGCCTGGGACCAGGGAGTGAGCCCTCAGATCAGCTCGGGACCCCCAAGTGCATGACCTGGAGAAAATAGGAAGGGACAGAGCAAGACACACAGCTCAACCCTCTGTTACGGAGAGCCCCAAGAAGTTTTTCAGTCATCTCTCAGAGCAATAGCTTGGATAACTAGACGCTCAAGTATTTGGAGGCAATGGGACATTAGCAAACCGTGGGGCAACATCACCCTCATCAGAGCAGATTTGGTGCTGGGCCTGGCTTCAGTGCAGGGGACTGGGCTGCTGGCCCCCTCACTGATTCCCTAAGCCCCTTCCACTGAGAGTGTTCAGGGTCATTTTTGTAGCATGGGGATGGGAAGGGAGCCATCAGCTATGCTTCTGAGGCACCCTGGTCTTGAATCCTCTCTTTTTCCCCACTTTGCTAACCTTTGTCCCGATCTGGATTTTAGTGAGGAGCAGAGAGCTGGAGCTTAGAGTTCTGTCAACAAGGGGACAATGGTTTGGAACAAAAGGCCCAGCCCAGGCTGCAGATAAGCTGGAAGGGACAGAAGGATGGGTGTTCCTGAAACAACTCTGGACAATGACCATCTCCCACCCCTGAATGGTGTCTTGCTTTCAGGAGTCCTGGTCTTGTCTGATAAGCAGAAGGGCTTGTGGTGGGTGTAGCAGGAGGAATTCTACTTAGCTTGAGACCCCTTCAAAAGCTATGCCCAATTAGGGTAATCACACCCTTCTCCCAGCCTGTAGTCATTGTAGATTCAGCTCAGCAAAACACAGAGAGGGACTGAGATGGATCAGTGCTTAAAAGCAACTAGAGTTGGGTCCCCAGCACCCACATACTGCAGACAACCACCTACGACTGCAGCTAAGGGGAGTCTGATACCGTCTTCTGGTTTCCAAAGGAACCTACGTTCATATATGTGTAGTAATACACAGACACACGCACACACAGAGAAACACACAGACACACACATATATGTATATATATACGTATATATATGGAGAGAGAGAGAGAGAGAGAGAGAGAGAGAGAGAGAGAGAGAGAGATAGATTAGCATGGCTGCTAGTCTCTGTCACCTCCAGGATCCTATTCCTCTCAGGTTCAGAAGGAAAGCATGCAACTCTTTCCACCCCAGTCATCCATCTCAAGGATAGCTGGGCTGGGACTAGGGTGGGACTGCTCTTCCAATCTGAGGGCCTCCAGACTATGGGTTTCCATTTTCACAGCTTGCCCCATGGGCTGATCCTTGGTTTTCTGAGGGCCTGGCATCTGGAGGAGTCAGTGTCTTCCCTCCTGGAGGAGCACTTCCTAAGTCAGATACCTGACCCGAAGCAAAGGAAAGGCTTTCTGAGATCTCGAGATCTGCCTCCTTCTCTTGAAGAAAGTGAGGCTCGGAGGGGAGGCCCCTCCCCAGAGCACGGAGTGCTGGAAATCCAAAGCTCCAGCCAGCATCTACACTGTCCTTGAGGCCTGGGAGATGAGCCTGCCCTGGGGCTGAGGCTGAAGCTCGGCAGGAGTGTGCTTTACCCTGGAAAGTTTGGTTTCACCTCTAGTACAACAAAATAAAATCCTTAGCTAAGAACCAGGAGTTGTATGTAGACCTCGCTTTGCTGGGGCTGGGCTGTAAACGCTGGAAGCTTTCTGAGAGGAGAAGACATAAGCTGGAAGTATAAGACAGTCAACAGTGCAAGGCAGAGGCTCGGGGCTCATGGATACATTCGGAAGCCTAGAGTCTGAACCCAGTCCAGCATACTTCCCTGCCCCTCTCTATCCCTAGGAACCCTCTGTGGCTATGCTTGACCTAGAAGATTAAGAAGGAGTCATCTTAGGACCAGTTCTGCTCATTGGGCTGGGAATGACTTCTGGGGATCAAGCAAGGGTATTGCTTGCCGGGATGGCCCTGAGGTCAGAGTTCTAGTCCCCTGCTTCTGTGTCTCCAGTTCTGGCAGAGAAGACAGGGAAGGAAGACAAAGAGCAGACGAGGGTGAGGAGGCCTCCGACCAGGGTGCATGAGTGAACCGGAAATGGGCTTTTTATCTACACTGAGGCTGAGGGACCTCAGGAAAACAGCCTTACCAGGGCAGGCAGAAGCTGCATGTGTGCCTTCCAATAGTGTCCTGCCTTGGCTGGGACCACCCACATGAAAAAATATCTCGGACCAAAGGCAGGCCAGAGTATCAAGACTAGGGTTCCTCACCCAGGTCCCAGTCCCAGTCTCCAGCAAGGACCCAGGGTCTGAGTTCATAACTCCTCCTTCCTTGGCCCCCTCCTCCCTTCAAACCACAGTGCCCTGAGGCCTCTGGAACGCGTGCCCAGGACCTCAGTGATATTTTGAGTTTAAGAAAACTTTGCAGTCGGCAGGAGCTCTTAAAGGTTATAAATAGCAACTGCGGGAGCCCATGCCGGGAGAGGCGGAAACACGTGTCACATACGCCCGGGAGGAGGGTATTCCAAGGCACAGACCCCCACCCCCAGCCCCTCACACACACACACACACACACACACACACACACACACACACACACGGGACCTACCAGGCTTCTGGGCATTTTACAACCATTGGAACGGGAAGTCACACCCCACCTGGAAGGCGTCTAGGAAGCAAGACCCCTTCTATCCCCCCTAAGCAGGGTCCCCAGTGGCTGGATATGTTGCCAGGGGCATGTGGGGGCACTGTTGAAAGGAGATCTGGGTGTGAGATCTGGGTGTGAGGTTTCTCCTTCCCCTCTTACACACACAGAGAGAGAGAGAGAGAGAGAGAGAGAGAGAGAGAGAGAGAGAGAGAGAGAGAGAGAGAGAACAAGCTGGGAGCTTACCAGCAGAGTAGTATACACAGGGCTAAGGGGGTTTTGGAGAGTGTTCACTCTCTGATCAACAGCGAGGAGCCCTTCGGACCAAGGGGGAAGGGGTTATTTTAAAGTCACAAGAGAGCCAGGCAGTCTGTAGTCCTATAATCCCTAACTCTTTCTATCAAATGCTGCTTCTGCGCCTTACCATTCAGAGGGACCTTAACCAGTCCAAATAAAGTGCAATTGGAGGACTAGAGAACACAGGAAGGGGAGCTAAAGGAGGTAAACAGATCCCAGGGCACCATCCTTCCATGGTTGCCTCCCAATGAATCTGCCTTTATATATATATATATAAAAAAAATGTCCCTTTGCTGGGCAGTTGTGGAAGAGAAAGGGCCTGGGGACAGGAAGACTCCCTGTTCAGGGTGATAAGGGGTGTAATTTGTCAACAACACAAAACAAGATACAAGTGTCTCAATAAGAAGGTCAGTGGTCAAGGACACTCGCATCTCAGGCTTGCCTTAAAGGCCGTCCTCAGGGACCCAATCTAAGATAAAACAGTTTCTTAGGCCCCACAGATGCTGAGAGAATAGTGAGCCTTCATTACGTCACTGGATCTTCCCAACTGCCCTCTCACAGGACTGGGGTAGGAACTACTACCCCCATGCAAAAAACATAGAGAGGGAGGCATGGCCAAGCCTCTACTTGCTGTCTTCAGTCCTGCCTCTCTCATATTCTTATATGCCTGCTGGTCCCTAGCGGGTCTGGGGGAGGCAGCCACGCTTGGCATCCAGGCATTCTGAACCTCAGGGAGCCCCAAAGGGTTTATGGGGCTCCCAATGAATGGGAGCCTGTTGAGCTCTGAGGGGGCCCAGCCCAAGTAAACACAGTTGGGTCTGAGCTGCCATTCTCCCCCTGCCTACTTACCCAGGACCCAGGACCAAAATACGATTTCCTGTCCCCAGGCTAAGGGCCAGAATCACCCCTCTCAGCCTTAGGCTGGGGCCCACTGGAGGAACACAGACTGGCCTGAATTCCGGATTTTCAGATGCAAAGCTCTGCCTGCATCCAAAATGAATCCCTGGTCACTTTGACTCTCAAACCTTTCATCGGTTAATGGCAGATTGGAAACTAAGGCCCTGAGTCCATGTGGTCCAGCTCAGGGCCACACGGATCAAGCAAAACACGTCCCAGTCTCCTGCCCCATGCAAAGCAAAGAATATTAGGAGAAGGGAGAGATTCCTGAGTCAGAGAACAGGGTAGCAGGGGTTTAACAGGAAATAGGGGAGTCCTTCCCTCTTCGGCTATAACAACCCACTGACCTATACAAATGAAATCCAATACCCCTGTGACCCTGGATACAGAATGGCCCATATATCCTTGAATAGTTCTTAAGTAGCATATTCCGGAACACCTCAGTTTGGGAACAGGATGCCTATTAGAACTGTTTGTGCTGTTTGTCATGGTTTTGCTATGTTGTATTGCTGGACAATCTACTTTGTTCTCAGGTCTCAGTTTCCCCTGCCTGGAGACCAGGTATTAACAAGCTTCTCCCATCCCTTTTTAGTTTGTGAGCCAAAATATTACATCGGGAAGCTGGATGAGGTGGTACTCGCCTATAACCATAGCACTTGGGAGACTGATGCAGGAAGACTGGGAGTTCAAATTCAGCCTCTCAAGCAGAATGGTTGAGAGGGTGGTGCATATATATATATATATATATATATATATATATATATATGTATGTATACATATATATATATGTATGTATGTATGTATGTATGTATGTATGTATATGTATATATATTATCAGCACCCAGATAGCCAAGGCAAGAAGATCAGGATTTCATGGTAGGCCAGGCTACATATCAAATCCTCAGCCGGTCTGAACTAGATATCTATAATATCCTGCTTCACAAAAATAGAACGAAAGACATTGAGATCAAATGTATGGTACCCACCAGCAAGAGCCCAGAAGGTCTAAGGAGAGGTGACTCCTGGAGTCAAGGGTTCTAGGAATATGCCCTGGTGACAGAAGGGTGGTTTGAGGCAGTCACCTCACGTGCTGAGCACTGGAGGCTGAGGTTGGAATGTGCTGAGCAGCAGCTGCTACGTGAATCATTATACCTCCTCAGACCCAGCCAGGGCTTCCAGACATAAACCAGCTCAGACTGGGCTCATCTGGGCTCAGGCAGAAGGGCAGTCTCCAGACCAGGTCACTGGGTCCTAGGGACCCTGGGGTGAGGTTTCTAGGATCTTACATGGTCTCTGTGTTCCTATTTGTTTACATCTTTTCCCTGAGCATCCACTCTGGGTTCTGTCACAGCCAGTTCTACAGACTCACAGTGAAGGGTCAGCCTGTGTATAGGCCCCTGCCACTGTGCACAAGTAGACTCTGAGTCTGGGAGGTATAGCAGTGTGTAGCCAGATGGAGAGGGCTTGCTGGCTGCCTTCATACCGGGAGCCACATTCCAGTGGGCAAGGAATCAGCTAGGGGGGCTGTGAGCTGCAGGGGTGAAGAGAAGATTGGAGCGAAAGAGAGTTCCTACATCTTCTCTTAGCTGAGACCTCAGGAATTCTTTGTTTGTTTGTTTGGGTTGTTTTGTTTGATTGGTTGGTTTTTGTTTCTTCTTTATTTTCACTTACAAGTACCCTTGCTCCCTCTTCCTCCCCCTGCCCCGTGTGTGTGTGTGTGTGTGTGTGTGTGTGTGTGTGTGTGTGTGCACAGATGCACACGCACATGGCACATGTATGGAGATCAGGGGACAACTTGCAGAAGTTAACGCTCTCCTTCTACTATGCGAGCCTCAGGGGCCACCAAACTCAAGTTATTATGTTTGTCGATGGCAAATGCCTTTACCTGCTGAGCCAAAACAAAAAACAAAAACAAAAAACAAAAAACAAAAAAACCCAAAACAAACAAACAAACACCCAAAAAACCCACCTTGGTCTTTTGAGACAGGGTCGAAGGTAGCCCATCCATTCTGTCATCAGTCTCACTGTGTAGCCAAGAATGACCTTGAATTTTTGATTTTCCTGCCCCCGACTCCCCACTTCTGGGATTTCAGTCATACACCACCAGGTCCAGTTTAAATGGTTCTGTGAGTTACATCCGTGGGAGCCAAGTGCTCTACCATCTGTGCTACATAGTAGTCTCTGTTTATATCGACTTGTGTGTATGTGTGTGCCTGCATGAGCTTGTGTGCACCGCATGCATGGAGCTGCCTGCAGATGTCAGAGGGCTTTGATTGTCTAAAACTATAGGTAGCTGCAAACCACCTGATGTGGGCGCTGGGAACTGAACCCTGGTCCTTGGCAAGAGTACCAGTGTGTGTAACTGCTGAGCTATCTCTCCAGTCTCTTGTTATATTTGAGGCAGGGTCTCCCTGTATAGCTTGCAGCTTCCTCATGCTAACAAGCACTCTTCCACTGAGCTAGATCTCCAGCTTGGATGCCAATTTTTCTCCCTGGGATGTGAACATGAACTGGCCCATAGCCCCATTTCTTTTTTCAAGGTGCTTAGACCTTGAATAAAATCACTTATAGATGCTGTGTTCATAGTTGGTGGCAGCCAGGGATTTCTGGGGTGTAGAAAGGGGCCAGAAGGATTAGGCAGACACAGGGATAGATAAAAGGGGAATTAGTCTTAGCAAGGCTTGGAAGGGCAAGGTGCGTCAACTGAGGCAGGGGCTCACTGGAGGCTGAGCTGGCCTGGTGCCTGGAAGGCAAACCCATGAGGGTTGAGGGGAGGTCCTAGCTCAGGACTTCAGAACACAGGCAGGCTTGAGGTCAGGGACAAAGTCCTGAGCTATTACAGGGCTTGGTAAAAAATAATTAATTTTTCTTTTCAAGCCGGAGCTGGGACTTGGGCCGTTTCCTGTCCCCACCAACAGTGTCCTTGCTCAGGCCTGAACTGGAGACACTTCTCTGGAGTTCCATGGCCTCCCCATGGCCAACCTGAATCTGCTCCTCAACCTGAGGCCCCATTTGAAAGGCCTGTGGATTCCAGGTAAGTGGAACTCAAGGAACCTGGTTGGGAGTCCTGAATCCAGCTGGGAGAAAGAGTCAAGGTTGAGCTGGCCCTGTAGTAAGTCTTTGTGTGTCTGTGCTGTGTTCTGGGGCAGACAAGGCATGCCCTTAAGGCCCCATGTCGGTGGACCTAGTGTCATGACATCAAGACACCTGTGATCATGGCATCAGCCAGAGGAAGTCTATACCTCCAGATGCCTTTGGAGTGTGTCCTGACTGAAATGAAGGCTCCTGTCCTCCTGGGTCCCCATCCTCCCTCCCTTTGCCTTCCTGGAGGTGAGAAAGCTAGACCCTGCTGCAGAGGAGGGGGGCTGCCCAACCAGCTGCTATGGGAGCCTTCAGTGACTCAGCTGGGTAGGGGAGTGTTTATGAGCAGCCGAAATGGCTGTAAAAATGGCACCTTGCTTCACTTACGGTCTGGCCACCCTATCCTATACTGGCCCCTTGACTCAAAAAGTTTCCAGAGGGACCTGTAACTAGAGAACCGTCTGGGGTTTGAAACCTGGGAGGAGTCTCAGCCTGAGGTCAGGGTTCAGCCAACCGGTTGTAAATCAAGCTGGGATAAAGGCTTAGCCTAGGGTCAGGTTCATTGTGAGGGCAGAGCAGTTTGGGACTGGAGCTATTCTTAGCTTGCAAGTGACTTTGGGGCTAAACTGAGGATAAAGTACTGGGGAAGGGGGTGTTTCTTGGAAGCTGGTGTAGGCTAGTGGTTCCACAGAGCCTCCAGGCAGGTGACAAGGGGCTTTCTGAAAGAGTAGAGCCAGACTACAGAGCTGGAAGAATGATGCAAGTCTGATGACCAAAGTGGTCCTAGGGTCTGTGTACCTTGGCTAGAGCCCTCCTCAGAGTGACAGCAGCAGAGATGGCTGCCACACCAGCAGAGGTGGAGCCAGGGTCCAGCCAGTGCTTTGGTTCTAAGTTCCAAAAGTCACCTTAGCTCCTCCTGCTGAGCCCAGGCTGGGATCAAAGAGGAAAAACACAGACCCACTGACCCTACATAGGGCCTGCCCGTCAAAGGGTAAGACCGGCTCTTCCCGACCCTAATGTGTGTTAGTTAATGTGTGATCCCATCCCTCTCCCCATGGTGGCAATTTAACCAGAGGCCTGGGGGTGAGTTAGGTGATCAGAGTGTGGAAAGTCTATTAGGGAACTCTGGCGTGAGGTACAGGAGTTGCAGCTAAGGAAATTCCCCTAAGGGACCCAGAGACCCTATGCCAGTCTAGTATTTGATTGCACTGCCCACCCTGGGCCACCCAAGGACAAATCTTTTCTTTCTTTTATTGTTTTGCTTTGCTTTTTGGGAGAAGATCTCACTAAGTAGCTCTGGTGTGTAACTTGCTCCATATAGAGCAGGAACTCCCAGATCTGTCTGCTTCTGCCTCCCAAGTGTCAGGACAAAAGGTGTGTGCCACAAATGCCCAGCCCAAGTGCAAAGATATTCCTTTGTTTTCAAGTCAAGCGCTTTCTATCGTCAGAATGAAGAACTGTGCCCCATCAGCTTTTAGATTGTTCTCCCTCTTGACTGAGTTCTTTTCTCATCGCCAAGGAAAAGGACAGTGGTCGCCATCACATGAAATTTGGGTCACTTAGAAACACATATAAGAGAGATCATCAGAACTTGGCAGGGTGGATCTTCCATACTCCAGTATATTAGGGGCTGGTGGGGGGCAGATGTCTTCCTTTCTCAAAGAATATGGGAACTGTATAAGACAGACCTGAACTCACATCAGGCACTACCGAGGGAAGATGTGGGGACACAAATAGTGTCCAGTGGGATCTTGACAAGGAGACACCAAAAACCAGACAGAGGAGTAATGTGAGCAGGCCAAAAGCCTAGCCGACCGGACCTGCTCAGGACAGTCATTCTGAAGGAAGCAGCAGTCTTTGAACACCAGCGCAAGAACCTCAAGAGCAGTGGGCACAGAAGAGGGGTGTGGCAGAAGAAATGTTTGAGGAAGACAATGTGGACCTGAGGACCCACTGTCACTGAGGTGTGGGGTCGTCCTTGAGGTGGAGAGCAGGAGATGGGGGGGGGGGGGCGCTGAGCTAATTTGCATAGAATGTTTATGGAGAACGAATGGGTTTGCACCAAGCCCTCAAGGACCCTTTGAGTCAGCTGGACATTTCCCCAATTTTACAGATGAGAAGACTGAGGCCAGGATACCGGGAGAGTCCTAGCGGGCAGGACACACAATCGGTAAGTCAGTAAGCAAGGATGCCATTTAACCTGGTGGTATTTTCTGGTCACCACGCTTAAAATGTCTTCCTTCAACAGGCCTTCAGTTAGCCCTCTGTTTAAGCACTCCCGACGTCCTCTGCTGCCTGATTCTCCCCACATGGTACTCAAGGAGATGGTAGACTTGGAAGTCCAAAGTCTAGAGGTCTGCTGTCCGGCGTGGAATACATAAACTCCATTCCCATTACCAGCTCCCACGTCTCTCACTGTCCCCAAGTCAAGGGTCTCAGGACAGCCACCAGCATTTGGGGGGGGGAACAACGGAGTGAGGTGAAGTACAAGAGTGGGTGTCCTAGCTGAACCCGAGCCTTGTCGCCTCGAATCGCCCGAATTGGGGCTAGATGGGAGAACTGGAGGTGCCTGGCAAGCAGCTGAATAGGTCGAGATATCTTAAAATACCCGGATTAGAAAAGGAGCCCCTCTAAACAGGAAGTCCAGCGAAGGTCTAGACCAAGGCAGGAGGAGCACCACGGTCCGCTAGACCCCGGGACTAGGGATGGGACAGAGGATGAAGGACCAGTCTAGGGCGGGGCAGGACTCGAGGGCGTTGGCTGCGTAGCCTGGCTCTAGCTGGAGGCGGAGCAGCTTCCCCAGGGTCCCCACATAGCCAGAACAGAACCCCACGAGTGCACGGACAGAGCCCGCGGCTCGAGGCGCGGGAAATACTAGGCGGCCTCCCCAGTGGCTCCTCTCGTGTCGGCGTCCTCTCATTATCCAGGGCCGGAAGATCGGGGGTGGTGGGTGGTCTGTGCTTTTTCCAAAGGAAAGAATAAAGCCAAAGCGGGACAGCGTCCCAGCCACGGTTCTCAGGTCCCGGTGTCAGAGCTCCCTAGACTGCGTCCCCGCAACACTCATCCTTCTACTGAAAGATCCGGGGCAGGGTCTCTAGAGAGATGTCCCGGGGTGGGGGGCAGCGGGCTCGGCTCTGTCCTCTACACACCCGCCTGGGAGGCAGTGGCGGGGGCAGGGGCGGAGGAGGTCCGGGGAGGGCGCGGGGGAGGGAAGAGGCTCCGGGCCGCGGGGGGAGGGGAGCGGCAGACGCCGAGGCGAGGGACGCGCGAGGCGGGCGGCGGCTCGGAGCGGCGGCCGGGCGGGGGGCTCTGGAGGCCAGGCAGGCCAGGGGGGGATCCCGAGAGCTCCATGAAGTCCCCCCGGGGCTGCGGACGGAGCGCTGGCTTGGGGAGGCTGTCGGGGGGGCCCCAACATTCATGGCAAGGCGGGGGCCGCGGCGGCGAGCTCGGAGTAAGTCGGGGCTTCGGGGGTGGGAGGGTCGGGAGCGCGGGGCGCGGGAGGCCGGAGTGGGGCAGGAGGGACTCGGGGCCCGGCCAGGGCGGGCCCGGCTGCTCCGTCTCCGTGTTAGTCTGCGGCGCCTCCTCGGAGCCCTGTGGAGTCGCCAGCCCCGCTGCCGCTCAGTTCGGTGGCTTTTTTGGAAACTTGCAAATGTTTTCGTAGAGGAGGGGAGGGGGGAGCGAGGGAGTGACCGAAACCGAGCTTGGGGCCGCTAGAATAGCAGAGGCCAAAGCCGGGGAGCGCGGGGAGGGTGTGGGGGGTGGACGGTAGCTAAGGACCGACTGACAAGCAGACAGGCAGCCTCAGCGTCGGGGCAGCAGAAGCGCCCGTGCCGCTCGGGCGCACGGGGCGCGGGTTCGGAGGATGGGAAAGGGGGTACAGGGGGTGACGACCAAGGGCATGGGGGTCCAGACTGAACCTAGGAGCCGGGCCACGATGCCGCGGGAGAGCCCGGAGCCGGCGGCAAGAACGCCGAAGGGCTCAGTGTGGTTGCAAAAGTCAGGATGGCATCTCCTAGTTGCACGCCCCGCGCAACTCAAAACGCGCCCCCTGCCCCGCCCCGACTCCCCTGTTGCCCACTGCCGCGGAGCTAAAAATAACAGCCTGGTCGCCCCCCGCAGACCGCGACCCCGACCCCTCCCCCGCCCCTCCCCCACTGGGCGTGGAGCGAAGCCACGGCTCCCAGTTCCCCCAAAGAGGGGGGAAAAAAGACAGAGAGAAAGAAAGAAAGAAAGAAAAGGCGGCGCGGGAGGGGAGCGGGGGGCGGGCCGGGGGCGGGGGGCCCAGCCATATGGATGTGATTTCTCCGCTCCGAGGCAGACAGGCCGCTCAGCAGCGCTCGGCGCCCGCCCGCCGCCCGCCCGGCCTCAGGCTGCCTCCCTCCCTCCGCCCTCCCTCTCTCCATTGCGCCGGTTCGTTCTCTTGCTCTCCCTCGGCGAATGGGCCCCGCGTCGGGCTCCCGGGCCTCGGGCTGCCCGGACGCCGGGGTCCCCTAGGCCGGGGCGTGGGCGGGGCGGCCCGGCCTGACGCAGCTCTGCACCCTCCAACCATCACCAGGGCCGGCGGCGGCTGCCCCGAGGGACGCGGCCCTAGGCGGTGGCGATGGGGGCCGCCCGGATCGCACCCAGCCTGGCGCTCCTACTCTGCTGCCCAGTGCTCAGCTCTGCATATGCGCTGGTAAGTCTCTCTCGGGGTCCACACTCCAACACAGGACTCCTGGAGTTGCTTTGGGGTTCCTGGGACGAGTGTAGGCGCAAATTCTTGGGTTATCCCAATAGTCTGAACTTTGGGATGGGACCTCAGCCCCCACGCCATGAACCAGGAACCCTGGTGCCTGCTCTCTCTGGGGTGTCTTACCTTAGGTTCCAGATGCCTGAAGTTTCCCCACTTCTGAAGACTTGGCTTGGGGTCCTGGGTCTGGAAACCTGTGGTTGGAGTTTCCCTACACCATGCTTCTGTGAGCATGTGGCTCTGGTCGTATGTATCTTTTTCAGTGGTAACAGTGCGATTCAGAGGGTTCTGGGTGTGGAGTCTCACAGACTGCGCTGGGGTGGGGGTGGGGGGGCGGGGGGCTCGGTTTTCGCAAGTTTTGTTTGCACCGGGTGCTCAAAGCTGTGTGCAAGAAGTCAGAAATCATTTAGACTGAGGGTAGAATTCAGAGCCCTCTCCAATTCTCAAGATACTACAGATGCACAGATGTATGCACGAATGGGACCGTTTTACCCAAAGTGGAAGTCGGTTTGCCCAGGGAGGTGGGTGTGGTACGGAGGTCCCCCTGAAAGACACTGATCTCATCGTACACCTTGCAGAAGATACATGCTGTGGGACATTCTTACGAGTGTGCTGATCTTTGAGGGGTATTGTGCGTGGTCCGAGAGTGGATTCCAAGAGACAAAATAGTAGAGATGGCTAGACAAAGAAAGGGGTTAGGATGTGAGACTCAGAACAGCAGACAAATAGAGAGCTGGAGCCTGACCTCATCTTGGGCAAGGGTCTGGGAGCCATTTCTCAGAGAAGGGAGATTGTCTGTCCTCTCATTCCCTTAGTGGTCCCATCCCAAGTGTGAGGCTATTCCTGAATCAGTTTTGTGTCTGACTTTAAGGTCTTGTCCCCGCACCCCAACCCTGACCAAAGGTCGAGAGAGACAGAGCGAGTAGCTTCCTTCACAGGACAGAGTCTCGTATTTGAGGATGCAGGAGCTCTGGGACTCCTCCAGCTCAGCCTGCAGCTTGTGTGACCTTGGACTGTCTTTCTCCACACCTCAGTTGCCCATCTGTGAGAGAGAAACATTTGCCGGACACTCTCGCTGTCTGATGTCCTCCTCCTGCTCCCATACCCTCAATTCTAGTCCAGCAAAGGACAACCAAAACCAAAGGCTGCCCCAGAAGGGAACTTGTCCACAGAGAAACAAGTTCGGAGGGTCTGAGCTCGCTGTTCAGGAGACACGGGGAGGAGAGCTATTTGCTGAACTCCCCTCAGTGATTTCCCTATGTGTACACATATATGTGCACGTGCTAGACTGACTAATGGGTACAGTATCCTGACTGTGTGCCTGACTGTTCATCGGCATAAGGCTTTATGGGCATCTGAGTCGGTCCGTGGGATTGTGTATGCTCACGTTCACGTGTGCTTGAAGCTGTGGATACGCACAGGACTCCGAGGGAGGCGCGGCTGTACATGCATGTGTGTGCATGCGCGTGTGCACCCAGTGGGTGTGCACATGGGTCTATTGTTTGTTCGTATTTATTTAACAAATGCCTCTGAGTTTTCTGTTTGTCAGTCCGTTGTTCTAAGCACTTCACGAAGATCAGCTAGTTAAGTCTTACGCACAACCCTCTGAGAAAGGTACTTTCCCTCTTTTGTTTTTGTTATCTCTTCCAAATCCACCAATCACTATGGCTATTGTCTCTTATGATACCAGGTGCCAAGCCCTGCACCCTATGTGTGGTGGAATGGAACCCCTGGGGTCCCATAATTCTCTGTAGGAAAGTTGACATACATGCAGAGAACTTCCTGGTTCAGAAGGGCCCTAAGCTGAAGGCAGAAAGACAGATGCCATTGTGGCTCTACAGGGTCCATGACCCGACGCTGGACCATCTCCTGCTTCAGGTCTAAGGGGTGTATAGTCCAAGGGGCAGAAGTTAGGGGTAATAGTCCAAGTAGGTTTGGCCAACTCACTCGCTCACCAACCTGTGGGACCCCTGGGCTCAGCTGGAGTCAGCAAACAACTGGAAATCTGCTCCATCTCTTTCCTAAATCTAGTGGTTCCTGGCCTGTCCAGATGTGTACAGGTACAGGCAAAGGCCATCCACCTCAGCTGTCACCAAACTTACAGGTGCTCAGCCAGATCCAAGTCCGGTTCATTTCTCCCATGACCTTGGTAGGGGGACCAAAGTGCATCCTACTAGGGGGAACACTGACCACAGCTGGACTCACTTGGTCCATCTGTCCTCGGGGTAGCCTGGAGAAACACACAGGAGTGAAGTTTAGAGGAGGGGACAGGCCCACGGCTTATGAGCAGGCAAAAGGGCGCCTTGTCCTCTAAGATTCCTTACCCTAAGAATCCTCTAGAGAACCCTCAGCTCACATAAATGTGAAGAATCTGTAGCAACAGAAGCTGATACTCAGGAGGGAGACAGGCGGGGGTGTGGGCTGGGACCCTTGGAGAGGGCTCCCCAGAGAAAGCGAAAGTGTGATCTCTTAAGTTGGCTGTGCAGGCATCGTTTCCTGGATATATTTTCTTTTTTTTAACATTTGTTATTTGTTTGTGCGTGTGCCTACGTGTGTTTGCAGGAGTGAGTTCTTTCTTTCTACCGTGTAGCTTTCAGGTACTGAATTCAGATAACAAGTACTTTACCTGATAAGCCGTCTTGCCAGCCCACAGGGCTTTGACTTTAAAAATAAGAAAACTCATGGTTTTCTGTACAGTCTTGAGCTAGAACCCGCCACACATGTTTTCTCAGTCCACCCATTCTCCTGGACACTTTATGGGGGAAATGACCTTGAGGTTTACATTGTAAGACTGGCAGAGGTGAGGTCTGAACCACTCTAACCCAAGGACTTCTGATGTCTACAGGGGACTCTTCTAAGTGAGGTGACAGCAAACTGGCCAGAGGTCCCTATGTGTCACTTTGAGTTTTCCTCTTTACAAATGACACCTCTGTTACTTTACCTTTTGAATTGTTTCTTTCATGACTAATACATGAGCACATTGTTATAATTGGTTTTGTACTATTTTAATCTCTGTTTATGTGTATATGTGCATGTGTACGAGTGTAAATGTGTGGTGTGGGGGTGGGGTGCCCTGGAGGTTCGGGGACAGCCCGGTGTTGTCCTCACCTTCTGCCTTCCTTGAGACAGAGTCACCAGGTTAGCTGTCTCTCAGGCTCCTGAGGACTCTCTGGTTCTTCTTTATGTGGGTTTGGGAATCTGGACTCTACTTCCCATTTGGGAGCAGCCAGGAACATGCCCACTGAGCCATCTCCCCAGCTCAGGAGTTCAACTGATACAGATTAAACAGAAACCATTGGGGGGCACTGTCAAATACCCATCCTCTTTGTAGAGAAAGACATTTTGACAGTTTGGAAAGGGTCCTCTATTTCTTTCCCTGTGCTTCAGATGGCACCTCTTTGTACGCATGGCAAAGAGAATGCCACGTCTCGTCCCATTTTCTTTGTTTTTAAATAAGTACGCTGAGCTTTTCCATGGGGCTGTGTGACACATGGATGCATCGTTTCACCTAAAGTTGTATCTTCATGTTTGTGAATATAAATATTTAGAATATATATTATGTTTTTTTTTTAAAGAATTTGTATATATTCTTGTGGTGTTTTGTGTAGGTGTTATGCATGCATGCGATGCTTGGGGAAGCCAGAAGAACACATCAGATCCCTTGGAGCTGGGTTTACAAGTTGTTTTAAGCTACCTGAAGTGGATGCTGGGAACAGAACTTGGGTCCTCTTACAAGAACAGTACATGCTCTTAACCACAGAGCCATCTCTTTAGTCTCCAAATCCTTTTTTTTTTTTTTTTTTTTTAATTGTATGATTTCTGTTCTGCCTGCATGTCTATGCATCATATGCATGCAGTATCTGAGGAGGCCAGAAGAGGGCGTCAGATCCCCTGGAACTGGAATTACAGGCAGTTATGAGCCACCATACGGGTGCAGGAAATTGAGCCTGGGTCCTCTGGAAGAACAGCTAGTGCTTTTAAACAGAGAGCCATCTCTCTGAGTTCTTTTTAATTCTGTATAGTATTCTGAAGTATGAACTTCACTGAACAGCAATGAGAATCCAGATGCCCATTTAGTTCCTTTCTCGATGGCTCTCTCTCTCTCTCTCTCTCTCTCTCTCTCTCTCTCTCTCTCTCTCTCTCTCTCTGTGTGTGTGTGTGTGTGTGCACGCGCGCGTGCGTGCGTGTGTGCATGCGTACATGTGAGAGACGTTCCAGATGGTAGCAGAGAAGCTCCTTCAAATGTCCTCTCGGTTCACCACGTGACTGTTTCCTGGTAGGATATTTCTAGAATTTGTCTTTGCTGGGTCTGAGAACATGCACATTTTTTATTTTAATAGGCATAGCCAAATTGCCCTCTAAAAGCTGCGCTGGTTTATACTCACCAGGACTGACCACAGGGCTCTCTCCCTGCTGGGCTGTTTCACAGGATGTGATGAGGGCCCTTTTGTTTCATCTTAGTATTTTGATAGGTGAAAAAAAAAAAAAAAAAACGGTGTCTCTGGTCATTTTATTTTACCCTCTGCCAATGGTTTTTAGACCTGATACTTATTTATTATCCATCAGTTCAGGGAGCTTGCTCAGAGCCATTACCCATCTTCCTGTGGGTTATTTATCTTGTGTGTATTGATCTGTTGAAGCTTTTTATATCACCTGCCCTTAAACACATCCTCTCCCACCACCCCCAACTCCCAGAACTGCCTGAACACAGAGCAGTGGAGGGGGGCATGGGCCCTCCTGGGAACTTGGGTTTTCTTCGGAATGTTTTAATGAGGCGTCAAGCAGCCTCCCCCAGATTCCTGTTGTGGGCCTTCTGGGGACACTCCCTGGTCCAGCTACCACATCAGGAAGGCAGCTATTTCAGAGAGCCCCAGGAAAAAATAAAAGGTATAGTGGGGGGTTTTGCAGAACCTTGAAAATGTCTTTAAGGTGACTAGGAGAGGGCAGAGTTTTCTTGGGTTTGGAGACATTGGAGCTCCCAAGCTCCCAGGACCCCAGCTCCAGGGTAGTCTGGTGCCCATGCCGAGCGCTATGAGTTGCCATTCTGCTGACCAGGCTGGTGTTAGGTTAGCCATCCCATCCTTCTGGGCCTTGGTCCTCCTGCCTAGCTCAGGTAGAGGCTGCCTGTGAAGATCCACCCTGTCCTAGCAGCCAACTCTGCCATCCCAGGCTCCATCCCACCGCCTGCCCCACAGTCGGCCACGCTGGCTGGCTGGCTGGGATGAGAGGCGTCACAGTGCCTCCCCCCCGCAACCCCTCCCAGCCCAAAACACAGGCAGCCTGTTCAGGAAGGCCTGGCAAGGGGGAGAAAAAATCAGCACTTGTCAGTGGTGGCGGGGCAGGATGAGGAGCCTGTCCCAGCCTGCTGTGGCCAGCCAGATGGACAGAGGGCAGCAAGGGACAAGAGAATAGTCCCCAGCCAACTGGCATGGGTCATCGAGAGATGCCAGCGTGGGTCCCCATAGTAGAACCTGGAGAAAGGGTGCAGGAAGGCCAGAAGGTCAAAAGAGGATCTCCCGAGAGCCAAATATTTCCTTTTTACTTTGCTGCAGGCATTCACGTCTTTGCTTAACACCAAAGCCCAATTGTCCTCTGCCCAGCTAGAGGGGTCAGCCTCATTCCAAAGTCAGAGCTGCTGTTGCCTCTACGGTCACGTCACCACTCCATCAACTCCCTTGGTGGATGCTTGCTTGATGCAGCAATGATTACAATTCAGGGTGCTGGAGACGTGATATTATGGCTGGTGTCTCAGCATCCGTGTAGCTGCATGCTTCCTTTGCTCTAAGACCATTGCTTTGCTGTAAAGTATGCTTTAACTCTGCGCCTGGCCCTCTCCTTCCAACTACTCTCTAGGCCTCAGTCTTCCTTCTGTAAAAATGGGTATGTCACAGAAGTGAGGTTGACAAGTATGTCAGCAGACACAGAGGGTCTTTTGGGACAGGAGCATCCAGGAGTGAATACCAAATGTGTCTGCCTTCTCCAGTGGCAGGCAAGAAAGTGAAGCACACTGTCCCTTAAGGGACTAGGCTGACCCTGGCAAAGGGGTGGCTGATGTGACCCAAGAGGGCATCCTGCTAAGAAAATATTATGCAATAGAAGTGCCTTGCACAGAGGCACAAGTGTCAGACCTGAAAAGGAACCCTTCCATTTCTTCTAGTTTGTCTGAAAGGGTAGAATCTTGACATCTCTGAGATCACAGAGGTAAACGTGTGGAATCTGGCAGGGAGGAGAGGCAGTTAAGAGGAGTGGCTGGCATTTGGGCGATGGTGTGGACAGCACTGTCTTTACCGTCGTCAGTCACCAGCCTTGACACACCAGCATACTGCCTTCCTTCATCTGCACCCTGGTACCTCCTACTTCATGATTCTTATTGGGTCTCCCAGGAGCTAAACTAAATTAGAGCAGCCTAGCCAGGGATGTAGTGTCCGACTGTAATCTCAGCATCCAGAGGCTGGAAGTTCTCAGATCATGTGATTGAGACCCCACCCAAGCTTCTGAAATTAGGGACGATCTCTTTGACAGCACACCCTCCACACTGGCTCAGCAACAACGGGTTTGTAAGTAACCTCTTGATTTCAGCCCCTATCTGTGTGTAGATAATCTGGAGCCTCACAAGCCTGCCTTGGTGTTGCGGGCCACTCTCCAAGCACAGAGCTAAAGTTACGTCAGCCCCTGTAAGTTCACACACACTGGATGTGCTTGTGTCTGTACAAGAAGACTGTGCTGTGCTGTGCTGTGCTGTGCTGTGCTGTGCTGTGCTGTGCTGTGCTGTGCTGTGCTGTGCTGCTGGAGGGGCTCTAGGATGGGTGAATCAGAGAGACCGTCAGCCTTATCCGTAAAGGGGAAGACAGTACTCAGGGCAGCTGCTGCCAGGGCAGATGTCATAGTCTCATTGGCGTGTATGACTGACACCTGGCCATGATCCGATCTCCAGTTCCTCAGTCTTGCCCCTGAGACTCAAGATATCCAGATTCTGGACCTAAGAAGATGACAGCCAGAGCTCTTCAGACTCTGGAGCTTTACCAAGAAGACAGCTCCCTTATAGAGGAAGGAGGTGATTGGGGTGGGAAGGGGGAAGGGAGCAGCAGACAGTGATGATGTTTGTCTGGTCAAAGTTGTCAGCAGTTTTCCCCCTTATCCCTCTAAGGCCAGGTTAGAGGACTGGTAATCTTGGGGGTTCTGGCAGTGACCTTGAATGGTGGTATGAGTTCATGGGGTTATCCAAGCACACCTTACCCAGTACTGCCCCCATTCCTGGCCCTCAGTTCTCTCTAGGGTTCCACAACCCATCAGCCCCTTGTTGTGGACTCCTGGAAACAAGGCTGTGGAGGGGGGAATGAGGGTAGTGAGTTGGTCGTGTTGCTCACAGTAGCTCTAACAGCAGCCAGCTTTCCTCTGCCTGCCCTGCCCTGGCTTGTGATGCAACAGTTTAAATTTAATTTTAATCCACACTGGCCTCACTGTCACTCAGATTATACAGGACATCTAAAGCACTGAGCTTAAGCAACTTTGCCAGAGACACTAGTCAATGGCGGAGGTGGGATTTGGCACTCGTGTTAGTGGAGAATCCTTGATGTGCGGCTGAAAGAAAAGTGTGTCTGAGCGTTCCACGCGAGGACTTGGGTGCTCTGAGGCTGGCAGGGAGGAAGCCCTGGGTAGACAGCTGCTTCTTCCCTTTGGAGAAGTGTTCCCTCATTCTGAGCCACATTCTAGCATGACAGCTCTGTCTTGAGTGGGGTGATCTTAACGCCAAGGGAGTTCAGAGGCAAGGCCATTGCCCTTGGGGATGAGTGAAAGCTTATGGAGGAGGATTTTAGAAGTGTATGGCCTTCCCTGTCCAGGAGACAGGTGGAAGGTTAAACAGTCACCCCACCCCAGGCCTCTGAGTGGCATGTTAGTCTGGGTGTTAGCTGGGAAGTTTTCAATCCATGACTACTTACCTCTAATCTAGGCTACCAGTTTAAACTCCCTGGTCACATCAGTGGCTAGCCTGGCCACTAGGAAGTGAATGCATCAGCCAGTCTTCAGAGATAGGAGCTTCGGCCAGTCACTTAAGCCCACTCCATAAACTGGGACAAAATTGTGGTGACTTACATATCTTGGGAGGAGTGGCGTTGGGCAGAAGGAAGGGACCATAGAAGAATGGATATGGTAGGGAAATGACAGGACAGTGGTCTGGATGGTGGTTATGGAGCAAGTGGTAGAATTGGTGATGGTGCTGCTCTTGATGGTGACGACCTAGGCAGATGGTGGTAGTAGCCATTCTGGGGATGCTGTGATGCTATTCATAGTAATGGTGATGGTGATGGTGTTGGCCCAATTATGGCAGTGATGATGGTGGTAATGGTGGCTATGTCGATGGTAACAGCAGTATTCATGGTGTCGTCGATGGTGATGGTAACCTTGGGAGTGGTGACGGTTACCTTGGTGCTGATTGGGAGGGAATACTAATTGATGGAGATATTAACTACAGGGACTGACTGAATGGTAGGGAGTAGATGCTGTAATCGGAGTGAGGTGTGTAAGAATCAGACCCTCGAGTAGCTGGATCTCCAGTGTCAGAGGCATTAGGAGAGCCTCACGGTGGCTTTGGGGGTCTCTATTTGTCCTCTCTGATTCTTATCACCCGGCCCCAGCCAGCTCTGTCATAGGTGTGGTCTGAACAGTGGGAGGGTAGAGCTGTGGAGCCAGCAGCACAGGGGAATCCACTTCAGCCTTCCTGGGACCCTTAGGCATGAAGGCCAGATCCAGGCTCCGGAAGCAGCAGACACAGACACGTTAGAGAAATTCTGCAACACTCCCAGAAGCCCTCACAAAGTCCTTTGCCCACAAACACGTACACATGCATTTTCACAAACACATCAGGCTCCAGGGTCCAAATGTACGTGTTAGGCAGTTCCTTCGTGAGGACTTAACAAAAAAACGGGGCACACAGAAGTTCACACACTGGCCAGACAGCGTGTGCGCAACCAGTCACACGCACGCGCAAAGACGCTAGCGCGCCTCCGCTAAGTAAAACCAGCAAAACTCTGCGGAGCCAATTGGAGACTCCTTGGCCTGAAAGCCGAAGCAGCTGCCGCCGAGAGACGCGGTCAATTAACTTCTCCCTGCAGCCGGGCTCCCTGACCCGAGCCGCCCACCTCCTCCCGCCGGCCCGCCCCTACCTTGACCCGCCTTCTTCCTTCCAGGCCTCCAAGTTCTCTGCCTCTCGTAGCTCCGCCCTTACTAAAGGGACCCGCCTACAGGGCCAGGCATGGGCTTGCAGAGCTGTCTGTTCAGGGAGATCAGGCTGTGTTCTTTGGAATTTAAGGAAGAGGTAGACTTTCTAGGGGAGTCATAAGGTCAGAGATACATGGCTCTGACTGCCTCGGGCTGTCCCAGAGTCATACTCAGGGTGGGGATAGAACTGCCCCCAGGCAAGATGCTGGCCCCAGCTTCCAAGTCAGAGAAGACTCAGATCTTCTCCAGCAGCTACCATCTCAGCAAGAGACTCTCTCCCTGACCTCTGCTCTGCTCTCTTTTCCGGAGTTAAAATGATGTTGCTGGGTCCCCGTGGGTGTACAGAGTGGAAAGAGGACATTCCTGCAGAGAGGTCAGCAGGAGCAAAGGCCTGAGCCGGGTTACATATGTCCTCGGCAGCATCTGCTCGGATGGAGAAACTTCCAGTGGGATGAGGGCTCCTAGAACTGCATAGGACTGCATGTAGGGGTGCAGCCCAGCCCACTGGTTCCTCCCTTCTCCCTCTTTGAGGCCCTCAGTAGGAAGGGTGAGACTCTGACCCTTCACTGGGAAAAGCACTGACTGGATGCTGGGTCAGCATGGAAAATGGTGACTGTCATGGTCCCTGGGGGCCTCGAGACTTGAAGGAATCCAGGCTGGATTTGTCTCCTCAGAGTTCAGCACTCCTGGCCAGCCCCGGATCCCAAGCAGGCAGCAAGGACCGTATGAGGCTCCATCCTGGGACATTCCAACATTCCCATGTGCCCCAGGGGTTGGACTAGACAAAGAATGCCAGTGGATGCTGGGTTACTGGTGGACAGACAGACAAGACAACCCCCATTCTTTTCTCCTCCCTGCAAGGGGCAGGTCCTAGCCACTGAGTTATCATGGCTTCAGAACCTTAAAAGAGAAGCTAGCTCTGGAAGGCAGATGCTCCCACGGGGCAGACTTCCCACATTCTCTCTAAAGGGATAACCCTTGAAAGGGGTAAATCCTTGGGGAGGGTGCATGAGTTTGGGACCAGCTACCTCACCTGGAAGTACTGCCTACAGTCTGACCTTTGGCTTGGCAGGTGGATGCGGATGATGTCTTTACCAAAGAGGAACAGATTTTCCTGCTGCACCGTGCCCAGGCACAATGTGACAAGCTGCTCAAGGAAGTTCTGCACACAGCAGGTGGGGGTGGGGAAATGGGGTGGGCCTGAGGTCAGCAGGTGGAAAGGGTGGGAGTCTAGGAGACAAGCCGGTGAAGGAGTTGGAGGTATTAACCTAGGGTGGGCTCAATAGAGGGAGACCCAGCCAGAGTGAAGGCCTAAAAGAGATGGATCAGGCAGGGGAAAGTCAGCTGGCTCAGGTGATCCTTACCATCCTGGACCCAGGAAAGTGCTGTCTGCCCACCAGAGCCCTCATACCCAGACATGACCATGCACATATGTGTGTCTTGTCCCAGTCACACCAAGGGTAGGGACAAATGAATAACTCATGTGATCCTAAATGGAGTCTTCTTCTCAGTTGTGGAGGCCACACTTTGGGTCCATCTCTGGCTCCTCACTCATCACGGAATCCCTCCCTGAGGGTGGAGGCAGGAAAATGCTGTCAGTCTTTGTCACCCCAGTCCAGGTGGCCTGGACTCAGCTTCCCACAAACCCCAATGTAAGAGGGTACCCAAGGAAGGTACCCTGGCTTGGCCTATATCTGAAAGTCACACAAGTCAGATAGTGAGAAGGACTTTCTGGCTAAGGACAGAAGCCTCCAGTGTCTTTTCAAGGAAGAAAGGTCATGCCCCAGCTCAGATGGTGTCCTCAAGGGCTCTTGCAGAAGCTGCAAGCCCTGACCCGAGTGTTCTAGGGCAGAGGGATGGAGAAGGTGGGCTCGTGTGTCTACTCCTAACACCATGCACTCTACTCTTGGCTGTGTCACACACCTCCTCACCTGCACAGCACACTAGCAAGCCCACCTGGTTTTCACCTGTACCCCTCCATCCACCTCTCCCAGATTTGCCATGCGCCCTCTGGTGGGCTGTTCCCTCCTTCCCTTCATGGTTCTGCCTGCTGGGCTGCCAGCCTTTCCACTTTCTAGCTGACCCCAACTCGTATGTCACTCACCCCCCTTTGAACCACTGCCGACCAGCCCTATTTCCTGGTTGTTTCTCCACCTGGCAAACACAGTACAGTTTCTGAGTCACTTGCTTGTCCTTTCTGATCTTCCAGTAGCCTGAATATCAGCATCCTTGGTAGGCTCAACTCATTGTACAAAGGGGGAGCTGGTGAGGGGGCGGGCAGTAGCCAGGGCTGTGGTTACAGCACAGCCTATGGCTAGAACCAACCTGATTTCTCCAGCCAACATAATGGAGTCAGACAAGGGGTGGACACCAGCATCTACGTCAGGGAAGCCCAGGAAAGAGAAGGCATCGGGAAAGTTCTACCCTGAGTCTAAAGAGAACAAGGATGTGCCCACCGGCAGCAGGCGCCGAGGTATGTCTGTCCATCCTGCACCCTACCTGCCTGCCCCTAGGCAGTCATTTGTCCAGGCTCAGGTCCACCTGTCTCCATCAATGTGAGTTCCAATGGAAAGTCAGAGACCACAGCTCAGAGACCACAGCTCTCTTGCCAGAAAAGCAGGCCAGGAGACAGCCCAAGAGGCATCACAGTGGGGGTGGTGGTGGTGGTGTCAGGTGAGTTGGGTGGCCTCATCACACAAGGAGATGAGCAGAATAGACTCACCAGCACTCCCCAGAAAAGGATCCAGAGCTAAAGGAAACCCATGATCCACTGAGGTAAAGAGAGAGGACAGAGTCCCGAGAGATAGAGTCAGAGAAAGATGCAGAGAGACAGAGAGGGAACACGATGCTCAACCCAAAAGCCTGGTATGTCAAAGGACGTACACAAAGACACAGTGGGAAGAGCCACAGACACAGCAAGAGAGGAGGGCAGCCTCAGAGGGGTGGAGACAGACAGTGGGACAAGGAGAGAAGAGGAGAGAGAGAAACACGGTTGCCTCGGGGAGGTGAGGAGAGACAAACACAGAGCCCAAGCTGTGGCCACAAGGCCAGTTAGAGCCAGCAGGGTGGGCAGCAGATTCCAGATGGGCCACATCTGGGAGCCTGTGGTCACCCTGTGGCTCCCCAGGGACCAGAGGGAATTGTGGGCCTAGATGGGTGGGGCTGGGAATATGGCGCCCAGGACAGAGAGCCTTTCAATGATCTGGGCGGGTCCAGCCCTCAAGGCTGCCTTCCAGGGAGGTTAGAGAGTCCTGTGGTCAAAGCCCTGCAGTGGGGGTACAGGGGGCTGTAAGCTGGGGTGGAATGTGGATGTTCTAGAGGCTGGGGACCCTCTGAGGTCACTTAGCAAGGCTGTCAGGACTCCAAAGTGAGACATATCACTGTCCTTTGAAACTCAACGTTAGAACTCAGATATAGAGGATGGTACACCTACTGAGCGGTCGGTCATCTGGGCAGGCCCGGATAGAAGTCCAGGCTGATATCCGTCAACTTCCCAAGAGGAAATGGAAACGCAGAGAGTGGGGGACACCTGTGTGAGGTTAGCAGTGGTGCTTTAGAAGTTTAGCTGGCATGGAGAACCAGACTTCCTTCTGTGGTCTCCAGGGAAGGGTCACATAGGGAGCCTCCGAGCTGAGGGAAAATCTGAGAAAGTGTTCTTCAAACTGGGCGCAGGGGCAGGTGGATCCCTGTGAGTTCAAGGCCAGCTTGGTCTGTCTATAGAGTGAAACAATGACTTTTTTTTTTAAGGTCTCTTCTTTAGAGACACCTAGAAGGTCTGACCAAAAGCAGGCCCAGCTGGGCCCTTGAGGCCAAGGCTTGTGTGGTGTAGCTTCAGCGTGGCATCCACTGCTCTTGACCTTTTTCAGACCAGACGATACCTGGAAAATGGGACTCATGTTAAATAACTCATCACAGGGGCTGCAGTAAATTCTCTGAAGCCAGTGGGTTTAGGGAGCAAGAGGAAGTAAAGGCTCAATATGTTCTTCCTAGAATGCCCTATACCTGGAGTTTCCAGTCACCAGCATCCTGCCTGTGTGTGTTCATGTCCGTGGACCTTGACTATGGCTTTGACTCTCTCCTTCCTCATCCTCTACCCTCTGTTTTCTCTGGGCACAGGGCGTCCCTGTCTACCAGAGTGGGACAACATTGTTTGCTGGCCATTAGGGGCACCAGGTGAAGTGGTGGCAGTACCTTGTCCCGATTACATTTATGACTTCAATCACAAAGGTGAGGCTAGCCAAACGGGTGGGAACCCAAGGGACGCCATAAAATGGAGTTTAGAGCCTCAGTAGCTCCAGACCTCCTTTTGCCTGTCCTGACTGTCCCATGGCCCTACAGGCCACGCCTACAGACGCTGTGACCGCAATGGCAGCTGGGAAGTGGTTCCAGGGCACAACCGGACATGGGCCAACTACAGCGAGTGCCTCAAGTTCATGACCAATGAGACTCGGGAACGGGTGGGTACCACCTCCCTCCCAAGCCTGACCCTAAGACCACACCTACTCCATTAGTGAACCTCAAGGAGCCCCGACTCTCCTAGCCTTTACTTCTCCAGCAACCTTAATTTGTCCTCCACTTTGCCCTTAGTGCCCAGCCTGAGTCCCTGTTTTCTGTTTTTTTGCGCAGGAGGTATTTGACCGCCTAGGCATGATCTACACCGTGGGATACTCTATGTCTCTTGCCTCCCTCACGGTGGCTGTGCTCATCCTAGCCTATTTTAGGTGGGCGGGGCGAGGAGTGGGGCAAGGGTAGAGCAAAGCTGGCGAGGGGTGGAGCGTGATCTAGGGTGGGGCCGAAGGGGTCCAGGGTGCGAGCCTCCTTTTTCCCCTTCACTGCATCCATTCCCCCCTCCCCCCCCCGCTCCCCCCTGTGATGTCCCCACTTACGGCACACAGCCCAGCTTCCTGCCCACCGCTGCGTTTCCCATGCCCTCACCTACGGTGATGTCGCACGCCCGCAGGCGGCTGCACTGCACGCGCAACTACATCCACATGCACATGTTCCTGTCGTTTATGCTGCGCGCCGCAAGCATCTTCGTGAAGGACGCTGTGCTCTACTCTGGCTTCACGCTGGATGAGGCCGAGCGCCTCACAGAGGAAGAGTTGCATATCATCGCGCAGGTGCCGCCTCCGCCCGCCGCTGCCGCCGTTGGCTACGTGAGTGCCCCTCTGCCACACACCATGCCCCTTGCAACTGCAGCCCAGCCCTCTCCCTGCCTGTCTCTTGCTACCTCCTCCAGCTTCAGGCCAGAAAACCCGCCCCACAGGGACACTCACAAAGCTCAGCTCACCACACACCTTCTACCCCCACCCCACCCCACCCCACCCCACCCCACCCCACCCCACCCCACTGCCTTACTCCCAGTGTTACCTCTTCCCTCCACACTGGAGGGCCCCAACCTCTCCTCCCCATTGCCTTGCTGCCTGCTGCTAACACCCTACCCCCACACCAGGTCCCAACCCAGCAGCCTAGAGGGAACTTCCTACCCCCCCCCCCCCCCCCAATGAGAACCAAACCTTGCCTATAAGATGCAGGTTCTATCTTTTGGAACTAACCCTGGTTGGTCTCTTAGGCTGGCTGCCGAGTGGCCGTGACCTTCTTCCTCTACTTCCTGGCTACCAACTACTACTGGATTCTGGTGGAGGGGCTGTACTTGCACAGCCTCATCTTCATGGCCTTTTTCTCAGAGAAGAAGTACCTGTGGGGCTTCACCATCTTTGGCTGGGGTACGGAGACCAGTGTGGTGGGTAGGGTGAAAGTGGACTCCCACAGGGCATGTCCTGTCTCTCAGTTTTGTAGCAGGCTGGGGGCCTGCCCATCCTGCTGTGACTGACTCTGTTCCAGCTCTAAGGAACTCCACTTGACTATGGGCAGGGTTCACCTGGTGCTGTTGACTTGGCCTGGCATTTCAGCTCTCTTAGGGTGATAATTCCTGGGGTTGTGATGAGGTTAAACTTGGGACCAGAATAGGATCTAAAGTCACCAGTTAGCCTGGGGTTGGGGGTATAGTCTGGAGCCTCCTTCTACCCAGAGCCTGGGGGAGGGGCTCACATCTGTTCCCAGGAGGTGAGGTCCAGAGCCACAGACCCAGCAGTTCAGTCCATTTCACGTCAGCCTCTCTGCAGTGGCTTCCCGGGATGCTGCGGTCCTACCATCCCCCCCCCCCCCGGGCCCTTGGATCTAGTTACTGATAATTGTTCATCATTGCTGGCAGCTCCAGAGCTTGGCTGGGCCCTGGGGAAAGTTGCCAGACTGTGGAGGGGTAGGCCAGTGGCTCAAGGCTCTGGGCTCAGCATCTAGAAAGCCCTCATCTCTACAGTCTCCTTGGCCCTTGGCACATGCCCTACCCCTGACCTCACCACGGCAAGTCCCAGAGCTGGGCAGATCTGGGCCTGATTCCAGGAGCTAACACAAGCTGCTGGGTGGGCTGGAAACATGGATTAAGGAGCACACAGAACCTTATGATCTGGGAATGTCACACCCTTACCACAAACCCAGGTGACACCTTTTCCCTCCAAGGATCCACCAGGCTGGGAATAAAGTTGGGGGAGGGGACTCAGGCTCCCTTCACCCCGGAAGATAACCTTTACTTTACCCTCATCCATGAAATCTAGGACCTTTCAAATCCAGGCTTGGAGAGAGAGTTTCAGAACAGAAAAAAAAAAAAATGCTAGTTACCGGCTTGCTCCCCATGGGTGCTCTAAGCCCAGAGCAGAATGATCTGGGATAAGCTGTCAATACCATGTTGGTTTTTGCATATGCCCAGCAGGTGTGCACAGGCGTTCACAGGAAGCAAGGGACCTAAATGGGGCAGAGAGCTGCATTGAGTTTTGAGGGCTGGCACCTCAGGCTGTTAGATTGGCATCAAATAGTCATGTGCCTAGGGTGAGGGGTGGGGGCAGTAAGCCGAGGAAGGTCATAGGGTTTGGGGCACAGTGCACACCTCTCACAGTGCCCCCTTACCACACAGGTCTGCCGGCTGTCTTCGTGGCTGTATGGGTCGGTGTCAGAGCAACCTTGGCCAACACTGGGTAGGTCAAGTGGCAAATTATATGTGTGGGGGTGGAGGTGGGGGACCAGGGACCTTGACACCGCTGGAAATGCTCTGGGTTCCCTCTTCTGTGAATCACGGGGGAAATCCATGCCCCAGCGGCTCCGGCCTCAGGAATTCTTGATCAGCCTTCAGCCAGGAACCACCTCAGAGTCACAGAAGGTGACTTCCAGAGAGGCCCATGAATGCTTCAGGCCCGGACACATGCAGTTCTTGTCCTGTGCCCTTAACAACTCTTATCAGATCAGGACAACTCTGGGGCCCAGGTGGGCTGACTGAGAAGGAAGTGGCCAGTGGCTAATGCTTTACCCTCCCATAGGTGCTGGGACCTGAGCTCCGGGCACAAGAAGTGGATCATCCAGGTGCCCATCCTGGCATCTGTTGTGGTGAGCAGGGCTTGGGGGCAATGTGGTTATGAGCCTCAGTGACTAGCCCTTAACAAGAATATCTGTGATGGCCTCCCTGGATCCCAAGGACCAGAAACCCAAAGACCTGAAGACCACGTGATTCCGACTGCAGGCTAGACGGGGAAGCTAAGGGCCCTAGGAGCCAACTAGAGACGCAGTGACAGACTAGGGCATGTGACATGGCCATGGGATGCTACTAAGGATATAGTCTCCAATACAGTCTCCGTCCCACAGCTCAACTTCATCCTCTTCATCAACATCATCCGGGTGCTTGCCACTAAGCTTCGGGAGACCAATGCGGGCCGGTGTGACACCAGGCAGCAGTACCGGTGAGTTCTGGCTCTTGGGACTTGGGGTGGAATTCAGGGTCATTGGTGGCTAGCACCACGTACACAAGAGAAGACAAGGTCCCATGGTTGAGCTTATGAGAGGAGCCTCTGGCTCTGGTCCACTCCAGCCCTGCCTGCACAGCAGTGCTGGGTCATACTGTCAAGCTTTACACTGGAGCTAGGGCCTACAAGTGTGCTACACACCCAGCCACCCTCAGACAGCTGCTCTGAGGGAATCAAAGGGACAGGTGGGTAGATGTTGGCTCCAATAAGACATCTGCTCAGGAGAAACCCAAGAGTTAGGTCACAGGAGAGTGAGTGCATGCCAGCAGGTATGCAAAGGGCCTAGGGACAGAGCGACTGCACTTGTTGTCTGCTGGAGGACACCTTTCAAGAAGCCCACGTAACACTTTGCCTCCTGGCAGGAGCGGTCCTTGGCTGAACTTGGTTGCCAAGCAACAGTAGCCAGAGCCTCTAGGTCTGCCATCACTTCCGGAGCTTGGGCCTGGGGTGGTGTGGGAGGATGGAGGGCTGTGTTGTGAGGCAAGGAACACGGCCTAACCTGCATGCCCTGATGGCCAGGAAGCTGCTCAGGTCCACGTTGGTGCTTGTGCCGCTCTTCGGTGTCCACTACACCGTCTTCATGGCCTTGCCATACACCGAGGTCTCAGGGACATTGTGGCAGATCCAGATGCACTACGAGATGCTCTTCAACTCCTTCCAGGTGTGTGACCTGCCTGAGGTCCTGGGGAACGGGGTTGGGGTGCGATGTGGTCCTGATTGTGTGTGCCTCTCTCTACAGGGATTTTTTGTTGCCATTATATACTGTTTCTGCAATGGTGAGGTAAGCAAGGGTGAGGTGGTAGGAGCAGGCAAGGGTGAGGTGGTAGGAGCAGGCAGGGGTTCCTTAAGCCCTGTCCCTCCATTCTCTGCCCTGCCTCCATTCTTTCTTTGTTCCTCAAGAACCTTCCTGACCACACTGTGAAGGTACAGCAAAGGCCTCAAAGATGGCTCAGGTGTAGAATGTACTGGGATGTGTGGGCTCTTCCATGGGTGGCATAGCAAGGTGTCCCTCAGCCCCAGAGAAGATTTTTTTTTTTTAGAACTCAGTCTGAGGGCTCAGCCGGGCCATTTGAGCTCTTGGATTCTGGCTGTGTCTGTTTCTGTAGTCTCCTATCATTTAATCCAGGGATGGTGGCAGGGAAACAGGGCGAAGGGTTAAGGGCACACCTGACTGCCACCCGTCTGTCTCCCCAAGGTACAGGCAGAGATTAGGAAGTCTTGGAGCCGCTGGACACTGGCATTGGACTTCAAGCGTAAAGCACGGAGTGGAAGTAGCAGCTACAGTTACGGCCCAATGGTGTCTCACACGAGTGTGACCAATGTGGGCCCCCGTGCAGGACTCAGCCTTCCCCTCAGCCCCCGCCTGCTTCCTGCCACCACCAATGGCCACTCCCAGTTGCCTGGTCATGCCAAGCCAGGCGCTCCAGCCATTGAGAATGAAACCACACCAGTTACTATGGCGGTTCCTAAGGACGATGGGTTTCTTAATGGCTCCTGCTCGGGCCTGGATGAGGAGGCCTCTGCCTCTGCACGGCCACCTCCATTGTTGCAGGAAGAATGGGAAACAGTCATGTGACTGGGCACCAAGGGGCTGGACCACAGGCATGGGCAAATGGACAGATGGACCAAGAAGCCAGTGTTTGGCTGGTTGTCTATTTGGGACTGGACCAGGAAGATGAACAAAAGGAAAAAAGAAAAAAAGAAAAAGAAGGGAGCTGTGTGTGGCTTCCTGTGTTGCGCTCAAGGATGCCTGGGTCTGGGAACCATGAGGGCTGGGGAATACTCTGCACATGGTTGGGAGAAGGACCCTGGGTCTCATTACATAGGAAGGGTCTGGGATTTGGCGACTGAGCACTGTCCAACCGAAGAGGGACTCTGCTCTCATGGCCCAGAGAAGGGCCTCTGAGCTAGCTCAGTTAGTACAGCACTTGGCCCAGAACACACGAAGCTCTAGTCTGTTCCCAGCACCTGATAAACAAGGCTAGCATCTGTAATCCCAGTTCTCTGGAGATGGAATCAGGAGGATCAGAAATTCAAGGACATCTTTGGCTACATAGATAAGCTGGGAGGTAGCCTGGGGTACATGAGAACATGTCTTTAAAAAGCAAAACAAAACAAACATTGCCCAGAGAGGGTCATGTTTGCAATAATCACAGCAGCTAGGTGGACCCGTGAGGGAGCAGCCAGCCTTCCTTTTTCATGAATACACCAGGAGTCAAGCTTCCCTAGAGCAGCTCTGACCTGCTAGCCCCAAGTCACTGCAGCCAAGTCTCACAGCAGATAGCTCAGCTCCATGACACACTCTCCAGTGTGAGGCCCTGCCACCAGCTGAACCTTTCCAATCTGACGGCCACACAGGTGCCCTTCATGTATGACCACAGCTCCAAATGGAAAGGGGATTCCTCTAGCCGAGGTTGCAAGGACAATGGGAGGTGGGTTGCTTCTGCCCTGGCTCTGGAATCTAGGAGTGTAGGCTCTAAGGGTTAGTTGGGGTGTAGGCCTGCAAGGCTAGGCCTGTACATTCACTAAATACACAGAACATTGGCTCAGTATCATCACCTGATAGTCCCTACCCCACCCTCATCCTCTGGGCCTTCCTAGCCCTGTCTTGAACCATTTATGGGCCCTCAGAAGGCCTGACACTGAGGCCACCTGCCTATACATGGGCTGCTTGGCTCACTGCTTTCCCCCAGCTTTTGTAGCATCTGGTGCTTCGGACAAGTCCTCCCTTTCTCAGTGCACACCGTTTTGCTTTTCCTCCAGTCCTCCTCCACCCCAGGCCTAAGCCATCTAACTCAGGCACTGGGTGATAGGGACATATACTGAGCGCTCGCTCCTAGGCCAACCCCGTCTGGCATTCTTGATGGCCAGCAGGACAAATGACCATCCAAAGTCTTCCCAACACTACTGAGCCAGGCTAAGTTGGAGCCCATTAACATTCCAGAGGGAAATTCTGTTAGAGTCCTTGCTTCCATGTGGAGACCAGAGGGAGCTGCAGAAGGGCCAGACAAGACAGGAGAGCATGTCAGAAGAGGGTGACAAGACCATGCTGTTGTCAGGAAACACCCTGCATGAGGCAGTGACTGGGAAAGGAGTCCACAGCAGGACAAACCCCATTCCTCTTCCTGGACTATGTGCTACCTCTGTACAGGGTCTAGACTGTCCTGTCAGCTCAGTGTTATAGGACTTTTGGATCGCTG